>NC_090929.1:213371592-214023342 GCF_040938575.1 Ambystoma mexicanum | reverse complement strand
TTACGATCGGGGACACCCACGGGGTGGATCCCTTGACTGGTTTGATGATATCGAGTTCTATGAGATTGCGAATCTCCTTCTCCACCCGTTCTCGTAGATAGAAACATACTCTCCTGTGTTTTAGCGCTATGGGTTGGACTGTTTTGTCTACATGGAGGTGCACCAGATCCCCCGCCATGCGCCCAATGCCTTCAAAAACATCCTTAAAACGGTCTACGAGGGCTTCTACATCCTCTATGAATACTGTGTGTGCGAACTGGACCAGTTTAAGGGCTTCTGATGTCGCACAATCTAGCAGGGTCTGTTCACCTATCTTGGACACAAAGAATCATGCTTTGATGATTTTCTCGTGTCGCACTGGTGTTACAAACACTTCTTCCAGAGGCAATGGAGAATGACTCCAGAATGTGAAGATCCAAACACTTTTGTTTTGAAGTGGTGGGGGTCCTGCAGTTTTTGTTAATGTGACTCTGCCATTACATTCACGGATGCCCCCAGTGTCTATGAGCACAGCAATGGTGGTGTTCAATATGCTCACCGAAACATCTTGGTTGGCGCTTCTTCCCACTTACGCTCATTATTGTGGAGATGAAGAACACGTCTTCTTGTTCACTTATGCAAACTGTTTGTGTCTTCTGCTGGTACCATGGTCCTGACTTGCGACGACTGGGGCTGAGCTGTTGCCCTGGGGTGGTGTTTACCTCGAGGCACTATGTGCAGCACTGAGGCCCTGCAGCCTCGTGCAAAGTGGTTCTGTGTGCTGCATCTGCTACATGTGTGTCCCTTTTCTGGGCACTGTTTGAGGTGAGTGAGGTTGTATCCACATTGTTAGCAGGGAATCTGGTTCACAGAGTATTTGTCGGCGTAGCTTAACTGAGTGACATCCAAAAATAATTTGTAGCCTGACTTCTTCCTCCTCGTTTGTCCATGCACATGTGGCCACAAGTGGCTGAAGCCGCCTGTAGTATGCATCAAGACTTTCCTCACTCTTTTGTGATGCAGACTTTATTGTGAACTTTTCATAGTCAGTGTTGACCATAGGAACAAAGTACCCCGTCAGAGCAGCAATAGCCGCACCATATGACCCATCTCTCGGGCGTAGTGTCTTCAAAATGTTGTGGACGGCAGGGCCCGCCAAGTAGATAAGATTGGACCATTTGGCTGTGTCAACCTGCTCTCCAGTAGTGTTAACTTACATTTCCAGGTGTTCACGCCAGAGCTCCCAGCATGGCCCAAGAGTGGCCGGGGATCCTTTGACGTCAAATTTACAGATTGGGGCCAAGGATCCTTGCTGGCGAGATTTCCTGTGCCTAGGTGATGCTGGTGCACCGTCATCCTCCCCCGGCATGGTGGCTGTGCATGAGTCTGCACTAGGGCACAGACAGTCTTCCCGTCACCCACACTGTGTTAGAAAGCAGCACGAACACACAGGAGGGCCACAAACCTTCTGATTCTCCCCTCTGCACTCCTTCATACTCAGTCAGGATCTGAAATGCAGCCTTTAGGTTTCGCTGCGAGTGTTCCCTGCCCCTGAAGTCTACCCACTCTGCCCTCCTAGTTCTCCTTACCACTCCCTTCTGCCCTCAGTAATGATGTTGAATACAGCCGAGGGTTTAGCTGTAAATGGCCTCTGTCCATCCACTCCTGCCTTTTCCTTCTCCACGCCATCTCCTTTCACACTCGGGATCTGTAATGCAGCCTTCGGGGGGATATGCAAACATTTCATACCCGCTCCCTCACTTCTTTCCCTGTGTGCTTTGAACCAATATTTAATTGCAATGTAGGGTGTTGTAAAATTCCAATAAGTAAATATATTTAAAAATATTATTTCTAGCATCTGACCACCCACTCTAGAAATAGTAGTTTTGCTTGCCTCTACTTCTATTGCAGGTAGGCCCATGCTATATTTAGTATTTCTTCTATGTTGACACATGCGCTATATTATTTTTATTTATATGTATATGACTGTTTAATAGTTCAATGCACTATTTCAGATATATCAAAATTCATAGTTTAAACAGACTTCATTGTGAACTTTTCATAGTCAGTGTTGACCATAGGAACAATATACTCTGTCAGAGCAGCAATAGCCGCACCATATGACCCATCTCCCAGGCGTAGCATTTTCAAAATGTTGTGGACGGCAGGGCCAGCCGAGTAGATGAGCATGGACCATTTGGCTTTGTCATCCTGCTCTCCGGTGGTAATAACTTTAATTTCCAGGTGTTCACGACCGAGCTCCCAGCATGGGCCAAGGCTGGCAGGGATCTGTTGACGTCAAATTCACAGACTGGGGCCAAGGATCCTTGCTGGCGAGATTTCCTGTCTCTAAGTGGTGCCGGTGCGCCATCATCCTTCCCCGGCATGGTGGCTGTGTATGAGTCTGCACTAGGTCACAGACAGTCCTCCCTTCCCCCACAGTGTTAGAAAGCAGCACGAACACACAGGAGAGCCACAAACCTTCTATGCTGTGTAGGCTACGTGAGACTATACAATGTGGGCAGAGTCTAGCACGTGGGCACTCGAGCACTCTCGGGGGAGAGCCACACCCAACCGTGGTCATGGAGAATGGATGCACAAACTCCTTGTGGTAGAGCAGGCTTCTTGGCCTAATGAGCATCCAAAAATGGAGGCAATGGCTGCCTCACACCAGGTGGTGAGCAACGGTGTGACGAGGATGCCTTTGGGGGTCTCTTACCAGCAGGACACCAGAGAAGGAAGTTGTATCAACCGCTCCCCAAGATATGTACGATGTGCCCCTGAAGCGCACAGCACAGGCATGTCCCGTGAGCAAGCGTGCCTTCTGCGGCCCTCGTATCAGCCACGTGGGTTGCAAGTCATCGGACTTGCCTGTGGCACATCTTTGTCGCCATTGTTGTGTTCTCCGGTGAACACAGTGGAGCGCGGGTAGTCCGTGCTGTTCAGAGAAAATCACATATTTTTATTATTTCTTATAAAACAAATCCTATAAAAACAGTATAAAAAAACCAAAAAAGCCATAATTTCACTAATTTACATATAAATTCATTATTTGTATTGATAGTGTAAATGGGCCTTTTCAAGAAATTATATTTTTTCTGTTTCTGGCATAACAGAAGTAGATAAAAGCATAATTTATAGGGTGAGTTTTATTTTTATACAAAATTCTGTGGGGGATTTCATCAGGCACTTGCCTATGGGGCCTCTGTAAAAAAATCACTGCATTTTGAGGATTCGGTGGAACTTTAATCACACAACAATTTGTGTGATTCAAGTTTTAAACAAATACATTTGCCAAGGACTGCTACTGGCCACAAAAGCAGTGCCAGCAGCCTTCCAGGGAAGCAGGCACTCCTGCTCCCTGTTTGAGGACGGATTCACAGTTTGAGGACTAAGGGAGCAGGCACTCCTGCTCCCTGTTTGAGGACTGATGAGAAGGATCAGCTTTAAGGTCTTGTTGACCTGTTTTTTTCCCCAATCCCAGCAGTATAAATGCCAATATTCCACTTATGACTCAAACATGGTGAAATACTCGGTTTCCAGTGGGTGTTTCGAAGCTTTCCTACCTGGTCCAAATACCTTATAATATTTCATTTTGAATCTTCGCTCTCTTGACACGGGCCAATGGTTCACTAGTGTAAGTTGCAACTATACCCTATGGAATGGTGTTGGGTCAAAGTGTTCTTCAATAAAGAGGCCAAACACGTCAGTCTGGGGGAGGGTGTTCCATCCTCACACAGACCAGTCCCGTCTCACGCAACCCAAGTCTGATCTAGTTTGGGTCTAGTGTTTATCCACAATAAGTCGTCCATCCTCAGCAGACTTTAGGAACTGGGGTAATGACATTCCATACACCCAATAGACCTAGTGCCCCCCTACCCCTAGTCACTCAGGGAGAGGTCGTCACTCATCACTCTAAAGTGTATTCTATTTCCAGAAGGAAGGAGATTGCTGCACAGCGGTGCAAGAGGGTACATACTATAAACAGAGCAGGAAGGAAACAGCCAGGGGCCTGACTGCCATGTAAGACTTTTGGCATCACTTAAGGATTACCTAGAAGCGCAGGGAACCACACAGAACTGGGTTATACATATGGTGTGTATTCAAGAAGACAATGAAACATGGTCTGATTACACAAGATTCTTTTGTGGACATCAATTACTTTGTCGGGGGGTGGGGGAGGGGGCATTGTAGGAACACTGGGCATACGACAGACCAGTGACACAAGTACTCACTAAAAGAACGCTCAGAGCCAGAAGCTTCTGGTACAGATATGCCTGAAATATGCTCGATGGAAGGCAACAGAAAATAAAGAACACCGCGTCCTCCCACTCTGCATAGGTATTTACCCTGTGTAGCACCTACACACTCCTTACACTAGTTTTCAATTTCACTATAGCTCTAGCCAACTTACGACCCTCTGTGAGACATGGCCCTCTGTGAGACACGGCCCTCTGTGAGACATGGCCCTCTGTGAGACATTTGCATTTGGAAATTCTGTTTCTTTGCAATCCACTCCTTGTCCGCATCCTGCATTGTGCCACCACTCAACATTTGGATTTCGCTCTCTCTCACTGGAGGCCAATTCAGAGCAGACACAAAGGCAACCTTCCTGCTCATGACATTGGTGCTAATCTCTGCGATTCAGGTTCACTTGCAACTCTTGCGCCGGAGGTGCCAGGGTCTATGAAGGTTGTGCTCTGCTTTCTCCGACTGTCGATACAAGGCGCATTGTGGCCGTCATGGGTTTTGGGGAGCTGCAGTGCAGTTTCAGGTACAGCGTCATTAGTGGTACCTCGTGATGGTCTTCGAATAAAGGAATTTAGGATTGGCGCCAGTTCACAGGGTGTCAGCATGTATGCCAGCTACAGCTTGCCAAACTGAAAAAAACAAGTCCACTCCAAGATGGCAGCTGATATTTCACAATGTGTGCAGAAAAGAGTGTCAACATTCCAAGTTGGTAATGTAATTTCCTGTACGAACGCTGTACTTCCTCTTGTAAACATAGCAAAATAAAAACAACTCTTCTCAATTTCTTTGACCTGCAAATTGTGTCTCAGTGCATGGCTCTTGTAGCCATTATATGCTGCATAACTTTTCAATAATTTGCCTCCAGTGCCTTGCTTTATTATTTTTGTATCTACGTATTTTCACTCCGATGCAACTTTGATGTTTTCTTTTAAACAAGTAACAGGTCTTTTACAAGATAGCGCCTTTCTTTTTTCATCAATAGTGGAGAGGGCCATTTGGAAAATGAAGTCTTTCCTTTCCCTTTATTATTATTGGCACCTGTTTAAGGGGAGTTTGATGGGTGGTTGGAGGTTATAGGCATTAAGCTTTTTTGGGAAATGTGGCGATAATGCACCGCCTCACCAAGCAAGGTTGTTATGCAACAAGGTGGTGGTGTGATGCTTGTCGTAGGAGTGTCGTCTGAATATCACAAATAAGACATGCACAACTGAGGCCAGACTGGCTATCATCCAAAGAAATGTACAGATGGGTTCATAGCAGCCCAAGTAATTGGAGCACACCAATTCAACATGGCTGAGATTTCTTTTGAAAACAGGAGAATTTCCCAATAACTGAAAGGGGGCTAGATTTACAATGTACATTTATTTTTCTAAAGATTTTGTAAAAGAAAGACACTAATACTTAACATTTTTCTTTTTTTTTAGATTGCAATGCTTAAATACATTTTAGGACAACAAAAAAAAATCAGAAAAGAGCTAGCAGTGGTTACGTTGATAAGATTTCAGTGCCAAAGAAAAGTGCACCTGCCCTTCCTGCCAGAAGCCCCTTTGGCTTCCAAGCAAGAGTAAGGGGCCATCATTGAACAGACATATTGGTGTCATTATCTGTGGGTTAAAATGTTACAATCCAATACAGAGCTGTGCCTGGAGCATAAGTGAAAAGTCAGGTAAATGACTGCCTCTCCCGAGCAATTCATGCAATCTCGCACGGATGCCGCCATCTGTGCGCCACGCGGACGCGCCAAGATAAACCGGCTCACAGGCGCCAAGCATCTGGCCCGCTAAACGCAAACGACAAAAGTGAGCGAGAATAACTACAGGGAACCTGCCATCTTTGCAGGTTTTCCGAAAGCTTTACTGTGAGGATTTTAACCATTTATGTTCTTTTTCCTGTCCGTTTCTAGTAGATCAGTCTAGGGAACCCCTTAATCTACCACACACAATTGTACTGCGCCGGTGTCCACACCTGAAACGGACAACAAGACCATGTTGTAGAGTTCTGTTTTTCTGATGTTGGTAAAAAAATGACATTAGAAAAGCTAGGGACTTGCTCTGAACCTGGGACATTCAAAACAGGTTCTGCAACTAATCGGCATAGCCCTGTTACAAATGGGATCACTGATTAGGTTGCGCCAAGACTCAAAAAACGAATACTTATGTCCTTAAGTTCACTGGCCTTCTTTAGATCGGGTGTGAACAAAGTTGAGAAGGTGCACTTAAAACCCAGAAGATCTCCAGTGATCCAGATGTGGAGAATTCAGTTGAACTGTGTGGAAATCCAAATGCTCAGGTAACAGCAAACGGAATTCATAAGCGTATTTAGTGTGGGGGAGCAGTGAGGGCTGGCAAACGGTTCTCATTTCATGTCTATCCACCTGGCTATTAGATTATGACCCGGCTCCTCCACCTACACTCCAGATATCCGGAGCCGGTCCAGTCATTCAACTACACTCAATATTAAGTGAAGTTATTGCACGCCAATGTGCGATTTAGTATTATTACGTAGCTTATATAGCCTACAACCAATCAAGGCTACGTGGAGACCTGCCTCTCAGGCTGATCTGCTCTAACATGTTGAGATTGGTGAAGAAACAAATGTTTCCCCATCAACAACTTGGCTCATGAAGAAACCCACAGATACTACAAAAACACAACATCAGTGCTCTATAGGGATTAGTGGTCTGCATAGCACACAGCTGCCATTCGCAAGGCGGGAGGGCTTCATCCTTGTCAATAGATGCATTTGCTGCACATCGCAGATCACTGATGGACTAGAGCACGGTTCTTGGATTCTTGGATACAGAGTGCCGGTCATGCAGATTGCCTGTGTGTGGTGAGTTGCAGGTGTAAAGAAGCTATAGAGGGGTGCACCAATTTGCTGCAACAAGCTTATCACTCTAGAAAAGTAGGCTTTTTGGTGTTTGAGTCTGGGTGCTTTCAGCATCGGGCTAGGGTTGAGCCGGGAGCATCAGTAACGGGTTCCAACAATGCAGTGCTGTTAAGTAGCAGTGATGGCAGGCAGTGTCGGGTCATCGGCGTTGGAAAACCCAAGAGACTCAGATGTAGAGAAGCAGGGAATTGCATTCGGCTAGGAGTGGACTTGACTGGCTAAACAAAGAGTCATGGTATTGTAGCAGCTGCGGCTTGGTGTTAAAATAAGAGGGCATTCAGGCTGGTGGTGTCGAGTTGGGGATGCTAGAAGACTGAACAGATCTCGGAGACAGAGATGGTGGCGCTTCATCGTAGAGTAAAACCCTGACATGAGTAATGTGCTCAAAGTCGAAATCTAAGATGACTCCGGTGGTCCTTTGAAACAGCTTGGACAGCGTTGAAGATGTCCATACCATCATCAAGACGGTTTCCTCGGCTCTTTGGGTGCTGGAAAGCCCAGTCCATGTTCACAGGGGCAAGGGGTGTTAGTTTCTCTTCCCTCCCAACAGGAAGGTCTGTAGAAAGTACTTGCAGGGTTCTGTAGCCTCCAGTGAGCAGGATCATGGGTACCATTTTCTCAGTTCAAGTAGGCCTTGCCCAGCCAGCTGGTCATCCCAAAGAAGCCTTTGAGGTGGTTAGGAAGAAGAGCCTTCATCTTCCTTGGAGTTCCAGGTCTTCTCCTCTCTGGCAGGGGACTTTGGAGTATAGTGTACTCCCAATCTGGTTCCAGTGAATCCTTCTTCAAGCAGAGTCCTAAAATGAATCAACTAAGGAGGAGGTCCCCTTATATAGACAAACGTCCATAGTTGATTTGTTCCCTTCTGGCCCATTATAAGAGGTCCAATCCTGGCTGCTGTGCTCAGAATCTTCAGCCTGCTGATGTCATAGCCACAATGTTGTGCCTGCATGAAATGATGATGGGTAGAAGGTTCTGGGGCCTAGAAAAAAAGTCAGGATGGCCGGACCACTCTGTGGGCTGTAGCTCTCGCCGCTGTGCTACTGTAACTCCACCCATTCCTCTGTCTGCCTACATCAAAAGGAATCAGTAATTGACACCTTCGTGCAAGTTATTTTGGCCTGGCCCTTTCAAGCACTGAACCGGTCCCTGCCCATTCAGAGAAGTTCATGCCTTCTTGGAAGGGGCTAAATCCTTCCCAGGCAAGACAAAGGTTGTTGCTAGGGGTGAACCCATATGGCTTGTTTTGGCCAAAACCTAGCTCCAGTGAGTGAATACATAGGTGCCCTTGTCCAGAAAGGTCACAAGTAAGCAAAGTGTTAAAAAAATGACATCAATTGCTTGTGGCTGTATATTTGTGTAATGCCAGCAGTCACCATGCCACACAAGTCAGGGCTTATATTTATTTATTAATATGCCACCGAAAGTCTGGGCTCAAACAATCCTATAATTTTAAAACAGCTTTTTCCCTTTCAAAGACTGTCTCGTTTTTATTGTAAAAGGTCGAGTTCCACACATGCTAGCTAGAACTTCTTTAGAGTTCCTCTTTGTTGGGTTCAAATTAATGTTCCTGCCAAACCCTAAACTTCTAATACTTTTGCAGCAGATTTGGCAACCAAAAGCGGATTTCCACTTATTAATGAACAAACCAGCTTTGCACATTCTAAAAGTAAAGTCCCATTGTAGCTAAATAGGCTGCTGGCATGTACTCTTGCTCAGCAGTATGAATAGAGCGGGAGCCTTATATGTGGATTTTGGTCCGTTCAATAATGCACCCAATGGCTGCCAAGCCCATCTCAGTAGAAATTCACCAACACAGGTTTTCAAAACACAGAGCACTGTCTGAAAGAGAAACTGTTTAGCAGACCTGTCTTTCTTGAGATAAAATGTCACATAATCTGAGAGATTCCCCCTACCAGAAGGAAATCTATCTCATTAAATAATGTAAGAGGATGAAACTCAGTGAAACACCGTATGACTGGATAACAGTCCGAAAGTGTAAGAAGTAATACTGTAGATGGACCCTTTGTCTCTCAAAGATTTACTTATCATAACAATTCAAAGCAGCAAGAGTTGCAATGGGTACTCGCAGCTCAGAACACAGATTGCATGTTTAGTCTGAAGAGATATAAAGATCTACTTTCACCAAAATCATAGGAATATGGCAGGGGTCTGAAACCTGGACTACAAATCCCATCAGCCCCAACTAGCATAGTCAATGGTTAGGGCTCATTTGTGTTGTAGCCCTAACCTTTAGGTGAGCTGCAGGCTGCATGCCTTTGTAATAGGGGAAGGGACTCAGACTAGTTCTCTTTTTGAAGGTTAGTAGTCAGATCAGCTAAATTATGGGTTGCAAGGATCAACATAGGAGTGGCAGGTAATACCCGCAACCTAGCCTCAAATGATAACCCGTATGAGAGACAGCGGCACCTCAAAATGTGAGAGATCTAGTATCAGTGTGAACTGTAGAAGCTCAGCTTTCTAGCCAACCACAAAATAATCCTCCACCCTCTTATCAATAACTGTACTCTATTATAAAGCACACCAGAATTCTACAATGGCAAATTTATTTCCTGTGTTTTGGGTTCCTTTCAGCATCTGAGACCACTTAAGCATCTGCCTCAGGCACCATGTGACCACCACACAAGCTCATGTGCTTTTGACGACTGCAACTCATTATTTTTATTTATTTTGCATTTTTAAGGCACTCGCACAGCCCGTGGGCATCGAGGCGCTGTTACAGGAATTGGATGTAGGCGCACATGAAGAATGGCCTCCAAGCCCTACGGTGTGCAAGATTGTGATACAACTCATACTATCAGGCTTGTTGATTACATCTTCAGTGAGGAATCTGATCCTCTTCTCAGGTGGCCAGGGAAAGGCCATCACTTTTGGATCCTGAACCTGGGGGTGGAGAGGCGAGGGAGGATCACTTTGGTGGCGGGTCCTTGGGAATTGGGGAGAGGATGGCTTCAGGCGAGGCATGGCATCCCCCTTTCCCTTGTAATAATAAGCCCTACCCTCCACCTACCTTCATGGGTTGTTGTCAATCATTCCCTCTTATTTCCCCTCAGTCATACCACTCTAGTACTGGGAAGAAGCGACTAGGAGTTGTACACACTAGCAATCATTTAGACCACGCTGGTAGTGTAACGAAGAAGAGGCCAGGAAACTATTGCAAGGGTCAGGCATGTCCAGAGAAGTAATTGAGGTTAGAAAACTGAACTGAAGGGTTCCCACATGCAACCTGTTGTCACAGGTGCATAAAAGGTGGAGCAGACGAATGTGGATTAAAAGTGGTTGCTGTGGCATTGGAGGCTGCGCTGTGCAGTGTTTTTTCTATTTCCATTAACCAAAGGAGCAGCTATTGGACTGGACTCGGCAGTCCACTTCCAAATACCCCAGTCCAGCGCAGAGCACGGCGCAGATGAAAGTGAATTAAAAGTGGTTGCTGTGGTCGCTGGTGTCCTGGAGTAGCTGGAGGAACCCCATGATACAGACAAAGAATCTCTGCATTCTGTGAGTATTTTTTCTTTTCCAACAGACAACTCAGACATGCTCCATTGCACAGGAAGATCTACTTATAAGTAGCTCCCAAAGCTGCTGAGTCTCTGGGGTGGAGGTTTTGTGCAACCCCTTGTCCATAACGGAAAGCTTTTTATCGATTAACTTGATCCAGTAAAGGTGTGCAGAGGCCGCTGAATTTCTCCCCGGTACGGATTGCTCCCTCAGCTGTTTGCCCTTAGCGGTTAATTTGGTAATTGTCATTTGCACAGCAACACCAACACCACTAGTAGCGAAGAGTGGAGTGGCTTGAGAGAGCGCAGACCCGTCTTTCACCCGCTTTCGTGACACTTGATGTCAATAAACTTAATCAGGGATGGTTTTGCATAGAAGCGTGCAGAGAATTTTCAGAACTATTTTATGTTTCAAGCGTGCCAGCGCACTCAGGGCCGATTATTGGTCCTTAAAGCCTTTAATCCCCGGCTGCTGGTAACAAAGGGTAACGAGGAGGAGACGAAGCAGCATTGCTTTTAATGGATTACTAAATTGCCGCTAAGGTTTTCTACTGCCTTTCACGTGGGGTGACTCTAGGCCCTCGGGCCTTTGAACCCCGGTGTATTAACCCTCAAGTGTTTGAGGGCAGAGCGGCTATTGAGTTCTAATATAAGCACCTAAGAGTTTGTGGAAATATAGTGTGCCATTGTTTCAAATGGAGGTAACGCTGAGAAGTATGGGGTTGAGTATAGAGCCCGCTTCAACCTTCCTTAACAACGGCAACTCTTTGGAAACCCATGAAAGGGGTTTCCAGAGAAACCCCCTTCACAGTTAGGCATGGCAGAGCCCCCTCTGGACAAGAGTGCTGAAGCAAGCAGAGTTTCAATTACAGCGCTGAATAGGACATCTGATGGTAATCAGTCTACAGCATTTGTATTAACTAAGCAGGCAAATCCTGTATTGGGGGTCATAGGTAATGTTAACCAAGTTTTGAGCAACATTGAAGGTAACATAGGAAGTTTAGTGTGTGATGATATGATGCAGGTAGGAGTCTTGGTTGCTGATGTGTCTATTCTGGCGGCAGCTATTTCACACAAGCTGGGGAAATGGGTGAGGTTGTCTCAGGATTTTAAGACCAATCAGTGGCCCATTCCAGAATTCCCCGCACAGGACGTAGGCCTTACAGAAATAATGCTGCACCACCAAGGAGTCTTCACAAACAGATGGTGCCCACTCTCCCTACAGATATCCCCAAAGATAGATCAAATTGAATATGAGTGGGCTGTAAATAATGATTGGACAAGGGTGTTTTCAGGTGGAAGCACAGTGGTCCAGGATGGGACGGGTGGGGACTCGCCAACAGTGGTGGATGAGTAGTCCTTCCCAATTCTTGTCCGGCTTCTTGATTCTATAGACAGACCATATGAGACTCCTAATTTTCAAATTGGGGATCTTAGACCAATTCTAAGGGAATTGGTGGGGAAGGTTCATTCCTTGGAAGGGTATATAATTGCTTTTCTAACCAAAATGCATTGTTAACTAAAAGGGAATAGCTGATGTGATGGTCCAGCCCCGGGGATGCTTGGTGACAGATAACGAGATGGGGATGAGCTTGCCAATTCCCATGGGGCGACTACTGAGCAGCTTCAGAAATTGCAGATCACGATAGACCCTCTTCCACCAGTTTCCATTCTGGGGACGGAACCGGACTTAGCTAACATAATTGTATGTAGCAGTAGCAAGGAGCCAGTACAGCCAGTCAGACGATTAATAAAAAGTTGGTGCCACAAAAGAAAAATCAAAAAAATGATAAGCTACCACCTAAACAAAACAATAGGGGATCTCGTAAATTCTTGGCTAAACTAAGAGCAGAGGTTGATAAACAAATGGTAGCACGAAGGGTACATCTTGAGCAAAAGAAAATAGACTTTTTTAAGTGTAAGAAACCTAGTGGACCAAATTAGCCTAAGAGAGGTCAATTGCATGGGTTGGGGTCAGGGACAAATGACAACGGCTCACATGCCACCAAGCCATCAGATGATAGTACATCCTTCAATTTAAGTAACATTTCAGTTTACCCGATAGAGGGTGAGACTCTGGATAAGGCGAGGAATCCAGAGGATCAAGTTACCTCGGTAAAAGTTGACCAAATAACTGGGCAAGGTGGATGGAAATGTAGCGTTTTAAGGGATTTTGACCCGACACCGTTGTTGGGTCCACTGCAGCCTAAGCTAGCAGAGGTGGTAAAAGATAAGTCATTGGCGCAGGTGGCAGAAGAAAAAGGGCAATTGTTTGCAATATTTTAAGACCTGGTTCTAGTGGTTGATCATGCTAGGGCTCAAGAGAGTCGGGATGTTCTCTACGACATACCTGTGCCTCTCTCTCGCACAACTAAAGAACAGCTGGGGTATTCCAAAAAGCAAACAATTGCGGATAGGCACTGCCCCCACCTTTAATCCCATTACTAAGGGTAGTAGACCGATTACACAGGTAAGAACACCCAATGGACCCCCTCAAAGAGGTTACCCAGGAGGAACAGATTTGTATTTACTTAAGCCGGGTTTTTGAGAGCTCTACCCTTTTAATAATCATTACATTTTGTCTCTGGTGTATGAAATCCCTAGTTTGAGGGTGGTAATCAGCATTGTAGTGACCTCAATAATTTCTAGGTTATCACTGAGTGTTCAGAGTATAAAAGGTAAAGATGGTGGGGTGTATTCTGTCTGACAGGTTGAAGCGACTAATCCATGGGGGTATAGTCAAATGGCCTTACAAAACTATGCAAATAATGGTTGGAGACAAGTCCGAGATCCAACGGTTGAGGGGGGAGCAAGGATAGGTTATGATTCCTGATTGTCATATGATATTATGGCATTATGGTGGCATTCTGATAGCAATAAAGTGGAACCAGCGTCTGTCGCTCCATAAAACTGACTCCGCTAGGAGGGACATGTTGGTACCCTTGTTGGAATGGCAGGTGCCACGTGAAAGGACTCCCAGTAAATGCCTTGTGGTAGATGTCTATTTGAATCTGGAAAAGCAACAATTGGAGGAAACCCTTGCTGCCCTCTCTTGTACTTTCTTGGGGGAATTCCTCAAAGAAGGGGCCTTAATAATTGTCTTGGGTAATTTCAATGCAGAATGTCTGGATGACCCTTTGTACCTGGCACCAGATAGGCTAAAAACGTCTTGTCTAGGGAATCACGAGATAGGGACAAGTGGGTTTGGTAAGATTTATAGGAATGGGGCATCTCATTGTTAAACGGTCCTTTCCCAGGGGACATACTGCCGAGCTTTACATGGCATAACGGTCTTTGTAAGTCTACCATAGATTATGTCTATGTTGGCCGACCTCTTACAGACAGGTGGCCGTATTTCAGTGGAAAACTAGAATCTATGTGATTATTGCCACCTCCAGAAGTGCGATGGACGAAAATGGCGACTTATTTTTTTCAACCCCCTTTACACCACATACATATGCAGCGGGAGACCCCCCACAACCCACCCATACTTGTATTATATCCCGTACCCCCCTCCCACATATAAATGTGCTGTAAGGGGGGGTACACATTTTTTTTTGGCAGTTGGAATTCTGGAGGTGACATTTTGTTGTTTTCTGAAAAACTAGAGTTAAGTGATCCCTCATGGATGTCTTGTGAAATTGCTTTGCCTTCGAATAAACAAGCGAAGAACACTCCCCTTATGGTGGAGATAAACCCAAGAAACCATGTAGTTAAATGGTCCCCAAAGACTGCAAGGGCTTTCGATAAAGAGATCGGGGGGGGGGGGATTCTGCGCTAAGGGGATAGGTCTTCTTTGCTCCCCGGAAGTGTTCTCCTCTTGCATCTCATCGGTACTAGGGGAGCTGACGACTGGAAGATCCTTGGCCAAGAGGGCAGTGATTGTGGGAGTTACCCACAGATTTGACGCCCAGGTTCAGGATCTGAAAAAACAAATGAGACTGGCGATAAAGGGATGAGGAAGGAGAATCCCAGGGGTTGTTTTGAAGACATTTGTATGGTAAAGCAAAGATACAGGAATTGATTAAAGGGTCGTACATTTCTTATGATTATAAACTATGCTGATAAAATGTTGTCCTGTGTGTTGGGTAATGACACTGGTAGGTTTTGGCACTTAATAAAGCCACAAGGGAGGGACCGGTTCCCTTGGGTAAAGCATTTCACTGATCTCTATGTAAAGCCTGAGTTAAAACAGGACACTGTGTTGCCAGATTCTTGTTGGAAGTGGCACTGAGTTGGAATCTCGACGACATTGCTCACTTGATAAAAGTGAGCAAGTAATCAAATGCTCCCGGGCCTGATGGCCTTTCCAATTTGATTCCTAAATCTAATGTGCTTTTATGGTGTGAACTCTTGTCTAACCTATTTGAGAGCATTTTGATTAAAAGGGAGTTCATCAAAACGTGGTCTACGGCACTCATAGGGCCTCATTACGAGGTTGGAGGTAGCCATGGCGCCATTGGCGCCATGGCTGCCTCCAAAATCGTACCGACTCCGGTCTGGTGGATGGAGCAATTACCGGTCCATTCCGAGGTCGGAGGGACCGGTAATTCCCCATTCACCAGAGCCATTCCCCATTCCCATTTGAGCCCCCATAGGGCTCAATGTGAAGACGGCAATAACGGTACCGCAAATTGCGGTACCGTTATTGACCCCGGTATCCCTTTGCGGGTCCCGTCCTTAACGCCTGGTAAAACCAGGCATTCGGGAAGGATCCGGATAGGGAACTCGTAGTAGGGCGGTAAGGGATTACCGTCACCAGTGCCCTTTACCGGTACCGGTAATCCCTTACCGCCCACCTCGTAATGAGGCCCATGGCCTTGATTTTCAATGACGGGGACAGGTCATTACCATGGTTTTATAGACCTATATCCCTGCTGGAGGCATCTAATAACATGTTTTCGCCAAAATTATTTTAAAGGAATTGCAAAGTAAAGTAATGCCGATGGCCTCGACCAATTCCAGACAGGCTTTTGAAAGGGTATGGGAACCTCTTTGAACAGTTTTGTTTTAGCATTGCTTTTGGGTCTGCTAAGGTGCAAGGGTACTAAGTATAACTGGCTTTTCTGTATATCAGCAAGGCATTTGACCATGTTAACAGGGCAATCTTATGGAAGAACCTACACTAAAACGGATGCCCACTTCCAATGATAGGGATCCTGGAGACATTCCATTTGGGCACAAAGATTAAAGCGAGATTAGATGCCCATGTTTCTTATACGTGTTGGATAGAGACAAATAGGGGTTTGCGCCAGAGCGGTTTCCTGGTGCCTTTCCTCTTTTATTTCTATATTAAGGGGATAATGATGTGTTGGACCCCAGTAAGGACCAATCCCCTGAGGCTAGGGGAGCTAAAAGTACAGCACTTAATGTACGCAGATGACAGTCATCTGCGACATGACTCGAATTAGTCTACAGAGAGCTCTCCTTTTGGTGGAGGAATTCTTGGGCAATTTAGACCTCGTAATAAACACAGAAAAAACCGAAAATGTTGGTCTTGAATTGGTCAAAAGGGAGAAACCTTTCCTGGAAGCTGAGGGGGACTCTGCTGGAGGTGGTTAATAAATATAAGTACTCGGGATAATTTGATCACAAGAGTGGAACAGACCTAGCAATTGACCTCAAGCTAAAGTTTATGGCATGGACAAGTCAGCTTCTGCAGCGTAATTTTAAATTTGGCAGATTTTCATTGCTACTGGTATTAAAACTGTTTAAGCAGCAAGTTGTCCCAAAATTGATCTTCGTGCCCAAACCAGGGATGAAGCGATTGCTTGGTCCAAATTAGAAGCTCTGGAGAAAGGTCTTGCGACTCCCGGTTTCAGTGGGGATATTGTATGAATTAGGACAGCTACTTATGAAAACATTAATTGACTGCGGTAAATTGCAAATGCTGTCAAGTATTTTGTCACCACCAGGTGGCTCTATTTATATATATCTTAACAAGGCTTGGCACAAAGGTTCCTGTAAGGATTTGATGGCATGGGGGTGGGCTTATAGTGTGCAGCTGTTGTCAGAAATATAGCCCTCTACACATGATCTTATTAGGAACTCCACATGGAGCAGATTCAGCTGAGAGAGGAGTTTATGAATTATCAATGCTCTGGCGAACATTTTGTGTGGAGGATTAAGAACTATCACACCGTTGCTCCATTTTTGAGGAACCATATGTCAAGGTTTTTTAGGACCCAAATACTGAGATTGAAGCTAAATCTATTGCCAACTATGGAAGTTTTGGGCAGGCGGTCAAAGATGCCTGGGGAACATGTCGTAAGGAGCTACATCATTCGATTGACCAACATAACTTTGGAGGAGGACTTGTGGATTAGAACATTAAACACCAATGAAATGTCATTGTCCATAAGGTTTTTAGAGTTCTTAAAGACAGATTTTTCAGAATTTTAAAGGTCATTTTAAGATGTGCAGGGACTTTGAATGTTGTTTAAATGCTGTTTAGAGTGGATTTTAAGATTTCTTGCTGATGTGAAGAATTTTAGTTATTAGAGAATTTCTCTGGAAAATAATGTGTAAGCTGTTATGAAATTGTCGAATCTTGTATTGTGATAATTTGTGAACAGTTCAAATTTGTACTGAAACATACAATAAATAAATAAATAAAAAGTGGAGCCGCCAGCAAGGAAGGGGAAACGAGCAGGAGAGAAGCCGTAGTGGGCCAGTCTGGCCTGAGAGGGGAGAATTCCTGTCCAGAAGATGGCTGCCGATAGACTTAATAACCTTTCAGGCTTTTCATCGGCTCTCTTTATTAGTCTTCCTTTAAGTCTCTTGAACATTTATAAGTCACAGCTTCAGCCTCGTGACTTTCCTTGATTCACTCCAAGTAGGAGTTATTCGGTCTAGGCGCAGTTGTCGGACCACACAGTCCACCCATCACAGGTCATGCAACCGATAACCCATGGGATTTTGTAATGTTCAGCACCTTTTCTTGGACTTTCCTTGCCAACACAGATTTCCCTTCTGCAACTGTGTCATTAGTCCATATACACCTTTGTATTACATTTACAGACTTTTGACTCTGCCAACATGTAGTTTTTACGCACTTAATTTCGTGGTGTTTCTCCTTGTCACCACTTTGCTTTCACACTATCCCATAGTGCTTCTCAAATGCTGTTCACCAGCCTCCCTGGCGTTCATTAATGGCTCATAGTTCAGTTGCACTTTCACTCAATTTAAAAAGGCTTTCTGCTTGGTTTCAAAGCGTTCAGAACTTTTCATATCTTTCCTTTCATTTGTGCTGTATTTCATATACATTGTACATTTCTTTCCTTAAAGGCTTTTTGCTTGGTTTCAATGCGCTCAGAACTTTTCATAACTTTCCTTTCATTTGTGGTGTATTTCATATACATTGTACATTTCTTTCATTAGTTTGGTATTCTATAACTCTGTAAATACTTTGTTGCTCGTTCGTGTTTCAATATTCCACATTTGGTGTCCAGACCCATTTGTCACATACTTTTACTTGACCGGCATGTGCCGTTACATACACCATGCCTCTGGAGCTCCCCAGCCTGAGTTATCTTTCCCTGCCACTCACTGGTTTGTGGCTGATCCTCCGGGTGCTTTGGTTTTCTCCTCTGGTTCTCGCTTGCTCCTCTCCCTCTCTCTCTCTCTCTCCGGGAGCTCCAGCATGCAGTGCTCATTTCCTCCAGACTTTCCTGCAGCGGACGGTTGCATATGGGAGACTTCGGTGTTCCCACTCCCACTGGGGAACACACGGCACATGGCTCTGCAGAGCTCTTGGCCCTCTCACAGCCCTCTATTGCCTCTGCATCTTTCTGACTTCCCTCCAGTAACTGGTTCCCTTTTCAATGGCCCATCTTCTGCCTGCTCCACCTCCGATTGCTGCGCTCTCCTGCCCAGCTGGATCTCAGCATGTTTTTCTCTGGCCTCTGTCCCCAGGGATCAATCTCTCTCTCTCAGGTGGCCAGGGCATGGCCATTGCCTTTAGATCCAGACCCTGGTGGTGGACCAGTGTGGCAGGATCACCTAGGTGGGGGATCTTCAGGGAGTATGGGTGAGGCAACCGATGGTGAGAGGACGGTATGCTCTCCTTTCCCGTGCCCATACCCAAATATTTTTTAGGATTCTTCAATGTCCGAACCCCAACCCCTTTCTACATAAACACTGGGCCGAGGAAGAGGGTGACAGAGTAAAGAGGCTAACCCTTACATATTTCATTGGACATGTCCCTTTAATCAGGTCCGGCAAAGTCAGGCATTTGACCTTAATCACATTCATCTGATACCCATTAGCTACCCCCACACAGATAAAAGGTGGAACATAGAGACACACTCTGAGCAAGGTGAGATACGAGAAGGAGCAGATCCTCTGGGGCGAAGGCGAACCCACTGGAGCAGGACGACCGATCGAAGGACCAGAGTGAGGAGTAGGAAAACCCTGATGTTCCCTGCAGAAGGTTGTTGCCTCTGACTGTGACATGTGTAATGATCAAGATTAACGGTGACGAAAGAGGGAGCTAAAAGGTTATTGCTTGACGAGAAAGATTTCTTTGAACTATCTGATTGAGGTATAGAACTACCAATACCAAGAGACATTGCAGCAAATAACATTAAGGGAAAGCTAAAGTGAAAATTGAAGTGGTCCTGCAGAGGTCTATGGTAAAAACCTTGCACATTTGAAAGTCTTTGACATCAGTGAAAGGTCTGAGCCCGGGTGAGGGAGACTGGAAACATGAAATAAGTTAGAGGAGGGGAACCCCTAAAGAATGTGACTGAAGCTTGGGGAAGGGAACCCCTGTAAGTGCTTTCATTGCGAGGTCTGAGCTTGGCTGAGGGAGATTCACTTAGAATCAGGTACTTTTTGATAGAAAGGTCTGAGCTCGACTGAAGGAGGCCCGAGTAAACTACTGATGCCTTGAGAGGTCCCAGCCCGATTGAGGGAGACCTACGTAAACTTTTGTTGAACCTTTAAAGAACTTTTGGAAAGCTGGAATAAGTGACTTTAAAGTGGAAGGCCAAGTGGGCCTATACCCACATTTTGAACTGCCTTTTTTTGATAACCTGAGCCAGAGTGTATCATCCTTTTTACGGGATCGCCTTACTCTGTGCTGTCCAATGTGGGGAGGAGAGCGGACTCAGCCACATCTTTTATGCTATAACATTGACTTTTCTTTGCATACACATTCCCCTTTACACAACCTTTGTATAAAAGATAGGGCTGGCATTGTTTTTGTTAGTATAGGCCATTTTGATTTGGCATAGACTGACTAGGACTTTGTTTTCTTTATTATTTGATGGTAGAGACTCCCATCATAGCTATACAGCAACATAGGAGTTTTTCGAAACCCCAAGAATCTAATAAAGGTTTTGAAACTTGTAACTTTTGTGTCAGTGTCATACTTGTGGTACCTTGCCTCCCTTACATCTCTCTTTATATGAACCTGTGAACCAATAATTGGCTGCAGGTGCAAGTCCTTTGCCTGACCATAATTACTTCTGTCACTGGGACATGCATGACCATCAGAGTAGTGTTCGACGGTCCTCTTTCTCGTCCCAGTACCAAAGTGGTGTGAACCGAGGGTAGTGTGCATTACTCTAAGTTGCTTCTCCTTTGTCCCAGTCTTAAAGGGATATGCATATGGGGATGTTGGGGTGTATGACAATGGGGAAGATTTAAAATCTACAAAAGGTAGAGGAAGGGTAAGATGTATGCTGATAAGGGAAAGGGGGATACCATGCCTCACCTAAAGGCACCTTTCCTTCAATCCCCAAGGACCCTCCATCCATGTGATCCTCCCTCGCATATTCACCCCCAGGGTCGGGATCCAAGAGCGATGACCCTTCCCTGGCTACCTGAGAGGAAGACCCAAGGGGAGTAGATAGGCGGATGCCCTCAGGTTCCTCACCCAAGTCAGCAGTTATTACTGCAAGAACCGTCCAAAATTAACTGCAGTACATTGTGGACGGTTTGACGTCAATTTTGGGGCCATCAAACCACTGAAATTCAAGCACACTGCATAGATTGTATATAAGAGAAGGCAGCCTCTTCTTGCCCTGTTTCCACCAGTCAATGGAAGTATTTCCAATGGCAGACAAATGATTTTAAACTGCACCGTCGCAATGACATTCAGTGGCAGATTGTACATGAACACACAACACATTATTAACTACCTACTAACCATCTGAACTGCTGCACAAAGACAATCCATTTGATGCCAAACACGCTCAAGCATAGCATCCTTTCTGCACCCCTCATCCTTGGTCCACATTAATGGATCCAAATACACTCAAGCTATGCCAAAACACTCATGCCCCCCTTTTCTGCCACTCTGTTCCTACATATGTGGCATCTTACTTGCTTTCCAATCCTCACATCTTCTCCCTACACCTTTTCCTCCATTTATGAAGATCTGGATACCCCGGCCGGGGCACAATATGACAAACTCCAGAGAAGTCAGGGAATCAGACAATGAGCGTGGTGATTTTGTATAGTATAAAAGTATTGTAGCATAACATCACTAAACAAAGTTAGGCAACGTTTGGAGAAACAAACTTCCTCCCCAACACGATGACTAGTGTTTGAGTTCAACCAGCAGGTTTTTGGAATATGCTTTGTTCCAGTTGGATTTTGAGAAGTCCGGCAGTGCAGGACTGGCACTTCCTATACCAGATCTGCATGGCACGATGCCACAGTGTTCAGCAGTATAATGTAAACTTGTTGCATTGGCATAGCAGAAGAGAGAATCAACTATTTTAACAAAACCACCTCTGAAAATGCAGGGTGTTGGCTTATAACTGGAGCCTCCATTGTTTCTCCAGAGTCAGAAAAAAACAGTCAATGAGTCTTTGGCATTTATATTTGTAGGCAGGTGATGTACACCTTGGATCCTAACAAAAAAGTCCCCCTATCCAATATAAAAACACACCCAGAAGATGGTTTCATACATCCTAGTGGTAGGCAAGGGAGCTCTTCGTGCTGGGAGACAAGAAAGCCATTATCTTTTACTATTCTGCAGTAGAGCCGTCAAGATTACTAAAAGAATATGTAGGCAGCAAAAGTGTGGCACGTGAGGCTTGAGAATCACTGCTGCCACCTATCCAGTTGTTATTATATCTGGCCGTGTTTGTTAGTACTTCCAACCTTGACAGACAGGCACAGGGGTGAAGTGGTTTATCTAGGACAAGGGGCACACAATTGGATCATATGGGGAATCCAGGCTCAGGACTCACGTTTGGTAATTCTACTTCTGAAAAGGCAGAGGTGGCTTTCTAATTGTCTGAACCGCTGATTCAAAACATAATAATTGTTTATCCTAGTCAGCCTGGTGGCTCATTATATTGTAAAAAATAAGCAATGCCTAGTTATGGAATTAAGGCTACTAGGGTCACACAATTGTACACAGAATTTGATATCATACTAGTATCGGTAAAGAGTGCTCAGCTATGATGGAGCAATGTGTATAAGCCTCCTTGGATGAAAACCTCCACAACAGCTGTGTGGGCCAATGCCTAAGAACCTGCCTTTTGATACTCCTGTATGAAGAGCAAAACCGTCCCCCCAGGGAACTGGAACCCTCCCTAGGAGATGCCATGCTTCAAAGGGAGCATTGATGGAACAAAGACATTCTCAGACCAGGGTGCTGATGACTTGAGCCCATTTGAAGTCCGCAAAGATGGGAAAGTGTCAGAGTAGCCAGAGGAGAGAGGTAGGGTGAGAGAGGGGTTTCACAATCTTCGTTTTTTTGGTAAGGCCCTTGATATTTCCGGTGCCTTCCAACTTCCTGCAGACCAAAACACTCTATGATGTCAGAAGGTAATGGACACTTGTTACATTACATTAGCTTGGCTAGGGACACTTACAGCAGGCTTGTGTGAGACAGGTATGGTATCAAGAGAGACACAGACTCAAAAGTAACAGCTTGAAAATCTTTATTGTCCAACTTTGGGGAGTTGGTGTAATGCTTAACTTGCACCCATCTCTAAGGGGGTTGTTCCCTCAACTGATGCTTCTAAGGGCCGTTGAAGTCCATAAGTCCAAAACCAAAGTTCGTCTGAGCCCAAACCTATGCTTGCCCTCACTCTTAAACCAAATGTGATAGGGTATTTTCTTAAAGGATAAAGGTGACTCAAAAAAAGGAAGTACAAGCCACAGCTGATTTCAGGTAGTCTTACCAATAGGTGTAGTTTTGCCACTTCAAAATAGTTCAACCTTCAGCACTCGCAACCTTCCACATAGGGCTCTTGAAGCAAATACACAATGTGTCTGGGTCTCTTGGAGTTCCCTTCCCCAAGCTCAGACCCCTCAGCTTTCAAAATGAAAAGTTACTGTTCTTTCCAGGCCTCTCAGGGTTCCCTTCCCCATGTCTATGCCTCTCTTGGGCAAAGGATTCACAGTTTCCTACTTTACAACTCAACTGAGGATTCACAGTTCCATTCAGGCCTCCAAGGGTTCCCTTCCCCAGGTCTAGGCCTCACTTGTAAAGTTCAAAGTGTCCTTGTGGGCCTCTCAGGGTTCCCTTCCCCAAGCATGAGCCCCCTTTGTCTTCAAATAAAGTTCTCCTTGTCAGGATGTACCTTTTCACTGTACAGTTCTTTCATTGGGTAGTATCAGAGACTTTTGAGAATGCTGGGCTCTTTGCTCCCCATGTGCAAATACTCTGATCTATCAACCCCTCTCCTTCTTCTCTGTACTTGTTTCCTCTTAGTTCCTCCTTACAGGTGCCTCTTGCACCCCTTTTTACTTCATCTGTATTTCTTTTACACTCTTTCGGTGTTATCATGCACACTTGCACCTTCTTCTTGCTTTGCTTTCTTCTGGTGGTGTCTCTTGCACACTTCTCACTTTGTTTTGCACACTTGCACCTTCCCCTTTTGCGTTCGGGTCGCTTGCACCCCTTTCTTGCTTTCGGGTTGCTCGCAACCTCTCTTGCTTTTGTGTCGCTTGCACCTTTACCTTGCTTTCTGGTTGCTTGCACCCTTTCCTTATTTTTGGTTCGCTTGCACCCTCTCCTTATTTCTTGTTTTCTGCTCTCTTTACTTTCTCTCTTGCTTTCTGCTTTCTTTACCTTCGTGCCGCTTGTAAATCCTGTCTATTTTAACTCCTACTCCAGCCACCTGCACACTCCTGAGCTTCTCTCTTCACTTTCACAAAACTCACTGGGTAGCGCGGCGCTGGCAAGCGGTCTCCTCAGGATACACTGGGTCGAGGTCAGGCTCTCACCACCAGCCTCTCAGACCTCCTGATGACCGGCACACGTCCCAAGGGCCCAAGGGAATGAGCACCTCTCTGGACTTGGCCAGCAGGTCGCAGTCTGCCTCATTCCGGCTCTCTGGAGACATGGCTCCCTAGCCATGCCTCAGCCCCAAAAACACACCGGACAAGCATCTCAGCATCCCAATCCACTGCGGACTGTCCAGGCTTTTCCCAGTGCAGCTCACTGCTCCTTGGCTCTCCTGGTCACGTGGGCAACTTCAGCTCGCTCCACTGGTATGGCAAAACCTGGCTTGGGACTGAGAAGGGATCCACTCAGCTGACTTACGGACTCAGCCACACAGCCTCCCTGCTGTTCTCCCAACTGCTTCTCTCTCTGCTCTCTCGGCAGTCTCCTATTATAAACATGTGTTGTATCAATGGGCTGCAGGTGTGTGGTCAAGACTGGGTTTGCCTGACCTCCAATACTCCAATTAACAGGACATGTCTGTCCTTCAGTCCTGAGTAAGTGAGTTTGTAAAGGTGCAGTGACCTATTCCTTCCCTGCTCTTTCTTTCTGATGACCTGTGAGGAATTGTAGGGATAGTGGCAGGGCTTGATTTACAATAACCCATGAAGGAAGAAGGGGTGGCTGCAGGGGAGGTCGGAATCGAGCAACGGGCTACCCTGTCTCGCCCTCAGGCTCCTTCCTCTTCCTCTACTCGTGAGTTAGGGATTTCTGGGACCTGTAGTTCAAACTGAAAAACGTAGGGTTCTTCAGAATTTCTGCCCTGTAGTAACTTATTTAGGAGTATTAAGGTTTTTAATCTCCTTCCTCTATTGGTTGGATTCTTCCCCCAGGTAATTCATCCCCACATCACCACTCCCAGGGACTGGGTCAGGATGCATCGGTTATGTCCTGGCCACGTGAGAGCGGTCTTTGACCTGGTATTTGGGAAGAATAAAGGCTGATTCTTCACACTTGCTTGGGATGAATCCTGTGTGAAATGTTGCTTTTATATGGAGAGGAAACCCTCTACTTAGTAGAATCATTTTTGGACTGTCACAAGAGGAAGGATTGACTGAACCTCTGTTGGGAATACATTCAATTCCAAAGTCCTCTACAAAAGAGATGAAGATAGAAGGCATGCAAGACTGAGACAATGGCCCTCATTACAACCCTGGCGTTGGACCATGGTGCTAATAGCACCATGGTCGATGCCGGTAACTTACCGACTCTGCCATGGCGGAATGGGGAATTACCACCCCATTCCGAGGTTGGCGGGGCGGTAATTACCCATGCTGCCATGGCCCTTCCCCATTTTTGGCCCATAGGGCTCAATGGGAATGGGGAAGGCGCTAATTACGGCACCGTAAATTACAGTGCCGTAATTAGCTCCTAGGTCCCTTTGCGGGTTGGTTTTTTAACGCCTGCTAAAAGCAGGCGTTAAAGTGCAACCCGCAAAGGGACCTCGTAATCAGGCGTTAAAGGTTTAACGGCACCGACACCTTTTACGGCGCCGTTAACCCCTTAACGCCTGGGTTGTAATGAGGCCCAATGTCTGCTCCCTAACCATCCCCATGGAACAGTAGGGGTGACACTGCTCAGCAGTAGGTCCTCTCTGCTGCAACCAAGAACCTGCTCCCTGGAGATAAAGGTCCCCCTGTAGTGCAGGACTACTTCCTGGGGTGAAAGTGTGGAACTAGGGAAACCCTGGATTTTGCCTCCTAGCAACCCAAAAGTCCAGAAGCAGCTGTAACCCTGTTTCATTGCCTCAAGACACCTTCAAGCTGGTGGATCGTGTCCAATACCCTTTGAGGCACTACGGGACCTGCAGTGCTGCTTTTGGAATTCTACCTGTCAAAAGAGAAATTATATCGTGCCTCCTATTGCAATAAATATATGTATATTGGCCAACGCCAAGCTGCTCGAAAGTCGCTTGCGAGAGAATCCGTGTTGCAAGGCCCTGACCTTAAATCAATGTAAGCCGCCATTTTAGGCCAATCCGCCATTTTAGGATTTGCTTTGTAAAAGTCACCCTGTGAGTTAAAATGATGGACGATGTCATTCCAAAATACAACATGGCCGTCTTGACCTCTGTACATAGCTAATATGTAACTTGCCTGCAGGCCACTTGTTGAGGTCGTGAACTGAGACCTTGTCCTTCGTTGACCTGTGTGTAAAAGGATTACTCGTGCAATGAAACTAATCCACGAGCATATGTTGAAACAATGTATTCAAATACTGAACGTAGAACACTTCATTTACTACATTGTATTCATGTTTGAGAAGGCTTGCATAGAAAAATCTTAGGATACACAGTTATTGCATAGGCTTGTTGATACATGTATTAAAGGCAAACCAGTTATATGCGGTTGTTCGAGACTTGGCACGAACCCTAGATCGGTGATGTATTACATAGAATATTAACCCGAAGTGGGGCTGGACATCGTGCCCACCAAGTGTATAAAAAGCGAATGCATTCTAATGTACAACATCTCTCACTGAACACTCTGAACCACGCTGGAGATCGTTGTATTGTACTGAGGGCCGATAGCTATCTGATTTTGGTCTGTTTTTGTAACTGGATTCAGTATAAAATAAAGTACTTTGTATGTTCCTTTGTAACCCGTGTTCGGTGTATTTCCTTTTGGGGTACTCAGCCTTGATATTTTGATTCTGTTTTCAAATACCCATCTTTGAACCCCTTACCTGCCCTTTGAGCCATCCAGAGGCTGGCTTGACCCATAGACTCAGACTGCCTCATCTTTACGTGATTTTCCAGCTCGACTCAATGTTGACCCAACAGAATCCTCATTTTGCCACCAATTTGACCACTACCATCAACCATTGGAAGCCATCGACTCAACTGTCTCATATGCTGATTCGACCCAGCGCACATCGAAGTGACCAAACACAGACTTGCCAGTGGGACCACATGACTCAAATGTATCGACACAGTCGCGATTGCACCTAGAAGCTGAACCCAATGCTGTCAAGCACCCAAGGCAAGAAATAAAGTGTAGAGCACTTGTCCCTCTGGTTCACTCCAAAGGACCATAGCAAGTTGTAAGCCACCTTCTTGCCTCTGAAAGACATATCCTTTAACATTGACATTGCTGCTGAAATCCTCTTGGCTATACACCACTGCTTATCAACCCAGAGTGATCTTTCTTATCAAAGGTCTGAAGATGTTGTCTCTCTTGCACAGGGATGGGTGTTTAGTGTATTTAATTAGGTAATTTAATTTCCTGTTTTTGTTAAGGTCCTTATTTTTATAAAACTTTGATTGGGCATTCTTTTACTTTGATACCACCATACTATTGTTGGTTGTGATGCAAGCCCAGCTCAGATCACACCTCTAGAGCATAGCCTGCCCTTGGCTTACCAAAAGAGGAGAAGGGGATGTACCTGTCAGACTGTGCCTGTTTCACCTTTATGATTGGAATGCTGGGTTACTTACTAGTAGCGTAAGGCCTAGTAGGCGGTTTAGCCATTACTCATCCCTGTACTTCTGCAGAGCAATAGTCATTTCGTAAGAGACATCTAAAAAAGAAAACAAGTTGAAGGCAGAGAAACAAGCCTCTTAAAGCAGAGGACATGGGTCCAAATCAGAGGGCAAAAAAGTGGTTTGGCGAAATGAGAGAATTTGCCCTTTTTCCCCAAGGGGGAGTCACCACTGTGAGGTTAGGGAGGTTAGTTTAGGGAGGCGACACCCTCCCTAGGGGTCAGAGCAAATGGGACCTCACCAGGAAAGATTCCCTCTTAGGGCACAAGAACTTCTGTTCCAGTGAGGAACTCCATAGAACAGGACACACTATGACCTACATGACGGCCTCTCCAATATCTGAAGTTTCTGAAATTCAAGAATGGGAAGAATAAACTCCTCAGAGATGCAAGTGTCTTAAAAGAAAAGAACTTATCCCTTTAACTCAGAATATTCCATTCACTGAGACGACTACATTAAATAACATACTCTGGACAAAGAGAGGAGAAAGAGAAGAATACATAGGTGGGCTATAGAGGGCACTGCACTGCATAATACCTGGTGGAAGAGTAAGGTGCTGAAGCGAGAGACTGCAACTGGGACGCCAGAGTCACGGTGCAACCCCAACATTAGAAGCCAGCAGGGCAGGAGCCCAGAGCGAGAGACTGGGATGCCAGAGTCACGGTGCAACCCCTGCATGAGAGATCAACAAGGCAGGATCCTAACGACGGTGGTGGCGAGACCATGGAAGGCCTGTGGTGGACCATTGGTCCAAGAACGATCGTCGATACCATTGTGCACAGAGAACTGCAAGGTGTCCTGCCCCTCGCTGGAAGAAGAACGGGACCCCAAAAAGAGAAGAGAGACCAGAAGGAGAAACACGCTGAGGAAGTCAAGGCAACCATGCTCTGACACCCGAGAAAAGGTTCACAGAAGGACAAGGCTCCCAAAGACATTCCCCCTCGTTATAGAAGGTACAGGGGAGAACGGGGAATCACAGGAGGCCGACCAGAAATCATTATATGATGCAAACAACTGATCTCAGAAGACATCATGAGACAAATATATACTTGAAGCAGAAGAACTTAAGTGACTGGGATACAAGGACCATAAATAATATTAAGAGAACAGGACCATAGATAACAATGCCCTGCGAGAAGGGGAGAGTCCTTAGATATGTTGCACATGAGGAAGAGAATATCAAAAGGGCTGAATATTCTGAACCAGACTTCAGAGGAATCAGACAATTTAAACAAATAAAGAATCAAGTAGAACAAAGTAGGCCAAGCTATACTTTACCGGAAGGAATGACTATCTATATAGTATCTTCCCAGGATATAATGGAAATAACAACCAGGAGCTTACAGTTGGTAAAAGAACCCCATAAGGGGATTCCAAGGAGAAGGGAAAACCCCAAACTCAATTAAACATTTACAGAGACCGATCCAAGAAATCACAAGAGACTCTTTGAATATCTCAAACTGATAAATACGCGTATAGACTAGTACCCTCAAGCAGAGCATAGGTTAGTTTTCATAGTGGTAGGGTCAGATTAGGGTAGTTTTGGGACAGTGGACTATTTCTTTTGACATTCAGGACTGACAGACGAGAACCTTGGCTAGAAATATAGGCAGAGACCACCCATAGAGACTGGGAAAGGTAGGCCTTATCCTTTATTTTAAGAAGTCATGTCTGTAAAGTGTCTGCGTCCTTCATCTGACCTGCCACAGTGGGCAAATATGCAGCCATGCCTGTGCCTGGGGCATGTAGGCGGAGGGATGCCTGAGGTGGAAAACAGGAACCTTTAAGCTCAATATATTTGCATTAAGATCTGAATTGGGAGGGGGCTGGGTAGAACGGAGCTCTATACCTTTAACTTGGCCTAGTGTCTCACTTGGAAGGATCCAACATCACGCTCCTGGAGCCTGCAGCGTTTCCTTCCTTCTCCTTCCCAGAGAGGGGGACTTTTACAGATGTGGGACCACTTCAGAAAGGGGTCTAGTGCAACATGAAACGTCTCAGGTGCTTTCAGCTCAGAGACTGACGGAAGTGAGGCACAGCATGGACTGCTCGCGCCTTCCTCATGCGTCGCGCATAGTCCATGGGCTGCCAGAAAAAGCTTTTGCAGCAGCCTCTGCCGCTTTCACTTCTGTCACTTTCCCAGCTGGTTTCCATTTTCATCAATTGACTGTGCCTCGAGAACTGTGCTCTGCCAAGAGGAGAGTCACTTCTTTTTAAGTTGCAGGCCAAGGTCCGGCCACTGCCCAGGAGAAACTTCAATCGAGCAAGGCCAGCAGGAGTTGGGGACCCAACAGGGACTATGGGAACAGAGTAAGGCTGTGCAAAGAAGTTTGGCTTAGTGCACCACCAGGCTTCAAAGTGGTCCAACCGCTGGGAGCAGTTAGCAAATGAGGTCTCCTGCATGAGGACCAGTTCCAAAATACTGCATCCGCTCTTACACAGGGGCACAATCCCAAAAACATGCAATTGAAAAGGATAACACATGGGGGATGCGGGGGGGTGTTAACACACCATACGAGGGACAAACCCAATTTCTAGGAGCCGGCGAAGGGCCGGTGGCCTGGGACTCAGAGGGGGGTGGGGCGATGCAGGGGCAGATGTGTATTGGTTTCCCCACACCCGGGACAGGTAGCGAGGGATTGTTTCATCAGATTAACGTCCATGTCAGCAGTGCACTGACCACGGACAAAAGACAGAAGCGCCCCCTCCCACAAGCACTTAGCACCTCTTTATCAACCTAAATGGCCCTAACTTTCGCAGGGCACTGCCAGCCTTAGACAAGTTGGGACCATTAGGCCTCAACAGGGAGGGGATTGCCAGGGTTGAGTCAGTGCTGAAACACCCGACAATAAAAGCCAAATACAAGTGAAATTAAAGAGAAAGGCAGAGTGTGTGAGGGAGGGGAATTGAGGTACTGGATGGGCTTAGGGAGAAAATGAGGGATTAAGGGATCAAGGATGGGGTTAGTGTGTGGAAAATGGCAAAGAACATGAACACAGGAATGAAAGGAGAAAACTCAGAAAGAAAATGTTCTAGAATGCCAGAGTGAAAGAAAAGTGGTGGGGAAAGAAAGAAAGAAAGTGACCATTGCATGGAAAACAAAAGGTAATCAAAGAGGAAGCGAGCAAATCAAGTGTCAAATGAGAAAAAAAAACAGTAATGGAAAAGGGGTAAAAGATCAAAAGGAACCAGGTCACTGAACAAAAAGCAAAAGGAATACAGAATGGAATAAAATAAATAAATGCTGTAAGAGGGAGAGAATGCTGGCCGGAAGCAGGAACATGTAGTAGAAGGGGATCAGGAAAGGTTGTGCTGCACACACAGAAAAGGGCAACAAGAAGGAAGGAATGCACTCTTATCCCTGGATCTTGCGTGCCTCCTACTCCATAACAAGCTGGTTCTCTGCCTGGGCAAGTTGTATGTTACCTGCTTGGTGGTGCCCGGCTAAGTGTAAAACTCAGCCCTATCTGGCAGTTACTGGTGTTGGTATTCAGGGCGGTTCCCAACTGTTACTGAAAACATATTGCTATTGCCATGTGGCTGGCTAACACCTGCACAATGTCAGGCCATTTTCCAGGCCACAATAAACCGTCATGCACGCCAAAAAACAAATAATGTATTCATACATAGTTTTAAGGTCTGCACTCTTTTTATGCACAATGTTGATCATGTGTGCAATGTGTACCACAGGCTGATGTGTGCCTGGTCTCACTCACGGCATCATCACATGCAAGGTGTCGTCCTTTCCTAACAGAATGCTGAGGCATGCCTCGCAACTCACACGACTTTGGCGCATGTCACCCACCATGGAGCCAGTTCATACACACAGCTCTCCCTCCCTCTACTACCCTTCATTTTGTTTTCTTTCTCTTTTCCCTTCTCTTCTAAAGTCTCCTTCCTTCTACTACTCACTCTACTCACTACTTTCTCTCCCTCTTCCCTCCTTCCCCACCCCCTTCCTCTCCTTTCTCCTTTTCTTATGCAAATTGTTCTACATGCTGATTTTCCGGTTTGATTCATGTTTACTGTTATTGCTTCTACTGTTCCACGTTTAATGTGTTCTTGTTGTTAACTGTAAAGCGCCTTGGATTAAGGCACTATATAAAACGATAAATACAAATACCATCCATAGATTTCATCCGGCTCTCTATGCTAAATCGGATTTCATCCACGTGGGCGACTCAAAAAGATTGAGATGTGTGGGTGATGTGAATAATATACTGCAGTGTTTGGTGGTTACAGGTGGATCTGGCTGGGCAAGGCCTTTAACTGGGCGGGGAGCCAGCATGCACAATTGCCTTTGCCAACCCCAGGTCATTGGGCCAATAGCTGGGGAAGCTGTACCTTCTGCTATGATATGTCTGAGGCAAGGGCGGCAAACTGATGTTCTGTATGCCGCAGGGGAGAGATTGCATCCCCCTGCAGTTTGCAGCATTTGAGTGAGCGGTGAACAAGTTGGGTGGGGGACCTTCAGCTGTTTGTCCTGGGCGCCATATTGCTTAGAAACTGCCCTGGGAGGGACTGCGTATAGGCTAGAATTGAGTGAAAACTGGTGGCAGGCAGACTGATGCTAGTTAAGGCCCAAAGGAAGGCATTATTTATAGAGAAATAAACTCCAGCTTCGATAAATGGGATCTGCATTTCCAATGTGGGAGCCCGAATGGGATCTGACCCTGAGAGGTAGGGCACAAGCGGAGAACCAGATGCGTTGAACATAAGGTCAAACACAATTGCGTAGTTATCGCTCCCATAGCCACCCAGATCTTCGGTGGATGTTCAGCGCTGCCCCCATTCCAACACCATTTATTTACTGGGCATTTGTTAGACGCCTATACAACAAATGGTGTTTCAAGGCGCCACAAGGCAAAGTGGGGAGGGAACATAACATAAGCCTAACACCTCTACACCTGCCCCGGTGAGCGCCATTTTAATATTTGTGGCACGGCATTCAGGACTGAGTTGTGCCTCTGCATTCATGCACAGTAAATGAACGTCTGTTCATACAAAATGTAAAGAAGAGATCAAGTACAATTAACATGACCCACTAATTGAACACCCGTTGGCCACTCTACGGTGCAGTGTCTGGGTGTCCGTTTCCGAAGACGGGTGGGTAGCAAAAGGATTATGCCATTTTGGCACCATGCTTCCCTCCCTTATAGCTGGGCCAGATTTGGTATTTCTGCTGGTGGGAGCAGTTGCCTGAAATCACCTTATTGCAGCCCCAGCCTGCGCGCTCTAAGTCGCTGGTAGAGTTTTAAGAGATGCACAGAGGATATTAGTGACTAACACCCTTGAAAAGAACAACACATGGCAGACCTGATCAGTGTGTGGTGTTCAATGCTAACACCTGCCTGACAAGGAAAGGAAGAAAGTGGATGAGAAAGGATTGCGCGTCCATTTTTAATGACTCAGCATTGATATATGCAATCTAATCCATTGGCATTTAGAAAGTGCTAACAGATCCAAATAGGTCATACATGCTCGTTCTCGGCATTCTTGAGAAGTTTCTGCAAGTTGTCTCATGGGCTGGCCTCTTTGACAACCCACTGGTTCTTGGTAAGACCAGCAGAAACCTATCTTGCGAAACAAGGCATCCATTACACTGGTTAAGTTGAGGCTTCTTTTTCACGTTTCCTGAAAAGAGAGGTCAGTGACAGAGCCTCAAAGTGGACTTCACAGGGATCCATTGACATAGACAAGGGACCAGAGAGTCATCTGCTCACTCCTTGGGGTCTTTGTCACAACTCCTTTCGCTTCATTGTGAATCATCTGAAGCGAGGCTGAAAATTATGGGGGCCGCCACGACACAGGCAGAATCTCGCATTGAAACTCTATGATCTCTGCTACCAGGAGGACTAGACTGCATCTGGGGGCAACCAGTTATCTCCAATGGGGATCAACAAAGAAGACAGCCTAAATTGCTGGATGGACACGCTTGTGCCAACTCTTGTTAACCAATGGGAACTCCTCTCAACATCATTCCATTTCATCCTTGTTTCTCTGATATGTTTCCTTACTGACGCAGACCAGACAAATCACCCTTGATCCCCAAGAGAGCAGGGCAACCCTTACTGCTAGGCCTTGTGCTTTGTGTGTGGGTACAAAAGCATGCCGAGACAGCTTTCACCCTTGTTAGTCCTCACTGGTGAGATGCAGAATGAGTTTCCAGGCAGTGGGCACCTGGAACACATGCTTCGACTTATCGCTCCATTAGGGAGAATCTCAAAATGTGAAAACGTTTGATAGAAAACAGCTTCTTAGCCATTGATGTCTCCCCTGCCAGCATTCCATCCGTTTTTCGATATTCTGTGCCATGACATAAAGGGGTCGAACCATATAGAGAGGCCCAATAGGAAAACAATCATGAATTCAATGTTTCTGAACACTAATAGCTACCATTAGTTAGAGGTACAATTATAAATTGGTTGTAAGCGCTAAAAGAAATTCAGTAGTTTCCAAAGATGCTGGAAAGCGGGTGCCCAATGTCTCAGGCCATGCGCCATAAAGCAAGTTGTCTTCTCATTCCCGTGCACGGAAATGATCTCTGAAATGACAACCACAGTACCATTCCCATCTAAACAAAGAACCCATTTCTTAACCCATGCAACTATCCCATAACACAGTCTATGGAAAGCAAGAGACTACAAATCATGTTAATGTTAAAGGTATTTGTGTCGCGCACCGTCACCAATGGAATTGGTCCCCAAGCGCTCAGGCGAATTTGGAAACGAGAAGGCGGGGTGGGTTAGTAAGGTGAAGAGGGAGTAGGATAGTGAGAGAAGTGGTGTCCTGTTGGCGGCTTCAGTTCGGTATACACAGTGCGCTGAGCTTTGGTGCAAGTATCAAATCGATGTCAGGCCTTGTGTGCTGTTGGTGCGGCTTATGTGTCGTTTGTTGTTGCAGTGTGGTGCAGTGCGTGTGGCTTACTATGCAAGAGGTTGGTGTGTAGGTTTTTGTATGAGTTAGGTATGCAGAATTTTTTTGCGTTTTGGTTAGTGGGTTATATGTCTTGCAGGTGACCTTCGCAAGTTTGGGTAAATGCCTAGGGTTAAGAATCCTGTATGGTGGGGCAGAGGCCCAGGTCTCACAATGCACTACGTTTCACCATACAATAGACAAAGATGGAGGCTATACCTAGAATTGAGAGTCCTGTACAGTGGGCAAAGGCACTGGTTCCACAATAAGTGGGTTTCCGCAAATGAAAAACAGAGATGGAGGCTACACCTGGATTCAAGGATTCTGTAGAGTGGGGGAGAGGCCTAGGTTCCGCAGTGAGTGAGTTTTAATAAATAATAGACAGAGATGGAGGCTACACCTGGATTCGAGGATTCTGTAGAGTGGGGGAGAGGCCTAGGTTCCGCAGTGAGTGGGTTTTAATAAATAATAGACAGAGATGGAGGCTACACCTAGATTTGAGAATCCTGCAGAGTGGAAGCAACACAGGCTAAGGTTCACAATTCTGGCTAGGTGTGGCACTTGCCAACACTCACAAGTCTATCTAGATGTGACACAGGCTAATGTTCACATTAGTATGACATTAAACATTAGAGGCTGATGTTCACAATTCTATCTAAAGGTGGCACATGCTAATATTCACAATTCTAAGTGTGGCACATGCTAACATGTACTGTTCTATCTAGATGCAACGCAGGCTGATGTTCATAATTCAATCTAAATGTGGTACTTGCTAACATTCATAGTCCTATCTAGATGCGACGTAGGCTAATGTTCACAGTCCTATCTAAATGTGGTACATGCTAATAGTCACAGTTCTAAGTGTGGCACTTGCCAACATTCACTAATCTATCCAGATGTGATGCAGGCTAATGTTCACATTAGTATGGCATTAGAGGCTGATGTTCACAATTCTACCTAAGTGTGGCACATGTTAATATTCACAGTTCTAGGTGCGGCACTTGCTAACATTCACAAATCTATTTAGATGCGACGCAGGCTAATCTTCACATTAGTATGACATTCGACATTAGAGGCTAATGTTCACAAATCTAAATGTGGCACATGCTAATAGTTACAGTTCCGAGGTAGGGTCATGTAGAGTGGCAGGGTTTTCTGGGGTAGAGTAATTGCTCTACTCCCCACCCATGCCACACTTACTTTGGTGGTTGCTGTTGGTCGACGGCTGGCCACTGGCTTCCCCTTCTGACACCTGCAGACACTCTCTGGAGCCGCCAATGTAGGAGCCGCCAGTCTTATCTCAGTCTTCTGGGATACAGTTACTAGGAAAAGAGGCAGGCAGGATGGGCAGTGGTCTTTACCCTGCCATATATTTTGGGAAGGTTATCTGATATTGAGTACATAGCGAAGCTGGCATATAGGGGAAGCCAAAAGCATACTGGGCTTTAAATCTGATGTACGGGTGATTAAAAACTGATTGGGTTCTGTGCATAGAAAGGTACAGAGAATACCAACATTGACTTGTATTCTGAACATTAGTTAACTATGTTCAGCGTTTTGTAAGGAAGGCATGGTATCGAAAGTATGACAGACACAATGAAGCACAGTTCAAGGGTGTTTATTCAACTGTAAAATGGGTGAGATAAACGCCTAATCTAAACCTAAACCTAAGATCGAAATTCCGACAATCAAAATAAAAATGAAAGTCCTCGTGGAGTCAGGTCAAAATAAAAGGGCCTATACAAAAATAAACGTATTGCCACCTTACTCAAAAAAAACAAAAGGGTGTGGGACAATGATGTGTATAACAAAACAGTGTGAAACAATATGTCCAAATAATGGGCAGTTCAGGATTGCTGAACTTAGACTTTCCCTTCCCCGTGTTTTCTGCACGGGGAAAGGTGGGACACTTGAGCTTGGCATCCACTCCAAAACCTCAGAGCAAGAGGAGGCAATCTCTGGGGTAGGCCAAGGCCTTCTAGGCTTGTGTCTCTTTCAATTAACTAAAAAGTTTATAACAAATCAAAGTTCCATGGGCTTTTCTTCTTCCTTCTTTCTCCAGTAGACAACATTGGGTGGAATGTTCACCCCGGGTCTCTCTCAGATGGGCTTGGCCTCCTCTTTACTTCACAGATACTATAAACTACCCTCGGCCTGGTGCAAGCCTAGTTTTCACTTTCCTGCCACTTGTTTCACAGGTCTCCCTCAGCCGGGCTCGGATCTGTCAAGTGCTTTTAAAAGTTAATGTAGGTCTACCTCTGCCGGGCTCAGACCGCTTTGATCGAAGTCTTTCAATTGAACGTGGGATTTTGCTTGACCCCCATATAACCACTTCAATCCCTTTTTACAGTTCACTTGCACTTTCACATTCACTTTTACTTTCCCTCAGTAATACTCTTATCAGAGACATTCGACTGCGCACACACGGGTGCCAGACCACTCTGATATAAGGTACTCCCTCTGTGTACCGTTCAAAGGATGTCTTTCCAACACTTTCGCCGCTTACAACCTTCTTATGACATAGATCGGTATCACACAGTTTCTTCCAACTCACCGGCTGCATTGAAGGCTTTGTCTGCGGCCTGGATCGTGGAACCAAGGATGTTACTCCAGCTGCCACTCCTCCTTGATTGGGTTAGCCGTGCAGGAGGGCCCTGGACATCATGCACTGTCCATGTAACAATTCCTGGTTTCCTGCTTCGGCCAGACCTGCACCTGTGTGTGAAGTTAACAGGCTGCAGGTGTGTGGTTAGGGTTGGACCTGTCTGACTCTGCCTGGCCTTGTTAGTGTGACAAAAGGGCTGCCGTCCATAGGAGTCAATGGCCCAGGGATGCCCATGGGTAATACTCATTGCTCCAGGTTTGTTCTTCCTTGTCTCAGTCATGTCAGCAGGGTAGGAAGGGTGAGGATTATGGTGGGAGTTGTAGTGGTTTGTATAATGGGGTGGAAAATGGGCATGAGAGGGTTCCAAATAGAATGAACCTTTCAGATGTTTCTTAGGGTTCTGACTTGGAGTGGGAAATTGGGAATAGTGAGTGGGGACTTTGTATGGATATGTGTGGGAATGGTTCTGCATTGAGAAGGACATGGTCAGGTTGAGGGTGTTGGGTGGGACTCCCAGGTATGCAAGAGGGACACTAGAAGTCTGCAGATTTGGAGGGCCTAACACTCTCCCCCAGGATGTGCGGAGGACTCAGTCAATTGCACGTTAAAACTGTGGTTTATTACAAACAATCAACAGGAACAGGAAAAATCATGCACATCACGCTCTTCCTCTGCTCACAGGCCGGTTTCACTATCGCCTGCCGTCAGGACATTATAGATGTTATTCTACTGGCCCTCGCATGTCAGGTGGCTGGCCTGGTCCATCCCCAAGTCAATAACTATAACATAGTTGCAGTGTGGTGGACTTATCATTGGTTCTTGCCCCTTGCTAACCACCCCTAGGATACTAAACAATGGTTGGATAGAGCAGACGTCCTCAAGCCTGGGATCCGCAAAGGTTCTCAGCTCTCCGTGTACCTCTTCAGGGTAATGAGAAGGACTATGTGTCTGCATTGTTGTGTGTACCACCTTAGTTTATGAGAATGCTCGCCTGATCCGCGCAACACTTGTTACATATTGTTGCATACCTGTCGCTGACTGTGTCTGGCGGCCTGGGACCAACTCTCCTTTCCCACCGCTGCTCGCTGTCCAGTGTCTGCTTCGGCCACATCACATGTTCAGAGACCACAAATTTGAGCTTTGCAGCTCTGAATTTATTAGTCTTTTCTGCAGCTGGTCCCTTTGTCGTCTGGGGATTGGAATGTCAACTGTATCTCTTGGCCTTGACTGCGGGTCCTGTCTCACACGTCTTGCTTCTGTCCAGCCTAAATGAGCTCAGCTCATCTCCTGCACGGAGGCCTGGAACCTGCTGTTATTTTTCTAAACCTTATAATGTGGTTTCTACAGTGTCCATACTCTTCTACATTTCCATCGGTTTAGTCACACTTGGTTCTGTCAGGTTCCATAGGTGCTCCTGCAGTTCCATAGGGTTATTGGCATGTAAGTATCTGCAAGCTCTGCTCAGAATCTCTTGTGCCTTGCGTTTTCTGCCTTGCTGCGTTTGTCTAATGGCAAAATAATAAAAGCAATGACAGTAAGTATATTTATCTGTCCTTTAACTATAGAACTGTATGCTCAGGTTCTTCATGTGTTCGAGTGAAGTGCATATGGCACGTGTGCTTCATGTCTAATGCTGCCATGTTGTGGTGTCTCTAACGACCTCAGCAACATGGCTTCTTGGTACTTAGTCCAGGCTGTCAATAGAGGTGTCCCTGTCCATGGACTGCGGCTTTTCATCTACATCGGGATAGGTCAATACTGTCCCTGGTCTGTATGGCTGGCTGAGTGGATACCTCTCGACATACTTGTCAATCGCGGGTCCGTTGGGAATCCGTCTGAAATAGAATGGGCGATTGCGTTGTCTCCTTGCCTTCTTCCTTGTCATGAATTTAGTAAGAGGGGGATGGGGTGGTAAGCTTCCCCATCCCTCTTCAAGGTCGAATGACAAACTCCTACAAAAGCTGAGGGGATATTGGTGGAGGGCATTGGAAGTGAGAAGGGGGAATACCATGTCTCGCCTAATGGTGTTCTCCCAAATGTCCCCATAGGTCCTCTAACCAGGTGATCTGCCCCCAGCCATCCTCCACCAGGGTTGGAGTCCAACAGCAACAGTCCTCCCCTGGCCACCAGGGGGTTGGATCCCCAGTGTTTCATAGGGAGAACACCCCTAGGTTCCTCACAGTTTGCAGCATTTATGCGGTGACAGCATCCACCCAGGAGCAATGGAAGAATGGTGAGTGTGATGCCCACCAGTCAAATAATGTATTTCCTGTCGACATGAAAATCATATTAGTTATAACTTAATGAAGTAAAGGAGGAAAAAAGAGGTGGAGGGGGGAACTCTGGCATCCCCATTTTTCCATCAGAAAGCTAGAAGTTCCCCAAATAAGTTCTTATCTTTAATGGTCTGCTTTTAATGACGTCAATACATAATTAGCAGTAGTGATGAAACAGAATTCCCATAAGGCCCTCAGGAATGAGAGCTTTGAGGCATTTAATGTTGGTATACCCGCGTTCCTGGTGGGTATACCCAGGTTCCTGGTGGCCCACAGGAATCCTTTTTCACCCAGTTCTGCTCTGCTTTAGCAATGCCACTGTACTCACTGAACTCCTTCACTGCCCGCTACCTATCTTCTTTCCCAGTCCTCACCAGCACCTGCCACAAGTTATCTGTGGGCGCCTCCCCTGTGTGTCATCTGCTGCTTACTTCCAACGTAGCAAACAAACTATCACCCACAGGCCACCAATCATCCCTTGCTCAATCGTTTTAATTGAATCATTTTTCTTTTTTGTGCTCTGCGTCAGCAATGAGCAAAAGCTCCCAGTAGGGGGCCTTTGCTTGATGGTTACCACAAGAGCACAGCATTAAGTCATACGCATGAAACTAGATCTGGTTACAAAATGGCTGCCTTCAAGTCCTTGAAAAGCAGGACTTCAAGGGTCATTTTAAAAATGATTTTCCATAACAACTATTTTTTTTTAAATAATGTCAATATATATTTTTTATTGTGGCCAACATTTTTAAAGCATAACATTTTTGAGTGAATTTCCCTGTTAAGATGTGTCTCTGTCCCACTAAACTGGGGAATTACCTGCCCTATCCAGGGATAGGTGGGTGTGATGAAGTGCCCTCCATAACATCAGGAAAATAATGGAATCAGAAGTCTTTCTTTCATGTACATGCTCCGGTGACACAGCTTTTAACACCATGGCTGGAAGAGGCATATGAAATGGATGGAAGGAGGTCACCAATTTTGATAGTGAGTGGTATAGTAGTCTGAGGGATGCTGTGCCGAAAGATGTAAGCAGAGAGAGACTGTGGAGAACCAAAGATGATAAACAGAGCAGGTAATAGTCATACGTTGTCAGACACAGGAACCTTCTGGCAGCTTTGAAGATGAGACGAGAACCACAGCCAGATATCAGGGACCTGGGATGAGGCAAAGAAGAGGTAAGAGAGAGAAGTGGCACCAGATGTTGGGGCCTAGCAAAGACACTGGAGGGTATCCTGATGGGAAGGTGTGAGAAGAGGAACAGACCGGGGGACAGTGATGGACAGACACAAGGCAGGAGTGAGAGTTCACGGATAGACAATAGGAGTGAGAGGGCGAACCCAGGGTGAAAACCAGAGAACATGGGAAAAGCAACCAGGGCAAAACCGAGACGTAATGAAACATCAATAAAATGAGCATAAAGAGAAATACTGCCTGCTGGTCCTTGGAGATAAAGGTCGTAGAGCACATTGAGAAAGTGACCCTAAAGAGAAGGCGCTCAGAGGAATAGTCCCTAGAAGATAAGAAGGTGCAAAAAAAGTGAACTGCTGCATACTGGGACTTGAAGTCAGGGTTTGTAAAACAAATTCAGAACGTGGGCTGCAGGTAATCACAGCATTCTGGAACTGGAGTCAAAGTTCCTAGGGACAACTAATAAAGACCAAGGATCCAAGAGGCACTGAACATGCGACTGCTTAGCTGCATTGAACAGTGGGACTGGGAGCCCAAGGTCCCAAAAAACAAAAAACAAGGGATTGCAAAAAGATGCCTTGAACACTGAGACCTAAAGTCCAAGGGCCTGTGTAAAGGTCAGATCCCAGACTCTGCCCTATGACCTGAAGAGGACTCTGCAGCCCAGGAAAGCCAGCCCACTAGACTAGACAAATATCACCAGACCCTTGAGATACCTGGATGTGCTACAGGGTGTGAGCCCTTGGGATACCTGGATGTGGTACAGGGCAGGATCTTTCAGATACATGGATGTGGTACAGGGCCGGATCCGTTCAGATACCTGGATGTGGTGGAAGGCTGGATCCCTTCAGATATCTGGATGTGGTAAAGGGTGGGAGCCCTTGGGATACCTGGAGGTTGTAGGGGGCGAGAGCCCTTGAGATATCTGGATGTGGTAGAGGGCAAGAGCCCTTGAGATACCTGGATGTGGTACAGGGCCAGAGCCCATGAGGTACCTGGATGTGGTACAGGGCAGGAGCCCATGAGATTCCTGGATGTGGTACAGGGCGGGAGCCCTTGAGATTCCTGGATGTGGTACAAGGCAGGAGCCCTTGAGATTCCTGGATGTGGTACAGGGTGGAAGTCCTTGAGATATCGGGATGTGATACAGGGTGGGAGCACTTGAGATACGATACCGGGATGTGGTACAGGGTGGGAGCCCTTGGGATACCAGGATGTGGTATAGGATGGGAGCCCTTCAAGATACCTATATGTGGTACAGGGCAGTATCTTTCAGATACATGGATGTGGTACAGGGCCGGATCCCTTGAGATACCTGGATGTGGTAGTGGGCGAGAGCCCTTGAGATACCTGGATGTGGTAGAGGGTGAGAGCCCTTCAGATACCTGGATGTAGTAGAGGGCAAGAGCCCTTGAGATACCTGGATGTGGTACAGTGTGGGAGCCCTTGGGATTCCTGGCTGTGGTACAGGGCGGGAGCCCTTGAGATACCTGGATGTGGTACATGGCAGGATCTTTCAGATACATGGATGTGGTACAGGGCCGGATCCCTTCAGATACCTGGATGTGGTAGAAGGCCGGATCCCTTCAGATACCTGGATGTGGTAGAGGGTCGGAGCCCTTGAGATACCTGGATGTGGTAGAGGGCTAGAGCCCTTGAGATACCTGGATGTGATAGAGGGCGAGAGCCCTTGAGATACCTGGATGTGGTACAGGGCTGGAGCCCTTGAGATACCTGGATGTGGTATAGGGAGGGTAGCTGCAGAGCCCCAATCCAAGCCCATGTCTGTATCCTGATAGCAAGGAGGCTTCAAATATATAATTGTGACCTTTCTCTATGGTCAGTACCCTGTCCCTAGTCCTTAAATGTAGGAGAAGGTGTTGCCAACGCAAACCAGGCCGCAGTTGTGTCACAGGAGACTCAGGAGTTTATATGGTCAGAGTGACTTCAAAAAGAAACATTTTTTTTTAAATCATAGGGCTCCCCTCCACCTCATGACATGGAGGCCTCCACATCCTCTGCAGGTGACGGCAACATGCGTTCCTGGCTGCTGCAGGGAGCAGGAGGCCTTGTTTCCCTGGACCAATGGATTAAAGGTAAAATGTATTTTCTTTAAATGTGTGTGTGTCTGTATATATATATATATATATATGCATATATATATATATATAGTTATGTGCATGAATGAGTGAGTTCATGATGTATGGTATGCTGCTTGGGTGTCCCTGTGTGAGTTTATGGTGAAAGGGTTCACATTTAAATGAATAGGTTTCTGGGTGTGCGTGTGTGAGCGTATGGTGAAATGATGCACACTTAAATGGATAGGTGGCTGCCTTGGTGTGTGCGCCTGTATGGTGAAAGGGTGCACCATATTAGTTACCTGCTAAATCAATTGGATTAGTTACCTGCAATCTTCATTACTCCAAGTCCCAGTCTTCCTTGTCCCAATACTTACCTATGAGGCAAGGTGCCTCATACGCAAGCACTCGGGCAGGGAAGAAGGTAGTTCTTGGCCGAGGGGCTAATTTTGAGGGTTGGGGAACAGGGTGGGTGGGAAAGGGGATGCGCGTGGGGGTTGTCGGAATGGGGATTGTGCAATAAACTGTAATGGTCATCCATGTCCAGGGTAAGCAGGCATGATATGTGGTATACGTGGCTAGAGAGGCATTTTGGTGCAACCAGTCTAGTCGTTTTTTAGTTTGGCTTGACTTTTTTTTAACAGGTCATCTGTGATAAAGCAGTCCGGCTAAGTGTAATTACCTGACTAGACTTGCATTTGTGTACTTCCAATCTACCAGTTTCTTACTATGGCATTGTATATTTTTCTGCGCATCTGTGATAAAGTAACCATGATAAGTGTTATTGTTACTACTGGCATTTTGGTGCAACCAGTCTAGGTATGTCTAAATGTGGCCTGGCATATTTTACTGTAATATGTTATTACATGTCTGGACTGTTCTACATTGTGCAGCCAGTTGGACATTTTTCATTGTATTTGTTTTTAATAGCAAATAAGCAAAAAAGATATAACTAAGGAGAAACTCCTCCCACTGTTAATCCCAACCCTTGATGCAGCCACCAACACCTGCTCTGACCCTACGTCCTTAGCAGAAACGTACATCCAAACTATGCTAACGGCTATTGACTCTATTGCACCTATCAAACTTAGGAAGGCCAAATTACAAGCTCACCTTAACTCATGGTTCACCCCACAGTTAAGAATATGCCGCAAAGCGAAACGCTGTGCCAAAAATCGATGGAAAAGCCATCCCTCTGACGTGCACAAAGATGGTTTCCTTCTTGCCTCACTCTCTTATAAAGATGCCATTATAACTGCAAAAAAGGAATCTCTTAATAACCGCATTATGGAAGCTGACTCGAACACTAAGGAATTCTTCAAAATCCTAAAAGAGCTTGAAACTCCAGTCGCCCCCCCTGACAACCGCGCTCTTTCCCCTGCCAAGGCCCCCTCTCCAGACAATGCTAACACCACACCATTTACATTCTCACCGCTCACCGTCGTTGAGGTAGAAAACATAATTCTTAGAATTAAACCTTCCAACTGCCAAGGTGATCCATGCCCAGCCCCTATTATTAAGGACTCGGCGCATGAGCTGGCCCCATTCATCACGGCCTTCATTAACGCATCTTTCAAAACCGGTATTGTCCCGGATAACCTGAAGGACGCTTGGGTGATCCCTCTGCTCAAAAAACCATCCCTCGACCCAAGCATTCCCACCAACTTCTGATCTATCACAACAGTACCATTTCTGCTTAAGATTTTAGACCGTGCTGCATACCTCCAGATTCAAAACTATCTGGAATCCAATAACATGCTAGGTCTACGACAATCTGAATTCCGTCCCAGACATGGGACGGAGACTGCTTTAATAGACCTCAAAACCCAAATCGAGGTCTTAAAGGATCAGGGCAAGCTAGAAATGCTACTACTTCTCGACCTTTCGGCCGCTTTCGGTTTGGTCAATCACCAAATCCTTTGCAAGCACCTCCACTCCGCTGCTAACTTCTCATCCTCGGCTGCAGCCTGGATCAAATCCTTTTTGAGCAACAGATCCATGAGAGTCTTTGCCCCATCCGCAGCCGCCGACCCTTCCCCAATTCACTGTGGCGTACCCCAGGGATCCTGTGTGTCACCTACACTTTATAACATCTTCACAAAACCACTCTTTGATGTGCTTGACTATCTAGGTGTCTCCTACACTAATTATGCGGATGACACCCAGATACTCATTCCCATCACTGGCGATTATCTAGCTGACACCAAGGCCCTCAATGACGTCTACTTGGTCATCCAGGCTTGGATGGCCCAACACCAGCTGTGCCTAAACGACGACAAGACGGAGCTCCTGATCTTGGGCACTACACAACTCCTGAGCAGACTAGAACCGTCATATCAATCATTCACCATAGACGGTAATAACATTCGAGTCTCAAAAGACACTAAAACTTTAGGGTTCTACCTTGACGCTACTTTATCATTAACCCGACAAACGAATACTATCAGATCGGCTTCTGCATACACATGCAAACTCATTGCAGCCTGCAGACCTTTCCTTACTACCTCCAACAGTGTCACACTAGCGAGAACCCTCATCATGGCTAAAATCGACTACTGCAGTGCTCTTTACTTAGGCACCAGCCAAGAGAACCTAAATAAACTCCAAACTACCCAAAACAATGCCATTTGTGCCGCCTTAAACATCCCTCGTAACCACCATATCACAGAAACTAGAACTAAGTTAAAGTGGCTACCTGTCAAGCAAAGAATCTCACTCAAAGCACTCGCCATCACGCACAAATGCCTGGCTAATAAGGCCCCCCATCTACCTCGGCAGTCGACTGTCGCTACACTCGACCTCCCGTCCACTAAGAACTGCCCAGTCCCACTGTCTAGCCATCCCTACATTTACACTGCAAATAGCAGGGGGTTCAAGCTTCCCGGTCCTAGCTTCCAAGCTCTGGAACTCCCTCCCTGCTACAATTAGAGCTGAAGAGTCATTTTACACTTTCAAAGCCAATACTAGGTCCTGGCTTTTCGACCAGCTTTAAGTCCCGCTCAGCGCTTCTGTTTTACTTACTCTGACCTGCCGACCTCGGTTATTACTCAGCGGCTCCGGTACCACTGTATTATATGTGGTTTATAGCCAAAAAGTCGAAAACATAATGTCGAATAGCAAAAATGTCGAAAAAAAAATGTCGAATGTAAAAAAGTCGAAAACACATACATATAATAGGAAAAGTCATAATTTCGAAAAAAAAATGTCGAAAAAAAAATCGAAAACCCAAAACACTTTTTTTTTTACCCAGATAGTAACATTTATTATGGGGGGGGGTCCCCCCCCAACCCCCCCATCCCAAACCCCTACCCCAACCCCCCCCCTCCTCCCCATCCCCCCCACCCCCCATAGATATACCTTTAATTATTTTAAAAAAATCTTTAATATAATATTAAATAATTAATTAATTATTAAAAAAAACATCCCAAACCCCTATCCCCATCCTCCCCATCACCCCCACCCCCCATGGAAATACCTTTAATTATTTTTTAAAAAAAGTTTAATAAAATATTTATTATTAACACATAAAATCGAAAAAAATCGAAAAAAGTCGACATTTTTGTTTTTCGACATTTTTGTTTTTCGACTAAATATTTTTGACATTTTTACTTTCGAAAATATTGTATTCGACATTATGACTGGATACCATTATATGTATATAGACTCCTTTAAGTCATCTAATGTCCTTGTTTATATCATGTATTGTTATTCCTTTTGTGTAAATTCCTTTGTGTAAATTTATGTATTGCTATTCCTGTGTATATGCATTTCTGTAACCTTGTATAAATTGCGCCCTGATGCCTCCGGGCCTGCGGGTTTGCACGTTATAAATAAAATAAATACAAATACAAAGCATTAATGTTCCTTTGCACTGTTGGTGACTTGCATGCATTGGATTTTTGGATTGGTGTTACCCTACAAAACAATAGCAAATGTTCTGCCTTTTTAGACAATAATCTCAAAAAGTGTGCTGTATAATGCATTAAAGCACAGTTATATCGTTCTCCTAGTTCAGTGTGGGGTGGGGTGAACCCCTGCAGCACGTTTGTGTGTATTGTGCAAGCATGGTAATCTAGGCTGGCCCAGAATGTGGCGCGACCCGTGATTTGTTGCCAAGCGCAGCTGGCAAGGGGGAGCCCCTCAGCATGGCCCCCGAATGTTGTGCCATGCAGTGGCATGATCGCTATGGGCTGGAAAGCACTGCCGAAGTGGCTACAACTGCAGGGGGTTTTGGGGTATACCCCTTCATAGGAGACCATATAGATCAGGGGAAATGAGTCTCCTAATGTGAAGAAGAAGAAGGCGTTCTGTACCACTTTACATCGTTTCAGATTAAACGCCCTCATTTGCTTGGTTGAGGTCTGCTAAAATAAGCACCCCATTGGCCATTGCATGGGAGAGCCACTGTTGGCCGCACCCCGGCGTCTGCGGGGAGATGAAAAAAGGGCAGCACAATATCTTGGCAGAGACAACAAAGGAGCAACAACTTCTGAGCGACCTTATCGGACCATATCCAAAAGAATGAAATTAAAACTCACTCGGCCAGCTCCTCCAAGCTGCGGTAAACATCCTCCTCATTTTCTGTGGTTTCTGAGGAAAACGATCTACAAAAAGGAGAGACAAGCAAATCATGAGAAGACTGCCTTTTGCAAGGACTCCAAAACACAGGTGCTACAAAGGAGTACACATTTACTGCATTTGCATAGCATCGCACACAGAGACACTGCAGAATCAAGCACTTAACATGGGGGATTTAATGCAGGAAAAAAAACAAGCTAAGAAATGCTGTCAGCAGGGATTTAAGTGAGCCAGGGCTGTTAGGAGAGCCACATCAGTAGACACCAAAAACTATTCTGAAGCCGGGGCTCCCTCTATTTCCCAGTAAAAAGCACCAGACAGGATTGCCCCTGTGCGTGCATCATCAGTCTGAAGGCGCGCTCCAAGACATGAAAACTAGTTGAGAATTGCAGGGACCTAGCAATGGAATTGCAAGCGTTGTAATTAATGCATTAAAGGAAATGTGAAGTCGTCCTTTGCTTATGTAGGGCAGCCCAAGCAGCACACCCGAAGCAGAGGCTGCCCAGATACAATTACACATGGTTTGTGGTGTGGATATAGACATATTACTGTCAGGGTGAGTGTTGCAATAAATTAAATTCGTACCAAGGGCAGTGTACTTTATATGCTCAAAAGGTTTGCATGGTTGAATGGATATCTCATATCTATTCTTAAATATTAAAAAAATCTGTTGACATTCTTATAGTACCAACATGCTCTTTACTTTTATGGAAAACAGCCAGGGGGGCACATTGGTGCCATCTGTCCCCTTCCTCTCTCTCACATGTACTTTATTCACAGAATAATGGTGATTTACTCACAGCGCAAATTATTTATGTACTGAGTGATTTTTTTAGAGACCGGGATTTACAAACTGAGCCAGAGAGCTATCTATTTACAATGAGCAGAATAAATGCAAACAAAAACCACATATTACCATGCTCACCCAAAATAGATATTTGCAGGGTCAGACAGCACACCCTATAGCCCTCCACAGATGGCTCAACTCATTTAAAGCACTGGACCTTAGATTAAGCATTATATTTCGTGTGCCTTTGAACCCCAGCCCAAGCTAGTACAGACTATTTTTTTTTAATGTTTTAGTTTGTTTGCAAACTTTTTCATCTTTGTCTTTAGGATGTGATGCCAGAGAACGAGAAGAAGTAAAAAAAAAAAGAAAAAAGAAAAAAGGAGAGAAAATAAATAAATAAATAAATAAATAAGAAGTGGGGTTGAGAGTGTTTCAGAGGCTTCTTCTATTGAGTTGCAGTATAGTGGTAAGAAAAAGGGTGATTGCGTATATGTATTTGTTGTTTTTTCTGCTGAGTATGGCGGCCCATCTTTCTTCTGTATTCATTTGTTGAGATCAGAGGTCGTAAAAAGTGCCAAATTGCTTACGCTTGGATGCAAGTGAATGGCATTCCATGACCAGGTGGAATATGGTTTCTGGTGTTGATTCAACTTTGCAGAATCGACAGTAGTTTTGTGTGCTAGCGATCTGCCTCGTGGTTGCAAGATGAGAATTTGTTGGTAAGATATTCAGGCGAATTCATAGGAATGTTGTCCTGATGGCTTGGTCTGGAAACATTAGACGATAGGGTGGTGGTTCATGAATTTTTCTATTGTCTGTATTGCATTTAAGGGTCTGTTTATAGGCGTTTTTCATTTGGATGGTTTTTATCCAATCATTCTGTAGAAGTTTGGTTTCGCCGTGTTGTGGGAGTAGGGTGAGGAGTGCTTCTGATATTTCTTCATTTTCCATTTCCTTCGTCATAGACTGTTTCAATTTTTGCAGTACCGTGTTGTTAAAGGTATTTGCCCGAGTTCTCAAAATTTGTATTGCTGGGGTTTTCTCGTCAGAGGATTTTTCTGTAAATATCTAGTCCTTTCCAAAGTGCAATGGATGCGATTGATTGAGTTGCCATTTCATGTCGTATTCTCGGCATTGGATATGACTGCGGAAGTTGGAGAATCTTTCGCCAAAAGATTGCCTCAAACTTCATCCAGTTGACTTTTTCGCCATTCATCATTGCTTATGTTCCATAGGTTATTATAGGAATGTATTTTAGTCTATAATAAGCAATGATTGGTCTGAAAGAGAATTTTCTGTATTTCCTGTGAAGTAGGCATCCTTGACGTGCCAATGTTTGTGACTTTTGTTCTAATTTGTCCAGCCATTGCTCTTCTGATTTAGATTGGTTAATTAGTAGCCGAGGTATTTGAAGGTGGTCACGTTTTCTAGTCGAGTTCCACTGATGTTGAATGTTGGTTGATGTTCTTTTTTTGGTTGTGGTTTGGTTAAAGTCATTGTCTTGGTTTTTGAGATATTGATTGCTAGTTCGTTGTTGTTCATGTAACTGCTCAGCGATGTCAAAGCTACTTGTAGTCCAGAAGGGGTTTTATTAATCAAGATGATATCATCAGCATAAGCCATAACAGGGACTGGTGTTGAATTTATTTTCGGTGGATTGGTTTGATTGCTGATCCGATGTTGTTCAATGTCTGCTGTGAACAGATTGTATAAGGTCGCCGCCAGAGGACACCCTTGCTTTAAACCATTTGCTGTAACGATCGGTTTGGTGGTAGCGCCTTGTTTGGTTAATCTCACTTTTATTGAGGTTTCTGAGTATAGTAAGATAATTGGCTCCAGAATGTTCGATGGGCATTTCCAGGTTTTGAGTTTTGCCCACAACTTGTGTCGTGATATGGCGTCAAAGGCCATCTTCAGGTCGATGAACGCAGCATATATGGTGTTGTGGGTAATGATGGCTTCATGTTTGATCAGGTGGAGCAGTATTAGGTTGATATTAGTTCCGACATTGGCAGTAAAACCCGTTTGCCTTGTCGAGATCCAGCCATTGTCTGTTGCCCAAGCAGTTAATTGCTTCAGTAGTGTTGTTGCAAAAAGTTTTCCGAGCGGGTCCAGTAGGACAATTGGACGGAAATTCTGTGGTTGATCTCAGGGTCCTTGTTTGTGGATGGGGACGATTGTGGCTGATCTCCAAGAATTAGGAATTTGATTGAGTGTATTTATGATCGTTATGATCTGGCACATGAAGTTCGCCCATGCCGGCGGGTCTTGCTTGATGACGTCATTGGAAAGTCCGTCAGGGCCAGGTGCTCTTGATGTATTTAGGTTTTTGATCATGCATATCAGTTCATCGTAGTCTACCTTTACTAACCATTTCGGTTTGTTGCTGTTTGTTTCTTCTTTGGATTGGGACAGTTAGCGGTACGTTAGCCGTCAATTTATGCTGGTTTTGCAAGTTATCGTTGAGGAGATTCCAGAGCTCTCTTGTATTGTGTGAATTTTATGTCTTCATTATGTTTTCTGCGTCTGCTTGCTGTAGGATTTTTTGTTTTGATTTTTTCCAGTTGTTGTATGTTTGTTTCAGTCTTTTAATCTGTGTGATTTTTTCTGCTGATTTTGTTTTCTTCAGTTGCCGTATTGATTTTGCCAGGCATTTTTTCTTGTCAGCTATTTCCTGGTTGTATGTGTGCAGGTGGTTTTTTTGTGGTCGGTTTTTAACTGTCGGAATGGTGGCAAAATCCATTCATAATTCAGTTTTTCAGCATCTGTCAAGTTGGAGGCGAGACTTTTTGTTGGTAAGTGAGCTATTGCCACTTGTGGGATGCGAAGTCTTGATGTTGTTCCATCGAGTTCTAGTGGGCATGCTATTGAGATTTCTTCTTGTTTAATAGTGATGCATGAATGAACTGTTAGTTGATTGTGATCGCTTTTGTCAGAGGTTATTGTTTGGGCTAACTTAACCGATTTGTTCAGGTTTTGTGATAGGAATATGTAGTCGATGATTGCAGTTGATGATCCTCTGGACAATGTTGGCGTGTAAGCTATGGAGTTATTCCTTGCATGGTTTAGAAGGATGAGATCGCGAGTGAGGTTTTCGTTCATCCATCGGGTTGCTTTTGGCGAAAGTTGAGCTTGGGTTTCAGGAGTGCCATTCTGTGTGAATAGGTTAATGCTAAGGTCTCCGCAGATTATTAGTTCTAGTTGGTAATGAGTTCCAGCAAGTTTGTCGATGGTTATAAATACTCCGTCGATGAATGCTTCAGTTGTTATTGCTGCGGGGTTCCAGTACAGGTTTAGTATTGCAATTGTTGTTTCGTATTTTTTTTGACTCTGGTGATTCGATGTCGTCCTTATTATTGTTAGTTGAGTCCAAGGATTGATGTTTTCACTGGTCAGTACCGTCCATTGCGGATTTATTTTAATTAAAGTGAGTAAGCCTGATGCTGGTCTTCCTTGTTTTTTGACTATTGCAGGGTTGAGAAAGGTAAGAAAGCCATTGCACGCTGGTGTTTCGCTGATCCATGTCTCTTGCAGGCATATGATTTGGTAGTTTTCTAGATCATGTTAGGGGTGGGTGAAAAGATTTAAGTTGCCTCTTGTATTCCATGAACAGAGCGACCAGGTGAGTTCTGGTTTCAGTGATTGTTATGATTGGGAGCTTAATGAGGTTCTCGAAAATGCGGTTTCTATAGTTGAGATTTCGGAGTCATACATTCTTTTGATTGGTCATTCCGTTCTGGTCCATTCTTCTCGTTGTTGTACGTGCCTCCTTTTTACATCATCTCCTAAGCAATCATGAGTGTAGTTACTCGTCTGTGTCCTTGGTTGATATTTTCTTGTTGATGTAGAAGCCCAGCATCTGAAACCAAGTTTCAGAAGCTGGGCGCGCTTTGATAGAATCAATTCATTGGAATCATTGGGGTTGAATGGTTTGGCACAGATCTTGTCTAAGTGTAGGTCATCTTTGAATGTTATTAGGTCAATGTTTCTTGTTGTTATTTTGTGTAGCTTTGGTATAGCTCCAAAGAGGCGTAGAATGTTGGTTCTGTTGAGAATTAGTGGTTCAGGTCTGTTGGTGTCATTTTCGATATGGATTTCATAGATTTGTTTTTGTTGTAGCGGATTAACAAATGATGGGAGTGTACAGTTGGTGTGCTCTGATGATCGTGAATTAATTGAGTCATTTGAAATTTGTTCATAGGTTCCTGCTGTTGTTGCATTCATTGAATCGCTTTTGAAAGATGTGTCTGAAATATCTTGTAGAGAGTCATCTGAGATTTCTTCATACATGTCCGGTGGTTGTGGTTCAGAGGTATACTCGTCTATTATTATAAAGCTTGAGTGCACTGTAGGTTATATGGAGGATGGTGTGTCATCTGTTATATGGTCTCCGTGTGTTGATAGGTTAAGGAGATCATCATGGGTGAGTTGATTGGATGGTCGATCTGCTATTGTCGGTGGTGCTTCAGGTTGCAGTTGAGTTTTAAGTTTGTTGTTATCCGGTGTGAAGGCACTGCCTGTCATGCATATTGGTGGCAAATGACTTTGATCCATTATTTTCAATGTTCTCAGAAACGCTCTTGAACCCGTTTGCCATTTTTTAGTGTTTTTTGGTTGTGCTGGTTTCGTGACGTATAATGGTTTCTCTTTAGAGAAGATTTGGTATGGCTCTGTGGTTTTCTTGCTCAGGTGTATGGATTCTTGGATCTCTGGTTTTGGGGTTACGTTGGATCTGGTTAATCGTTGTGGAGGACCCTCGTCAATGGTCGAAGCTCCACAATTTGACTGTTGGGGTATGTTATCGTCAGGAGGTGGTAGTGTAGCTTGATCAGTCAATATGTTTGTTTGGAGCGCTGCTTGCTGTTGATGGTGTGCTTTCAGCAGGGCTAGGACTTCTGCGTTTAGTTTTGTTTTTTCTTGGCGATCGCCTCTTGCTATTTCTGATAGTCGCTGTTGCCAGCGATTGGATTGTTCTGCTTCCAGGTTCAGACGGGATTCAATTGTGGTTATAAAGTTCTCCATGTAGGTCTGTTTGGAGTGTATAAGTGCTAGGAGGGTTGCTTGGTCTCTGATGTTATCATTCATAGATTCATGTAGTTTCACAAAGGGGATCATCGATTGAGACAACACTGCGATGAGCATGTGTGGTTGCTGCCTTGCTAGTAGCGTTCGTGGTGTTAGACGAGGTGTCATTGTTGTCGGATTCCAGGTTTCTGTTTTCCAAAAGCACAGAGTTTTTTTGTTGCTGGGGAGGTTGTTGGTTGAACGGTGTAGGAGCTGTTAAAACTTCTATTTCCGTGTTGCTTTGTAGGTTAACTTTTGAGGGTTGGACGTCGTCGGAGAGCTGATTAGTGGGTATTGTTGGTTGGTGGGTTGCTGGTTCGGCAGGCTTGTGAGTGTTGATAGCTTGTGTATCATGATATTCATTCATCTTGCTGGAACTGTGTATTTGTGCCTGTATATGAAGCTGATTTGAAAGGGTTTCTACATCGTTGGAGTGAAGGATAACATCTGGTGTCAATCGATTGGGGTTTAGTTGAGATGGTTGCTGGAATGTGCTAAGGTTTGTAATGAGGTCATCTGTTGTGGTGACATGGTCATTGTCTATTTCGGGGTGCTGGGTAGTTTGGGTTGCTTTTGGTGGTATGAGCTCTTAGGAGTGATTGTTCCAAAGTTAGTTGCGAGGAGTCTTAAGCGGGCGTAGCAGCGGTGTTGAGTTTTGCTCTTAGTCTAGTTTTGGGGCACATGTCAGTTTGTTGTTTAGGGGGCCGAGTTGTAGACATTTCTTCCTTGGTTTTAGGAGCGTCTATGTTGGAATCCGAGAGACGGCTCTTATCTGTATCTTAAGATTGGTAGCAGATGCGTTGGTGTTTCTGTAAGGTGTAGGATCCAAGGGTCGTGCCCTTTCGGTCTCCTGGTCAAGAGTGTGACAGTAGCTCTCTTGAGGGTGTTGTTGCGTCTGTGTTAGAATCCAAGGGACAAACCCTTTTGGTCTCCTAACAAGGGTGGGTGGTGCCTTGCTGTTTCTATAAAGGTACAGGATCCAAGGGTCATGCCCTTTCGGTCTCCCGGGCAGAAGTGTGACAGTAGCTCTGTTAGGATCCAAGGGACGAACCCTTTCGGTCTCCTAACAAGGGTGGTGGGTGCATTATTGTTTCTATGAGGTGCAAGATCCAAGGGTCGTGGCCTTTCGGTCTCCTGGGCAGAAGTGTAACAATAGCTCTCTTGAGGGTTCGGCGAGGAGCGCCAGGGGAGTGGTCTTCTTAGGTGGTTGGGTTTTCCTGTTATTTTGGGTTAGGTCCAAAGGCAAGCCTTTTCGGTCCCCTGCCGATAATGGAGAGTCTAGTTAGTCAAGTATTGAATACAGGATCCAAGGGGCTTGGCCTTTCGGTCTCCTGGTCAGTTGTCTGATCAAGCCTCTCGCTGGCCTTTTGGAGTTTCAGATTTGAGTGTATTCCTGGTTGGTCCAGCGTTTTGAGGTGTTAGACGCTCCTGAGGTGTTATCGGTAGTGTCCAAGGGTTAAACTCTTTTTGGTTCCCACAAATGGTATGGTATCGTTGATAGTGTTGTAAAACTTGCAGTGTAGGGGTTCACGGGGGGGGGGGCAGGCTGTTTGCTGACTTGGTCCAGAGTGTGGATAGGTCAGGGGTCAGGCCCGTGTAGTCACTTGGTCAGAAGTCAGCGGTATAGTCTTGTGGTAGTGGAAGTTGCTGCAGTAAATGGGGGAGCACTGGGGCTCTGCATGGCGTGTTAGCGCTCGCTTTGTTGCAGTAGGTATAGGAGGCGGCTCCTCCGTGTGTGCTGCAGATAGTGCCGGCTCACGCCGAGGAGGAGAACGCGAAAAATGGCTTTTCTTTAGATGTGGTAGTGCAGGAGTCAGGCTCGCTGAGTCTCGTGGTCAGGAGAATAACCTTGCAGTACTAGAGGTTGCCATGGTTAGTGGGTGAGCAGTAAGTCACTGCTTGGCGTGTTTGTGTTTGCTTCGTTGCAGTGGGTGCAGAGCAGTAATCAGGCCCGCTTAGACTCGTGGTCATACGGGTAGCCTTGTAGTGGTAAAGGTTGGCACGGTTAGTGGTGAAGCACTAGGGCTCTGCTCCGTGTGGTTGCGTTCGCTTTGTTGCTATGGGTGGAGGAGGCTCTGCCTCTGTGTGCGCTCCAGGTGCAGCAGGCAGAGGGGGGGAGCACTGGGGCTCAACGTGATGCGTTCGCGTTCAGTTCACTGCAGTGGGTGTGAGAGGCTCCAGGTACTGCAGGTTTGCGCCAAAGAGAAGAGCGCGAGAGGTACGTTTTTTGTAGAGTGGTGTGAAGTATCAAAGTTGGGGGAACGTTGGTATTTATTGATCTTACCGACAGCCGCTGCTAGCATAGTAGACTTGCCGGCAGGCAGGGTCGTTGGCGTGGGTTGTTCCAGGAGCACCGCTGGAGCGGGTACACCCGCGTATGCTGGTTGGGTGGTAGAAGATGGTGCTGAAAGGTTCTGGTGCCTGGATTAGTACTGGTGGAGGGTCTCTTGTCTCTGTGCACCGGCAGGGCAGCGGTGCGGAGCCGCTGGTTAACAGTTGTCCGTGACCATGGGCCGCGCCGCAGTAGCACCGGTGTTCTACCGCTGATGGTGGCAAAGCGGAGGAGTAGCTTGTGCACTCCTGTCTCTTCCGTTGACAGGAGTGCTGGCGTGGAGGCTCGCAGTGAGGGTCGCTGGTGTCTCGTTGTGGGTGGGGGGGGAGATCGGGATAGGATGTTGTAGCCGGAATGCTGATTGCTGGCTGCTGGCAGTTCGGACTCAGTGTTCAGCTTGAGCACAGTCCACTGAGATCGCAGAATGATGGAAGTAATACAGAATGTTATCTGCGTTGGTGCACCGCGGGTGGTGCCGCGCAGCCCGCAGAGCCCAAAGACAAAAAGACTCTGCAGCAGACTCCTCTCCGCGGTGTTCTGGGGATTTTAAGCCGATGGATAATATCAATAGAAAGTGGACTGAGGCAGCCCAAAAAAAAAATTGAAGTCAGCAGCAAAGAGCAGTAGGACCTTCTCTATTGCAGATAAAAAAGACTCTGCAGGAGATTCCGCGGCCGCTCCGCTGTGTTCTGGAGATTTTAAACCGATGGATAATAGCAATAGAAAGTGGACTGAGGCAGCCCAAAAAAAAAAAATTGAAGTCAGCAGCAAAGAGCACTAGGACCCTCTCTATTGCAGACAAAAAGACTCTGCAGCAGACTCCGTACAGACTAATTATGAAAGGGTTCCCCCAACGCGCCCATACTTAAGAGTTTTCTGTTGGGCATACTGTAGATCAGTCTGCACCACATCTGTGCAAATGTTTCCCAAAACAGCCAGCATGGGTGTGCAGTTGCGATCTGGCGCTGAAAGGGTTCAAACAAGCACATTTTCTGTAGCAAAGGTCCAGGTTTGGTATTTGGAGGCAAAGGAAAGCAAAGGAAGACCTCTGATATGATATGGCATTTATAACGCACCTATACACAAGTGTTTCAAGGTGTGACGAAGCAAGGGAGGGGAACAGAGGGCAGATACAATGATCTTACTAGGGCAGGTGACAGTGAAATCGCGCAAGTGCAGGGGAGGGGGGGAAGGGGAAAAGTGTGAGGGGGAAAAGGGGGAGGGGAGGTGAAGAACATAAGATAAACAGTAAATAAATAAGAACAATAAATAGAAGTGCGGCCAGCTGGTGGCAGGTGCAAGGTAAGTGTAGACATCAGGTGTCAAGGGCTGGTAGGAGGCTGAAGGGATACAGAAACAACCCCGGAGTGCAAGGGTCAGGCCCAAGAACTGAGGGTAGCCAGGTGACCAGTGCAGTTTCAGTTTCAGCCAGGAGTTCAGCAGAGGAGAGGAGGAGAGAAAGCAGAAGCAAAGAGGAAGGTCTTGAGGTGCTTCCAGAACCGGAGATGGTTCTCCTCAATTTTCAGAGAGCCAGGGCGGCTGTTCCAGAGGGAGGCCCAGCAGAAGAAGGAGATCTACCACCAACTTGTTGCTGGGAGAAACGACTGAACCTGACAGAGTTGAAGGTGGATGAGCGAATGGCTCGAGAAGGAATATATCTAGGAAGGGAGAGTTGAAGGTATAGAGGCCCAAGGCCCTAGAAGGCCTTGTGGATAATGCGGAGGGTTTTGAACTTTATCCTCACAGCCACTGGGATCTAGTGCGGAGATTTCAGTCCTGGAGAGATATGATCCTTCTCCATCCTTAAGCTTGGTGTGCCTGATTTTTGTAATACCAGTAACTGGGAATGCATGAAATATGTAAAGTTTCACTAGTTTTGTGAAATTGTGCATTCAAATTGGTCAATTGCGCAAAACGCGTAAAAAGAAAATCAGGACATTTGCGGTAAATAAATTCCACAAAATGTATTATTGATGTCAAAATCTGTAAAATTGCTTTAAATATTTTTAGTGAAGTGACTGTTGCTGGGGGTTTTATAGGCAACTAATTAAAAAATGTTCACTTAGTTTGCTTCGAATATCTACAACAAAGGTTGGGCTGCATTTTTTTCTAGAAAATTGGAAAACTCAAGCAAATAGTTTGAAACTAGATGTTTACAGTTATTGTTTCCACTTATATTGCTGATAAACCCTGCAATGTGATGCTTAACAGTGTTTCATGTCAGCAACATAACAGAAAACTCTATAATAATGCTTTCCACTTATTTTGGTGATAGAATACCCTGCAATCTTAAGCAGGATTTATATTTTTGCAATTTCAGAGAGAAAATTTAGACCCCAAAAAATCAAAATCTTCACAATTTTGCAAAGCGAAAAATTAAGCATTTCCCCCATCTATGCAAGTGGAATTTACATTTTGCCACCCCATAGAGGAAACAGTATGGTAAGTGGGTGCTTATTTTCAGTTAGAGTTGCATCACCTGACTGGTGAATCTACAGGCCTGAAGTAGAACCAAAGCCTTCAGGGGTGAGGTTGTTATAAAGGCCCTTATTCAAGTGTTTGACCAGATGAATTATTGGTGTGTACCCTGAAGGTTTGTGCGGCCTCCCCACGAAGGGATGGTGGATTGTGTTGGTATTTGTTACTCTACACTTTACTTTGTTGACAAGTTTAAAACGGTTGAAAGAGCATTCCAAAGCCACATTACACAAGAGTCAGCCCAGCTCCAATTTTCCAATTCACCAGGACGTTTAAATCTCTATAATTTAAAATGTTCGGCCCGACTTTTTTTGTACAAACGTCCATTCCTTTGAAGATAAGCTTTCAGCTACTACTTTGAACTAATCACCTCATCAAAACAGTTCCAGTGATAATGTCGCTTGCAAAAAGTCGACAGGAAGGTGACTTTTTTACCCAACCCCTAAAATTCTTTCCCCAAATATTCTAGGAGAGGTACAATTATATATTATTCCTCCAATCCTAGAATATTTGGGGAAAGTGTTTGATGTTCTGGAGGGTGCATTTCTAGGGAAATGTCGCCACCTGGTGGCCATTCCACCGCCGACAGTATCACTTGTTTCCCATTAAACTACCTAATCAAGTGGGCAGCCTAATGCAGAACAACCTGTCCTTCTTACTGTAATACTGATGGCATGCTAGCAAATTAAACCTCCTTTAAACCTACAAGCAAAAACATTATTTCTCCTGGTAAAAATGTCAACTAAGCAAGGCGCGTATTGTGGCCAATACTGCTATATTGATATTGTGGCATCAAGACAGCACCTCCCAAGCCTCTCTAGCATTCGATTGTTATGTTTAATTGAATAAAAACGCACTATTGGACCTGTCGATAAAGGACAAGGATCTGCAACACTTGCCTCTCCAGATCTTTTGGACTACAACTCCCAATTGCCTTTTCTAGCATAGTGCATAGTGAGGGATCATGGGACTCCGAGTCCAAACGTGCAGAGTCACAGGTTGCAGCTCGGTGTGGCACATGTTCCTGCATGCAGGCAAGAAATACATGCTCTTTCGGTCCAATTACCTCTCTGCACAACCTGCAGATTAGATCCTTTTAGAGGGATACCGGATATTAGTCTTTTCCAACATAATCAATCACCCAACCCCGATGTAATGTTCTTTTAATTGAACGCGTGATTTATTACACTACCTCGTGTTCGTGTATAGAAATCTAGCTTTCATTAATGTAAACTGATTACACGATTTCAACCTGGGGTTTCCTGAATTAGGATGGCATTGTGCCACTGACAAGGCTGCCAGGGGGCGCTCTACTTCATCCATAGTTATGGCATGATGTCCGTAAGCAAGAGGGGGTGAGACCCCACTAGATTCACTGTGAGGGAATGGTGGCATTACATCTTTGATGAAGAAAGTGCAGGAGCCCAATACATTCACAATATACGTTTGGTGGGTCCAGACCGGGCCACCCTTTTCTCTACCTGGATCCCCAGTGACCTATTCCAACAGCAGACGAATTGAATGCACCCATGGATCCACTAGTAGACCACCTGAGCAAAAGAGGTATCAGGATCCCACTGTATGTGGATGGCAGCCTGTTAAATCCTCAGGTGGCGTGACCGACCACCACGAGACCTTTGGTTAAGTGCTTCAGAACAGTCAAGGACTGGATGGTCAAAACCGGTCGCATATGCAACACAATACAAAGCGACATTGTGCTATGCTCCATGCCGGCCTGTTCCCTTGCCGCTCGGTAACTGCGGGATGATATGGTCGTTGATGGGGCCTCATCGCGGCTGGTTCACCACGTCAAGCGTTTTGGCAATCTCCTGGATTCTGTGATGCCGCCTAGTGTCCACTCCACCTATTCAGCGGGTCATAGTCCTGTTGAAACACTTGTGTATAGGCACGTTATAAATGCCATATCGTATCATATCCATGCTGCAAGAATTCAGGACGTTTGTGCAAGTCCATTTATTCTAACAGTTGAAGGGTGGACGTGCATACCAATCTGGAGGGGGGAGCATGGATGCGGTTCTAGCAGTGGGGATGTCCCTTCTTTTATGTAGGGGAGACAGGTCTTCCCCACAGGGTGGTGGGTGAGTTGTGTGTGCATGTGGTTCTGGAGGAGGGAATGTTCACTATGTTCTGGAGAGGGGGTGCATTCAGTTCTGGAGCGAAGCACTTGCATTCTCTTCCTGTGTGGGGTGGGGGGGTATGCATTATTTTCCTGGGAGGGCGGAGACACGTGAAGTCTGTTCTGGAAGGGCCTGAGCCCAGGTTCTCAAAGGCTCCCGTTAGACCTGCGCTGTTTGTGCTGTTGTGTGATGATCATGGCCCTGAGGGAGGCATATGGGCTGCCAATTATCACACGTGTTCTTGGTGGGCAAGCATTGCACGGCTAAACTATTAACTTCTGGAGAGATGAGTAGTTCCCGAGGCCCCTCCAGCTCCAGACTGGAAGCTGCCCGAAGGCCCCCGTCTCTTCCCGTTCCGTGGTGGCTGTTTAATTCTATATTTTATTTCCTCGGGAGGTCGCAACTGCCACGGATTATCCCAGATTCTGGAAACAAATGGAAAGCATATTTTATCGTCTGGAATTTGTGCTATTTAGAGTTCTATATTTTCAGACGTTGCTTTCCTGCTTTGTCCCTTTTTGGTTACATTTCATTAATGCTTTGCTAGTATTTCATGTTTTTTTATGCTCATTTGTACAGTGATGTGATGACCTTGTCCTGGCTCAAGCGCATACATTATGCTACATAATCTCAAGCAAACCTGCTACTACCTGCCTTCAGAAACAGGTCTCTGGGAGCCCCTTTTCTACCAGGGCATGCTAAGAAGGAGTACTCCTGAGTGTGAGGGGACCCTGCCTGTTCCTGCCTGTGTGTATGGTCACACAGGTGCAGCGGGGGATTGACACTGTGGATGGACTCTTGCATGCATGCTACTCATAGCTTCTGGGGACAGCATGGCCGGATCCATGGATTCTCTTGAATCATGAGTTCACCAATGAGGTCCTGACAGTGTATCATAATTTAGTCTCCAAATGTGAAGGTAGTTGAAGACCGCAGAATGGGCCTCATTATGAGTTTGGCGGTGAGTTAAAAAAACAGTGGTAACATTTACAGCTGCATTGCCAGACCGGCAAACTGCAGGTTTGGAGGTAAGGCAGAGGAAACACCTCTAGTGCTAATACTGCAGGAATCCCCATGGAGTCCTATGGACTCAAATTAATGGGGACTAACACCACCTATCACCACTTGTAATCCAGCGATAATACCACCAGTGGTAATACTGCGGTTGGTAAACACTCGGGTCATAGCGCCTGGAGAATGCCTCTGGGTGGTAGCGAGGCGTGAAATAAATCAACATAACATAAACCTTTTAGATTCCACTGGGATTGGTTCCTTGCACAACAGAGCATTATCTGCTTGGGGAAACCAGCTGTAGAGTAACTGCTTACTCTGAACTCCGGAACGCAGAAGCCCCTTGAGGAGGGCCAGTGCCTGTGATCAGAGGAGTACTCAAAAGTCCCTGGGAGGAAGAGCTGTTCCAGCCCAGCCTCGGGATCGTCCCAATCTTCATTAAGCCATCCCTTGGATCTAATAACTCCAAAGACAGGCGTTCTTCTGGGAAGTAGGACTCCTCTGTGTGCACACTACATTTTAGAAGTGATGATCCCACCCACCCAAAAGTGAAAGAAAGCCTCTTTTCAAGAGTGTTTTTATCTGGTTAACCGAAGTTTATTCTGTGGATCCCATTCATTATATTATAGGGTTCTCAATGAGTTCTGGAAACGAATCAAGTGGGCTTGGTGAGGGGGAGGGGAGGGGAGAGGCGTTTACCTCATTCCACAACCAGAGCTCGGCTACCCGGTTCGTAATGTATTGCAACTCGGTCTTGAATAAGGCAACGTCTGCCAGATTTCAATGTAGACAGACCCCCGAGTGAGTCACTCGATGGCTTAGGAATATAACCTTAATTCCCTTTTAAAGGGACGTTACTCATATAACATGCTGAAATCTGCCATGCCTTTCATGCCGGCCGGGTTACAATTATTTATTTATTTAAATGTATAAAGCGTGCAAACAGCGCTTAGGCATCGAGGTGCTGTTACATATGATGCGCTTAGTTACAAGGGGCGTGTGAAGGGCATTTAAACATCTTTGTACACATGTGTCGGTCACATGGCACAGGGATCCCACCCAGGGCTCAGCCTCCTCTACAGGGAGACCATTTGCCCCTTGGCTGGCTTCCTGCTTAGACGACTTGCCAGCCAGTGCCCTGGACCGAGTGGCATCTTTGTCACTCTGATCAGCAATTCCCTTGGGGGTAGCTCAGCTCAGAATTGATCCCTTGAACCAAGGTGGAGATTTGATGTGCCACCACCATCGCTGTCTGGAAAACAAACAGGCAAGACTTTTAAAGGCACATTCGACAGTGGGCCCAACAGCGGGTCCTTGGCAAATGCCTTAACTCCCACCTTTTAGCAGGAAGCATAACTGTGTGTTGCCAGAAACAGCGTGACCATCCGATTCCAATTCGGTTGCACGCTTGGGGTACCATACGGTGGGGCTTCAGAGATGTTTGCTGTTCCATCCGTGGCGGGAACGGGTGCGCAAGGCTAATGCGGTGCACACAATCTCCACTGCACTGGATTGACATGTCGCAGGAGCCACCCATTAAGGGAGAAGGTCATAGAGTCAGTTTCAAAGTCTTGAGCCAGTGGTGTTTGAATGGGGTCCAAATGGTCCCTTTGATGCACAGATGTTTTGACCCGACAAAATGTCTGGTTGGTAGATCTGCATCAAGCAATAAAATGTCCATTTATTTTAATTGGCAAGTGTTTCTCAAACCATGGCTCAGAAAAAAAAAATCTGCTAACAGTGACCACTGTATATGAAAGCATATTTATTTATTTTTGCAATTGTTGCAGCGCACTGAACCCTTAGGCATCTAAGCGCTAGTTGCATGGGTACATGTAAAGTACATTGGGGTGGGAAACAAGGGGACTCCGGCATCGAATGGTACCAACAGACAAGAATACAATTACAAGGGTTGGATTGACCATTTGGGAGAGTTGCGGGAACCAAGCGTCTTAGAGTCGTAGCGCAGGACGCGTTAGGAAAATTCTGAAAACCTGGCTTTTCAACTGAGGGTCCCGTAAGAAGGTTCTTTTCTCCAGGTGATAGCGAGATTGTTCCAGAGCTTTGCTGCCATGACAGGAAGCTCGAGCCTCTTCTTGCAGAGTTACTGTAAACAGGATTGTCCAACTGTGGGCCTCGGGGGCCAGAAATGTGGCAGTTTCAGAGTACCCCCCATTAATATTCAGGAGATACATTTGCATACAATGGTGCTAAAGGTATGCACATTTTCCTCATGAATATTGATGAGGGATATGTTGAAAACCCGTCAGTTTTCTGGCCCTCTAGGGCTGGAGTTGGACACACTGCTGCAATACTAGGCGGGCGGGACGGTCAAAGCAGCACACCCGCCATTTGGTCTTTATCTATTATCATGAATCGGGTTTCCAGTTCCCTTCCCGTCTCTCGCAAGAAGACTCGGTCGGAGATGCTTTTAGGAGCCCCCGTTCGAGGTCTGTCCGATAATGCAGATGTCTGGAGCTAGATACAGTGTGTGTAGAAATGCTCGCTCCCCGTGGCAGCGAGCGAGGGCCGGCTTTCAGGGGAGGTGATGCATGGCCCGTTTACTAGATGCCTGTGTCCTGGGACCAGCTCACTCGCACTACAGCTCTCTTTGACTAACCTAGTTTCTCTTTCGTCCCATGATGATTTCGCGAGACGGAACCTCTAAACAGGGCTCAGTGGCTGGAGACAGAAAACGCAGCCAACGGGCGGGCCCGGGGCCGCGCATTATGGGAGGCAGGGAGGGGGCGAATACGAAGTGAGATGCGGAGTGTAATGTGCTGAACGAATGATTCCTTGCGAAAGCATCGGTGATGGAAATACTACCCAAGAGCCTGGGAGCTGCAAAGTCACCTCGGATGAACCGCCTCTGGGAGGAGGCTGGGGATGTGTTGACGGGAATCTACTGGGAATACGCCAACATAAATTGCCTAATTGAGCCCGTCATTCTGGAATGTGATTGTCCACATGAATGGAAGGTTGTGTGTGTACTATGGAACATTGTAAGGAGATGATGAGCACGAGAAAACGAGGTGTCTGGCCCAATCGCATCTAGCACATGTTTGGCTGCTTCACAAAATACTGGTATAGAGTGTGTATAGTGAGGGGTGTCATTGTGCTGTAGAGTGTATAGTGAGGGGAGTCATTGTGGTGTAGAGTGTACAGTGAGGGGTGTCATTGTGCTGTAGAGCATATAGTGAGGGGTGTCATTGTGCTGTAGAGTATAGTGAGGGATGTCATAGTGGTGCAGAGTGTATAGTGAGGGGTGTCATTGTGCTGTAGAGTGTATAGTGAGGGGTGTCATTGTGCTGTAGAGTGTATACTGAAGGCTGACATTGTGCTGTAGAGTGTACAGAGAGGGGTGTCATTGTGGTGTAGAGTGTATAGTGAGGGGTGTCATTGTGCTGTAGAGTGTATAGTGAGGAGAGTCATTGTGGTGTAGAGTGTATAGTGACGGATGTCATTGTGCTGTAGAGCATATAGTGATGTCATTGTGCTGTAGAGTGTATAGTAAGGGATGTCATTGTGCTGTAGAATGTATAGTGAGGGATGTCATTGTGGTTTAGAGTGTATAGTGAGGGATGTGATTGTGGTTTAGAGTGTATAGTGAGGGGTGTCATTGTGGTGTAGAGTGTATAGCGAGGGGTGTCATTGTGGTGTAGAGTGTATAGCGAGGGGTGTCATTGTGCTGTAGAGTGTATAGTGAAGGCTGACATTGTACTGTAGAGTGTATAGTTAGGGGTGTCATTGTGCTGTAGAGTGTAGAGTGAAGGCTGACATTGTGCTGTAGAGTGTACAGAGAGGGGTGCCATTGTGGTGTAGAGTGTATAGTGAGGGGTGTCATTGTGCTGTAGAGTGTATAGTGAGGGGAGTCATTGTGGTGTAGAGTGTATAGTGACGGATGTCATTGTGCTGTAGAGCATATAGTGATGTCATTGTGCTGTAGAGTGTATAGTGAGGGGAGTCATTGTGGTGTAAAGTGTATAGTGAGGGATGTCATTGTGCTGTAGAGTGTATAGTGAGGGATGACATTGTGCTGTAGAATGTATAGTGAGGGATGTCATTGTGCTGTAGAGTGTATAGTGAGGGGTGTCATTGTGGTGTAGAGTGTATAGCGAAGGGTGTCATTGTGCTGTAGAGTGTATAGTGAAGGCTGACATTGTGCTGCAGAGTGTATAGTGAGGGGTGTCATTGTGCTGTAGAGTGTATAGTGAGGGATGACATTGTGCTGTAGAGTGTATAGTGAGGGGTGTCATTGTGCTGTAGAGTGTATAGTGAAGGCTGACATTGTGCTGTAGAGTGTACAGAGAGGGGTGTCATTGTGCTGTAGGGTGTATAGCGAGGGATGACATTGTGCTGTACAGTGTATAGTGAGGGGTGTCATTCTGCTGTAGAGTGTATAGTGAGGGGTGTCATTCTGCTGTAGAGTGTATAGTGATGGATGTCATTGTGCTGTAGAGTGTATAGTGAGGGATGTGCTGTAGAGTGTATAGTGATGGATGTCATTGTGCTGTAGAGTGTATAGTGAGGGATGCCATTGTGTTGTAGACTGTATAGTGAGGGATGTCATAGTGGTGCAGAGTGTATAGTGAGTGGTGTCATCTTGGTTTAGAGTGTATAGTGAAGGCTGACATTGTGCTGTAGAGTGTATAGTGATGGATGTCATTGTGCTGTAGAGTGTATAGTGAGGGATGTCGTGCTGTAGAGTGTATAGTGAGGGATGTCATTGTGTTGTAGAGTGTATAGGAGGAATGGCATTGTGCTGTAGAGTATATAGTGATGGATGTCATTGTGCTGTAGAGTATATAGTGAGGGATGTCATTGTGCTGTAGAGTGTACAGAGAGGGGTGTCATTGTGGTGTAGAGTGTATAGCGAGGGGTGTCGTCGTGCTGTAGAGTGTATAGTGAAGGCTGACATTGTGCTGTAGAGTGTATAGTGACGGATGTCATTGTGCTGTAGAGTGTATAGTGATGGATGTCATTGTGCTGTAGAGTGTATAGTGAGGGATGTCGTTGTGCTGTAGAGTGTATAGTGAAGGCTGACATTGCGCTGTAGAGTGTATAGTGATGGATGTCATTGTGCCGTAGAGCGTATAGTGAGGGATGCCGTTGTGCTGTAGAGTGTATAGTGAGGGATGTCATAGTGGTGCAGAGTGTATAGTGAGGGGTGTCATTGTGCTGTAAAGTGTATAGTGAGGGGTGTCATCTTGGTTTAGAGTGTATAGTGAAGGCTGACATTGTGCTGTAGAGTGTATAGTGAGGGTTGTCATTGTGCTGTAGAGCGTATAGTGAGGGGTGTCATCTTGGTTTAGAGTGTATAGTGAAGGCTGACATTGTGCAGTAGAGTGTATAGTGAGGGATGTCGTGCTGTAGAGTGTATAGTGAGGGATGTCATTGTGCTGTAGAGTGTATAGTGAGGAATGGCATTGTACTGCAGAGTGTATAGTGAGGGATGCCATTGTACTGCAGAGTGTATAGTGAGGGATGTCATTGTCGTGGCAGAAAATGTTTTAGGATGCTTAGTTTTAGAGCAACGGCGGTGCTTTACAGTCAATATTAGTTGAGGCACATATGTGGTGCTAAGCACCACCTAGTGGCAGCTCATAGGTAGTGAAAGCAACATCATTTATTTACCCTCGGGTAAGCATCTTAGGCAACATAGTTTTGACCCACAAGTGGTGCTTTTGCACCACCATTAGTTTTGGTTCATAGGTGGTTCTTTAGTGCTGCAATTGATTTCCATCATCACATTTGCACAATCATTAACGTTGGCGGTCATGCTTTAGTCCCACTTACGATGCTCTCTTAGTTTTGGCTTGAAGGTGGTGATTTTGCGGAACCATTTGCTGGGATCACAGGTGGTGCTACTCCACCACGAATAGCTTTGATTCATATATGTTGCTTAGCCATCACCTAGTGAGGCTACGTAGCTTAAGACCAGCTTTGGCCCATGAGTGCTTCTTTAGCCTCGCCTTCTGAGGCTACATAGCTGAAGACCAGCTTTGGCTCATGAGTGCTCCTTTAGCCTCGCCTGCTGAGGCTACATAGCTTAAGACCAGCTTTGGCTCATGAAGACCAGCTTTGGCTCATGAAGACCAGATTTGGCTCATGAAGACCAGCTTTGGCTCATGAAGACCAGCTTTGGCTCATGAGTGCTCCTTTAGCCTCGCTTGCTCAGGCTGCATAGGTGAACACCAGCTTTGGCTCATGAGTGCTTCTTTAGCCTCGCCTGCTGAGGCTACATAGCTGAAGACCAGCTTTGGCTCATGAATACCAGCGTTGGTTCATGAGTGCTTCTTTAGCCTCGCCTGGTGAGGCTACATAGCTTAAGACCAGCTTTGGCACATGAGTGCTTCTTTAGCCTGGCCTGGTGAGGCTACATAGTTTTGGACATTGTGTGTTACTTTTGCAGCAGTCCTAGCTGTGGCCCCAGGCTTGTCTTTAGTGGCAAACATAAGACGTAAAGCACGTTTTAGATATATGGGATGGGGAGTGCAACAGACCATGGAATGCACTGGTACTGAATAGGCAGGTGGGGCCTGGGAGTTTCATGAGCACTGGACTTCTCTATTGTGGTGGTGCTTCTTTGGCCATTAGGGCCACCTTCCTGGTCAGTCTGGGGCCTCAGAGGAGGGCTGAAGGTACAAAGGGTACCCTTCATCGAAGTCAAAACGGTTGGCTTAGCCGATTCTTGTTTTGAAAGTCTTGGTGGCTATATAACTTGACCTTCTTGCGTTATCCGACAAGGACACCAACAGAATGGGGTCACCCTCCAACACGAGTTCGGCTACATCTAGAGTTCAATTTACCCCAGTATTTATTGGCCTCTTCGGGCCAAAACCTATTATTTAATCACGGACCAAACCCATGCTGTGGTTTTTGTGTGGGGGGAGGTGGGGTCTATTACTGTACAGTCACAGGCATAGCCTATCCACTGGATGCCGGGCTGAGACCACACAACTCTTATTTGCTCAAAGTGGTACCTTGCCAAGGTCAGGACGAACCTCGGGTACATGGAGATGAAAAGCTCTCAACAGTGACAACGTACACGAAATACAGCTAATAAAAACATATGCTGTTCTACCATACATTATAGACTTGCAGGGGAACTACAGCTTCCATTAAGAGAGACCCCCAGAGACGCAATCACTAATTCTGTAGAAAAACAAACATCGGCGGGCACTGGCAAAAATGTTAGTTGGGCCTTCCCGAACTACTATGTACAGGCCGCATTACAGAACTCCCGCTGGTCACTCATGGGATTACGGGTTTAAATCCGGAACTGGAAGTACCATCTAAAATAAGATGGCACTCCACACCCACATAATCAGTTATTTATTAAAAGCTCAAATTAATTTCCATGGGGACTCAAAAACAATGAAGAGGTCCTGTATGGATCCTGCATGGATAGCTTAACATTGTGTAGGTATCCCAAAAACCATTTGCCCGTAATTTGATCCCAGTACTAAACTTCTCCAAACCCAAAAGCCATAATTTTTGCCTCCTTTGAAAGCTAACCAAAGTCTAGAAACCCATAAAACATTCTGTAAAAGTCTGGAACCTCAGTAAATTGCAGCAGGATCACCATGGGAAGAAGCAAGGGCATTACAAACCAAGGAATCCAAAATCCATAGCACTTGATATTGCATGTGATCGCCCCCTGATGCCCAGTCATCCTGTTATCTCCAAGCATATGTGATGCGCCACTATACCACTATATAACTAACAGTCCTCCCCATTCTACCTTTACGAGTCAGGACATCTGCAGAGGAGGCTCAAGACCAGCTGAGCCATGAGCACTTCACCTGTACACAGGGAAAGTGGTGGGATTCCAAGGACCTTTAACAGGGGTGGAATCTCAATGTAGCACTAGACCGAAGATTTGCATTTTGAAAAGTCACTTATTGAATAGTAACACCAAAGCAATAGTACTCAGCCAGAGGCAGTAATAAAAGGAAAGAGGAAAACCCAGCACATGTTTACTTGATGCTCATAGATGGTATATGAGGTGTACTCCTAGTCTGCAGACTGTGCAGACCTCTGCAGGCTAAAGCCTTCTGCATTGAAGCCACTACAAGAACCCAGCATAATGTTACATTAGTGCTTTAACTATAATCAACTGCTGGAAGGGCTCAAACTCATATTAGCGAGATCAAAACACTTGAGCAAATATGTCCACCCAAGCCAATGGTTTACCCCAGAGTGAAAGATATCAAAGAGTTACTAGCAATTCCTGGGAAGCTCAGTCACAACTTTTATTATCATCCGGGGAAGGGGTTAATCATGCGTCCAGAAAAACAGAAAGAAACTGACCGTGTCTGCCTGTGTTCCACCGGCCTCCCGCACCCATTTCCGGGTATAGCCATATTATTTTAATGGCGCTCAGCCCCTGGCACCCATACCTCCCAGCTCCCATTCTCAACCTCCTGGTCCCTCGGTTATATGCAAACACCCTCTCCCTCCGAGCCCCACCAACTTAACTGCCATTCTAATCCTTCCTCTGTTAGTGCCAGTGCCGCCACTATAGAAAATAAGTACCTTTTCTATTTCCTATGACAGTGGCCATCTTTAAAAAGTATTGCACTATTCGCACACCAAAGGGAGCACTGGAGGGAGCCCAGGGTGTAAAAAGTAATCAACCCTTTGTCCAAGGGCGTACAGAATCAGAAATGGCCCCTACCCCTTGCAGAGGCTCCCACGCCTAGGCTTGGGCTGGTGGCCGATTATTGGCCCTGTGCACACCCGGTTACAAGCGGGGGAGGGCTTCAATCTTAAAAGTCCAAACTCTTCTATAGGATTCGTGTAAAGAAACAAAGTGGGGATATTTGAAATAAAGGGGCCTTTCTGTTTAGAGCTAAAAGCTACAGCTAAATATGCTGAAATACTTAAAATGCTACAGGTTGTATCAAACGGGTCTGCCACTGGGTCATCATGTTCTCCCTGACTTTATGTAATGATCGACCATTCTATTTCATATCAAGGGCTCAGAGGGTTAAACTATCAGGAACCCAGAAAATCTGGAAACCTCAAGTAAATCTCCACCACGGTACACAGTGATTATAACGAAAAACAAATAACTAATGACTTTTTGAAAGAAAAATAAAGAACAAAAGAAATGGCGAATATTTGTTGAAAGTATATATGGTGGGCGGGGGAGTTTGGGAGTGTAATAAAGCTAGAGAAACAGTGGCTTGTGGGGACCCACCACCCCAAATAAAAAAGAGAAAATAAAAAAATAATTTTTTACGTTCTTTATCCTTCACTGAATAACGTATCGTTATTTATTTATTCGTTATAAACACATTGAGCCCTCAATTACTCTTCCAAAAATACTGAGCCTTATTGCAGAACTAGCCAGAGCCCTCGGCCCCCCAATAAAGTCTCTCTTTGATATCGCCTTCACTCCAGAGTGTTTTCCTCATCCAAGCAACTCTGCTAAGATTCGACCTATACGATCCGTTATTATTAAAAGCCAATCTTTTGTGGAGACGATGAAGGTAGAGTTCCCATATAGCAGAGATACAGGGACTCCACAGCCACTCTTCAAATTACCTGCTGCTGCCATCCAGCTGTGGACATCTGGGTTAGGGATCTCAAGCTGAACAGCAGCCACACTGAAAAATGGACACAGGACAACCGCCGAGAGAGACCCATTTCCCCTTAGTTTCCAACCCCTTAGCATTAGACCCTTGTTGATCATCAGTTCAGACAGTAAGAGAACGATGTGCTTTGATTGTTGATAAATTGTGCTTTGGCCACATATTGCACGAGTCTGAAAGAGCTTCTTTCTCACCTTTAAATCAATCAGATGATTCTTACATATCCTCCAGGTTCTCAGTATCCCATGGTCATTTCATGCCCACTTGGATCCTGGCAGGATTACTGTGATAGACTGTTATGGGCCTACCTCAATATTGTCAACACTTTTCTAACAGATAAAGAATGCAGCCGCTCATTGAGGCTAGAGGATCTAAGGATCAGAACAATATTTCTCCCATCCTATTCATAACTGCATTTATCACAGAGGCTTTTTCTGATAAATACTGAGATGAGGAGGAGGTGCGGAGTAGTGAAGAGCACCATGTGGAACAATGATGAATGTTCTACTCTTCTGCTGGGGAGTGTGCAATCAAGTAACCAGTTATTTAACAATAAAGGCCATCCTCCGCAAACCACATCCTACCTTCACAACACATGGAAACCTATTACTCACATGAACACCAGACACATCAACCAAAAATTCCTGCCCATTCCACTCTACAAATAAACCTGCTCACAAATACAAGCCTTCCCCCAATGGACACTCAGAGCTTGAAAAGCCCTCCCACCCCAAATACACACCGCACCTTCAATCATCAACTTCTGCAAAAGCCTCTAACCTTACCCATTTTCCCCCTGACCTAATCCAGCCAGTCCTCCTCCCTACCCTTTTCTCTATCCTGATTTTCCTAGGTGTTCTTAAAAACATTCCAACTTCTTTTTCACCGCCTTTCTTTGAAATTTGTAAAGCGCTCAAAGACCTTCTGGGTAAGGCCAGTGCTGTATAAAAGTTTATAGAAATGAATACATTGTCAGAGATATTAACCAATATATTTAGTATGTTTCACTAAGAGGGAATCCCTGATTTAATGATCCCTGCCATACACAATCGCACCCCACAATTCAGGGGACAAAAAAACAGGATAATTTAGGAAACAATATTTTGTTAATGAAATAAAGTCAATGCAAGGATGACCCCCAGCTTTATGCAGAGTAAGACAGCACAATATAATACAATATCAGGCACCTTGTCTACAGAATCAAAAATATCCTGCAGGCATACTTCTCACACACACGCATCCATTTACATAATCAAATTTCTATATGCTTAATTCTGAATAGCAATAGGCATTCCAGTCTTAACTCTGCCGCTTGTTGGCCAGTGTATCAAAACTCTCTTCAAAAAGTTCTAAATTACACATAAATTGCATAAGAAATCATTGAAAGAACATAAACAGGAGATGGAATCAGAAATGTTTTATGAATTTCATTTTGATGTTAATATGGTGCTGTGGGTTGCTAGTATGTGTGTGCAATTTCAAAGTATGTTTACACTGAGTTGCATCCGAATTCTAAAGGTTATGAATGCAGTGTTATTTCAGAATGCACATAATTTCAGTCCACCCGCCTAGCCTATGAGAAAAGTTTTAGGATGTTCTGAAATAAGTGTGAGTAGTCCCCCTCCCCCCTTTTATTTTGTAGATTGAGTCTCATGGTTGCAAGATTCTTTTTCTCTGCTATGTAAAGTCAAGAATGAGGGATTAAATGGGATTTACATTTGATTCATTTTCTTTCAAAATAGAAATGGCACCATTAAGCTTGAATTAATTTAATTTATTTCTATAGCCTTCACAGATTACACATTATCAAGCAGATCTTCTAACTCTATCTGTAAAAACAATTTGGGTACAATATAGAGAGATTATTATTTACAAAGGCTGTACAGAAGTGCCAACTGTATCACTCTGCACAGACAACACATATTTTGGGTTGGATTGAAAAACATCTCAATTGATTTTGAATGCAGTAAGAATGCAGTGTTCATTTCAATCACAACCTGAAGGTACTTTACTAACACCTTTTACAGATCTACCCGCTACCCCTTCTTCTGAAATGGTTCTAGACAGCATATATAATTTAATTTGGGACATTTTCATACTCACTTTGAAATGATCTTTTCAGGATTCATTTTGGTGGGAGGGATCAGTATGGACCCTCTCAGATTGAAAATCTCTGAGTCAGCAATGTTCCTTCTGATCTGCTTCCAGGAAGTTAGAGCTCCCTCAAGTTCACTTCTCTGCAGGTCTCCTAGTGGACAGTACTGGTACTCTTGGAACAGGAGTCTCCCATTCTGAACCCCTTTTTTTGGTCTCTCTGATTAATCAATACATTTGGAACTGGTGCTTTCCATCCCTGCAGCTTTTATTCCAGTGTCCGAGTCCTACTTCCTGTGTGTTCCTTCTTTTTATAATGTGCAATATTCCCATGTTTACGTCACACTATTTGATTGGTTAAATATTTTCCACTGGTTTGCCTCAGGCAGACACGCCTATAGAATGTATCCCCTTAATCGTCATTGGGTGATTGTAATTTCTGTGCATGTGAAAATAAAAGTGTGGAGTTCCGATCTGATCCTGATAGTTTTAAATGCAAAATCAATCGTATGCTATAAATTTCCCATAGCTAACCACATCGATCAAACAGATTTCTGTAATTCCCAACATACTTGAACATCTAGGTATGTGGCATAATGTGTGGCATATTCATTCATAAAGTTATACATATTAATACTTTTAAGAAGCAGAAATAGTAAATTTTGTTTCATCTGAAAGAAGACATTCTCAGCTTCACAATACACCCTTTAGCTTGTCTCTAACTGATACGGTTGTAGTTTCATAAGAACAAATCATTTGTATAGGCAAGTGTAATGTTAGTTAAAAGGCCCATCAATTCATAGACAGTGTTTCAACTTTGAGATTTGTTTACTGGGATAACGAAACAAATGCCTGCAGGCCTCTCAGCCTATAATTAATCTGGGCCAGCAGACACAGGTCATTCCTTTGTTTGGGTTTCCATCAAGCTGTATCTGTTCATATCATTGCCTTCAATAACGTTAAAAGTAGCACATTATTGGCAATAAAGCCCATTTGAAGCTAGGCCTTGTGAGAACAGACCTGATGGTTTACAGACTGCGGGAAATGAATTTGGGGAATTTAATGTGAATTTATAATTATATTTACCCCCTCAGATTAATTCACAAAGGTGGGGGGCGAGGGGTGCTCATTAACTCAGAGGCCTGTTCAATGGGCCTTTTGTTGTGGGACTCTAATGGATTTTTTCATGATTGAAGGCAAACACAGGTTATGCATTCAATAGGGCCCAGGCAAGTCTAATGGGAGGCGTACCCTCCCACACATGGTAACCTGTATGTAGGGTTGACATGAAGGAGTGAGTCTGTCAGAGATGTCACTGAAACATAATTAGCACTGTTCCAAGCCAACCCAGAGCATCATATGTTTCTGTATGCCTGAAAGGCCTATTCACTTTTATTGCAATGACAAAGTGTAAGTGAATGCAAAACACAATAATTTGCCATGTACATAATAAGGTATTTGTAACTCTAAATATAACCACTATTGACCATTTAAATAAAGTGTCATCTTTTAAACCCATTTTCTCAAACTTATGTTGCACATTGTTTGCCGATACAGGTTCCATGATTTATATGAGATAAGGTGATTATTGAGGAAAGACATTGCCACTCTGCCCATCAGTGGCATTTCTTGATGGTAAATTCCAATGTGAATTCTGTTTTCGTGTAACAAAGGTGCTGTTTTTCATAAATATGGAACGTTTCTGTCTTTCATGAAAGTAAGTCACCTTATCCCGCAGGTCCATCCTTTTCAAGGCAATTGAAAGAAATATATGAATGGAAAGAACACAAGGCATTATTCCGGTGCCTCTTCACTTTAAATTGAGACAGTCTCCTTGCCTCACATTAGGTACAGTCCATTACATGAGGCAACACCCATTCGCTTGCTTTATCGCCACAATGTTCTTCCATACATTTCAATCATATTGGTCACACTTGAAGAAGCAGTGCAGCTTTTCAGCACCTCGTGCTTCAGTGGATTGTTTTTGGGTCCCAGTTATGGTGAAATAACCTGCAGGGTTTATTTTGGTTCCATGTCATAATCACGCATTTTAAAGGTTGAACACAAAAAAAGACCAATTTGTTTGGCCGTTTTTGTGCAGGCTTTAAAATGCAGTATTATTACATAGATCCCCCCCTCCTTGGCCAACCCCACCCTCTCCCGCTCATTCTCTCGTTAATCGGGATGGTTAACCCCCCCAAACTACCCCTTTTCCCGCCCACCCCTTCACACATCTACACATGCATTCTCCCCACACATTCTCATACAAACACACACACACACACAAAAACACACACACACACATACAGTTTCAAACATACCTGTCACTCCAGCGTCGAGTCCACTGGGTCACACAAACCTGCCAGCCTCTGCTCACAATAGTGTAGACAGGGGCTTGACAGTACAATTTAGAAAGACAGCTTTGTGCAGTCATAGAGCGGTCTTTCTAAATCAGTCTTTTTTCCATTTGAACAAGGTCTTTTGACTTAGGACCTTGATTTTACTTTATTTATTGAATGCAAACCTAGCTTTAGGGCGCTACAGAGGAATCCAAGTGATCCGGCCACGGCTGAATTTACCGCGGCCGGAACGTTCGCATGAGAAAGGTGTGAACTACCAAAGGTTTGCACCTTTCTCATGCGAACACACATACATACACACACCCACACACAACACACCCACAGCACACCCATAACACGCACCCCACCCACACCCTCAGCACACCCCACCCACTCCCCCAAAATAAACATACCCTACTTACCTTCTTCTTCACGCTGGTTTCCTGCGGCATCAGTTCCCTTTCACTTACATGATCGGGCACCGGCGCCGCAGGGTCCTTTCCTTTTTTTTTTTTTACCAGGGCTGCAGTGGTTTCCCCCGCAATCCCCGCTCACTATACTGTAAAGTTGTTGCAGGGGGACACCCCGCAGTCTTTTTTTTAATACATACCTATAATGCTACCATCAAAGGTTCAAACTTTTGGTGGTAGCATTTTCCAGACTTTTAGTCCATACAAACTTTTGGATGTGGTCCCTTCGACTGCATCCCTACAGAGTACGGCACATAGTTCAGGGTTTCAGGCATATAAGAGAATGTGGGGGTTCTTACAGCACAGCATTTATTAGCAGTATACTAGTTACAGTGGTATATAATAATAGGTGCAAAAATGTACCTAGATGGGAACATGTAACAGTGACAAAAGTGGGTGTATGGATGGAACGAGGGGGCGAAATGTAAAGGATCATAGTCAGGAGGAATACTGGTCAGGGCGGGTACGGAGCACTGCACCCGATAGTTCTGTTTTCTATCTCATGGGCTTGAGCACAGGGCAATTTCCGGCTTCAATGAGATCACCTTGCGAGGACCTTTACCAAGTTCTGCGCTTCATTTCCACAAGAACTCGCACACCATCCCCCTTGGAAACCAGGTTTTCCACTTGAGGAAGCAAGTGCAGTGGGTGTGATATTGTACAGAAAAGAGACACGCACGTAAGATCTTGGACCCGAGGCAGTACACAGGCTAGGGGAAAAGAAGGAAAGCCCACAGGCCATGTTGAACCTGCTGCACACACACAACCCATGACTCAGGTTAAAGCTGGAAAAAGTCAACTAGAAAACAGGTTCCAAAAAAACACTACTAGAGGCCACATGACATTTGGGAATTTGCAAATTCTTGCTTATATGGTCCATTGCTTGCACTGACATCATTTTTGCTGATAAGCAAACATGCCCTTGAACACAAAGGAAGTCGTGCTCTTCAATGCATGCAATTACGTGCAGTATGTGCATGGAGCTAGTGTGTGCTGCTTAAACGGTATCAGGTAATAAAACTGCGGCAAAAATGTTGCTGATAAAAACAATTGTGGCAAAAATGCTGTGGTTTGACCCGGTAAAGGTGTACCCCATTATAGCATTTAAGGGCAACAGTGGTTTCGGGGGTGTCCCCCGCTCACTTTAAATGGTATAATGGGTCCGGGGTTTGCAGGGGTATCCCCCGCATCCTTTACATGATTGTGGCGGCAAAACCACAGCATTTTTGCCGTGATATTTTGTATACATGGGCATTTTTACTGTGATTTTAAGATAAACTGCTTAAACTTAACTGCCTGCATTGATTTTAATACGGGTGAAGTGGCAGGATTCTCTATGGTACTCTGCCTGGTATTTGCACCTGCAGAAAACAGGCAGATAACATAGGGAAATCCTGTAAATGCCATCTGCAATGGCGATATATTGCAGGAGGTATGTATGACTCATGTCACAAATGGGTCTTAAACGTGCACAGAATATTTTGTTCACAGTGTAACAAAACCATGTGGAAATCCATATTCTTTCCAGTTAGTTCCAAAAGTAGTACACGATTAATAAATACACAGTAAGGAATTGAAAAATCAAAAATCAGTGGAGGTTGTAGGTTAAACTGGACCAGATGGACAAATAGACAGAACTCCAAATTCCTCTTAAAATGATCAACGGCGCAGTGGTGGCCTTCATACACGGGAGTGCTGTGGAGATTCAAAATCAGCTTAACGCATGAACAGTGCAATTCTGAGCATGCCACAAATATTAAAGAGAAAAGTCAGTCAGGAATGTTATTGTCCTAATGCAGAGGTCATGTATATTTTAGAATGTATCGATGGATCCTAAAATAATAAATCGCTCTCCCATACGCAAACCAACCCAGGCCGATCCTGATTAGCTTCACAATGGGCTCCACCCTGCCGCCAAAGGCACTAAGCAGGATCGGCCTCGGTTGGTTTGTGGATGGGAGACATTTACGTGCACTGAGCTTGTAAGCTTCTAATGATGTCAGCTTGAGGGGCGAGTCTTATGATTTACTGCCACGGCTCACTTGAAGTTAGGGCGATGGATCAACGGTAAGATTAGCATAAGATGATGGTTTCCAATGCGTGCAATTCGCATGTGTAAATGTGACAAAATCTAAGGTAAAACAGATTGGAAATTTTAGAGGATTGATCAATGTATGCTAGAAAATACAATTCCTGAGTGAACTTCCCCTTTAATGGTTTCAAGTACAATGGTGCAGCTGATATACTTCAATGTGTGTTGATATAAGGGTTCTTCATAAAAGAAAGTGCTTAACATGGTATGGCACGCATTAAGAAAAAGGTTATATAGTTACTGGATCCCCACTGGAATCCTTGCATCAGGAATATATTGGTTGGCGACTGAGGTTCCAAACGAATAATGTTAGGAAGGAGAAGGAGCGCCCACAACTGTGGTTGTGTTTGGGTATTGAAAGAGTTAAGGTTGCAGGACCTGTACGCTTCACTTTTTCATGACACACTAATTTGTCAACATTTGGCTACATCCACCAAAATCATAGCTTTGTTCTCCAGCAGAACAACCCAAATTATGTTCAAAGGTGTTGCTGCTGGCAAAGGTCTGCCTTGATGTTAGCCAGTCCCTAGGTGGACACAAGAAAGTTGAATTCCAACCAAATGTGACCTGGTTCTCCATCTTTATCTTGAACCGGATTAAGGGTAAAAAAATAAAAAAATAAGAAATTCAAAGGGGAGATATGTCCAAGGATGGAGTAGAGCAGAGATCCGCCAAATATTTGTTTTTTGTTTACGGTCACTCAATTGCATCCACTAAGACCTTGCTTGTCCCTCAAGAGCCCGAAAGCATCTAAACAGTGCCTCAAATTTGTCTCGCATGCTAGCCACAGTAAGATGGATCTAGGTATAGTCTTCATAAAAATGATAGATATGGTCACATAATTTTATTAATTGGAAGGTCAGACAGACCTACATGTTTTTTAAAAGAAAAAGGACAGGAGACCAGGAGGACCCCTCAATTATTTCCAATGCATTCCTCTTTCATGAAGAGGAGAACCTGCCATGGCTGTGTCACAAAACAAAGTCAACACCAGACATCCCGGAGAGAGGCTAAATAAAGATGTGTCAATGGTAGTTGCAATGGTGGGCTAACACAAATGAATACCTTGTAACCTCTTCCAGTGTTTCCTGGAGAACTTTGGTTGATTAACTGTGGGAATGAACAGGGTTGTCTTTCTTCAGACTAAACTGTGTAACAAACGCCAGCATGGCTTCTTCTTGGAGATTTAAGACAACAATGTGTGAGGAATCGCGGGATTCAGTCCCTTCTCCCCAACGGGAGGAGCCTTTCCCGGTGAGGTCAAGGAGGTGAGCCTGCTACACAATTCCCTGCCTATGGGTAGAGGCAAGCAGGACCTCAATGGGAGAGACTCCCCCTTTGGGGATAAGGACTATTTTGCTAATACTGAGAACAAGAGTGCTCGAGTGATACAAAACAATCAAGCAACAGAGAAAAATGTCATGAATCCTACAGTGTCCTCACAAGGACCCTAAAGTCTCCTCCCAGGTGGCCAAAGAAAGGCAGATGCTTTCTGATTCTGACCTTGGGGGCGATGTTCTGTGGGAGGATCAAAAGGGCCATGGGAAATACAAGGACTCAGTTGGGTGACACAAAGTATTTGGCTTCCTCTAGGGAAGAAATCTCCTCAATGCCAAAGTATATAATGGCTTGTTGGTAGAACAATATTTCTACTCCCCAAGTTGAACATCTTAAAATGGGTGAAAACATTCATAAAACCCTTGGGCATTGGGAGAAGTTAAACCCCTTCTAAATCCATGGAGACTTAGAGAGCAAAAAGCTCCTCTAACTTCCAGTGAAAAGGAGTCTGTGAATAATAACAAACTCTAAAAAACTGTTTTTCTCTATCAAATCAAGTCTTGTGGCTGATCCTTATGATATTCCTTTAGAGAATATTAGTAGGAACATAAATGAGCTTGAGATAAAAAGTAAATCAGGCAATAAAAACTAAGTTGTGCATTAGGGACTTCAAGTCCCATAATTCCCGAAGCATTGGGACAAAGATGAGGGCTGAAGAGAAATAAAAATGCAAAGTGCAGCTTGTTAATGAGAATGACCTACACCTTAGGGAGACTGGGAGGCTTAAAAGGCCCCCTCGGGTGCATGCCATTAGTGAGAGGAATTTGCAGAGTGGCAGTCATAGATGGAGGAGTTGTAAACTCTCCACATTGGAGCAGATACTTGAGGAAGAAGACGACACTGGGACCACTGTCGAGCAGTAGCCAGTCCTGAGAGAGACTTTGCTTCAAAAGCCTTAAATGCAGAGGTTGTGCAGCGGGAAGCATGAGAGAGGAAAGCTTGCCTCCTGGAGACCTTTGCAGTGGCTGAGCAGTGGGAAGCGAAAGTTTGGAAAGTGTTTCTTTCCCCAAGGCTATCTCTGGTGGCAAGCGAGCATCAGAGAGCCTCTGGAGAAAAGGAAGCTTTGTCTACAAGTGACGCGGGCAGCGGCAGACTGAAACTAACAGATTGCTGGATCACGAGGAGCCTCTGAAGAGAAGGACCGTAGAGCAATGAGGGAAACAGATGTGCAAGGCTTACCGGGTGAGTTCAACAAGTGATTGTAACACCGGAGCTCTCCATGACCGCTCGGATGCTCAATGCAGGCGTTTTCAGATTAAAAAGCAATCACGTATACATAAGACTGAAGGCAATTTTGAATACCGAACTGCAAAAAACAGACAAACCTTATTATATAAGATCAAATGACTGTGACTTTACAAATGTAAGTGTATTTAAAACCTGGCAACAAGACTTCTAGAACTGAATGCAAACAACCATTAACCAAGCCAAAATAAAATACAACCAAGGCAATTTAAAATGAACAAACATTGCAGTCAGAAGGGGTCAAAAGAAAGTCCCAAAGGTTGTAAAGTTTATGTGAAGAAGTCCATACCAAAAGCTGATATAAACTCACATAACCAAAGTCAAGGAAGAAGCAGAATAAAACCTTATCATTGTCAGTGGTTAATAAAGAAGTGCGCAAACAAAAGTGGCAAGACGTCTGCCCTTGTGGTAAAAGCTGTTCAGAAGGAGATGAGCGTAACTTGGAGGTTTCTGAAATCACAAACGTGTAATAAGAGAACCATTGTAAATCTTGCCTTCCCTGGAGAATTCCTTGAATCTTGATGTTGTAAAGCAAGAAGCACTATGAAGGTGTGGTGAGGTGCTTGTTGTTTGTAAATTACTGTTCCGTCAAGGAAGTATATCTGAACAGTGAACTCTGAAGTAGTAGGCCTGGCATGGGAGTAAACAAGGTGAACGTTGATGAAGTGCTGTGAAGTGGTTTTGTTAAATAATCTTGACAAACTTTTCATTGCTGAAGCAAGAACTGTATATAAAGCTGCTGCAGAAGTGTTCTATATCCTTAGAACTAAAAGGTTGTTGCAGAAGCATCCTGACAAAGACAATTCATGATGATGAACTAAGGAAATATTCTTGGTTTATGCAAAGAAGACTGTTTTGAGTCTTATTATTACAAGTGGAAGAGAAATAACTTTTGCTGAACAATTCGAAGTGTTGGAACTTTGTGTCATCAAATTGGTGCCACAAAGAACTGTATTACAAAAATAATCTTGTTTGAATCTGGTGAAGGGAAATTTTCCCATATCATAAGGAGAGACTACTACCATATTGTGAATGGGACTGTTACATATGTGTTGCCTTTGAACTGCCATGCACTACCTTGTTGAGTTACTTTATGCATAAGTGTGAGGGACAGAGATGTTTTGCTAGAGTGTTTCCTTTAGTTTATTTTAGGCTGGGAAATCCTCGTGGGGTAGGGATAGTGAGGCGTTTATCTAACTTTTTGAATTAATAAAATGGCATCTTTTGAAAAACCTTCATTTCTGACCCCTCACCTCACAGAAAGGACTCTGATTCTTCACTGGGGAAGACCCAACTACATGTCATAAAAAGAGAAGGAGGAGTTCCAGGAGGAACAGAAGGCTGTGATTTTTAATCTAGCGTTGCTGCAAAAGCTGAGAGAAACCTGTACGTGCAACGTGTGGACCTGGAAAACAGCTGGCATGTGAAACTGATGTGAGAGAAGCTGGAAGCCGGAAAAACTGGGAAAAGGGAACCACACAAAACAAACCAGTGAGTGGTGGCGTGACCAAGGCGCAGTGAACTGTTGAGTCCAGTAACGACTCTGAGACCACAGACAGCATCGCAGAATGAATGCAGAGGGAGAGAGAGCGAACAGGAGAGAAGAGCAAAGCCAACCTGAGAGCGCGAGAAGAGTTTCCCGTCGTGCAGACAGGCCCGGTGTTGAAAACCCCAACGAAAGGAGGTAATGGGGACAGCTGGAGACCTAGGAGGGATAACGAATACAATGAGCATATGAATCATACTCATCCCAGTAAGAGTGATGAGTGGAAATCGAGTTATAATCAATACTGGCACAATCATACTCATCCCAGTAAGAGTTAAGATTGGAGATCAAGTTCCAATCATTACTGGAACAATCCTATTCTTCCCAGTAAAAGTGCAGAGTGGGAAAACAAGTGAGAATCATTACTGGAACCCATCTACTCATCCCAGTGATAGAGGAGAGTGGAAACAAAGTCAAAATCCTGTTGTTACCTGGCCCAGCCAGGGAAGAGGGTGGATATTGAGCCAGGAAAGAGCAACAAACACATTAAACGAAGAGAGATTGAGAAGGAACCCCAGAAGGGAAAAGCAGGGTGTCAAAGACATATTAGAGAAGCTGAAGAATCCTGTTTCTGAATTGTATGAACTGATAAGGAACAGGTTACTTACCTGTAACTATTCTTCTCCAGCAGGGGTCTAGCATGGATTTATATGCTCATGAATATTCCCCGTTGTCTGGCTTGGAATCCTGGGTAAAAGAAAAAACAGGTTCACTTTCACTTACAAACTGTCTTTCTCCTTTAAATCGATCACTATCCTCTGGGTCATACTGCCCCATGCAATGACAGTCCTCTCCTCTGGAAGCCATCTTCAGATTTCGTAAGCACATGAAGTGGCAGTATGATCAAGAATAGCCGCAGTGCGGACGGAGGGAGGGTTCGCATGTGAATCCACTGACTAAGTAACTTGGTTCCTCCTCCAGCATGGGGTCTGGCATGGATTCACATGCTCATGAATAACGAATACATAACAGTACAACACTACAAAACCACGGGAGATGGCAAAGCTCAACAGAAGCAATTACTCTTACCTCTGGAACAGACTCTCCTCAAGCGAACAGGTTGCGTAGCACTGCTTGGCAGACTCTGGACTCCTCCCTGGAATCCCTATTGATGCAGTAGAAGGTGTGCGTGGACCTCCACGTAGCAGCCCTGCAGATGTCCAGCAGGGGCACACCAGACAGGAACACTGTCATTGCAGAGATCGCTCTGGTGGAGTGGGCTCTCGGACAGCTGGGCCCCGGTAGGTTCGCCAACCAATGACCATGCATGATGCAGCCAGAGAGCCACCTTGAGATGTAAGCCTTAGACAATGCCTTCCCATGGTTCACAAGACCAAAGTTCATGAACAGTTGTGAATTCTTTCGAAAACCCTTTGCGCGTGTCACTTACAATTTTATGGCACGAGCAAGGTATAGCGAGTGCAAGGCCCTTTCAGCCGGTGACAAAGGTTTCAGGAAAAAACAGGTCACACCAAAGTCTCGTTGAGGTGGAATACCGACAGAACCTTTGGCATGAAAGAGGGGTGTGCCTGCAGCACCACCCTCGTTCGTGGAAAGTCAGATATGGTTGCTTGCAGGATAGGGCCTGGAACTCACCCACCCTCCTGGCAGAGGTGATGGCCACAAGGAAAGCCGTTTTCCACGAGAGAAACTTGAGAAGGACCTGATGCATAGGCTCGAAGGAGGCCCGGATGAGCCTCGTCGGAAACACATCGTGTTCCCACGCCGGGGCAGGAGCCTTCACCGTTGGGAAAGATTGAAAAAGTCCTATGAGGAACTCCTTGACGAGTCGATGAAACCACAGTGACGATCTTCCTGGAGAGCTGGTGTAGCGGGAGAAAGCATCCAGATGCACCTTGATAAAAGCGTGTGCTAGTCTGACTTTGGACAAGGAGAGCAAGTATGGAAGAACTTACGGGCCGTGACCCTCAGTGGGACAAACTTCTGCGACCGGCACCACATAGCGAAACGCTTCCACTTGTGACCGTAGCCCTTCAAAGTCGACGACGCCCTGGCCTTGGTGAAGACCTCCCTGCAGTCTGCAGGCAACTCATATCCACCAAACTCTAGGGATGCAGGAGCAAAGGCCTGAGGTTCAGTGATCCTGGGTCATGATGCAGGATTGTGCCTCCTTCCCTGGTGAGAAGATCTGGAACTACCAGCAGCTTGACTGGGGGCGATGCTGACAGACTGAGAAGGTCCAGATACTAAATCTGCCTCGGCCACACCAAGGCAATGAGTATCATCTTGCACGCACAACGTCTGAGTGTGTTGATGACTCGTAGCAAGAGAGGGAATAGGGAGACATGTACAGGAACAGTCCTTCCCACGGAAAAGAGAACGTGTCCCCCAGGCTCCTCAACTAGTGGAACCTGCTGGCAAACTAATTGAACTTGGAGTTCATCACAGTCACAAACAGATCTATCTGGGGCATGCCCTACTTGGCGAACAGGTGGTCCACCTGATCATAACAAAGCTCTCACTCGTGGCAGGAGCGCATTTCCCTGCTGAAGGAGTCTGTCTGCAATGGAGTTCTTGAACCCGCCAATGGAAGAGGGATGAGGAACATCCCTGTCCGATGGGCCAACGTCACAGGTCCTGTGCCTCCTTGGAGAACACCAGGGATCGAGTGCCCCCTTGTTTCCTGATGTAAAATATGGTGGTGGCGTTGTCCATGAAGATCCTTACCACCTTGACCTTCAGGAATGGGAGTAACGACTTGAGGGCCCAGAACATGGCCTATAGCTCCAGGATGTTGATATAAAGATCCTTCTTCTCTGGCAACCACAGGTCTCTGGCATGCAGACATCCAGTATGTGCTCCCCATCCATCTAGGGAGGCATCCGTGGTGACCGTCTCCTGGTATGTCAGGGTCTTGAATCCCGTGCCTTGGGTGATGTTGGAGCAGATGCCCCACCATACTATCGGAACTAGTTGAGCAACAGCTTGTCTGTGAAGCTTCCGGGCACCTGTATCCAGCAGGCGTACAGGAATTCCTGGAGAGGCCGCATCTGCAACCTGCAGAGCCGGACGGGGTAGATGCAGGACGACATCGGGACGACATCAGGCCAAGCAATTACTTGATGGCTCGCACCGTGGCGGTCCTCATCGACGACAGCCACTGAACCTTCCCCAGAATGGTTGCTATCCTCTTCTCCGAGGGAGATGCCAGGCTACACACTGTATTGAGCCTGGCGCCTAGGAACATCACATTCTGCGATGGCCTCAAGCAGGACTTTGGATAGTTGACAGAGAATCCCAGATTCATTACTAGCCAGACGGTTGGCTGTGTGTGTCCTTGGGCCAACTCCTTCGAGCAGGCGCGAATCAGGCAGTCGTCCGGGTACGGATATATGACGGATATATGTGTATGTCCTGTAGGCGTAGATAGGCTGCCACTGGTGCTAGGCACTTTGTGAACACTCTGCGGGCCGACTTCAAGCCGAAAGGTAGGGCCTTAAACTGGTAGTGCTGTCCCCTGAACTACAAAGCGTAGAAACCTTTGGTGTTTCCTATGAATGGGGACGTGGAAGTAGGCATCCTCCAGGTCAAGCGATGTCAAAAAGTCTCCTTTTCCTGATGGCCGAGCACGTGTTGCATCGTGACCATCCTGAATTTTTGGGACTTGAGTTATTTGTTCAGACGTTGTAGGTCTAGAATGGGCCTCCAGACCCATGTCTTCTTTCTGACCAAGAAGTATCCAGAATAGTCTATGGTACCCTGGAGTCACCGGGGAACTTGCTCTAACACCTCTTTTTGCAGCATGGCCCGTACCGCCTCCAGGAGCTGAGGGTTGTGCTGCTTCTGACGGGCCACCAGAAGGATCTGTGGACGCCTGCGCTGAAATTCCAGTGTATGTCCCTTGGCGAGAGCAACCAGCACCCATCTGTCAGTGGTGATCTTTTCCCACTCGCTGACAAACTTCACCAGCTGGCCTCCCACCAGGGTGCACGGATGGGGGCCCACCGTCCTGGTTGGTTCAGGCTTGCTTTGGCACCAATGTCCTGCCCTGCGGGCGATGGCAATGCTGTCCTCTGCCACCGTAGGCCTGGGAGCAGCCTCTGTAGGCTTCCTGAGTCGTGGATCTGGAAGGCTGATGGTACGATGAGGAGAAACCTTTGGAAGACCTGCTCAACTTTCGTCCGGAGGATCGAAAGGAAGAACAGTGCTGCTGGAGGGTGCCCAGGGAACGTGCCGTCTCTGTATCCACCTTGATGGCCTGTAGGAACTCGTCGATGACTTTCCCAAATAGGTTATCTCCGTCATGTCCAGTACCTTCGCTTGAACTTCCTGGTGGAAATACGTGCCCTTCATCCAGCCTCGGCGACGAAGGCAGAGAACATTCCCCATTTGCCAGAACCCAGTGTTGGCAACGTCCAATGCCACTATGATAGCGTGATCCGACGCTACCTCCCCTTCCTGGAAGAGAGCCATTGTCTCCATCTTCTTATGATCAGGGAGGTACTCCAAAATCAGACCCAGCTTGTACCACAGCTCCCTGTCGTACCTGGCTAGGATCGCCAGTGCGTTGGCAGCATTGATAGTGGACACTGTGGTGTAAATCACCTTCCTTCCTATGGCATCAATCTTCTTACCTTTGCTGTCCGGAGGGACTGAAGATGATGAGGACGGGTAAGCCGACTGATTCCTTATGGCCGCTGATACCAGCAAATCTGGCGATGGTTGTGACCTCTCCAGCCTATCCCATTTGGCCAGAGCCATGCAAGGGTTCTTCATGAGGGCCAGGCCCTCCTCCCACACGTCGTACAGAAGGGGCACCACTATGATTGTCTTCCTCTTGGCCTCGCGCCTCTGGTACAAGAAACCCTCCTTCCTAGTTTCTTCAGGCACAAGCTGGAATAGCTCAGAGACTATGGCAATAATGGAATGGAATGACCCCACCTCATCCGGTGGGGATGCCCTAGGCTGCGGAGATCCGCCACCCGCAGCGACGATATCCACATTGTCATCTGTCGTTGTCGTGGCTGTGTCCGTCCCTGTACCCGTGTGTGTGGGTCTGCTGTGGGAGAAGCGGCCCGAAGTGGATGTGGAGGCTAAAATGGGGGTATCAAATGACTCTTCCTTTTCTTTGCTGGCGGCTGATCGGAGGTCGGGGGGACCATTGGAACCGGGCCCTGTGGCATCCTCTTCTGGATCTCTAACACCAAGGTGTGGAGGGTCGACAGGATGTCCAGAGGCACATCCCTCGGCTGAGCTGGTGTGATCAGAACACTAGGCCCGCGCTGTTGTCGCTGTTGATGCTGTCGTCCTCTTCCACATCCTCCTGAACCATGGATATGGACTCCAGGTCCTCATCATCCATGGACGAGACCTCTATGGCTTGGGCTAAAGCCTGGGAGGGCTGATCCAAGGACTCCTTGCCCCCACCCTTTTTTACACCCTGATGGTCTTTTTCGGCATGCCAGCAGACTTTGCCAAAGTCACTGCAGTGGATTTGTGCCTCAGGGGCAGTGACACCCTCTGCACTGCGGGGGCTACCTTCACAGGGTCAGCCCCTTAGCCATTGTGAGAGCAGCCGCCACCAGTTCTATCTTTGATAAAGTCTTATCCTGTGCCGATTGAACCTTCTTAGGCAGTTCGGCCTTCTCCTCCATCCACAGCTTCTTAGGCCTCTCCCACAGTTTCGGGTTTGATGATTTCTTTTTCGAGGAGGAGCTCGATTGCCGGCTGGCAATGGAGGTGCCGGGTGATGTTGAGCGTGCCCTGTCCACCTTGGGACAAGCTTCCATGGCGAGCCCGGTGGATTCGGACTTGCGGTTCTTGGCCTTGTCTTGGACCCCCACGGATGAGGCGCCCTCAAAGGATTTAGAAGACCACTCCTCGGACCGGCCGGTCCTGGATGAGGCATGACCCTGCTCGGAGTATGGGGTAGAGGCCTTGGCGTTCCGTCGTGCCCCCAGTCTACCATGCCTATCCTTCATCGTCTTTTTGGAGAATCCGAGGCATATCTCGCACTCCACTTCCATGTGGTCTGGATGCAGGTAGTAGAGGCATTGCAGATGCTTGTCCTCAACAAACACATTTCGTAACCGCACTTGGTGCAGAGCTTGAAGAGGGATAGTCCTTCCTTCTTCTCGTCCGTCATGGTCGGAGGGCGCAAAGTAGGGCCAAGGCCTTATCTTCAATGCCCTTGAGAGGCGCCAAATTCACCAACAACAGATCCCTGCTGTCAGCAGATGGAGAAGATAGCAAACGTGCTCTTCCAAAACAAAAATAGAACCCTTTTCCTTTCGAAAACACAAAAAAACATAGAAGTAGCTCGCAGAGAAAACTTGAGGACTCCCAACACTGAAGAGTGTGGTAAAAGTCTGAAGATGGCTGCCAGAGGAATGGCTTAAGGAGATGACTGTCATTGGATGGGGGCAGTATGACCCAGAGCACAGTTTGTAAGTGAAGGTGAAACTGTTCTTTCTTTTACCAAAGATTCATGAGCATGTGAATCCATGGCAGACCCCATGCTGAAGAAAAATAGTTGCTAAGAACTATCTGCGAATCAACTACTAAAGTGACTTTGCTGAGAAGCAGAACACAGGAAAAGGGAGTAATTCCCTGCACCTTAGCTCTTTTCTGAATAGTAGTAGGAACAGAGTAGATTAGATTTGGACAGAGGACAGTTCTTCCTTTTGGACTCCCCCACGACTGACAAGCACCCTAGTTTGTTTTTGTGTTAGGCATGGAAAGCCCATGGCTTGGGGACAGTTCGGAATTTACATCATTTCATTTTATTAAATAAAACTTTTGAAATGGAAGACTCATCTCGGTCCTTCTTCTGACCCCCCACACATCTCTCTGAACTTGGTAGGTTCTCAATCTGGGGATCCATTCCCAGGATATATCCTCAATTCTCAGTCTCTCACAACTTGAGAATTTGAGTGTCCCCTCACTTCTTCCACGGCTCCCTGTTCTGTAGATTCAGGTCCTCTGCTTCTAGTCCTGGACTCCATATATACCCCTTCAACTAGGTCTTGGGCCCTATGTGTGCCTGTTAAGCATGAGCAATGACAGAGTTTATGGTGGGTATATAAGCCCCAGAGTGTTTACCAAGAGGCTGGCCAACTGAACCTCTACATGATTGGGTTGGGCACTTTCTCCTCCCTGTCGTGTGGTCCTGGTTCTAGTGTCCTACAAAAATCTACTGCCTCAATGTATCACAACAGTTTCATGCCTAAGGGTGTATATCCTGGTCTCTGGAAACCCAGTCTCTCCCCTTTCCATTTGTCCATGCCTTGTCATGTGCCCCGAATCTTGAACCCTCCCCCTCTCACACAGAGTGTTTGCTCTTTTCATCTCCCTCTGGTCTTCTTCTACACCCTTCCTTCTCAAAGTTCTCTCCTCGGCTCCTTCTCCATCTTCCTCCTTTGCAGTCTCCTCCAGTTGCTCATTATTCTTGCACTCATACTCTCTCAAAAGCTTTTATCCCGTGGATAAGTTCTGCCTTCAGAGACCACTCTAGCTTAACCCTACCCAGGTTCTGGCTTTCTCAGACTTGTCATCATATACATTAATCTGAGGGATCCAAAACGTGAGGCGCACGACTTTGTAAAGGGTTTTCCAAATTTGCCATTTACTAACTCCTTAAGTGCTAAGGACAAGTATGGTCGTCCTTTTTGCATAAACATGGTTACAACTCAGCAGTTAAGCCGTTAAATCAAAAAGGTTGGATGAATGCCTCACTGTCCTTACCCTAACGAGGACTTCCCTGCCTAAATTAACTAACAGAAACACTCCAATAAATTAATAGGGAAATACATGGCAATTCAACATAACATCATAATTGAACCTGTAATAGGGTCACAGTCGTGGCTTATACTCCGGGTGAATTCCCCTTCCCCAGATTCCACCAGGGTCTTGGTTTCACAGTTCAAAAGATAGTAAGAACATCCAGGTTAATAGCAACGTTCTAGCCCAGCCTTTTGCAGCTTCCACTGGACAATCGAAAGTTCCAAAACTTCAGAACAAAAAGTTCTTTCTCTCCTTGGCAGACAAATGTATCTCAGGATAATCCTCTCCACAAGGCAACACAGATAGTCTTTGCCCGGATGCCTTTTGCCACAATTCAATGCCTTCAGGAAATGTAACTCCTCCACAGCAGGAATATACAATTCTTTCTTCAGCACCATAAATAATGACAACTGCAAGTACAAGTGCGCCTGAAGACAATCTTTATCTAAGACAACACAGACTGTCTTTGTCAGAATGGTTTTTGCCACAACTGAATGCCTTCAAGAAATGTAACTCATCCACAACACGTTGCTACCTTTCTTCCCTCAGCACTATAAATGATAACAGTGTTTATTGACACCAAAGTTCAGCACTTTGTCAACTGCTACCAGGTCCCCTCTTGTGCTAGGCCTACTGCTTCAAAGGTTCATATCCAGGTTTACTCGCCTGCCCAAATTGCTCTTTATAAACAGATTGTGCTTCAGTAGTAACAACAACTTGAACAACTTTCCAACAACATCACAATGTTCTTTGATTAGCAGCATTAAACTTTCATCAACCTGATTTACTTGTATGCTCTTCAAGATTCCTGTGCAAAGGATGCTCCTCTCCCTCTCAATAGCTTCCTTCAGAAGGAAGCCTCTTTGACTTCTGTTTCCCCAATGCACCAGAAACCTTATATCAACAGCAGTACAGATTTGCTTTGCTTCCTTTTTGGCTTTGGCAAAGTGTTTATATTAGCGGTTGTTACATAATTCAGCATACGTGAATCACAGACCTCACAACCCTGCAGTGTTCTATTACTCCCCGTTTGTCTTTGGTGATGATTGTTGGACTTATATTGCTCAGGGTGTAAACTTTCCTGACTTGGACGATAGTCATATGCATTAGCTTTTAATAAGGTCGCCTGGACTTGCCATAAACTCACATGCCCAATTTTACAGTAATTTGGTTCCTCAATATGCCCCTTTTGCTGCTTTGTAATATTTCGGTATTCAAAATTAAATACAGAGGCGTTGCTAGAGGGTGTGAGGGGGCTATAGCCCCGGGTCTTTTGGTTGTAGCCCTGGAGCTACAACCAAAAGAATAGCTAGTCCCGAGTCTCGACAGTCCTGACATTAGTGTAGCCCTGGATCTTTTCCAGACCTAGCAACACCCCTGATTAAATTTATCACCACTTTCATTCACACGTGTGTGAACTTGTTTGCCTAGACCACGCGAGTGGCATCGGAGCATCCCAGAGTCACTTTCTGACTGTGGACACACAGGTCGTGTTGCTTGCCTCCAATCATCTCCACAGTGGCAGGTCCTCTGCTGCTGTAGCTTCCAGTGCATCGGCGAACTCCTTCTCCAGTTCCAGCTTCGCCCCCGCGCCACTTGTTGTGGGAGCCCTCCTGGCTCCTGAGAGTTCCAGGTGCCCGCCAGCCACCGTGACCTCTCCAAAGGGAAAAGATCCTTTGCTGCTTTCGCCTTCCACTGCTCAGTCTATGCAGAACAAGCCTTCGCCGGACCAGCGTTCCCTCGACACGATTCCTGCTGCACAACCTTTGCACCTGGGACCTCTGGAGCCACAGATCTCCTGATCAGCCACAATGCCTTGTTCACAACAGTCTCAGCATCTCCCTTCTCCAGTCCTGAACTCAACTGCACACAAGGTCTGCACGTCTTCTTCTGCTCACACTGCTCTCCCTCCTGCTTTCTCCTTCCAGCCCATGCCTGCATCTGAGGGGTACTTTTAAGCCTCCCAGCCTCCTTCAGGTGTGGGTCATTAACATTAATTAACTGACCACTCCTACATGGTTCCTCTTCAACCCTCTTTCTCTTCCCAGTACTTCGGGAATTATGGGACTTGAAGGAACAAAGTTAGTTTTTCGGACTTCTGCAACTTTGCAATAAGCCATTAAAACATTGGGGTTTCGGGAAAATTAAATAAGGGGGTTTCCCATTCTTCTGGACCCGTCGCCTCACCCCCACATGTTATCCTCCTGAGGAACACCACCCCCAGGGTCGGGATCAGGAAGCGTCTGCCTTCCCCAGGCACATGAGAAGGGTCCAAGGCCAGGTTTTCTGTGGAAATCATTGCTGAATCATCCCATTAAGCGGGTTTAATTTTGTTGGTCCCCTACTGACTCAGTGTCCTTGCCACATCTTGGAAAGACAAGTGATACAAGCGTTGATCAAGGATGCCACAAGGTGGGAATTCCACTTTGCCTCATGTCAGACTGATGCTGTGGCTGTAGGGCTCAAACACTGCATGCTCACTCATGGGATTGCCAGCCACATATGTGAACCAGACAAATGTTTCTTGTTGCCTGTGCAGGTAGGACTTGGCAAACCCTTCTTCCCAACAATACCTTGCATGGGCTCATTGATGTTATGCAAGAATAACTTGCAGTGAGAGAGGGGTCCCGCACCTACAGCATGTGGTGACTTTTGGGGGCTATTGTCCCACAAAGGTGCATAGGTCTCATATGTTCCAACCACTCTTTGAGACTCCCTTAAAGGATTCATAGACCTGTTTGTACTCCATGTGATGGCCCCCCCACAAAAGGTCAGGACATGGTATGGTAGGCCAAGGGTTCCACGCTCACCTATCTGAGGCCCATCATCACATTGCAAGTGGCAGCAAACGGTGCCCCTGGCCACCACGCCCTCTGCCTAAGTAAGGCAAAGGACTCTGTTGTCACAACTGACTACTGAGACTCTACTTTCCAGAAAATAATTATACTAGTGCAGTGCCCCTGGACCAATGCCTGTGACTTTAAGCAAGCAGGAAAGTAGGGTGTTGAATTCCACCCGATTAAAGACCACCAAGTGGTCCAACAGCATCCGCAGGAAGGCAGAACCATGGTCTGGTGTGGCCACGAATATATGCCAAATCATGCAGAGGCCTGAAACCTAACTGAACAGGGTTATGTTTTGGTGTGTATTGAGGTGGTGTTGTAGCTGTTTAACAAATTTGATTCATAGGTCTTTCAAAAGGAGGTGGGAGGATGGTAAAGGGGCCGATGTAGGAGGAAAATGGAGATGTCTGGCATGCGTCTATTTTATAAAAGCAGTTTGATCCACCTCTTCTTTATAGAAGCCGAGACCAGGGATTTGTTCAAGATATTGATAATAAATGATGCATGCCAGTGATGTAATGGACCCCGATGCCACCCTTGAGCTGCAGAGGACACCCCGCTAATTAGTGACCTCCATTCTAAACCAAGGCTTCTGTATTCCTCTGGGTGACAGGAATCTCACTCTACACTACATTGTGCAGGGTGGCCCTCATTTTGTGGTACACCAACAGTGCAAGCTCAATGGCATATGTCTGGTCATTCTAGACAAGGATCGGTTTAACCGATACAAGGATCGGTTTAACCGAGGCCAGGATTGGGTCAACCCAGGCCAAGGTCAGTTTAACCAAGGCTGGGATCCCGAGGGTGGGATCAGGTCAACTGAGGCAGGGATCAGGACAACCGAGGCTGGGATCAGGACAACCGAGGCCGGGATCAGGACAATCGAGGCCGGGATCAGGACAATCGAGGCAGGGATCGGGTCAACCAAGGGCAGGATCAGGTCAACCAACGGCAGGATCGGGTCAACCAAGGGCAGAGGATCAGGTCAACTGAGTCCAGGATCGGCCCAATGGCTGCTTCTATGAGTTTAAGTTCACTGAGCTTTGATTCTATGGTCAGTACTTTGAAGAAGGCAAAGTTGAGAGCACGGCTGGGACTAGATCTAGATGGGCCTGATGAATTTAAGAGACACTCAAGCTCAACAGTCACACTGATGCTCTCGACTATAAAGAAGATCTTATCATGGAAGACGTCAGTCCGATTTTGAATGAGAGTGGCCCAAAGGGATTGAGAAAGGTTTTCTCAGTCAGTTATTAGCTTCTGAAACGACTTTGCACCAATGGGTTTGCTTGGCTAGCCAAATGGCTTTGGCTGGAGCTTAACACCAGTTCTTATGAACGATATTCAAAATGTACCCAGTTCAGGTCTGGAGTAAAACAGGAGGCTCGGTGAGTTCTGGTGGTTACCCATCCACCAGGGGAAAGAGGGTGGAGGGGAGCAGGTGGCAACATCAACTGATGAATTCATCAAGGATTTATGGAGCGATAGATGAAATTCACAGCCTTTGTGCGCCTTGGTCGGCAGGTTATTCCACTAGTCTGAGGCCAATTATGCAGGAAAGCATGGAGAATATTTCAGCTGGGCAAAGGATGAAATGGTCAAAAGATCAAAAGTGACACCCCATGAAAGGATTTTGACCCCCCTAGACAGAGATATTTATTTTTTGTTAAAATGAGATCCTGCGTATGACCACATGTGCATAACACTCGACAGGACACCAAACAAAATTTGGACTAAAACATCTGAGGTCAGATTATCTCTTGGGCGACACTCTCAGAGAATACAGTCACCTATCACTAAAAACCTGGGCTAGCCTCCGGGGAGTTGCCAGGTATGACATCAGTAAGGAATGAAGAGAGGGGAATTTCAACCTGGTGATCAGTAGCATTAACGGTGATCATGTTTACCTTTTTGCCTGTTTCTGTTTATTGTTTACAAAGCCACATTGCATGTGGTCAGCATCATGCACATATCATGTCTTCCAATGGATGTACCTCATCAAAAAGCTGATCAGGAAGGAATCTCTACTGAGACATGACCATGAGGCATGTGGTCACCGACACCGGAGACAACTTGGCATGCACCAAGCGTCTGCAACCTTTGGCACTCCGGATGTTTTGGACTACAACTCCTGCCATCTCTAGCTAGCATAATAAATGGTGATGGATGATGGGAGTAGTAGTCCACAATATGTCATGCAGATCCGCAGGTTGCAGATTCCTGCTCTATAGACAGTCAGTAGAACTAATTTGGAAACCAGCTTCTGCCTTCTCTCTTCCTCTCCCCTTAGGACTTCCTGTCTGATACTGCATTGGTCACCTGGCTACCCTCTGATTTCAGGCCCAGTTCCCTACCCACCCGTTTGCACACCAGCACTGCCTCCCGGCAACCCTTGCACTTGGGTCTGTATCTGTAACCCTACAGAACCCGCTACCTGCACTTTTGGACACCTCCTGTCTGCATGTACCCTTGCACCTGCCATCTGCTAACCACACTTCTTGTTATTGTTTGATCCCATGTACAGCACTGCCCCCTCCCCTTTCCCCTGGCACTTTTCCCCTCCGCCCTCCCCTGCACTTGCGCGATCTCAATGTCACTTGGCCTAGTAAGATCGTTGTCGGTCTTCCCTCTGTTCCCCCTCCCTTGCCTCGTTGCACCTTGAAACACTTGTGTATAGGCGCGTTACAAATGCCATATCATACCGTATCGTAAAAAACGTAAGGCTCTAACACTTTATCTAACACTTCATATTCACTGTGCACCAAAGAAAGGCTGATCTTCTCCGTATTAACAAAGCATATAAGAGAGTCCTTCCGAAATGATTAATGCCCGCTAGACCCAACACTGTAAAAATGTGCCTTTCTTTGAGTGCTTGTGTATGGTCTCCCATACCTGCGTTAGCCAGACTTCTATGCTGCCATAAAGTCTCTGTAAAAACGGGCTGCATCGCCCAAATATTGTACTGTACATATGAAAACCTGTAAATCCACAACACCCACCATACAGCAGGACATGTCTTATGACATGGCTTTGCCCATATTGCACAAATGAACGTAGCCATCAAAAGGTATTGCTGCCTCGCCTTGGGTCGGTGTCCAGATTGTGAATGTGCCAGGCAGATTAATATGCCTGCCTTTCAATTACTCCCCTTAGAAAATTGACAACGTAGAGACTGGCTTTCGGGTTTAGACTTACCGTCGTCCCCTACTTATCAGACGCTGAGTTATTAGAGAATGACCATCACCTGCTGCTCCCCGCCTGTCCTCCCTTCACCCCAGGCTCTCCTCCCACCACCTCGCCCCCCTTCTCTGGAAACGGCACAGCTTTTGTCTGAGAGCAGCGCTCAGGCCGCAGCTCACGCAGAGGAGGCGTGAGCCTCTGGCGGCAAATGCCTGTGCCTTGCTTTGGAGGCGCCCGGCCAGGGGAGAGGTTTCTCAGGCCACAGAAACTGGCAGGGGCTTCCAGCCGCTCGTAATCAGCGCCTTGGAATGCGTCTGAGTGAACGGGGTTGTGTGGGTGGGGGTTGGGGGGGGGGGGCAGCGTGGGGTAGACGGGCACATTTCAAAATGATGTCTTGCCCTTGCCCACAGCTGGGAAAGCCTGCCTGCAAGTGTAAACAGAAAGTCTTTCATGTGGTATATTTGAAGATTTTCAAGTGCAAAAGGGCCGAGGAAAAACGGTACATTTGTTTTGGGGGCCCACGCGTTTCAGGTTTGTGGAGTTTATCGCCGGAGCACGGCTGATCCACAACAAATTTATTATAAGCAATGGGAAGACTTGTTGGGAAATTATGGATTTTGTTTAACCTCCTCCCCCACTAACAACACTGGCTGAAATCGTTCTGCTTTTAAGATGGACAGACTCTAGGCTATGAAAATCGCTCTGATGTTTTGCCTTTCATGCTCAAACCTAAAACTCGGATATTTCTTTTTTAAACACGCGCGGACCCAGAAAAGCTTCTATAGGCAGAGATATCGAACCCAGATCCGGCGACAGATTTTCATCCATTGCTGCATCCCTTCTTTGAAGCCTGGCTCTGCATTTTCTCATATTTTATTTGATTAAAGTCAGACTTCAAATATCACAATGAAAACCCATAATAAAGACGGGAGGAGGTACCTGAGAGGGGCAGCTTGGGATCTCAGTTTGCTTGACCCTCGCATCCATCGAAGCCTTCACTGGTACAGGAATTTGTGGGTGGTGTGGTGACGGGAGGAGGTACCCAACAGGGGCAGCTTGGGATCTTGGTTTGCCTGATCCTCGCATCAATTGAAGCCTTCTTGGGTACAGGACCTTGTGGGCGTGGTGACGGGAGGAGGTAACCGACGGGAGGAGGTACCTGACAGGGGCAGCTTCGGATCTCAGTTTGCCTAATCCTCGCATCCATCAAAGCCTTCATGGGTACAGGACTTTGTGGGTGGCGTGGTGACGGGAGGAGGTACCCAACAGGGGCAGGTTGGGATCTCGGTTTGCTTGATCCTTGCAGCCATTGAAGCCTTCATGGGTACAGGACTTTGTGGGTGGCATGGTGATGGGAGGAGGTACCTGACAGGGGCAGCTTGGGATCTCAATTTGCTTGACCCTCGCATCCATTGAAGCCTTCACCGGTACAGGACTTTGTGGGTGGTGTGGTGACGGGAGTAGGTAACTGACAGGGTGTTACACTTCGGGCTTCCCTTGCCGAACTGGATAGTAAATTACGCCTCCTATTGTAGCGAGTGTACGTATATTGGCCTACGCCAAGTTGCTTAATATTGTACGCGAATAGCTCTCTACGGCAAGGTCTTGACCTTAGAAATCGATGTAAGCCGTCATTTTGAATCAAGCCTCCCTTTTAGGTTAGAACCGTCATTTTTGGGGTTTTTGTACAAAATCACCCTGTAATCTAAAATGGCCGTCTCGTGTGCCCTTGTTCTTGCCTTAACCTCTCCAACCTCTGTAGGAGAGTTAATGTCCAACCTGCCTTCAGGCTACATGTTAGGGTCATGTAGACCTTGTCCTTGGTTGACCTCGGGAGCAGGGGATTACTTGAATCAGCAATGTTAAAACTACAAGTATACAAGAACAATAATGCTATCTGAATATAATATGTGAAACATTTGTTTGGTCTATATTAAAATAGTATGTAAAGAGTGTAACGTCAAATTAAAGAATAATGGAGTGTGTTAGTAAATGTATTCAAAAGTAAACCGCATGCACAAGTTATGTAAATCAGGAAAATGAACCTGGCGCGACCCTAGCCCAGTGTATTATTAACCTATAAGAGGCTGGACATCATTTTTACAAATTGTATAAATGCGTCGATGTCCAGCTAGGAAATTCTGTTCACTGCTCACATTGAACCCTGCTGGTGGTCTCTGTGATGTATTGACGGCCAAATAGCTATTTGTGTACTTTGTTGAATACTGTTCAGTTTTGTAATAAAGATTCTGGAAATCTTTACAAGCCCGTGTCGGTGTATTTTCCTTTGCTTGGTGTAACAGCCGTAATATTGTATTTTTCCTGAATCCACACCCTGCGGTCTTCCCTGCAGAATACGACTTCTTTACAAGCTCCTCTGTAGACCAGATACCGGTTGCCATGGCGCCTGTACAAACTACGACGGACTCCGTGTCAGCTGACACGTCCTGTACATGGAAGACGTACGGCAAGACACGCCCCCATACGGCTATAAAACCACCGTCTTGCAAGGGGCCCGTTGCTGCTAATTACCGTTACAAGCTACAGCGGTTACGTCCGTTACTACTTCGTGTCTCCTTCACATGAATTCCTTATTTGCTTTCCTGGTTTTGACTCTTGCCTGACTTCTGGATTGGTTTGCCTCCTCCTTTATTCCTGTCGTGCTCGTCTGGCTTTTGACTCGGAACGTTATTGGATTCGGCTTCCTGCTGTCTCTTGCGGTACTACATTCAAGTTTGCCGCTCCTGGGCGTGGAACTACAAAACCTTCCTCGCAGAGGACTTGCTGTCAACAATTTGGAACTTTCTTCGCTACTCTGGATGCGTGTGTGTTCACGTACATAGTTATCATTGATAAATCCTCTCTGCTATTATTTCTCTCCACGACCTTGTTTGCATATTTCTCTTTTGTTGGATTCTGGGACATCGAGTGACTATATTGTGAACTTGTCTTCAAGTGCATATAAACGCTCTGCTGAAACTGCACCAACCCGGCACTAGTGCGACCCTCGTACCGTTCGGGGCTACTTCACGATACTAACATTCCTGTTTGTTATTTTTTCCTTTCGTTGTCTCCTGTTTTATGGACTACTTTCCTCAAGATCTCCTTATTCAGGTTAGTTGTTATTGGTTCGATATTTAGGTGGATTGATACTTTAGGAAGGCTCTTTAGAATATTCCCACTCATTGTGTTTATTAATATTTTTTGTAGATCCACCCCGGGGAAGCTCCACTCCAATACTTGTCTAGGTAGTTTCCCGTAAAATACAACTGTTCTGATTACTTGGTTTAATTTCAACACTGTCTAATATCTTTGTATTCCTTTGCAGCATTGGTATTGGCGGTGTGTGTTCTCCCCGCTCTTTTATTCAATTGACACCTCTGTCTCTGTCTGTCCCAACTGAAACAGCAGAGAGGTACATTGTAGAAAAGAGCCCCTCTTTGAGGAAGCCTGAGTCTTGTACTCAGGGGAGCTGGGATGGAAGGCTGAATATCGGTTCTTGTACCACCATCATCTCCAAGGGCACTCCTCCACATCTTGGGCCTACTTCGGAGTGGTGAGTAACACAGGGGCATTTTGGGATCTCTGTTTGCTTGATCCTCGCATCCATTGTAGACTTCATGGGTACAGGACTTTGTGGACGGTGTGGTGACGGGAGGAGGTACCTGACAAGGGCAGCTTGGGATCTCGGTTTGCTTGAGCCTCACGTCCATCGAAGCCTTCATCAGTACAGGACCTTGTGGGTGGTGTGGTGACGGGAGGAGGTGACTGACAAGGGCAGCTTGGGATCTCGGTTTGCTTGAGCCTCGCATCCATAGAAACCTTCACTGGTACAGGACCCTGTGAGTTGCGTGGTGATGGGAGGAGGTGACTGACAGGGGAAGCTTGGGATCTTGGTTAGCATGATCCTCGCATCCATTGAAGCCTTCATCAGTACAGGACTTTGTGGGTGGCGTGGTGACGGTAGCAGGTACCTGAAAGGAGCAGCTTGGGATCTCGGTTTGCCTGAGCCTTGCATGCATCGAAGCATCGGTACAGGACTTTGTGGGTCGTGTGGTGACGGGAGGAGGTACCTGACAGGGGCATTTTGGGATCTCTGTTTGCTTGATCCCCGCATCCATTGAAGCCTTCATGGGTACAGGACTTTGTGGACAGCGTGGTGACAGGAGGAGGTACCCGACAAGGACAGCTTGGGATCTCCGTTTGCTTGAGCCTCACATCCATCGAAGCCTTCATCAGTACAGGACCTTGTGGGTTGTGTGGTGACGGGAGGAGGTGACTGACAAAGGGCAGCTTGGGATCTCGGTTTGCTTGATCCTCACATCCATCGAAGCCTTCATGAGTACACGACTTTGTGGGTGGCGTGGTGACCTGAGGAGGTACCTGACAGGGGCAGCTTGGGATCTTGGTTTGCTTGAGCCTCGCATCCATAGAAACCTTCACTGGTACAGGACCCTGTGGGTTGCGTGGTGACGGGAGGAGTTGACTGACAGGGGAAGTTGGGATCTTGGTTAGCCTGATCCTCGCATCCATTGAAGCCTTCATCAGCACATGACTTTGTGGGTGGTGTGGTGACGGGAGCAGGTACCTGAAAGGAGCAGCTTGGGATCTCGGTTTGCCTGAGCCTCGCATCCATTGAAGCCTTCATCAGTACAGGACTTTGTGGTGATGGGAGGAGGTACCCGACAGGGGCAGCTTGGGATCTCGATTTGCTTGATCCTCGCATCCATCAAAGCATTCATGAGTACAGGACTTTGTGGGTGGTGTGGTGATGGGAGGTACCACCTGACAGAGGCAGCTTGGGATCTCGGTTTGCCTGAGCCTGGTATCCATCGAAGCATCGGTACAGGACTTTGTGGGTGGCGTGGTGACGGGAGGAGGTGCCTGACAGGGGCAGCTTGGGATCTCGATTTGCTTGATCCTCGCATCCATCAAAGCATTCATGAGTACAGGACTTTGTGGGTGGTATGGTGACGGGAGGAGGTACCTGACAGGGGCAGCTTGGGATCTTGGTTTGCTTGAGCCTCGCACCCATCGAAACCTTCACTGGTACAGGACCCTGTGGGTTGCGTGGTGACGGGAGGAGGTACCTGAAAGGGGCAGCTTGGGATCTCGGTGTTAGGGAGAATTCTCTGTTTAGGCTGAATTTCCTAACCTAGTGAGTCCCCCAGCAGCTTTGCTGGATTTCTGGAGTTTGTTTTTTTCTCCTGCCAAGAGTGAGACTCTTTTCCTCACACTCTTGGACATGATTTGAGGGGTTCCTTTGACTGTTAATGTGTTTTATGGGCTATGGGGTCTTTTACTCCATAGGGTCTCATGTGTTTTTACTATGTGTGTTACACAGCACCCTCAGTGCAGTGACACCAGGGTGTCATAGTGACACCCCACCATAGACTCCATACCTTGGGACTGACTACCGTCTCCCAGGGCATGTAAAGTCACCATTGGCTTTACTAGTCCCAAATTACGAACAGAAACCAGTACAAACCATCATATTGTGGACGTACTGGTTGGGGCAATTCGATTGCCCCGGGGTCTGTTATTCGAGGGGGCACGTCTCCGTCCCCCCTGATCGAGTTTTGGCTGGTGGCAGTGGATACTACTTTTTATATTCGACCGCGAATATATCTCTATGGGATTTTCCCATTGTTCGAGGCTACCAACTTTAATTATTTAATTCCTATAGCCTCGAACATTCCGCCAGGTTATTTATTTAATATTAATTCACCGGTTGGTATTTTTTGCCAGAACTCGATTCTAAAATGGCGTTTGTGTTCGCCTCTGTAACTCCAAGCCAAAGGTCGAGCCCTTTGTTCCACTTTTTGGCAGGCTTCTCCACAGAAGCCTCCAAAAGTGGTGCCACTCTGTCTGGGTACCACAGAGGGTGTGGGAGGGGGTTTAGGCACCCTGGACTGAGTTACCTTGGTAACTCAAGTCGCACTCTTGTGTGATTGGCCCAAGTGGTGAGCCGGCCGGCTCACCACTTAGCATGTTTGATTGACAGCTAGGCTGAGTGAATGGGGGTGTGCTGCATAAAAGCAGGGCTTTTGGGATTGGAACTTCAGAAGTCGCCACAGGACCTAAAAATCCGACGAGGGAGAAGCTGAGCTGGCCTGCTATGACGACACCACCGGTGGAGCCCTGCTGAACCGACTCACCACTTCCCAACGACAGAGGAGATCTCCCGGCTGGAGAGTCTTCTTCCCCTGACTGGTGGTCACAACCAGTTTACCTTCCTTTTTCGCATCCCAGGACGTCTTGTGGTCGAATTGCCCGTGCCAAGCACCCCAGCAACCGGATAGCCACTTACCACTGGACCGCGAATAAAAGGACCGCTCCTTTTAATTGAGAACTCCGCGGCTGGTTTCTTCCCTGGCAGTGCAAAGGACTCCTGCTTTCCTCCCCGACGAGATCCTCTCTTCCTCCGGACGAAGCACCGACTTGCACCCGCTGCCAGGAACAACTGCCCCCGCTGGAACGTTCTCACCATTTTAAGGTACCGTGTCCGCCAGGCCTCCCTTTCTAAAGATTGCTACAAGGTAACAATAATCCCTTAACCTTCTGGACTGGGCTGGCCGCCTTGACCGTCTAACTGGTCCCTTTCTTTTTGGTCCAACTCTTTCTGAACTTATTGCGAGACTTTTGGGCACTTTGAACCGTGTGACCTTGGACACATTTCGACCGGAGCCTCTTAAAGTGGGTCCGGCCTTGTTAACTTTGACTTTACGGTTTTAACCTGCCTTCTTCTCCTACTGTGTTCTTCCAAAAGTGTTGGGATCTGCTCTGCCTTTCTCTCCCTTTTAAACCGATTGATTAGAGTGCCATCTTCGTTAAGCACTCAGCGCTGCCTGAAAATAAGTGTTGCTTTACTTAAGACTTGTCTAACTAATCGTTGAAGGGAGTGTATATCTTTTAGTGACCGTGTTTTTGAACTGCTTGATATTAGTGCCAGTGTGTTTAACTAGATGTGTTTTTAAATAAATAATTATATCTTTTTTACACCAAGCTCTGGTCAGTGTTTGCTTGTTCTACTGTGTTCTTTTGACCTATTGTGAATACTCTGTATACTGCCTAACTCTTCTTGAGAGAAGTCTGATTGCTCAGCCACAGCTACCAGATAAATCTGGGTGGTACAGACTGCTACCAATTGGGTTTACTGCCAACCACCTGTAGTCTTAAATCTTTTGCAGTGGTCCCAGAGGGAACTGCACAGGTTTCTGCCTAACACTCGGTTTGCCCGCGCATCGCATCCATTGAAGCCTTCATCAGTACAGGACTTTGTGGGTGGCATGGTGACAGGAGGAGGTACCTGACAGAGGGCAGCTTGGGATCTCGGTTTGCTTGATCCTCGCATCCATCGAAGCCTTCATGGGTACAGGACTTTGTGGGCGGCGTGGTGACGGGATGAGGTACCTGACAGGGGCAGCTTGGGATCTCAGTTTGCTTGATCCTCGCATCCATCGAAGCCTTCATCGGTACAGGGCTTTGTGGATGGCGTGGTGTCAGGAGGAGGTACCTGAGAGGGGCAGCTTGGGATCACGGTTTGCCTGAGCCTCGCATCTATCGAAGCCTTCATGGGTACAGGGCTTTGTGGTGGCATGGTGACAGGAGGAGGTGCCCGACAGAGGACAGCTTGGGATCTCGGTTTGCATGATCCTCGCATCCACTTGAAGCCTTCATGGGTACAGGGCTTTGTGGGTGGCGTGGTGACGGGAGGAGGTACCTGATAGGGGCAGCTTGGGATCTCAGTTTGCTTGATCCTCGCATCCATCAAAGCCTTCATGGGTCCAGGACTTTGTGGGTGGCGAGGTGACGGGAGGAGGTACCTGACAGGGACAGCTTGTAATCTCAGTTTGCTTGAGCCTCGCATCCATCGAAGCTTTCATCGGTACAGGACTTTGTGGGTGGCGTGGTGACGGGAAGAGGTGCCCGACAGGGCCAGCTTGGGATCTCGGTTTGCTTGAGCCTCACATCCATCGAAGCCTTCTTTGGTACAGGACTTTGTGGGTGGCATGGTAACGGGAGGAGGTACCTGACAGGGGCAGCTTGGGATCTCGGTTTCCCTGAGCCTCGCATCCATCGAAGCCTTCATGGGTACAAGGCTTTGTTGGCGGCATGGTGACGGGAGGAGGTTCCTGACAGGGGCATCTTGGGATCTCGGTTTGCTTGATCCTCGCATCCATTAAAGCCTTCATGGGTACAGGAATTTGTGGGCGGCGTGGTGACGGGAGGAGGTTCCTGACAGGGGCATCTTGGGATCTCGGTTTGCTTGATCCTCGCATCCATCAAAGCCTTCATGGGTACAGGACTTTGTGGGTGGCGTGGCTGTGTGTTCCATAGATTATACGATGGAGTATAAATATCTCCTACCGCAAATTCAGAGCTCTGAAGTTTCCCAGATCCATGCATAAGAAAGCCACCAAATACCAGATTTGTCTTGGAATTCTGGGATTTGCAGTGTTGTCTTTCCATTATAAATGTCGGAGTGCAAAGCCCAGATTTCCAAAGCGTATCTTTGGAACTGGGAAACTTGAGAGCTCCGCAAATTGCAGTAGGCAATTTCTCTGGTTTGCTCATTGAGGTTGTATTATCTCAGCCAGAATTTACACTTCATGTTTGATTTCGGCTATTGGGTGGCCCTTAAGCACCACCTGTAAGCCAAAGCTATCGAATTGGAGACCAGGTAGGAGGGACACTCATTTGATGGAAGTTTGGTTATTTACCCACCCACTCACTGGCTGAAACCATGCTAATCCCTTTTGCCATTCCTACCCACTACCTACCCAAAACACATCCACATGGGCTCTCTTTAAGATAGCTGTATGAAGCAGTACCAACAAACCTTGACCTGCCAGCGTTATTTCTAAGCAGTCTGCTGAGAATTAATGTTTTAGTTGCAGCTGTGAATCCGCAGCAGGTGTAATAAACATGTCTTAACCAGGTGTGCCTTCAGCCACTTGATTTATATCTGTTCCTTTCACTTAAGTCATGTAAAAGGAGCATTGACAAAGACAAGAGTTTTGGCTTGTGCTTTGGAAAAGACATTGATTACCATCTTATTGGTAGGGAATACTACTATGACAATGCTTGGTAAATGTCTATCCCATGCCTACACAATAGCCACAACTATTGGATTTGCTAATGCTCGCTTTTATTTTCCATTTAGGTACAGGATCGAGCTCAAACCTAACCACCAGAAAACTTTACACAGAATGTGAGGTACTGACATGAAACAGAACCGCATCTGGTTTGTGTGTGGGAGGTGGGTGTTTTGGGGGCAGTTCAGGGCCAGAAAATTACAGCGAGCAGGAAGTAATGGTGAGGACGCGTGGATCACTTAATTGGGATAGTACTTGACATTAGAATTATATAGAATTTGAGGTACAGACATGTCCTAAATGACAGGATGCAAGTGACGAAAAGGGAAGATTTCCCAGCTCTGGGGCCATCCGCTTAATCACCAGCTCACTTCTCATTTATCGACTTCTGGAGTAAAAGTCAGGACTGGATCAAAGTCATCTTGATGACCTGGGGTCATTGTACTTAGCAAGTCTAGGGTTACATTTAATAATGATCTGTCAGGATATTAGGAGGGCGGGTGCAGTCTCCACTTCTGAAGGGTGCTGCACCCTGCGATGTGGTTCCAGGCGCAGGACTTCTTGCAGCCAAGCCATGGTCTCTGGGTGGAGGGTCTAAACCCCAGCTATGCCCATTTAAGTTCATGATATGTTTGGCAACATATCTGACACGCTATGGTCCCGGGCCACGTTCTCTGAAGCAGGGGTCAAGTCCTAAAAATGAAAGTGGGGCGACTCATCAACAACCGCAATGGGAAGTGACGTCACCAGAAATTAGCATATCAAGATGATATCAAGGTGAAATATGTGCATTTAATTACATTTTCATAACCACCCAAATTGCACAGGACGAATGGCATTTGCCTTTCATAAAATCAACACACACACAAAAGTAAGAGAGTATATTTTCTTCTAATAGTGTGTTTGAAAACGTGTGCATGTTTTAAACTCCAAGAACCACTACAAATGTTTTCCCCTGGGACTTGCAGTACCGAAATGGGATATTTCACCTTTAGTTGTTTGTTATTTTTGATCGGTTATATAGTGCAGTGGTGAAATGTCCGGCTCCAAACCTAACGACTGCGGTCAAGGTCTGCTTCAATTCATGAATTCAAAGAGTACATCCAATATTTCTCTTTTAGCTGGGGGGGGGGCGGAGTCCCCCATATGAATAAAGTGGGTGGACTCCGCCCCCCCCACGTGTACTCTCGACTTGAGCCCTGCTCTGAAGGGCCCATATCAGTGCCAATGCTGTTGGTTTCAGCCGAGAGATTCCAAATGTAATGTTTAGGAGGGGTTTCAAGTATCTTCTCATCCTAAATATCCCAAAATGCCCCCCCCCATAAAGTGGCCACTATATAAAGCAGAGCACCCTGAGCCACAGATGTCCACGCCGAGCCCTGAAGCGCTGCATGATGACACAGAACCACCCTGCACGGAGTGTGGTGGGTGCAAGCTTTGGGTCTAGGGAGAACACCCATACCGACTCAAGTCATCAAGCCGCCAAGTGGGGCAAAATATTTCTGCATTAATGAGGTCATTGGCCGTCCTGACAACAGTGCAGGGGCAGCCAGGGGAGGGTCTCCGATCCAAGCAAGACAGATGTAGGCAGAATGGAGGAGATCCAAAAGGCATGGAGCACTGCACGAGAGCCAGGCGCTGGACAGCCCCACTCTAGAAGCGGAAACACATCGGGTAACAACAAAGCCTGCAGAGAATCAAAAGCCTGAAGCAGAGCCGGCCTTAGGGGGTGGGGGGGCGGGCCGTGCGACGGCCTGGGGCGCCACGCACCCCCAGGGTGCCATTAGCCCCCCCCACACCAGCTCGGGGGAGTCTTTCAAGGGCTCCCCTAGCTGGCGTTGTGGGAGAAGGCAGGGCAGGCTGCATTTGCTATTAAATGCACCCACTGCTGCGGGCACATTTAATAATAATAGGGTGCTGTTGTCAGCACACTATTGTTATTATATGCACCCCACCATCGCGGGCACATTTAATAGCAAAAGGGTGCCATTAGCCCCCCACCACGCCCGCTCAGGGGAGTCTTTCAAGGGCTTCCCCGAGCTGGCATAGTGGCAGAAGGCGCGGCAGTTGCCCCTTTGTTATTAAATGCGCCCGCGGCGGCAGAGTGCAACAATAGGGTGCTGCACCCTATTCACAACATTGTCCTGGTTAAAAAAAAAGTGGCACATCCTGGCCCCGCCCCCCTTTGCCCCACCCCCTGTTGACCAGGGCGCACAGGGAGAGTGGGGGCACCAAGTCGTAAGGCCGGCCCTGGCCTGAAGCATCAACAGAAAATACCATCCAAAAATCTGCTTTCAACGACCATTAGTACCTTGGAAGGGGGCGCAGCCCAATCAGGATGCTCAGAATACAGGCTCTATTGCATGGCACAAGGCCGCATTCCTAGCAGCTTGCGTAGCCAGCACCCCCTTCCTTTCCCCCTCACCTCTTAGGACGCATGTAGTTCACTGCATGGCAAAAGTACTTTAAATAGGGAAAAAAAGGCACCATTAGCACCCGTGTAGTGTACTACTCGGGTGCTAATGGCGATATGCCCCTCAGCGGCAGGCCAACCCTGTCGGTAATGGTACAGACGCCCTCGTTAAGGGACCCTCCCTGCGGCGGGCCATTACCGACAGGATCGGCCCACCTCCTCGGGGCATATCGCCTCAGTATGAACCGACCAAAACAAATGTACTAAAGATCCTGAAAGGCAAGCCCGCAGCACACGCAGGCAGGCCACTCGAGAGGCGGGGCGACACAAGGCAGCCATACATTTTCAGCTGCTGTCAACGAAACTGAAACTTGCCTTAGTGAGAAAAAGAATGACAATGTGTGAATGATTATAAGGCTGGGCCAGCCTATAGTTCATTATGTCCATTTCGCTACCGCAATGTAAATCCTCAGACAAAAGCTTCAAGCAACATCGGACCGCAGTTATTCGATGAAGACATCCGTGAAGATAACAAGGCATTGCTTGCCAGGTAGCGGCCTTTATCACCCTTAGAGAGGGCCAGCCCTTGAAGTCACTAACCCGGATCTCGAATACACGCTCCAACCCACAGAGGTATTTGCGTTTGTATTTATTATAGATAGAAAAAGATTGATTCTGCCAGAAGCACTTTTCAACAGAAACTATACAGAACAGCATTCTCAGAACAGCACGCTTTGCAATGCTAGCACTAAATGGCTTCCTGGTAATTGGCTTATTGGTGCATAGAATTGGGATGATGCAGACTCGTAGATACGTGGCCGAGCAAAAGGAACAGCAAGATACACTATTAGAACATAATAACAATGTATTTATTATATAGCGCTCCACACCCATAGGTTCAAAGCGCTGAAATAACAAGACATTCGTATCCCACAGAGTGGTACTCAATGTATCGACCTCCAAAGGATGAAAGGCTGAGTTGACCCTGCCGGGATTCGAATGCGCACAGAGATCAGGGGCGAGCGCTTAGCTCACTGTGCTATCACATATAAAGCAGGAGCAGGGGGAGGGTAAAGTGGGGGAAATGAATCAAAATGATGGTGGGGTGCCCCATCCAGGTCCGGGAGGCATTCCACAGAACCAATTTAAATTCCTGGATAGTGGCAATGCTTTCGATTTCTGAGGTTTGGAGCTCCAGTGAAAGGGTCCCAGGCAAGGCGGCCCAGGGTGAACAGGGCACCGATAGGTTTAGTAGTGTTTCAGGGGTGAAGAGTGCAAGCGGAGATAGCCAGATAGGAGTGGGTCAGTCCATGGACAGATTGAAGAACCGAGAGGAAGAACATGAAGAGCGATCGATGGAAGAGGGGGAGGAGGATTCCGCGGGGGGCAGGTGGGGGTTCAAAGAGGGTGCAAGTAGCAAAGTTCTGCACGTTGTAACCAGGAGCAGAAAGGAGGTCAAAAGTGGAAGCCAGAGCAGAGTGAGGGTAAAAATCATGTTTCCGTGGAGTGCTAGGTAAGGTGCAAATGGATTGCCCGGGCGTGCAGGAGGTTCATGCTATCTGCCGCCTCCGAGGTGAGGATGTGCTGTAGCTTAAGGTCGCCATCAATGAGGACCCAGAGATGCAAACCTTAATAAGGAGGACAGCAAAAGACTAGGGGGAAAGGAGACTGGGGTCAGCAGGAGGGGTGGCACTGTTGCATCAAAAGACTAGGGGGGAAGGAGACTGGGGTCAGGAGGAGGGGTGGCACTGTTGAATCAAAAGACTAGGGGGGAAGGAGACTGGGGTCAGGAGGAGGGGTGGCACTGTTGCATCAAAAACTAGGGGGGAAGGAGACTGGGGTCAGGAGGAGGGGTGGCACTGTTGCATCAAAAACTAGGGGGGGAGAGACTGGGGTCAGCAGGAGGGGTGGCACAGTTGCATCAAAAGACTAGGGGGGAAGGAGTCTGGGGTCAGGAGGAGGGGTGGCACTGTTGCATCAAAAACTAGGGGGGGGAGACTGGGGTCAGCAGGAGGGGTGGCACTGTTGCATCAAAAGACTAGGGGGGAAGGAGTCTGGGGTCAGGAGGAGGGGTGGCACTGTTGCATCAAAAACTAGGGGGGGGAGACTGGGGTCAGCAGGAGGGGTGGCACTGTTGCATCAAAAGACTAGGGGGGAAGGAGACTGGGGTCAGGAGGAGGGGTGGCACTGTTGCATCAAAAGACTAGGGGGGAAGGAGACTGGGGTCAGGAGGAGGGGTGGCACTGTTGCATCAAAAACTAGGGGGGGGGAGACTGGGGTCAGCAGGAGGGGTGGCACGGTTGCATCAAAAACTGGGGGGGGGCTGGGGTCAGGAGGAGGGGTGGCACTGTTGCATCAAAAGACTAGGGGGGAAGGAGACTGGGGTCAGGAGGAGGGGTGGCACTGTTGCATCAAAAACTAGGGGGGGAGACGGGTCAGCAGGAGGGGTGGCACGGTTGCATCAAAAGACTAGGGGGGAAGGAGTCTGGGGTCAGGAGGAGGGGTGGCACTGTTGCATCAAAAACTAGGGGGGGAGACTGGGGTCAGCAGGAGGGGTGGCAGTGTTGCATCAAAAGACTAGGGGGAAGGAGACTGGGGTCAGGAGGAGGGGTGGCACTGTTGCATCAAAAGACTAGGGGGGGAAGGAGACTGGGGTCAGGAGGAGGGGTGGCACTGTTGCATCAAAAACTAGGGGGGGGAGACTGGGGTCAGCAGGAGGGGTGGCACGGTTGCATCAAAAACTGAGGGGGGGAGGCTGGGGTCAGGAGGAGGGGTGGCACTGTTGCATCAAAAGACTAGGGGGGGAGGAGACTGGGGTCAGGAGGAGGGGTGGCACTGTTGCATCAAAAACTAGGGGGGGAGACTGGGGTCAGCAGGAGGGGTGGCACTGTTGAATCAAAAACTAGGGGGGGGAGACTGGGGTCAGCAGGAGGGGTGGCACGGTTGCATCAAAAGACTAGGGGGGGAAGGAGTCTGGGGTCAGGAGGAGGGGTGGCACTGTTGCATCAAAAACTAGGGGGGGACTGGGGTCAGCAGGAGGGGTGGCACTGTTGCATCAAAAGACTAGGGGGGAAGGAGACTGGGGTCAGGAGGAGGGGTGGCACTGTTGCATCAAAAGACTAGGGGGGAAGGAGACTGGGGTCAGGAGGAGGGGTGGCACTGTTGCATCAAAAACTAGGGGGGGGAGACTGGGGTCAGCAGGAGGGGTGGCACGGTTGCATCAAAAACTGGGGGGGGGGGCTGGGGTCAGGAGGAGGGGTGGCACTGTTGCATCAAAAGACTAGGGGGGAAGGAGACTGGGGTCAGGAGGAGGGGTGGCACTGTTGCATCAAAAACTAGGGGGGGGAGACTGGGGTCAGCAGGAGGGGTGGCAGTGTTGCATCAAAAGACTAGGGGGAAGGAGACTGGGGTCAGGAGGAGGGGTGGCACTGTTGCATCAAAAGACTAGGGGGGGAAGGAGACTGGGGTCAGGAGGAGGGGTGGCACTGTTGCATCAAAAACTAGGGGGGGGAGACTGGGGTCAGCAGGAGGGGTGGCACGGTTGCATCAAAAACTGAGGGGGGGAGGCTGGGGTCAGGAGGAGGGGTGGCACCGTTGCATCAAAAGACTAGGGGGGGAGGAGACTGGGGTCAGGAGGAGGGGTGGCACTGTTGCATCAAAAACTAGGGGGGGAGACTGGGGTCAGCAGGAGGGGTGGCACTGTTGAATCAAAAACTAGGGGGGTGAGGAGACTGGGGTCAGCAGGAGGGGTGGCACGGTTGCATCAAAAACTGGGGGGGGGGCTGGGGTCAGGAGGAGGGGTGGCACTGTTGCATCAAAAGACTAGGGGGGCAAAGGAGACGGGTCAGCAGGAAGGGTGGCAAAGTTGCATCAAAAACTAGGGGGGGAGACTGGGGTCAGCAGGAGGGGTGGCACTGTTGCATCAAAAGACTAGGGGGGAGGAGACGGGTCAGCAGGAGGGGTGGCACTGTTGCATCAAAAGACTAGGGGGAAAGGAGACTGGGGTCAGGAGGAGGGGTGGCACTGTTGCATCAAAAACTAGGGGGGGAGACTGGGGTCAGCAGGAGGGGTGGCACGGTTGCATCAAAAACTGGGGGGGAGGCTGGGGTCAGGAGGAGGGGTGGCACTGTTGCATCAAAAGACTAGGGGGGAAGGAGACTGGGGTCAGGAGGAGGGGTGGCACTGTTGCATCAAAAACTAGGGGGGGAGACTGGGGTCAGCAGGAGGGGTGGCACTGTTGAATCAAAAACTAGGGGGGTGAGGAGACTCGGGTCAGCAGGAGGGGTGGCACGGTTGCATCAAAAACTGGGGGGGGAGGCTGGGGTCAGGAGGAGGGGTGGCACTGTTGCATCAAAAGACTAGGGGGGCAAAGGAGATGGGTCAGCAGGAAGGGTGGCAAAGTTGCATCAAAAACTAGGGGGGGGAGACTGGGGTCAGCAGGAGGGGTGGCACTGTTGCATCAAAAGACTAGGGGGGAGGAGACGGGTCAGCAGGAGGGGTGGCACTGTTGCATCAAAAACTAGGGGGGGAGACTGGGGTCAGCAGGAGGGGTGGCACGGTTGCATCAAAAACTGGGGGGGGAGGCTGGGGTCAGGAGGAGGGGTGGCACTGTTGCATCAAAAGACTAGGGGGGAAGGAGACTGGGGTCAGGAGGAGGGGTGGCACTGTTGCATCAAAAACTAGGGGGGGGAGACTGGGGTCAGCAGGAGGGGTGGCACTGTTGAATCAAAAACTAGGGGGGTGAGGAGACTGGGGTCAGCAGGAGGGGTGGCACGGTTGCATTAAAAACTGGGGGGGGGAGGCTGGGGTCAGGAGGAGGGGTGGCACTGTTGCATCAAAAGACTAGGGGGGCAAAGGAGACGGGTCAGCAGGAAGGGTGGCAAAGTTGCATCAAAAACTAGGGGGGGGGAGACTGGGGTCAGCAGGAGGGGTGGCACTGTTGCATCAAAAGACTAGGGGGGAAGGAGACTGGGGTCAGGAGGAGGGGTGGCACCGTTGCATCAAAAGACTAGGGGGAAAGGAGACTGGGTCAGCAGGAGGGGTGTCTACTTCGGTTTGGGAGGATTGGGTGTCAGGAACCGAAGAGCCATCAGTGGCAGATGCCGGGAAGACTGTCAGACAGAAGGAGGGGAAGAAATGAAGATTTTTAAAATGTATTTCTTTATTGCATTTGTTGGCAGCGCCCAGGCTCAGAGGCATCACAGCGACATTTGGGTGTCATCGACAAACATGTGAAAGGAGAAATCGAGAAAGGACTTAAAGTTGACAAGTGTTTAGTTGTGAAGGTTAAAAAGGGGTGGTCCATTATATATATAGAGTTCCCATAGTTTTATACGACCTACGAAGAAAGTAAAAGTATACTGATGCGGGCCCTAATATTTCCTGGTAACACATAGGAATATTTTTTTCGGTACAGTGTCGCGCAATCCATGAACAGTGTCGCGCAATCCCTGTACAGTGTCGCGCAATCCATTTACATTTCAGTTTATCTACTGATTTCGCATGGGTCATATCTGCAACTAGAGTCGACAGTGGTATGGGAGTTGGAGGGTGTGAGCATATATGTATAGAGAGAATTATAATAATAATATGAATGTATTTCTTATATAGCGCTAAACACCCATCAGTGGGCTGAAATAACAGAGGACATTGGTACTCAATTTATCAACCTCAGAAGAATGAAAGGCTGAGTTGACCCTGCCGGGATTCGAACCTGCCACACCAGACAGTGCCAGATATCAGGGGCAATAGCTTAGCTCACTGTGCCATCTCCAATAAGTAGGTCAGAGTGGCATCTGATAGACAACACTTCTTTCACTCACGCTGCCTATGATGTCCGTCTGAACTCTGAGGTGGAATGCACCCTATTGTTCAAAATGACCCATCTATAATTGCATGTTGTGCATACCCGTCATCATGCTTATCCACCCCTGTGCTGTCCCACGTAGACCAGTATTACAGGGTGGCTGCAAAAGGGGCATGAGGGGTCTACTTGCAACAGAAAAAATCCCAGGTACGCTCTCCCATCACCCCACACCAATGCAAATATGAGAAAAGTATGCCTGGCACGTAACCAGCTGTAGCCCTTTGTAGTGATGTCACAGCAGTTGATTGTGAACTCCATAATACTCTGCCATGACGTCACAGTAGGGGATACAGCATTCAGAAAGGGACAGGATTGCCAACTGCTTCCTATTGAAGCCAACAACAATCCTTTTTACCTGGGGCTAACCACCCTGTCAATATCGACAGAGAGACTTCAACAGAGGCAGTACGCTCCCAACGCAGACTCCCACATTCTGGCGCTCACTCCATCTAACAAGAGATGGCTTTATGCAAACTGAGGAGGGCAGAAGTCGAGGGTGCACCCCAGAGGACAGAGTGCGCCTTCTACTGTTCTTATAAAGGGGGTGCTCAGTCCACCAAAGGCCATCTGATGTATGAGGGCAAGGTGTCCCATTGAAGTGTGAGCCTAGAAAATGCCAAATGAGGAAATTGTATACCTCTTATTGTAAGTTCTTCCTCTGATTAAGTTCTACACTGGAAAAGTCTTGCCCTGTCTTTTGCATGGCATTGAAAGCAACCCACAATCCATGAAAATAGATTGGAATTTCATTGAGGGGCTAATCTGGAAAAACATTTTAGGCGCTTCCACAATCTGATCCTGTAGCAAGACTGAGATACGAGCCGGGCCTCTACTCGTTATTGCACGTAGAGTGGAGCGTCCTCGCTGTATATCAATTGATAATTTGCCCCGTGTAGCAATCTTTGTATGTGGATTTAGGGGTTGCTCTTAAGGTAAGGCCCAGCAACTTCTTGGTGGCCTTGGAAGAGAAAGTAACAAACCTGTTGAGTGTATGCAATACTACCTTGGAGCATCTCCTTAATACTCCGGTCAGCGTTAAGAAAGCATTTGGTAGACATGAACGGATTAGAACAATTAAAGGAATGAGAGCGCTGAAACTTGCCAACTCCCTGTCCCTTCATGATAAACCGCGGGGATTCCCAATGAGACACTTGCGTAGTTTCCCTCACTCTAGAGTCAGAATGAACTTCTTGAGGGTCAGATTAAATCTTCATAATGGTGAAGTCCTGTCAGCCCGAAACCCTAGAAACTCCCCTCCACAGTTCTACTCACTCTGCGGAAGAGCGGGTAATCAGACAGGCAAGCATATACTTAGGGAGTGTAGTGGGACATTGAGTGCACGGTTACTGCTTTTAATTCGATTTGTGGAGGATCCAGATAGTTTAACTTCTGAAATGTTCTGGGACCGGCTGACCTTAGGCCAGGAAGTATTTCTGGCAACTCACATAGTGAGAGTATTGAAAGCTCACAGGTTCGAAGTTTTCTATTTACTCTCGATTGTGATGAGTTGATTTGTTGGTTTTCTAAAGTGGAAAAATGATGTTCTTGGATTGATTCGTATGTATAAAATTGTGAAAAGTCGGCTCAACGGTAAAAAAAAAAAAGCAAATGCATCGAGCCAGCAAAGTCTCACGCTGGGCTGCAAGTGCTTGGTAGCCTGTCTCTGCTGGCTTTGTATTGCTTTTGTTATCTGTACAAATTGATCTGAAATACAAAACACCACACACCCAACTAACTGGCTGCTCACTCTTTGCATTGTAGTTGTAGAGGGAAAATAACACAAGCACATTAAATAATTCAAAAAGACACGAGCTAAAAGGCGTAACTTGGAGAAAACCAAGGGTTTTACATATGTTTTTAAATCACTGTGAATGATCAGGCAGCGAGGTTAGTTGAGGACAGTGTGCAGTAGTATGCACTGGGCGAAATCAGTTCCTAATCAGTGCTTTCCACGCAGGTTATGTGGCACAAGAAAAAACAAGTCCTAGTGGCAATCAAGCCAATGTAGCCCAAGGGGCACGTCTCCCCAACTTACTAACATAGTATGACATGTCTTTGCTTTTATTTTATTCCTGGGACGTCACTTCCTGTGGTTTTGCACATTCTATATGCTAATTCTTCCCCTCACTTATTTTTCTAAGATGTGTGCCCTGAAGCTAAGCACCCACTTGGTGTTGGACTCGGGATGCAATGTGGGCGTGTAGCATGCGTGTAGGTAGTAGTAGGGGGCGGGGGGGGGGCAATCATACATGATACACGTCCTATAATTATACAATTTACATCGAAATTTCCGGTGCCACACCTTTAAGCCTGTGAATAAACTCGACCTGGGTCGCAGGCTGGATTCTATGTCATTTCATCGATGGTCGTTATTTCGATAGTTTTTTACGAGTATTTTTTTTAACAAAAAAAACGAATCGAAATTGATTTATTTTCATTTTGGGGGGGCTTCCCCCCGCAAGCCCCACATACCCTATTGTTTTTTGAACTCTTCCCGACCCCCCACCCTTATATACACTTTCCCATCCCCTATATATTTCGTTTTTTTCGTTAAAAATACTCGTTGAAATGCCATCGAAATAACGACTGTCGATGAAAGGACTTTGTACCGGTTGGCTGCATTCCTGGTTTACAGGTTATCGTTCCTGTATGGCGTAAATTGAAATGTGAGAGGGGAGGGGGACAATACATGAAATCAGATCTGATAAACAATGTAATTACATTTGTCATTGGCATTTTAAATCTTCATTTTTTACAAAAGGGCGGGCCTCGCCGTCAGCATTGTTAACCTTCTAAATATTGCCACCTGTACACTACCTGGCTGCTTTGAAGCTGCGAGTAAGAAGAAGACGTGCTGTTTGCGCGGGTTTCAGGGCAGGAGTGGAGGCGGTCTCCAGTAGTAACTGTGCTTAGATCTCACTAAAAGTTCCAGGGTGTTTATGGCGTCACACTGTGCGGCTAGGACACGCCATTAAAGGAGCAATGCCATGGTCGCCACAGCATCCGCGCCTTTTTCACTTCGCCTTTCTGTCCATGTAGACTCCAAGTTCATGAGCCTTAATATTTAAACATGCTCCCTTGACCTCCACTGTATTGCACACCGGTGCACGCACTGCGGTGGGGCAATTCGCAAAACGTGACCCCCTCGCTGTAATAACCCCTCCCCCAAACATAGAGAAACCCGCACTTGACGATTAATGCATCTGCCAAAAATCTTTGCCTGGGCGAATCTTGCAAGATCCAACCACCCTACAGTGCCTGCCCAGGGTCCCTGCACTGCAGTGAAGCAAGCAATTGCAAAATGGCAACCTGCCACTAACCCATGACAGTGCCAGGAGGACAGGGTTAATACCCACCTAGGCGAGCAGAAAATACGTGCGCCTCTCTGGCAAACCTGGATACTCGTTCAACCCCATATGTTGGAAACACTTCACTGCGTCAGCCTCCCAGCCATTAAATGACATTTAATGCTCATCAGTCTAGGTGGGATAATGGACTAAAGAGCTGGCTACGTGACAAATTGACTACTGTATTGACTAAAGAGCTGGCCACTTGCCAAATAGCTATTGTACCTTTGCCTTGCTTCAGCAGCACCAGCAACACTCTGCCTTGCTCCACCACAAACCAACCGGGGTGCTTTGACTTGCTTCACATCAGTGGCAGGCCCCTTCACATTGCTGAACCACAAACCTGTGGCGTCCCTCAGGGCCCTATCCTCCTATCGCCTTGGCTCGTCAACATGTCTAAGGTGCCCCCCTTGCCCACTTGATCTCCTCCTTCTCTCCTCATTGCCAGTGTTTTGCTGATGACACACAGAGCTCTCCTTCAAGCTTCCCTCCACGACCTCCTCTTCTTCTGCTCTCATTCCTGACTGGACTGCTATTCAGGGATGGTGTACAGCTAATGATAGCTGTCTTAATGCCAGTAAGACTGAGATCCTTCTCATTGGGACCCCTGTTCCCTGCTTCCCTTCGACTCTCTGACCGCCCTCCTTGTGTCCCCTCCCCTCACCATCTTGTGAGGCTAAGAACCTTGGTGTCATCTTCGACTCCTCACTCTCCTTCTCCCCTCACATCACAGACCTTGCCAAGGCAGGCCACTTTCAGCCTTACCTCCTCAGAGGCATTCTTCCCTTCCCTACCTTCCCCCAGAAACTCAATGCCTCCAAAGCTCTGGTTCTCTCTAGGCTGGGTTACTGCACCAACCTCTTCCTTAAACTGCCTCTTTCCTCTCTTCATCCCCTTCAACTAATCCAGAATAGGACTGCAAGACTTATCCTTGGCCGTCTGCCCAGGGTCCGCATCTCTCCAGCCCTTAAATCGCTCCGCTGGCTCCCAGTGGCTCCAAGGATCACATTCAAGACCCTCTGGATCATCCACAAGATACCACGCTACATCAAACTTTCTCTCCCTAAATACCTCACTGCTAGAGTCCTGCGATCCTCTAGCTCCAACTCTCTGCACATGAGACGTTTTTCAAGCAGATAGTGTGGGGAGGTAGATCTCTCTATTCGGCAGGTGCCTTCCTCTGGAATGGCCTCCTTGCCCCTCTCAGACTTGAGCCGGACCTCCTTAAATTCCAGAAGCTTCTCAAGACTGTGCTCTTCTCTATCTTCTTCCCTCTTGCCCTCCCTTACTATTGCCCCCATCTGCCGCATCGACTGGCGGCCTGGTCCCTTATGAGTCATACAGAGCACCAGACCCTCCTTTAACCAGTCTATTCCAGCACCCCCCCCCAAAAACCAGCACTGCCCTCCCGGGCCCCTATCCCTCCCGCCGTCCTCGCACTTAGAAAGTGGTCTGCCCCCGTCATCCCCTGGCACTTGTCCCCCTAGACTCCCCTCAGCACTTGCCTAGCCTCTGGGCCCATTTGTCCTTCTTCCCCTCCCCCTGCATTTATTCTGCCCCCTCTAATTGTCACTTACCATACCCTGCCTCCCTCCACCACTCCCCCACGCCCCCACGCCCCTGCACTTCTATTTACTGAACTTGCATGATCCAAATGTCACAAGGCCTAGTAGGACTGTTGCTGTTTCTCCCTTGTCCTCCCCCTCTCTTGTCTTGTGGCACCTGGAAACACCTTGTTGCTGTATAGTGCGCCTTATAAATATTCAATACATTCAAATTCACCAGGTTCCTTCATCAACCATAAACTAGCGACAACTATCCCTTACTCCACAGCAGACCAGCAGTAACCTGTATGTACTACCTATGTCACCCTTCAGCTAGCCCACCTGCAGACCAGCAGCACTTCTACACCAGAGACTAGTGGTAAACTTTGTCCTGTTCCACCGAGGACCAACATTATCTTTTGCTTTGCTTCACTGCAAAAGTTGCAGCCTTCACCTTGCTCCACCACAGACCAGCAGAAGCCTTCACCTTGATCTACAACAGACCAGCAGCTCTCTTTGCTTCCTCCAATGAAGACCATAGACCTTCTTTACCTTGCTCCACCTCAGAGAGAAAGAACACTCCACGTTGTCCCACTGCACACTAAAAGCACCTTTCTTCCACCACACACACCAAAAGCACCCTTTACCTTCCTCCACCTTAGACTGAACACACCATTCTCCTGGATCCACAGTACACCTGAATGCTTCACCTTGCGCCCCCTGCATACCAACAGCACCCTTCACCTTGCTTCACCGCAGACCAGTAGCACCCTTCAACATTGATCCATCACAGACTAGCAGCTTCCCTTGCCTTACTCCACCCCAGGCATACAGTAGTTTCAAACTCAATTTTGAATACAAATGTATCTATGCTGAGGTGGTGCATGTCCCAGTCCAGAATAAATTACCTAAATGCATATAATTGAGTTTCTGCTGCCTGACTTCCCAGTGCCACCGGGATATTTTGGCAGGCAGCAGGAATGGAAAATCCCCATGCCAGTTGAGTCCCACAGGATTCCACAGGATTGGGGTCACTGAAGGACCAGCACTGTTGATACCGTGCCGGTGCTTCAGTGAAAACACTGCCGGTAGCGCCTGAACTCCCAACAGGTCAATGTCAGGAAACTGCGGCGGCCCAGACATTCGGGGGGAGCGAGAACACATTTCCAGGCAGGAGGCTATTCTTCTACGTCTCTCTTTCATTCACCCAATAGTGCATCTGATCCACGTTGCCTACGTATTCCCAAGTTCACGGCTGCCCGCCGTGTCTCTGTACGGCGGCGTTGGGGGTTGCCGTGGAAACGGGGTCCTTCCACGTTCATTAGGTCACGTGTTTTCTCACGTTAGACCGTTTTCCACGGTGTTATGTGATTTCAGTGTTTGCCTACTTATACCCTGCCTGTTTTTGAATTCACTGCATCTGAATTTGTTTTCTACGACCTTACTGAATCTTGTGATGTTTTGCTTTCTTGGTTGAACGACCTGGTTACATCCCACGGTAATCCTTTTGTCTTGCTCCTTGTCTGTCTGGTATTCAAGAAAGCCCCGTTACGACTATTGGAACGCTTCTGACCTGCAATGTCTTCCGATTTTGTACTTCCTTCTGCCTGCACTGTTATCAACTCAGAATCCACCTGACTACGAATCCTTGTATTTCATGACCTTGGACCATTAACCTGTTGTTCATTATATCCTGCGCTTCAACCCTCCCGCGTTTGTTCTTGGAATCTCCACTCCCATTGGAGCCTACTAATTTTTCTCAAACTCACCGATACTGGAACTTCTTCACGTCGCATGAACTCGGACTGCCTTCGGGAACACTGTGGGCGACCTCGTGCCGGCGGGTGTTAGGAGGAGCATTTCTTCACATCGTTTGAACGTGGACTGCCTTCTGGAACTCTGTTAGGCATCCTTGTACCGGCGGGTTTTAGGTGAATTATTGGAACTCTCCATTGAACTAGGACTGCCTTATGGAACACTGTTAGGCGTCCTCGTGCAGGCGGGTGTTAGGAGAAGCATTTTTCTTTTCATCACTGACCTAATTCTGGATGTTTACGTTTTCTAGGGAACGCTACACCTTGATCATTGGTAGGAGTGTTTTCTTTACTTACGGCACAGTTTATGCTACTGTTACAGTTACTGTTTAAATAACCCACCTTCCTAAATCATTGTGTTATCCTTCTCATAGGATACGACAGTTAGCATTCAACAGGATTTCTAAACCAGTTACAGTTAAAAAACCTGCTAGGCATAAGGTACAAAACCTCTTGTCTTGAATATTGTTTACTCAACATACATTGTGGTATTAACCCTGACTTTCCTTTGCAGGTCAGCAGGATCCTGTGGTCTCCATCCATCTTTGGGTCAATAGACTTCTCAGGTGATGTCTTATACATCACTGAGAGGTACATTGGCAGAAAGAACTTGTCGGCTACACGACGGGTTCAGCTGCAGGAGCAGAACTCCAGTTGGGAAATTACAGAGAGTTCTGACAGTCAGGCCTGTCAGGAATTACTGTAGGGTGTCCTGACCCACGTTTAAGCTACCCTGCTACAACATTTGGTGCTGTGGGCTTAGGAAATTCAAGATGGCGGAAAACCCACATGTGCGCCGAAATCCAGGAAAGCTGCGCAGTTGTGCGCACACCAAAATGGTTACCTAACTTGCCACCCACCAGGGTAAAGAAAGGTCTTTGTTAACAAAATCCACTTTTACTGATGTCAAAAAGTTGCTGAAATCGTGACTCATTGGACCACTTTAAAGATTCAACCCTTTTTGTGGGGTTCCACATAACCATCTTACTGTAAGGAGCCCCATCAAAACAATGTTAAGCAAGGATTTACTACCATGTAAGAACCATTCCTGTTTAGAATGCATTAATCCAAGAAAATCCCAAAAATGGGTGCAGTACCAGTACTCACCACTATCCAAAAGCCGGCGTTTTAAAACCCACTGTGTGTTTTTCTGAAGGCAAGCAAAATGCCTATTTCAAACCTTGCAACATGTGCAAAATATTCACTGAACACCAGCAGACATTTGGCAGAATGGAGTTTTGTGTGCCTACAAAATCTGGGAAATGAAGAGCCCAAAAACAATGCTTATAACAAAAATGCTATGGAGTCAGCAGCTTAAGCCTAACCGCAACTGGATTTAAAACCACCAAAATCGAAAATGTTAAATTAAATGAGTGACCTATGTTTGGTGTCACATGCCTTTGTAACTGTTGAAATGTCATAGTTTTGCACTTAGAATCAGCATTCTAGCTGCATGTGTAAAATTACAAGTTATTTTAAAAGCAACAAAAAGTTAGCTGAAGGTCTGGCTTAAGGAACTTGATTTTGCCTAGCAACGGATCCCATCAGGAGTGAAACTTGAGTCACAACTATGTTCCCAGGCCAATGTTCCTTTTGCTGCCCACACTAAGGATATGCCATCTATCTGATAATTGAATTTCCTGTGCTCTGCCAGAGAGTGAACAAAGCCCTCTCCACTCAGGCAAAGGTTTTTATTACAGACGTCGTAAAAAGTGGCTTCCTCCTGGAGAAGCTGGGAGGGGCACTGCCTGTGAGAAGCAAGCTGGCTTGGCAGAAACTGGAAAGACTGGTTTCTGTACCATGTGACCTGAAAAGACACACCCCTGCAGCAAGGATATGGTTTTATAAAAAGGGGGATAATTCATAGTGCGGACATGTGAAAATTTTATAAATGATACCATAATTCTTGTGATTTTTCTGCCCACAGTTTAAGACGTGGTAGGAACCGGTGGTATGTTCAGGGGGGTTTTAGCGGAAAAGTGGATATTACTCTAAATGTGTGCATGTTAAAAATCTGAAACTTCATCAGTTAATGTCCCTACCCCCTGCACACATGTATGTAAAGTTGGGTCCATGTCGGAAATTGAAAAAGCAGTTAAAAAGTCAATTATGTACACTCTTTGAATGCAAGCTCCGAGAATGAGCAGATTTGGACATAGACATGGCTAAATTCAGCCACACCATGTATATGTAATTTCAAACAACTGTGTAACTCTGAAGTATGGATTTTGATCATATATATATTTGGGTGCACAGATGATAAGGGAGGTTGTTTCAAGAGATCATAAAATGACATCAATCTGACTCACAGTTCAGTTTGCCAATCAAGCGGAGGAATGGAAGCCTGACCAATGACGAATGAGAGGGGCAAGTCTAGTGATGCAACACACACACCCATTCTCAAGAAACAGATAAAAGCAGAGAGTCAGGACACATAGAGACATTCAATTTCATCTGCCGCTGGAAGCCCTGCCGGAAAAATCCATACTTACCTCCATCAAACTCCAGAAAGCCAAACTAGAGACTTCAATCTATCCAGAGCAGAGACCAGACCAGAGAGAAAGCAGTGCTGTGCCTAGCCGAGACCAGACCAGGCGCTGTGAGCAGAATCCGGAAAGACCTGACCAGACTGAAGATCGTGACCAAGTCGCTTTCCTGTTTAAAATCTCTTTTGAGTACCGCCAAACTGTACCAAACCAATCTCTTAGTTTAAATTCATCTAATTCAATCTATTTAACCTAAGTAGAACTGCCTCCTATCTGTCACCTGTCATTTCTAGTAAAATTTGTCATTTTGAAAAAGTGTGCGTTTAAAATTTACAAAACCAAAAACGACCTTTACTAAATTACTCATATCTCCGCAACCGTTTGGGCTAGAGACTTGCAATAACTTTCATTTGGAAGCTGAGATCCCAGGCTTTCCTAGGACCCCAAAACGGTAGAGATAGTCCTTGCGGTTCCTTTGTAATAGCGCTCGGCGCATCCGCGAATTTTGCCGCGATTTGCAATTTCTTCACATGTAAAAAAACTGCTGCTGCCTGTTTCCATTTGCCAGAAATTCGTTTAACCTGCTAACTATCCCTGCATCATTGCTAGTGTGAGCCTGGACTAATATTAACTAGATACCACTCATCCTGAACCTCTAAAAGGGAATTAAGAGCGTTTCCAGCATATTTCTCATTCATTGCTAGCACCTATCAAAGCATTTGCCTGTGTTTTCAAACTTCTGTTTAAGCTTGCTGGATTGAACTGAATTACAGTTGATTGCATTTCTGAGAACTGTGTGTTTTCCTTCCATTTCCTTGCCTTGCATCAAGGGGGGGGAGGGGAGTAGCCAGAGAAAAGTGATTACATTGTTTGGTTGAAATCATATTGCGTATTTTCTGTACTGCATTCATTGAATATTGCATCCACCTGAGCCTACATAAAGCATCCTCTACCACATTATACTTTTGTTCCTATTTACCAGTGTGCTACCTTACCCATTTCATGTCAACTCATTAGTGATTAAAGAAGTGTGCTAGTGCCAGATTCTCCGTTGTTAATATTTACCATATCAGATTAAGTGTGATATTCAATTATTAATTTATTAAAAAGTGTGATATATATTTTAATTTATCAAATAAACCTTTTAAACTTGCAAAACAGAATTACTTCTTGGCTCAGTGGGGTCAGGGGGATTCCAAGAGAGGGGTGTTATACAAGGGTAGTCATCCAGAACGCATGAACTGGACCTAAAGATATATCAATAAGGGTTTTCATTCAGTATTCTAGACTAGGCGTTAACTTGGCTGTAGTGCTGAATTGAATCCTCTTACATTACGTGACCCCACCGGCAAACTCTTAGTTTGGCGATTCGGAAAGGGTGTTGCTACGGCACCCTCATTTCAGGATTGTGAAACTCGTAATGAGGCCCTACTCTCTTCCATTCTGAAACCATATTAAATACACAAAGAAGAGTCAGATGATGACCATTCAGATGGAGGGGGATGCAGATCACTGATGTAGTGGTGGCCCCCACGACCCCTGCGGAGCATGGGGTCCCACTGCACCATGTCCTGGGGCATAGGCGATTAGAAATAAATCATTTATTTCTGAAGTTTGAGTGCATCCGCTTAATGGGCATCCATCGATGATATAGAAAGCATGATATGTGTTATTACGTGGCTAGACTGGCATTTTGGCACAGCAAGTCTAGCCATTTCTTACTGTGGAATGACATTTTTTACTGGGCATCTGTGACAAAGCAAGCATGTTATGTGTTATTACATGGCTAAACTGCCATTTTAATGCAGCCAGTCTAGCAATTTCTTGCTGTGGCATGGCATTTTATTCTGAGCAGCTATGATAACGTAAGCATGGTAAGTGTTATTATGTGGCTAGACTGGCATTTTGGTGAAGCTGGTCTATCTATGTCTTACTATGGCATAGAATTTTATTTTCTGGCATTTATGATAAAGTAAGCATGATAAGTGTTACTATGTGGCTGGACTGGCATGTTGGTGTAGCCAGTTTTAACATGCTTTCTTAATGCTGTATGGCATTTTTAAGGGCAAAGTCAACAGGAGTATGTCCTTACGTGGGGCTACTACCATGTATTGGCAGAGCCAGCCTGGACATATAGTTTCATTACTGGCATTATGCGCAACGCTAGCATGAGTACTTTCTTATACGGGAATACTGGCATATACTGGTGCAGCCACCATGGATGTGTATAATCACAGCCAGCATGAAAATGTTTGTATACTGCCATTTATTGTGGGCAAAAGCATCATGAAAATGCATTGGGAAATGTCCTGTGCACTGATGATGAATTGCATTTATTTGATTTTTGGATTGGAGATAACCTACAAATCAATTGCAAACTACCTGGCTTTTTTACCCAATTTTTCACAGAAAGTGTGCTGTAGAATGCATCATTTTATCCCATTATTCCAAAAAATGTTGCCACCAAACCTCCTGTGGTCGGTTCGGGTGCTCCTTTGCCATGCTTGTCACTCTTACATATTTGTAGGAAATGTTTATAGCCTTCCAATTACAATATTCATCAGCTGCCTATGAGTAAGTGGCTGGGGGAGAGGGTATAGGTATGGCTGTTTGAGTGCAAGGCTGGGACCCAGGCCAGGGGTATTGGAGCATGGGCGTTTTCTTATATGTTTTACTGGTATTTTCGGGGAAAGCCAACTTGATGCATGTTATTACATAGAGGAGGGTTTACTGATGTTAAGGGAAAAGTCAACAGGAATTGTATTCTTACATGATGGTGCGGGGGTTGAGCAGGCATTTGTGCAGAAGCAACAGCATGTTTTATTCCAGTGGCAGGAGATGTTTTACTGCCATTAAGGACAAAACCAAGAACAGAATGCCCATACATTTGTATACTGGCATGTACTGACAAAGAACCAGTATGAACATGGTTTCTTATGGTATCATTACTGTGCGCAATATTAATGGTCATGCACAGATTTGGCTGGTACATTTGGGTGTCAGGACTCAGGAGCCAGGCACATCCCCCATGTTTATATGGTAGGTGAAAGATGGAAGGTTTGATTAAAACACATTTTTACCTAGTGCAGTGCGCGGCGTGCCCCTACATCTGCATGATAATCATGCCCATTGCGAATGTGTCCGGCATGTGGTGTGGCCTGTGCTTTCTTGCCAAGTTTAGGTGGGGCCCCTCAGCATGGCTCGCAGGAGGCTCCCCTCATTTCGTGCTGTGCGACTGTTGAAAATATGGCCGTCTGGTGGTGGGGACAGTCTAAGAAGTTTGTATTTGAAAGTGCAGGAGGCCCAGCGGTATAATGAACTTTAGGTCTTGCATTGATATTTTGGCAAATAAATAGTAGAACTGGAGCCACAGTAAAATCTGCAGTTTTAGATTAGGTAATGAAATGGACAAACAGGGTGGGAGCATGGCCTTTATAGACACCATTGCCACCGCTGGACAATCACCACCTTTGCCCTGCTATACACTTTACCAGTCTCATAGCATTCTCAGGCCATGGGGCTGGACAAAACCCTATATCGATAATGTGCCACCATACCCAGGTCATCATCCTGCCAGAATCATGACCAAATTGCTGTTGATATCAGCATTAAACAGATGCCCGAATAGCAACAGTTACTTGCATCGCGTGCAGTTTTTCTAGGACGCCCTTTCCCGAAAAATCCCTTTGTGCAAAAGTAGACTGTTGCTAGGTCGTCCACTCTCAGTCCACTGAGGATGTCCCAGACCTCCCCTGCTATATGAATGAAGCCACAAAGCCATGGTGGCCAATCTCCTCCCATCATCTGCACAGGACCTCAGTCTTCTCACTCCACAGGCAGGGCACATCAATTTAGACTTGCGAGCATATTAGCAAGCAGCTCAGGCTTTGTGGGATTTCATGCAGGCAAGAAGCTAATGCCCCGTAACCAGGCACCAAGCCGATTATCGCCATCTTTCGCAGTAGCGTGCACTGATGAGTCTCTTAATGTTTTCAGGTAACAGCCTCAGGACAGGGTCACTATTAAGTGCATGGAAGGCGGCAGCCCAGGTTTGTGCATCGCCGTCACTCCAGGAAGTGTGATGACTTCACTTCTGCACAGCAGCAGATGGAGGAGTCCAGATGGAAAGCCGGTGAAGTCTCTGAGGCATCAGAGCGGTACTCCATGCCAGCTCAAGGTCACCGATTTCATGGCGTCTGGGGCACTTTCAAGTCAATGAGAGGTGTAGTTTTCACAGCCACTGGCAAATGACAGGGAAGGCAGTGGCAAAGAGAGCTGGCACCTACCCATACTATTCATCCAAATACTCAAGTTCATTCAATTCGCCATTACGTGCGACTATCGCCGGAAATAAAAGCTGAACAATTCCAAGCACGCAGAGTTTTTGTCATTTAAAAATATTTGTTAAAAAACCCCAAAGACTTGTCGATGAGATGACATAGTCCATAGCCAGAAATATTTGATCTAAAGACTAACTGTGCAGTATCGAGCCAATAATACTCAAATGATTGGTCTCATTTAAATTCCTCTCTACTTCCAGCATACAGGCTCCCAAGACATTCTAGCCATGTACCTCCAGTAAGACAACCTTCTATTTGAATATTATCATCTGCTAAAATACCTGTTGCTACGATTTTGCAGGAACTGCCGCCATTCTTCTTAGTTGCTTCAAGTACTGGAGACCACTTTTCCTGTGCTTATGCTTTCGTTTGATACTTTAATAAGGATTTACAAATGTGCTAATTTTGACTTAATTTCTCCGCACCCAGTTTCGCTGTTTATTTCGAGCATCTCACAAGGGTTATTTTTGCCCCGAGTCTCTTCCTATCATACCATGGCTCTCTTTTTATAGTTCCTCGTGTTGACACTATTTTTTCTAGTGAGAAAAGGTTGTAGCTCAGATATCATTCCTTTATACATGATACTCCTCACGATCTCTGGTAACTACCAAGAAGACTCCGCCCGGAACAACAAAATATTCTCCATCATTCAGGCATGGATGGCCTCGCATGGTCTCTGCCTGAATGATGAGAAGACAGAGCTCCTAATCGTCGGCTCCCCCAACACTCTAACTAAACTTGACCCTAGCTATAATAACATCACCATCGATGGTCATGCCATTCCCATAGCCAAAAGCATAAAAACCCTTGGTTTCTATCTAGATGCCAACACCAACCTTAGCAAACACACCAATATGACCGCCTCAGCCGCTGCCTATACCGGCAAGCTCATCAGGGCCAGCAGACCGTTCCTATCACCCAACAGCTGCCTCACCCTTGCCAGGGCCCTAATACAATCCAAACTGGATTACTGTAACAGCCTATACCTAGGTGCTAATCAATCCGTACTCAACAAGCTGCAGGTAATACAAAATAACGCCTTGCGCGCAGCCCCAAACATTCCCAGACAAGGGCATATCTCCGCTACTAGGAAAGCCTGCAAATGGCTATCCATACGCCAAAAAATTGATCTAAAAGCCATATGCCTCACGTACAAATCCCTCAATCACCTAGCACCACCATATTTAGCTAATAAATTCACCCTGAAACCTGCCACCAGATCCACCAGATCCTCCAACACTCTTTTCTTATCAGTGCCCAGGTTCCACCTAAAAAGAGCTGGAGGGGTAAGCTTCACAGTGCTTGCCCCCCAACTCTGGAACTCCCTACCGCTTAACATCAAAACTGTCGAATCCTTCCAGATCTTTAGGAAGCAGGACACCAGCTAGCTTCTAAACAAAGAATAACGCTATTAACACCAGACCCCGTGCGGTAACTGGCTTAGACACTGTATTTTTATTGAAAATTGTATATTGTACGTACTGCATATGCTCTGTTTATTGATCACTGTATATATATATGTATATATTATAAACTTGTACAAAGTATGCAACACAAAGATACTTCTCAACGCTGTAACCAAATTCTTAAGCGCCCTTCTACCTCTGGGTTTGGAGCGCCATACAAATAAATAAAACAAACAAACACAGATAACATATCTTCATCAGAATTTGAGGTAGCTGCGAACACCCTTTCCAATTTAGGTAACATGTTAGGATAAATCTCAGGTTGTATCATTGAACGATTAAGGGAGTTCCAATTTAGTTTATGTTTTGCATTACCTGTCACCTTTATTACATTTTGACAGAGTGAGCTGCTTTAACATTTGTAACAGGGTCAGGGCCTTGTAACATTTGGGCACAAGGTGCGCCAAGACAAAAGCCAGAGCCAGACCTGTCCCAGATACCGAAAGAGGACGTTCCAGGGGCGACAGAGTGGGAACAGTCCCCGAAAAACCCTCTGTGTACCTTGGATGTTATCAATGGTGCCAATCTCTAACGCATAATGCCTTCCGCTATTCTTTCTGACCTTTGTTCTCCTCTTTTCATTTCAGAACTTCAACTCCCAGAATGCCCCTAGGAACAAACAAGAATATCCGGACTGGATCCAAAGGAAGGGGGAAACCAGAAACACTGCAACAAAGAGACAATATGAACCTTCACAACATTCCAATAGCGAGCAGCGCCTCAGAACTCACTGAAACAGTAGAAAACACCTCGACCCACAGCATGCCACAAACAGCAGCATGAAAACCAGCAGAGACTGTCAGGAAAATCGTGCTGGAAAAAGGCGAGCCTTCATTTTATTTTAAAGCCCCTCACCTGGGCAACGCAGCTCCTGGGAAAAGACAGGCACCGACTGGTACAGATCGTCAGGTGAGAGATGCAGCCAATGTAAGTTGGAGGTGGACACAGAACCATACGCACAACAGTATAAAGGGAGACAGAAGGAGATGCAGAGTGTGGATTGTTCGGGTGAGGTCAGAGGAGGTGAAGGTGGACCAAACGACCTGGCAGAGGACGGAGAGAGGAGTAGAGTGCTGGAGATTTGGGGGCAGAATTTAAGCAGAGTGAAAGTGAGGGCTGTTTAAGAGAGCGCTGTACCAGTTGTGTGCAGTGTAGTTTAGGAAAAGGGGAATGGAGGTGTATAGGAGGTGAGTGAGAGGAAAGAGAGAAAGAGTGGGAGATAGCACTACAGGAGTGAAGTAATAGTAGTTAGAGTTCAGGGGAGCGGATGTTAGGGAAGATTAAGCATAGCAGAGCAGGCTGTGGAGTAGGAGGGGTGCAGGAGAGAAATGGGCAGGGGTGAGAATATTGAAATCGAGTGTAGTGGAAGGGTGAGCCTGGCACCATACCAGAGTTTGAGTAAAACGAGGGGGACTAGTAGTGTGTACAAGGGAAAGTAGTAGTAGTGCAGAGAGGGGAGAGTAGTAGTAGTGCAGAGAGGAGAGAGTCGTAGTGGGGATAGGAGAAGTAGAGCATAGAGGGGGAAGTGGTAGGAAGACAGTGGAGGGTGGAGGTAGAAGGAGAGACGCACATCGGAGGGACAGAGGAGAGAGAGAAGGAGAGGAGGCTTGGTGGAGTTGGGCAGGGGAGACTAGGGGGATGAAGAGAGTAGTAAGCAGAACAGTGGGGCTTGAGGGTCTGATGGCACATTCATACATCACCCTGTAATACTAACATCATTGATTGTGTAAGGTCAGTTCAGGAATTCCCTGGGGGAGATTGCATAGATAAGGCATTGGCCTTTAAGCCATCCCAGCAGGTCAGATAAGTTATTAGACAGTAGAGGTTACTGTTCAGTAGACCAGAGAGGCCTGGGTTAGGGAGTAGGTGCCAAAGGAGGTGAGAGAGTGGGACTACCTCAGCATGAATCTCTAAAGCCCCTTCTCCAGCACGGTGTGGCTCACGAATCCATCCACTTATCCCATTCTTAAAATCAACTTGCATAAGCACCAAAGCAGTATTCTCATATCAGCACAGTTTCTGTTATTCCCCCCTAAAACCACTGAACTCTCTTGGAGACTCATTGAATTATTGTGCCATGTGTGACAATTTACTGTTGTGGGTGCTTCCTAACTAAAATGAGGGGGCGATGATAACTCTCTGGCATAGGGATAACAGATACATTTTTTTTTTATCAAGGACCATTCTGCAATATCTATCAGAATATAGAAAATGTGGCTGATTTTACACTGCTAGAATAGAAAAGGTTGGTTTTGCTGCGATACCATCTGTAAATCTACAAAACATGCTCTAAGTCCAGGCTTAAATCACATGTGTGCTAACAGGGTCGATCATTTATGATGTCATCTTGGGGGGACTGTCATAAGATCTGAGATACCCCCATGCCAAATTCTCTTCATCCTGTCTAACTTCCATAACAGAAATAGGTTCATACTGGAGAATAAACTCCCCATCTACGATCATTTGGTGATATTCAGCACTATTCTGGGAATTATTCCCAATAATATGTTTAACGTTTTAGAGAATTAGCATTCTGTGTTATCCCAATGGGTAATTATAAACATTATTCACATGGATCCTACACACAGGGTCGATTTCAATAAAGAGTTGCTGTACATATGCTGATCCTATATACTTATCTTCAATCTGAGAGTTAAGACTAGAATCTAGCCAAATAGTTTGACCACCACTCGGCCTGCCCGCTTTTCCCCTATCTGCAGGGACATAAAGAGGCATGGCCCTGAATGGCAATAGGCAAAGCCGCCTGTGTTGCCTGCAAACAGATAATTCTATGTTGTCTTATAAGATCACTCCAAGCAGGATCTTTAGGTTTCTTCTTACGGCCATCACTGTTCCATGACTGAAGTCTCATACCCTTATGCCCATTATTTGCAATATTCCCTGCTTCTACCTGAGAATTACCATTTAAAACCACATGTGTCATGTGTTGTCTATCTATATCCTTTCTGTCCCCTTCTTGCTCATCTGCCTCAGATACAAGGATATTATCTGGCTCAGGGCTTGATTTAAACCCGCCTCCTGTTGTTAGCTTGTGAATTCTTGATTCTAGTTACATAATCCCTTCCCACATGGGGAGCCTGGCAGGAATCTACAATAGCAGGTTCAGGTAGTGCCCCAAGCTCTATCGTGGAGCCTTTTGGGGTCTGTGTCCTATATTCTAAAGATAAAAGACCAGCCGACAAAAAGTCATTCATCAATTCAATCAGAATATACTCACTGTGAGGGCCAGTCTTTAGAGGGCAACTGATGCATTTTGGAATATCACTCTTGATCGTGCTCAGAACCCTCACATGTGCCATATCTACTGGATACATGTTTTCTTCAGTGCATCTCCTACTTCCCTCGATTCATTAGGGAGCTTTGGAACTTTTATAGTCTGGCTTTCAGCTCCACGGCTATAACTTCCTCCCTTCCTGGAACGTTTTTGTTTTCTTCACCATTTGCAGTGGTGGATTGTTTGATGTGTAATTGTCAATCACAGAACTAATTGTTTGGACCAAAGATGCTCCATGATCAATCTCAGCTAGGCCTAAACTATTAGGTCGGACATCATACACAAGGACATGAGGTTAAGGGTTTCTACACATATCAGCTTTTCCATCATTATAGTTTCCCTTTTGTCTTAGCCCAGCTTCAATACTAGGACCAATTTGCTCCTAGCATTGCCGTACTTTGCCAGAATTACTGATGGAACATACAGTGGTCTCACAACATCCAACATTTGTGGAATCTCACAAATTGTGGCCTCAAGGAAGGTGGGATTCTGCCCCTCTCACAGCACAGTCCTTTCCGGTGGCAGTTTGGGGCATGCACCCCATACCATGTGGATGGAGGCATTACTACAGCACCTCTCCTCCTAGTGTAGTCAGTAGCATTTGCCACCATCAATGATCGCCAAAGACCCTACAGCCAGCAACACCTTATATCAGAGGTTGAGGCTTCCTTCATGAGTACAATCTATGGCGAAATGCTACAGGTGGACAACAAAGAAAGACTTAAGGAATAGGTCAAATATAAGGGAACACATATATGCAAAAGGGATATGCAGAGATCCCCTAAAATAGTTGGAAGGGGCAAGAGCTGGAGTAGTGGGAATGACCAAGTCCATTGCTTCAAAACACTGTAGGATAAAGTTGAAATACTGTGATGAGATCAACGCGTTTGGGTTTACTTGGGGGTGGGGGGAGGCGGGTGTCAAGCCACAGTCTGTCACCTAAGTGCCCCTTTAACTAGCCTCTAGGTAATTGAGACTGTGAAAGCTGCTGAAAGTCAGCAGACTTGGGGATCGGAAAAAAGTAAATCGGAGGAGATGTATTCCTGAACAATGGCCCCTGTGTGATTCCGGCGAGTTGACAGGTTTGGTGTCACCCCGGGGGTTGACAGTGTGTGCTTGGATGGAGAAATCAAAATAAAGCTTAGTAGAGTGGTTATGGATTGCTTCAGATTAGTGGAGCTGGTTCCCATGTAGATGCAGGTAAAAGGGATCAGCATATTCACAGAGCTCCATGATGACCGCAGTGGAAGAACTTGCCAGAGCATCATAAGCAAGATGTCGAGTCATGCTCTTGACCATGGCCTAAACTTGGGAGGCGAGAGCAGGGCAACAGGGCACTCTGTGTTTTTGCAACAGTGTCAGTGCGACATCTTAGGAGAACAATCAAGAAACAGTACAGCTCTGATGTTGTCTCTGCCTACTATCAACACTTCAGTTAGGCACCCTCCATGCAAAGGAAACCTCTTCCCCTCCTGCCCCTTTAAAAAAAATCCCAAAGCATACTAAGCCGGAAGAGTATTTGAATAGGAGAAGGTAGAAAGATGATCGTTGGGTACCCCACATATGATCCTATACACTGGCCGGGGGAGTAGGCAGGACCTATTGTCACCCATTGCTGAACAGAAATAATCTGCCCAAGTCCAGAATGGTGCAAGAGTCCCCCCCCCCCCATATCATCTTACAGGCGGAAATACACAGCAAAGGGGTGACACGCTCAGAGCTAATCAATACCTACAGGTCTGGAAGATATTCCTGGCAGGTCCCCTACCCTAGTGCACTGGAAGGTAACCCTCATATAGAGCACTGAAAAGCAATCCTTGCAGCTAACCCACATCTAGACCACTGGAAGGTAACCCTGGCAGGTAATCCTCATGTAGAGCATTTGAAGGTTACCCTGGCAGGGAATCCTCATCAAGGGCACTCACAGGCAACCTTGACAGGTAACCCTCGCCTAGAGCACTGGAAGGTAACCTGCAGGTAAATCTCATCTAGAGCACTGGAAGGCAACCCTTGCAGATACCACTCATCTAGAGCGGTGGAAGGTAACTCTGGCAGGTAACCCTCATCTAAAGCCCTGAAAGGTAACCCTGGCAGGTAATATGCTCCTTTAGCACTGGAGGGTAACCCTCATCTAGAGCACTGGAAGGCAACCCTGGTAGGTAACCCTCATCTAGAGCACTGGAATGCAACCCTGGCAGGTACTCTCTTCTAGGGTACTGCAAGGTATCCCTCATCTAGAGTACTGGACAGCAACCCTGGCAGGTACTCTCTTCTGGGGTACTGCAAGGTATCAGGTAGCACACATCTAGAGCACTAAACAGGAGTTAATAAATATCAGCAAGACCTGATGCCAATCCCCCCACCTGTCCAAAATGTTATACCATTGTTTAAATCTTTTCCGTTTGGTTGACATAGGTGGTGTGTGGGGTGTGGTGTGTGGTGTGTGTGTCTTTTTTTTTAATGGGAGAGTATACCTATCATGGTGTCCCAAATAGTCAAGACCCTGGGCGTCTATTTGGACTCCAACCTAACTATGAATAGGAAGGTCAACGCCATTGCCTCCTCTTCGGCTTACTACTCAAAACTTCTCAATGCAGCAAGACCCTTCTTATCTCGACAGAACTGCCTCACCATTGCTAGGGCAACTATCGGATCAATATTGGATTACTGCAATGCCCTTCACGTAGGACATCTGGCAAAAACATTGCTAAACTCCAGCTGGTCCAAAACAATGCCTTGAGGCCTGCCACATGAATCTCCAAGAAGGACCACATCTCTGAGGTAAGGAGACACCTTCATTGGTTGCCCATCAAAGAGAATTGTCTTTAAAACCCTCGCTCTCATGTATAAATGCCTCCATGACTTCGCCCATCCCTACCTGGCCCAGAAAATAGCGAAGTCAGCTTCTTCTAGGCCTATGAGAACAGCCTACACCAACATGTTCTCCACGCCCAAGACCCGGAGAGTGCGTGCAGGAGGCACTAGCTTCCCCGCTCTGGTGGCCTCACACTGGAACGCTTTACCCACGCACCTGAGGATGATTGACTCCCACCTTGCCTTCCGCAAAAAGCTATTAAAACATTGCTATTTGTGTGACTTGTAAGATTTTACACCTGCTCCCACCGCTCATCTCGCCGTAATGTGGCTGGATGCTCAGCACCTCTGTCCTTGAAATCTTCCTAAAATGTATTATTGCCAATACTAAGTAAACTTCCATTGTGTCGCCACTGTTGCAACTACGTTTTCTGCTACCAACTATATCTGTAACCAAAAATACCTACTCATTGCTGCCTCCAATGTAACTTAAATCACGCCTACCTACAATCTCATGTAACAGCGCCTCGATGCCTTTGGGCTGCAGTGCGCTCTACAAATGTAAAAAATTAAATAAATAAAGGGTGGAGGGGTTTGGGGTGAAGAGGGGGCCAAAAAAGGGGGTGAAAAATAGGTCAACCAAACTGAGTGGACCAAAATGCAGACTTTTAAAAAGAGTTCGATATAACTAACCCCCCAAAACAATACTGGAGTGCATGGGGGTGCTAATGGCTTCCAAATCCTCCTGGCGATGCTAGCGAACTTCTAGCATTTTCCTGGGGTAAGAGGTACTGGAGATGGGCCAGTAGTGTGGTCATGGGTCCCTGGCGATCTAGGTCTTTTTTTAGTCTGTTTACAATTGCCTATTGAAAAGCACTCGGACCCGAACTCGGTTGCCAGAAGTCGGTGATATGTCTGTCGGGCGGCAGCGCTCATGAATTCCTACATATAAGAAGTGGAGCCTTTGGCAGTTTTAATGCTAAATTTGGAGTCTTTCATTTTCTGCCTAAAATGGGTTAACAAGCTGCAAAAGGGGAAAGCATTATAGCATTAATAACATATGAAACACGCCCTCTGTACCATGGTGTTGCTGAAATTAATGTATTTACTTCGGTTGCTTGGGAGTGGAAAAATGCAGAGATTCTGTTGGATAAAATGTCCATCTGCCATGTAAGAGGAGGGGGTGTCTTGTCACAGTGGACGCGTGAAGAAGCAACAGAACATGTAAGGCAGTGGGGTGCATTAGCGCCGCCAGCTGGGCTGACCAGATCCCACAAGAAAAGGCAAAGGTCCATCACATACAATGAGGCGGGGTGGGGGCTGGCGGGGGTGGGGTATAGACTTTCAGATGCACGCCACCAACAGGACCAATCAAATGCTTCTGAAGCGCCAGGCACAAGAAAAACATCTTGGAAAATCGGGTAATCTCTTAATCATTGCTAAGAAGACTCGTAAATTCCATCACAAGCTCTGCTTTCTTTTGGGGGATGGGGAAGAAGAACGTGATGGGTAGTGTAATAAGTACTTGGAGGGGCAGGAGGGATAGCTCAGGGGCAACGCGCTCGTCTGGGAGGCGAAACAACGTAGGCTTAGAGACTGTTCTCTGGTGTTAAGTGGGTGATACAAGATTAATTAGGTAGAAAAGGGGTACGGAATTCCCAATGATGTTTTATGCCCCGTCACTCAACATACTTGGTCCAACCTTGGCAAGCGTAGAAGTTCTACAGCGTTTGTCCACAGCCTGCCGGACATACATTTGAATGCCCTACATCTGCCCTTAGTTCCAGTCTTTGTTCTCACATTAGGACATCCCTGGAATCCGTGAGTTATTTTACAATTTATATGGGCTATGCCCCCCAGAACCGCTTCGTGTGGGAAGCTTCTGCTTGGCATACCATCACTTCTGTGAACATGAGTGCCCGGAGGTCATCCATAAACATCTCCCCAACAACTGTGATCTCATGACCCCAGACCCATCAGCTGGAATATCACAGCTTCATCCACTTCCTCGAGTGCGGAATTTTCTAAATTGTCAACATTTTCCTGTTGAAGTCCAAGTTTGGTAAGGTTGCGACACATTTTTTGTTCAGCAGAACTCTTTTTCGGAGATTTTTGTAGAACCGTAAGATCACACGATTAGAGCGAGTGCTGTTAGTATTCTGGGCAGTCCAAACCCAGGCAATATTTCTATTAGTTTACTTTAAGGTTTGGGGACCAACCCCTTCTGTTTACTAGCACCCCAATTAAAATTGCTCTATATTTAGTATTATTTTTAATTTATTGAGTATTTGTAATCCGCCTATACAGCAATTGGCGTTTCAAGGCACACATGTTTACACACTACAACACTAAACAATGTTTACTGACAAAAGTTGTTTGAGTTTTGAGTGCAGTCCCCACTCTGCATAATAGAGGTTGTGACACCTCAAACTCAATTTTCAACATTGCCAAGTGGGTTAAAATGAATACTTGCTCACTTGCTCATGTCTCTCAAGAAGGTGACCCAATCACAGCCCCATGGCAACACCAATGAAGTCCCAACCCATTCGATTGAGAAACCATGTACAATACTATGCACATGAGGTTTTTATTTTTAACTCCCTCACATTGCCTCTCTTACTTCTCTCCCCAGATGCCTCTCTTACTCTACTCTTCAGATGCCTCTCTTACTCTACTCCCCAGATGCCTCTCTTACTCTACTCTTCAGATGCCTCTCTTACTCTACTCCCCAGATGCCTCTCTTACTCTACTCTTCAGATGCCTCTCTTACTCTACTCCCCAGATGCCTCTCTTACTTTACTCTTCAGATGCCTCTCTTACTCTACGCCCCAGATGCCTCGCTTACTCTACTCCCCAGATGCCTCTCTTACTCTACTCTTCAGATGCCTCTCTTACTCTACTCTTCAGATGCCTCTCTTACTCTACCCTTCAGATTCCAGAGATGTATCTGCTCACTCTTCCAGTCATAACATTTACAATGAGTTGTAGGGTAAGGTGGCTTCCTTTATTTCCGCTGGTTAAACTTCTTCCCATGAACCCTAACCCTACACTGACTTTCTACTGTGTGTTGTTATACTGTTTACATTCGTAAAGACTTTGGATGAGGTATTCTCCTCATGATAGATGAGCCCCACATGAAAGCGGCCCTATGGAAGTAACAGTTTGATAGCTGCTCTGCCGCTTGATAATTGCGCCCCCTTGATACCAGCCTTATGTGAACCACCACTTGATTGCTGTCACCCCAGTAATGGTTGTACACATAATAAGGTCCCCCATGATAGCAGCCTTAGGAATGTCACCCCATGATTAGTGTTCATTCACTGACAGTGGTCTTCATGCTAGACAGCATTCCCCCATGATGGTGGCAGCCCAATCAGAGTCACCCATGATAGTGGTTAATTTCCTGATAGGGACCCTCATGCTAGACAGCATTCCCCATGATGGTGGCAGCCCTATCAGAGCCACCCATCATAGCTGCTCAACCACTGATAGTTGTCTGTCCCTGTGATAAGGTTCCCCAATGATAGCAGCCCTATCCGAGTCACCCATGATAGTTGGTCATTCCCTGATAGTGGTCCACATGCTAGACAGCATTCCCCCAGGATGGTGGCAGCCCTATCAGAGCCACGCATGATAGCGGTTCATTCCCTGATAGGAATCTTCATGCTAGACAGCATTCCCCCATGATGTTGGCAGCCCTATCAGAGCCACGCATGATAGCGTTTAATTCCCTGATAGGGATCTTCATGCTAGACAGCATTCCCCCATGATGTTGACAGCCCTATCAGAGCCACGCATGATAGCGGTTAATTCCTGGATAGGAATGTTCATGCTAGACAGCATTCCCCCAGGATGGTGGCAGCCCTATCAGAGCCACGCATGATAGCGTTTAATTCCCTGATGGGGATCTTCATGCTAGACAGCATTCCCCCATGATGGAAACAGCCCTATCAGAGCCACCCATGATAGCTGCTCACCCACTGATAGTTGTCCCTGTGATAAGGTTCCCTGATAACAACAGCCCTATCAGAGCCACCCACAGAAGCTGTTCATACACTGATAGTGGTCTTCATGCTAGACAGCGTTCCCCCATGATGGTGGCCACCATATCAGACCAGACCCACCCCATGATAGCCGTTCTTCCACTAATAGTTGTCCCCATGGTAAGCATCCCCCATCATAGTAGCCTTAGGAGAGCCACGCCATGATATCTCCTCACCCACTGATAGTTGTCCCCAAGAGAAGGTTCCCCAATGATAGCAGCCATATCAGAACCATCCCACTGATAGTTGTCCTCATGATGGGCATCGACCCACCATGACAGGGGCCCCATCAGGGCCTATTTGTCCTCACAATGATATACGTCCCCATGCGGGCTGCTTTTCACAAATCACCCCAAAGCAGCACTATACCGCTAGCGGTAGAGGCTGGACTGTTCCCATGGTCCTGTGTGGAAAAGCCAGGCATATAATCTGCAACATTACATACAGTCCATTATTGGATTTGAGAACATACAATGCATTGTCTTTTAGTAAGAAGAGTGTGGGCATAATACTGGGGGGCTATAGGTTTAAGTCATCTGACGCACACCTGCAAAGATCTCTGATAGGAAGGAAAGCAGAACCCATGTAGGAAAACCTGCCTTCCTCTCACAATTACAATCAGACAGACGCATGGCTCCCCATTCAGGGTGCCAGTTTTGGCAGGACTGTCCCGGAAAGGGCCCCCCCTGTCCAATCGTCCCGAGAGTTTTTTTAAATTTAAAAACCAAGGGCCTCATTACGACCCTAACGCTCCCATAATGAAGGGGGCCGGTACGGGACCGGCCCACTTCATTACGGGAGCGCTGATTACGAGGTCACCTTTGTGGTTCCCGCGAGGGGAAGAGGGAGGTAATAACGGGCCAGCTCCCCATTCCCATTGAGCCCTATGGGGGCTCACATGGGAATGGGGAATGGTTCCTGCAAGGAGGAATAACCGGGTCCTCCTATGTCGGAATGGCTCGGTTATTCCTCATTGCAGGAACCCGGTATTGGAGCCCGGTATGGAGGCAGCCATGGCACTAATAGCACCATGGCTACCTCCATACTCGTAATGAGGCCCCAAGTCCTGGTTTGGGGGAAATGAAGGGTCTGCAACAATTATAAAGTACATATTATAAATATAATAATAAATATTATAATAGACTCGAAATTGTGTCACAGTAGGTTGGGATCGAACCCTAGACACGCACATTAACTGACTGGGCCCCAGAGACCAGTTGGTAAATGAATGAACTACACGGCCTGTAACATGTATAGGAGCAAAAGCTCTTTTTAGTAATATGCTTATATCAACAGTAACAGTGCTGGAATTACTGTGGGGGTGGAGTGGGGGGGTTGAGGTGGGGGCAGTTTGGGCTGCAGAATTGCAGGACGGGCTGCGAGAGGGTAGTCCTTCTTTAATGTTGTTGGCCGTCCCGGTTTTTCATCTTGAAAATATGGTCACCCTATCCCTATTGCCAAGAAGGAAAGCTCCTATTGGCAAAGCGGGCAATGTTCCCGGAGGCCAAAGGGTAGTTTCTCAGTCCCTTGTACTGAGCTGTCTGTCACAACCGGTTTGGGGCGACTGATGCGCCCCAGCAAAGCTTGGCCTCCTGCTGACCCTGGCACTTCTCGCGATCTAGGAAACGGACTCCGCTCTAGGAACCGCTCCGCACCAGACAGCAACCCTCAGGCCATTACGGGCTCGCAATGCTGGCAGGCCACCGAGTGTCCCAGAAGATGTAATGTTGATATCCTCTGACAGCACGACACAAAGCTTAGATGTATAGAGCCGAAAGGAAGGTCTGTGGAGTGAAATTTCATACTAGGGTCTTGTCTTTGGCAGAGATTTGTAATTGGAGCGTTTCCCGCCATTAACACCCTAACAGACCTGTGCACATTCTGATACAGGAGCAGGCCTGCCAGCAAATCCCCAGACGTGCTCACAAGCTGACCACATTTAGCCACTCACCTAGGGGCTTTTGTATAGTTCCTCAAGGCATGATAATGTGAGTGATGGCGCGGCACTTAATTGTTGGCGCAGTCAGTCACAAAATCCTTCTACGCGCAAGAACTCAACTTCAGCGATCGGCCTGTACAATCAGCAGTCGAAGAGTGCCGAGTAATATCCTTTTTTTACTTTTGCAAATGGCGAATCAGGATGAAATCGAGTAAATGTGCCAATTGCGAAGGTTTTTGGATGATCGAGATTAGAGCAAATCAAAATGCTTCTTTTTTTAGAGTCAATTTTAATTTGTATGGAAAGTTTGCTCTTTGTTCACAGTATTTTTCCATAAATTGTTTTTTATTTAAATAATACTTGTGCTCTATTTAAGAATTAATGTAACAAGTTAATTCGTTTTGTATCGACTCACTTTTCATTTTTATTTTTTTGGGTCATTGTGAACATTGTAGGCAGAATGGGAGTAATCAACGATCAAAGCACATTTTAGGCAACAAGCACCCGGTTCACTTTTGGGCGATTAAACTCCCTAATCCCCACGTACAAGGTCAGCATGTATGGCCTGGGTGGGCTGTGGCATTACTGTTTAGGTTAAGGAGGGTAAACCGAGTTAAGGTGGTTCAAAGGTTTGCTGGATGGGGAGATTTTGGAACAGTGATTGCCATCATCAACATCCAGACTATATTCACCTTGAAACCGTTTGGTTTCAAAGGCGTCTTTTATACTCAGTGTTCATTAAATACTAATTCCATAGTTGCAATGGCTAAACATGTTAATGAGACAATATTACAACCCGTGCTCTAGTTATTTAATTTGTTGAACTGGTGCACCAGATTATTCCCTGGATAGATGTTTCTTGCCTTATGCAGGGGTCGGCAACCTTTGGCTCTCTAGATATTTTGGACTACAATTGCCATGATTCCTTGTCAGTGACTAAGACGGCTAGGAATTTATTTATTTTTATATTTGTAGAGCGCCTGACAGCCCGGAGGCATCGCTGCGCTGTTTCAAGAATGTGACTTAGTTACAGGGGTTGGGGTGGCATAAATTATACATTGTTAAAAGGCAGTGTTGCATTGATCATAGGTTATGCATTTTTACAGGCAGTGTTCCAATGGTCAAATGCCTTACAGATAGGCATGACGAGCGAGCGGCTTACACGAACAACAGGGTTTTTAAGGCTTTTCTGAAGACCGTGTGGGATTCCATGCTTCTGATAGCGGGAGGTAGTAGGTTCCAGTTGGTCGCCGCAAGGACCTGGAAGCCGGAGCCTCCTGCTCTAGTTCTGAAGCTTTTGGGAATAGAAAGACGGTTGGTTTGAGCAAATCTAGCAGGTCTGCTTGATGGGGGCGCAGAGAATCTTTGCACGAGGTAGCGAGGTGCTGTGTTGTGGCGACATTTGTGGGTCAGTGCAAGGGATTTAAAGAGGATGTGTTCTTTAACGGGCAGCCAGTGGACGGATTTCCTGGTGTCCGAGATGTGTTCTCTTTTAGAGATTCCTGTGGCTGCTCTGAGAGCATTGTTCTGTACTGTTTGAAGTTTCTTGATGTTCTGTGCTGATGTGCCTCGCAGGAGTGCGTTGCAGTAGTTTAGGCGCGAGTCTATGATTGCTCTGGCAATGGTAAGGAAGTTTTGTTGAGTTAGGAAGGGCCTGGCAGCTGTGAGGAAGTTTTGAGTGGTAGGCTGCAGCTGATGAGATAGCATTCACCTGTCTTGTCTTGGTGAGGTGGAATCCAGGTAGACTCCCAGTGTTTTGACTGACTGGGATACAGGAATACGAGAGCTGTCTATGAGAAAGAAGTCATATTGGGGGCCCATTTTTTTGATTGTGGTTGGAGAGCCGATGATAAGAAGTGATGGGAGTTGTAGTCCAAAATATCTGGAGAGTTAAAGGTTAAAGATCCCTGTGGCCTATTGTCTTAAAGCAGAGGTCTTAAAACTGTGGGGCGCCCCCCACAGTGGGGCACGGCCGCATTCCCAGGGGGTTTAGGGGAGAGGAGGGGGGGGTATTTTGGCATGAGAGCCCAGCATGAAATGTAAAAAAAAGATTTTATTTTTATTTTTATTTTTTAGATTGGAGGAAATGGGCAGGAGCAGCTCACATGGTCGGACTGGAGCATAAAACTGTCTCGCGCACCAATGAAAAAGTGGTCGCAGTTGCTAATGGCTATTCATTCCTTTAGTCACAGACTGTTTGAATAGTACCCAAGGGGTGTTTTTTTGTTAGCATGTAAGCAAATTGTGATATTTAAATAATATTTATTCAGCAATAATGGTCACACCTACTAGCTACATAGTGAAGTAACCCATCAAACTGGCCCACATTGGCCAAAAAATTGGCCCATTTTGACTGGCCCATACTAGCATCTGGCATTTTTCGTACAGGCATTGCCCTATTGCCCTATATGGCAGTCCGAGCATGGTGGCTCATCCAAAATGGGCAAGGAGGCATCCACCCAGTGGCCCCCTCAACCATTATGGAGGAGCCGAGGAGCCAGCCCAGTGAAATACTGAGCACTCCCCCTCAGCTGCTTTTTCCACCAGCTGAGGGAGTGGTCCTGGGCTGGCTTAACTGTCAAAGAAAAATACTTTTTCCCTTTGACAGTTCAGTTCCCCAGCCGTACATGCTCACCATGCTCACTGAGCCATGCAAGTGTAGAGGAGCAGCTGAATGCCTCTACAGGAAGTCCCGCCCCCATCTTGCCTATATGTTGGAAACGGGAAATCGCGACATGCACGACGCCAGTGATTGTGCCAATTCCACGTAGAGTCTTCGAGAAAAGGTATCCATTAAGAAGACCCTATATGATGTACCATTGCAGAGATACAATGAAAAAACTGACTGGGAGATCGAGGATGACAATATACTATTGATTGTTTATTTTCTCCAAAATTATTTTATTTCATCACATAGTTTAAGATACACAACAAAATGTTCTCACATATATAAAAGATAAATGCTCAAATTCAATTACCCCATCGCTCATACGCACTGATAGATTCATACATAGGACCTCTCTATCTAAGTCAATACATGGTTTCAAAAACATTATAACCATCTAGCACAGTTGATTTACACAATGTTATTTCACCCTTTCCCAAATACAGGTGTAATTGAATTTGACCATTCAAATTCTGTTTGGCTTTTTCCAGTCTATTTTTTTGTTGCATTCTCACCCGCAGGACCGTAGATTATTTTCAGAAATTCTTTATTTTTTGCCCTTGCAGAGATGACAATCTCTTAGAGGAGGTCCCCGAAGGAATATGAAGATGAGAGAAAAAGAGGCTGGTGACGTCACAAGAAATAAGTGTGACGCACTGAAAAGAGTGGTCAAAGGAGAAGATGCATAAGACCTTAGAGAATCTGATGATGAAGTAAAGAATCAAGCAAACTTTGATATGCGGACTGAAGATTGCACATATGAAGAGCACTATACAAAATGCAAGTCGTTTCATAACTGTACAGATGCAGCAACGCAAGTAGATTAAGTAATCTTAAAGGCTGGCTATACATAGTGAATAGACAGCAGGCAGTGCTGCCATTATATAGAATTCTGGACATCAGTGTCACATATTTAGTAAGCTTAGACCCGTGAAGAAAGAAGGATCAGAGGGCTGTGTTGCAGTAAGAAAAGCAGCTGAAGATCGAGGAAAGGCCTGGAGTAGCTGTCTGGGCTGGTGTCAAAGGATGGAGCATCCAGGAACTGGTTATCAATCTTTGAAGAACAGTGAACGTGAGAAGCTGAATCAGCCATTGTTAAGGTGCAAGAAAGAACATCATGAGTGCCAAGTGTATTCATTCAAGACAATTAAATGCTGCAAAACTGCCCAAAATACGGCCTCCTGTCACATGAGTCAAGGATCGAAATTGCAGTTGGGCGTACAGAACAATAAGAGTGTGCCTATACTCCCTTTTATTCTCAGGAGCAGTGATACTTTGCAATGACAAGTTCAAAGACAATCTGAATGGCAGAAGGCATGAGCAATGAGAGATGTTGGGCTAATTGGGTGGGGAGACAATGTCAAGTCCACCCACTGGCACCTGGGGTACCAGTTTACGTGCTGCTAGTGAATTGAATGTTCCAGAAGGGTACAAGAGTGCCAACCAATTGTAGAAGGTCACATAACAAAGGGCCTTATAGTTTGATAGCCAACGGTGTGTTGTGTATCTAGTAACTGATGAAAATGACTTGCACTATGGGTGGCCATAAGTTGTCCACCTGACTGTAGAGACCCAATCACAACCTGATCCCTTAAAGAAAGTACCCTTAGATGTTCCCCTTAGTCCTATCACAATCTCTCATAGGTCTTTCTTTTTTTTGCCTCGTAGTATGATGTCATGTCTGACAATGTGTTTTTTATGCAAAATGATTGAGAGCACGATTGCACGTTTGTTGATGTCCATTGTAACTCCCTGTTTTAGACAATTGAAAATAAAACAGCTGGAGGAGACATTTTGCCAACTTCCTGAGTCGGTCTTATTATTTAGTGTAAGAGTTATTCTGCATTCCCATCCTTGTATGACGTGTTACTGATTTAAAAGGGCCCCTCCGAGGGTTCACAATGCTGGGGGCATTTTGCTTTGCCAGCTTTGCATAGCTCATTGGAAATGCTGGCTGTGACACTGCATGTCTGTATGTGCCAGAGGGAGCTCCTGCTCCTCCTCGCACATATGGACAGAGCAGCTTTGAGTAGGGCGTTTCAGCACCCACGCGCAGGCCCCTGCAAAAGGTACGTTTATGTTAATTTCTTTTTTATTTAAATATGTGTATGGATGCGTGTATGCTTGCATTATGAGTGAGTGTATGGTGATGGGTGCATGTGTGAATGATAGAGTGATTGCTGTGTGAATGTGTGTGTGCGTGTGTTTTGTTTTGGTCCGTTGAGCCGATTTTGGCGAGTGAGGGGTGCAAGGGGGAAGGAGAGTGGTACAACAAAGGCATGTTGCACAATCCCCCTACCCACCTGCCAAAATCAGCTCTCCTTCTGAGGCACTGTGGAGTCAAGGGGACAGGGATGGCATTTTATTTTACTGGATATCCATCATAGATGTCAAGTCAAAAATACCATGGTTTCCTCCTTGGCCCACAGTGCCTTACATACACACATACTCATGTTTAAATTGTTAGGCACTGTGGGTCCCCGGGGACAGGGGTGGCATCTTTGTACTGGACATCTGTCATATTGCTGTCCCCCAGCAACAATTGCAAACTGTTTGGCTTTTTACACATTTTTTTTTAAAGTATGCTCTAAAATGCAACATTTTAGGCCATTATTTAAAAAAGGATTCATTGGGGAAACCCCTCGATTCCTCCTTGATTGGTTCAGGCTCCCTCGCTGCACTCGGTCGCTGTGGCATATCTGGTGGAAATATTTATGCCCCTCCATTTGCAAAAATCACCGTCACCGCTAGTACTGGGACTGAGCTGGGAGCAAGGTGGGGGAGTCCAGGGACTGTGGTGGGAGCAGGATGGGTGGGAGCTATGGGATAGTGGTGGGAGCAGGGTTTGGAGAGCCCAGGGTCTGTGGTGGGATGGGGAGAGCACAGGGACTGGGCTAGGAGTGGGATGAGGGAGTCCAGAGACTGATGCGAGCAGGTGGGGGAACCCAGGGACTATACTGGGAGTAGGGTGCGGCGACGGCACATGATAGCTCATAGCCATTTGGACTTACTGTCCAATTGGCATTGGGGGTGGGGGGGGGGCTGGCCTGCCCACATTTTGCTCAGGGGAGCCCAGGCCCAAAGGTTTGAAGACCACTGTCTTAAAGAGTGGGCTAGTTATCTACTGCAAAACAAGTTCATTCTAGTTTTTTGGCTTTCCTGTCGAGGAGCCATGCAGTAAAGATTAAGCACTTAATTTCCCCACATTATAGATGTCAATGGCCATATCCCCTGCACTAGGCGGTGTCAACGAATAAGGGAACTCCCTTACAAATGACAGGTATTTAATGAAATTTACCAGTGCCATTATTGCTTAGCCTCTGACTGAGGGATATGGCAATTAAGTATTATGCATGGGCGATGGTGCTCAGGGTGGTTTTGAGAGTTGGGTATAATAATAACCATGCAGGCATACCACACCTATCCGGAACCCAACTTCAATCACCAAAAAGTTCTCTCAACAATCATAGGCAGAGGTCAGGATCCAGTCTTTGCCCAGTTTTACTTTTGGCTGAAATATGGCGAAACCAACTTTCCTGGAGATGCTGACCCAGTGTGCAGGGAAGCGCAGGATGAGATGCCGTGCACGGAGGCAAATGGGAGCACAACGGTAGTCCAGGAAGGAAGGGCTACCTCAACTGCTGCCCAAGAAACCCTCTGAATGTCCCACAGGTCGAGGAGCTCCTGGAATCAAGAAGCACAGCTTGAGAAGGATGGCCAGAGCCACCGCTGACTAGCAGAGATACCCGAATGGGGCTGGAGACAGAAAGCTAAGCCCGAGAAAGACAGAGCAGAGCCGCCGCTGACCTGACAGAGCACCCGAATGCTACCAGAACCTCACAGCTGAGCACCGCCACTCAGAAGACACAAACCATGCAAACAGGTACGCAGGCAGACCAAGAGGTGCTACAGGTCCGGAAGAAAATGGGGATCAAGTACAGATAAGAGGGTCTGGGAACCACAGAGAAAGAAAGGAAAAGGTATATGCTTGGCAGGAGAGTAAAGCAAGCTATTGTGATTCTGCATTGCAAGTTTGGGATCCGCACCCATGTGAGAACCAGAGAATAAGAGGGTCTGGGACCCTGACAGAAACAGAGAAAGTCCAGAAGGACATATATGCTTGGCAGGACAGTAAACCAAGCTATTGTGATCCTGCATTGCAAGTCTGGGATCCGCACCCATATGAGAGCCAGAGAATAAGAGGGTCTGACATCCTGAAAGCAAATGAGATAAACATGAAGGAACCGTTTGCTTGCCTGGAGAGTGCACCAAGCAGGTATAATTCATCAGTGCAAGTCTGGGCCTAAAAGTAAAGTGAAGAGCATTCAACAAAGCACAGGGTCTTGGACACAAGACGACGAGAGTGAACCAGACATAAACCTTCCGTAAACGAAGAAGGTTTGTTCATTGGAAAGCTGGAAACTTTTGTTGTGCATCTAAAGCAGCGGTATTCAAACTGTGGGGCACACCACCGCATTCCTGGGGGCCATGAGAGCCCAACACGAAATGTAAAAAAAATAATTAAAAAAAATATATCTTTTTTTTAGATTGGAAGAAATGGGCAGGGGTGGCTCACATGGTCAGGCTGAAGCATGAAACTTTCTCAGGCACCAATGAAAAGGTTGCCCGCAGTAAATGTATATTCATTCCTTTAGTCACAGACTGTTTGAATAGCACCCAAGGGGGTGTTTTGTGTTAAAATGTAAATTGTGATATTTAAATAATATTTATTCAGCAACAATGGTCAAAATTACTAACTACATAGTGAAGTAACTCCTCAAACTGGTGCACATTGGCCAGAAAGGTGGCCCATTTTGACTGCCCCACACTAGCATTTTGCATTTTTGGTACAGGCATTGCTCTATTGCTATATAGACCAGTCCAAGCCTGGCAGGCTCATCCATAAATGCGAGGGGGCACCCGCCCAGAGGCCCCCTCACCCATCATGGAGGACCTAAGGATCCAGCCCAGTGAAACAATGAGCACTCTCTCAGCTGCTTTTTCCAGCTGAGGGAGTGCTCCTGGGTTGGCTGAACTGTCAAAGAGAAACACTATTTCCCTTTGACAGTTCAGTTCAGTTCCCCAGATGCACATGCTCACTGAGCCATGCAAGGCTGGGGTGTTTTGCTTCGCCAGCATTGCATAGCTCATTGGAAATGCTGGCTGGGGCACTGCATGTCTGTATGTGCGAGGGGGAGCTCCTGTGCCTCCTCGCACATACGGACTGTATGAATGTGTGTGTGTTAGTTTGTTTTGGTCCATGAGCTGATTTTGGCAAGTGGTGGATACAGGGAGGAAGGAGAGTTGTACACCAAAGGCATTTTAAAAATGCCTAAATGCCTTTGTTGCACAATCCCCCTACCCACCTGCCAAAATCAGCTCTCCTTCCGAGGTGCTGTGGAGCCCCGGGGACAAGGATGGTCTTTTTTTTTACTGGATTTCTATCATAGATGTCCAGTCAAAAATACCATGCTTTCCCCCTTGCCACCCCAGCGCCTTGAATACACACAATCATGTTGTTTGTGTTAGGCCCAGTGGACAGGGATGGTATCTTTTTACTGGACATCTATCATAGATAGGACATATATGCTTGGCAGCAGCCACCCCAGCACCTTGCATACACACCATCATGTTGATTGTGTTAAACCCAGTGGACAGGGATGGCATCTTTTTACTGGATATCTATCATAGATGTCCAGTAAAAAATGTCATGCCTGCCCTCCGGGCCCCCCAGCACCAACTGCAAACTGTTTGGCTATTTACCAATTTTTTGTTAATTATGCTCCTCCGAACCTCCCTTGATCGGTCGCTATGGCATTTTTGGGGGGAATAGTTATGCCCCTCCACTTAAAAAATTCACCAGCCGCCACTGGCCATCTGACTGTTTTGGGAACAGGATGGGGGGAGCCCAGGGACTGTGGTGGGAGCAGGATGGGTGGGAACCATGGGATAGTGGTGGGAGCAGGGTGGGGAGAGCACAGGGTGTGTGATGGGTTGTGGAGAGCCCAGGGACTGGGTAGGAGTGGGATGAGGGAGCCCAGCGACTGTGATGGGAGCAGGTGGGGAAGCCCAGGGACTATATTGGGAGTAGGGTGCGGTGATGGCGCTCAATAAATACTGACCACTTGGCATTTTGGGGGGGGCCCGGCCTGCCCAAATTTTGTCACAGGCACAGGCCAAAAACGTTTGAAGACCACTGATCTAAAGGAAACTACATAAGGGGGAGACGAGCTCCTAGCTTGCCAAGAAGGACAGGAAGACATCCAGACTTTTTGCAGAAAAGTAACATTTGTTTTGTTTGACAACCCGAGACATTGGGACATTTCTGTTGACAGGAACTGTGCTCATCACTTTAGTTCCAAAGACAGCATCCTTGCACATTAGGTTTGAGTTATTAGTGCTAGGGTCAGAGGACTCCCTTGCTATCCCTGGGCTCTCCCTTGCGACCCCTAAAAAAAGGCAAAAACACACATTAAAAAAATATATATATATATTTTGAGGCTCATGGGCTGTGGCCAGCAGCATGTGGCTCTTTGTTTCTGGAGTGGCTGGTTTTACGATGGCTATAGCCGGTAAGATAGCTCAGTGGGTTGAGCGCTGGCTGCTGCAATGTGTGTGGATTCTACAGGTCCTAGATTTGACTCCCTGCAAGGTCAACTCAGCCTTTCATCCTGCTGAGGTTGATAAACGAGTACTAACACAGGTTTGGTCATATTGTATGTATAATTGTTCTATATGAAGTGGTTAAGCGTAAGTGCTATATAATAACACATCATTATCGTTTGGCCTTGGACGTCTGCTTGCATTCACAGTTATTTGGTAATATGGGCCTATACGCACTGATATTAACGATACATGTTGTGATCCATTCCACTATGAAATGTATATCACTTTACAGTCATATCATAACCATATTTTTCGTAGTGTACTCAGAAAGAATGCTATGTGATGTCACTTCCTGTTTTGTTATGAGGTGAAAGGTCGTGTTCCATCACTTTCCATGATGTCACTTAAGGGTGGGGTCAAATTACATCACTTCCTGTGATGTCATCAGAGGTCAAGGGTTGCGAGATGTTACTTCCGCTACCCCTGGCATTTTGGTGAAATGACATCCCTGCAGAGCCCTACGAAAAATGTAGTCCAGCTGTCGCATAATTACTGACATAGCAATCTACGCCATGCCTAAAGGCTCTTCATACTACGCTTAGGAGAATGTCACTACACTGGTCATCTCTGCTAATGATTGAACAGTCGCTTCAAATAACTATTATTTGCATTCAGTGGAATGCACTTTTTATTTCATGTTTGTTCAGACTACGGTCTACCGAAGTGCCCTTCTCCCCACAGCGCTTTGAATTCATAACAATGGCAGTAAGGCACCAGACAAATATCAAGTAACAGAACTTAAAATAACATAACATATATAAAACTCCACCTTCGGGGCTCCCGTGCTATTATATGCCATCATACTGAAACGCTATTGACGACATAGAACAAAATAATATTTTTCACACAGGATGGAGTTTAAAAATCAGTTTATGAACAAATACATACAGAGAATAATGTCAATGACCGGAAACACAGACATAGAAAACAGTTTACTTATATAACAGTCATGAAAGAGCAGTGTTTTTATTCATTCTAAGCATAATTTGCTACATAGCATCGCAGACTAGTGCAAAAGCAGAGCTATGCACCGTGCCAGGGTGTGCAGACCACAACTGCAGCGTGCTTCGTAAAATAAAAGCTCTGCCACACACCACTGCAGATTGATGACAACATTTCTGTGCCTCACACCATTGAAGAGTGCTCCCAAAACAGCGCTGTGCGTCATTCCACTGAGTCCTCACTGAGCTGCGCATTATATCACTGCAGAGCACTCCCAAGACGGTGTTGTGCATGCACCTGATAGAAAGCTCCCCAAAGCATGAAACAGAGCTGTGCATTATGCCACTGCAGAGGACTGCATCTCCTCCCAACCTAGTATTCCCTAAAATAGAATCTTCCAACGTGCCAGCGCTGCCCACCACGCTGCTCTTCAGATTCTTATTTATTTTAATTTTATTTATTTCATTTGTTACACGCCCAGACCCTTGGGTATCATGGCGAGATTACAGACGGCTTATAATTTGCTTGTACAATGCTACAATAATACAAATAGAATGACATTTGGCCAAGTGTCTCTAGAAACAGAATAGTTACAGTTTTAGTAAACAAAGTAGTTCATGGGAAGACCTACATGGTTCATCAATGTGATGTTAGCCTATAATGGCTAGGAGCAGGTAGGATGTCCGAGTCCATCCGTATTGGTTGAACAACCAAGTTTTGAACGCTTGTTTGAAGCTCGCAATGGTTTCCTCGTTTTTAATTCTGAGTGGTAGGGAGTTCCAAAGAGTAGGTGCGAGGATTCTGAAACTGCTCCCTTCTGCTTTGGTACTTTTGACATGTAATGTCTTTTACAGATAGCGCTTCAAATGAGCTGTGCATCAGAGGCTGCAAAGCCCTTTTAAAACACAGCTGCATTCACACTGCAACAAAATCTTGACAACAGAGATCCGCCATGACAGCCTCATTAATGATCACCTTGATCAACAGACTACAGGTGAATCTGGGTGTCCTGGATCAGGCCCTGTGGTAGCGGACCTCCTTCCTCCTGGGCCATCCCACCCACATCCAACTTGGATCCTTTCTCTCCTCCACCTCACTCTCCACATGCAATGTCCCCCAGGGCTCTATCCTCTCACCCTGGCTCTTGTATGTGAATTTGGCCCCTTCGGCCCACCTGATCTCCACCTTCTCTTCTAACTTTCAGTGTTTTGCGGATGACACTCTGCTCTCTTTCAGGCTTCCCTCAGCCTCCTCTCCTTCCTCCCTCATTCTTGACCGTCTATCCGCGATGCAGGATTGGTGTGCCTCCAACGATCTTTGCCTTAATGCCAGTAAAACAGAGATTCTTCTTATTGGGACCCTTGCTCTCACTTTCCCTCTCTCACTATGGCCACCCTCCTTGGGCCCTCTACCCTCACCTTCCTATGAGGCAAAAAACCGTGGAGTCATCTTCGACTCCACTCTCTCCTTCTCTCCTCACATCATGGACCTTTCCAAAAAGGCCCACTTCCAGATGTACCTCCCCAGTGGTATTCTACCATTTCCTATTTTCCCCCAGAAGCTCACTGCCTCTAGAGCCCTGGTTCTTTCCAGCTGGACTACTGCAGCTACTCTTTCTCAATCTGCCTACCTCTACTCTTCACCCCTGCAACTAATCCAGAACAGGACAGTGAGACTTATCCTTGGCCACAAGCCTATGGACCATATCTCTGCAGCCCGAAATCTCTCCAGTGGCTCCCGGTGGCATCAAGGATCAGGTTCAAGACCCTCTGCATCATCCACAAGCGTTTCTGGGGCCGGCGCCCGCACTGCATCCATCTCTCTTTTCTGAAATACCTTCCTGCTAAAGCTCTTTGCTCAGTGCTCAGCTACCTACAACTCTCTGAGCATCAGACGCTTCTCAAGGCATAGAGTGTGGGTGGGGGGGTAGAGCTCTCTCTTCTACAGGTGCCTCCCTCTGGAACGGCCTCCCTGTCCCTCTCAGACTTGAGCCGGCCACCTGAAGTTCCAGAAGGAGCTCAAGACCCCACCTCCTTTTCTCCTCTGCCTTCTCTCCCTCTCGCTTCATTGCTAACTTACCTGTCTGCGGCTCTGACTGGTTTGCTCATTTCCCTCAGAGGCACCTCCACGATCAGTCTTCCTTTGCACTGCCTCCTGGCCTACCACGCACTTGGGGGCTGTAATTGTAACCTCTGCAGCCCCCCCTGCCTCCTTGCACTTACCCAGAGCTGTGCTGTCCTGGCTGCACTTACTCAGAGCCATACTGCTCTGATCACACCCCCCTCCCACTTTCCTCTCCCTTGCACTTCCCCCTCTCCTTCCCTTTGCACTTCTAGTGTCACACTTGCATGATCTGAATGACACAAGGCCTAGTAGGATTGTTTGCCTTGTCCTCCCTACGTCTTCCCTCCCTTGTCTTGTGGCACCAAGAAACACTTGTGTACAGGTTTGTAATAAATGCCACATCATATATCATATCATTCCTTCCCCCAGCACAGCCACCTACAAGAGGGAAGGGTTGTGCTGCAGCAAATACCGCTCCATGGCATCCTCAACTGCTGTGGAGTCCAGATCGCCCCAGCTAATGCAATACTAGCAATGGGGGTCTCAGTGCCCATTACACGGCCCTGAAGGTTCCGGCCAAATACAGGTGCTGCCTCCAACCGCTAGGGCCCGCAAGTCGCATTGTAGGATGTTCATCCAGGTTTAGGAGGCAGAAAAAGGTGGGAGATCACATGCAGAAGACAAACAAAGGAGAAGCAAAGTGAGAACAGAGAATCAAAACAGAAGGGACAGACAGGGGCAGGAATGATAGAGAGCGGGAGGCATGACAAGAAGGAGGAAAGACAACCAAAGGCAAGGCATAACATAAGCAGTGTCACATAGAAATTTGCTTTGCAATTCTGTAGGTTTGCTAATTATATTGACACTTGTGCAACACAGCTAACTATTTGAACTACCTTGTTCAATGAAAGCACAGCTCCCCCGGCCTTCCTCTATTGCCCTTGGGGCTCCTTCCGCCCTCTTATCTGTTGACTGAAAGTGCAAAGAGTCTAATGGGAGACAGTGGAGATGATTTCTCCTGCACTATTAAAATTGCCAGTCCTGTGAGGGAGTGCTAGGCAAGAAACATTCTCTCTCTTTTTCAAATAAATGCAAACCAGAAGTAATCTGGAATATACTTTTATTAAGCCAGCTATATCATGTCTTGCAAAGACCAGTATATGTTCTTTTTGTATTTTCTAAAAAGACACTCCTGCAATTCACTTCCTAAAAATGTAAGTTGTTAAATCATGCATAATTACAGTATTGCGACACTGCAATGTCTACATGTTTTCAGTAAACTTTAAGTCATTGTATCTAAATTTCATAGTGTCAACTAAATTTCATTTTGTTAGGTAAAGTGCATCATATTGACAAGTGAACACCTTTGAAAATTGTTTTGATGGCAAACTTAGCTTTGTCGTCCGCTGGTTGCAAAATCTGTGCAACTGGTGCTCAACCCATGAGCTGATCTCAAATTCCTCGTCATCCTATCGATTCACCCTGTTCGTTTATACCAGCTCCCCTGAAAGTGAGATGGCCACACAACGACAATATTCCACCTAGTTTGCCCAGTTTGCTGCCTGCTGCACCATCCACTCTGTTTAGTCGCTTACTTTATTTCCTCTTACTTAAGGAATACACAAAGCTAACTAGAAGTTTACGCAAAGTAGTGATCAATAGTTCCATCCATTAAGTACAGCTACAGATCTACTGCTGTGAGGCCTAATGGCGATAAATATTGCTTTCATGGATGCCTAGGACTGGAATGCTGTGCTTGTGCTTACCTGACTCTGGCTTGAGGACCGTTAGCGACCTTGCCCTCCCCCTGAAAATGGTAATTAATGCTACATTGAAAACTGTTGATATCAATGACAGGATAGGGCCACCTTGCCCACCTGAAGTTGACAATTACCCTCCCTGCCTCAAAACCATAATACATCTCAGGATATGACTGTCCTTTAACATTGTGAACATTTTGGCTATATGAAACTTCTGAGCTTCTCCTTACACAGCAAATGAAGGGGCAAGCATACAATTTGAAGGACACTGTCCTGTGCAACACTGACTGCACCCAGCCACACAGAGCCTTGCACAGAAAATAAATTCCAGAGCCTTTTCATCACATCTATTTTTTTTGGTCGATTTATGCAGCTAACCTTTACATTTTACAAACACTCATCGCACTAATGTATTACTTCAGAGGAACATAGAAATGCTATACTCTTCCTAATGTTATGTGTTGGGTAGAAATAACACCTGGTGACACTTAATATGAGTACAACATTGCTAATCAAATACGTTTGTTTGCTAATCAATTACACTTTAATTAGCAAATTCTACTAATCAATTTTTTAAAACTAATTTATGACCTGAAAGGGGTGGACGACTAACGATGACGGAAAGGGATTACAGGTAAAAGCGAGGAGTAGAAAGAGAGGAGGGAAAGGGTCAACTGAAAGGTTAACCTATGTAAAGACAAGAAAAGAGAACAAAGTGGGAAAGAAAGGAAAGAGAGCATAGAGCAAGGAAGGGGGAGATTGAGCAGGGAGAGTAGAGTAGGCTTAAATGAGGGAAGAAAAGGTGGAAAAAGGAAATGGGGCAGAGAGGGACAACAGGCAGAGAGCCGTAAGAGTAAGAACAGAGCTGGAGAACCAGAACATGGGAGAACAGGAACAACGAGAGCAGGCAGAGAGAAACATGCATAAAAGAATACATGTACACAAGGGGGACAAGTGATGGAGAAAAGAACATGGGGATATCTTATCATTCTACAGAGTGTGGAAGAGAAGAAGGAGGGAGAAGAGGAAAAGCAGAAAGATGGAGTAAATAGTACCTGGATGGAATGCGCAAGAGAACGCCTGCTTTCTTCAGAAGCAAGGTCTCACACCTCTGGCGCGCAGTCCTTATTTTCCTTCTGTTCCCTCTACACCAACAATCAAATTATCCAAAAACACGCAGGACGTGGAAAGGATGCCTTTCCAGCCTGTCCCCGGGTGACCCTGAAACACGAGGCAGGTACCATAGAGCATTTCTCGTGGGTTTCTGACACTTAGAGCAAAATACCACTGCTGTTTGGACTGTGGGTAGAAGAAACTCTTGAGACTAGCTTTTGATCATGGCAATAGAGGAAGCACCAGAGTATTAAACACACTGGTGTAGGCCTTGCAACACCGAGAAAATGGGCGCCGATAGCAATTCCAAGAGTACCAAAGAATTAACCGAATAAGATTCGGGGAAATCCCCAGTACAGGGACGAGAAATACAGAGCAATCTGGCTGAGAAAATATGGTCTAGCAGGACTCTGTGGTGGGTGCCAGTGGTGCTGTCTGAAGAGCAGCAGCTTCACAGAACCCCTGAAATATGGGTTATCTGCTGCATTTGTCAGCTGCACCAGTGTGGATAATATGCCATTACCATCGAATGCACCAGTGTGGATAAACTGCCAGCACCTTCGACTGCACCAGTCTGGATAATATGCCACTAGCATCGAATGCACCAGTGTGGATAAACTGCTAGCACCTTCGACTGCACCAGTCTGGATAATATGCCACTACCATCGGATGCACCAGTGTGGATAAACTGCCAGTACCTTCGACTGCACCAGTCTGTATAATATGCCACTAGCATCGAATGCACCAGTGTGGATAAACTGCCAGCACCTTCGACTGCACCAGTCTGGATAATATGCCACTAGCATCGAATGCACCAGTGTGGATAAACTGCTAGCACCTTCGACTGCACCAGTCTGGATAATATGCCACTACCATCGGATGCACCAGTGTGGATAAACTGCCAGTACCTTCGACTGCGCCAGTCTGGATAATATGCCACTAGCATCGAATGCACCAGTGTGGATAAACTGCCAGTACCTTCGACTACACCAGTATGGATAGTCTGCCACTACTAATAAATGCACCAGTGTGGATAATATGCCACTAGCATCGGATGCACCAGTGTGGATAAACGGCCAGTACCTTCGACTACACCAGTCTGGATAATATGCCACTAGCATCGGATGCACCAGTGTAGATAAACTGCCAGTACTTCCACTACACCAGTTTGGATAGTCTGCCACTACTAATAAATGCACCAGTGTGGATAATATGCCACTAGCATCAGATGCACCAGTGTGGATAAACTGCCAGTATCTTCGACTGCACCAGTCTGGATAATATGCCACTACCATCGGATGCACCAGTGTGCATAAACTGCCAGTACCTTCGACTGCACCAGTCTGGATAATATGCCACTACCATCGGATGCACCAGTGTGGATAAACTGCCAGTACCTTCGACTGCACCAGTCTGGATAATATGCCACTAGCATCGAATGCACCAGTGTGGATAAACTGCCAGTACCTTCGACTACACCAGTCTGGATAGTCTGCCACTACTAATAAATGCACCAGTGTGGATAATATGCCACTAGCATCGGATGCACCAGTGTGGATAAACTGCCAGTACCTTCGACTACACCAGTCTGGATAATATGCCACTAGCATCGGATGCACCAGTGTAGATAAACTGCCAGTACTTCCACTACACCAGTTTGGATAGTCTGCCACTACTAATAAATGCACCAGTGTGGATAATATGCCACTAGCATCAGATGCACCAGTGTGGATAAACTGCCAGTATCTTCGACTGCACCAGTCTGGATAATATGCCACTAGCATCGAATGCACCAGTGTGGATAAACTGCCAGTACCTTCGACTACACCAGTCTGGATAGTCTGCCACTACTAATAAATGCACCAGTGTGGATAATATGCCACTAGCATCGGATGCACCAGTGTGGATAAACTGCCAGTACCTTCGACTACACCAGTCTGGATAATATGCCACTAGCATTGGATGCACCAGTGTAGATAAACTGCCACTACTTCCACTACACCAGTTTGGATAGTCTGCCACTACTAATAAATGCACCAGTGTAGATAATATGCCACTAGCATCAGATGCACCAGTGTGGATAAACTGCCAGTATCTTCGACTACACCAGTCTGGATAATATGCCACTAGCATCAGATGCACCAGTGTGGATAAACTGCAAGTACCTTCGACTGCACCAGTCTGGATAGTCTGCCCCTACTAATAAATGCACCAGTGTGGATAATATGCCACTACCATCGGATGCACCAGTGTGGATAAACTGCCAGTACCTTCGACTGCACCAGTCTGGATAATATGCCACTACCATCGGATGCACCAGTGTGGATAAACTGCCAGTACCTTCGACTGCACCAGTCTGGATAATATGCCACTAGCATCGAATGCACCAGTGTGGATAAACTGCCAGTACCTTCGACTACACCAGTCTGGATAGTCTGCCACTACTAATAAATGCACCAGTGTGGATAATATGCCACTAGCATCGGATGCACCAGTGTGGATAAACTGCCAGTACCTTCGACTACACCAGTCTGGATAGTATGCCACTAGCATCGGATGCACCAGTGTAGATAAACTGCCAGTACTTCCACTACACCAGTTTGGATAGTCTGCCACTACTAATAAATGCACCAGTGTGGATAATATGCCACTAGCATCGGATGCACCAGTGTGGATAAACTGCTAGTACCTTCGACTACACCAGTCTGGATAGTATGCCACTAGCATCGGATGCACCAGTGTAGATAAACTGCCAGTACTTCCACTACACCAGTTTGGATAGTCTGCCACTACTAATAAATGCACCAGTGTGGATAATATGCCACTAGCATCAGATGCACCAGTGTGGATAAACTGCCAGTACCTTCGATTGCACCAGTCTGGATAGTCTGCCCCTACTAATAAATGCACCAGTCTGGATAATATGCCACTAGCATCAGATGCACCAGTGTAGATAAACTGCCAGTACTTCCACTACACCAGTCTGGATAGTCTGCCACTACTAATAAATGCACCAGTGTAGATAATATGCCACTAGCATCAGATGCACCAGTGTAGATAAACTGCCAGTACCTTCGACTGCACCAGTCTGGATAATATGCCACTAGCATCAAATGCACCAGTGTGGATAAACTGCCAGTACCTTCGACTGCACCAATCTGGATAGTCTGCCCCTACTAATGAATGCACCAGTGTGGATAATATGCCACTAGCATCAGATGCACCAGTGTAGATAAACTGCCAGTACCTTCGACTGCGCCAGTCTGGATAATATGCCACTAGCATCAAATGCACCAGTGTGGATAAACTGCCAGTACCTTCGACTGCACCAGTCTGGATAGTCTGCCCCTACTAATAAATGCATCAGTGTGGATAGTCTGCCACTACTAATAAATGCACCAGTGTAGATAATATGCCACTAGCAGCGGATGCACCAGTGTAGATAAACTGCCAGTACTTCCACTACACCAGTCTGGATAGTCTGCCACTACTAATAAAGGCACCAGTGTAGATAATATGCCACTAGCATCAGATGCACCAGTGTAGATAAACTGCCAGTACCTTCGACTGCACCAGTCTGGATAATATGCCACTAGCATCAAATGCACCAGTGTGGATAAACTGCCAGTACTTTCGACTCACCAGTCTGGATAGTCTGCCGCTACTAATAAATGCACCAGTGTGGATAATATGCCACTAGCATCAGATGCACCAGTGTAGATAAACTGCCAGTACTTCCACTACACCAGGCTGGATAGTCTGCCACTACTAATAAATGCACCAGTGTAGATAATATGCCACTAGCATCAGATGCACCAGTGTAGATAAACTGTCAGTACCTTCGACTGCACCAGTCTGGATAATATGCCACTAGCATCGGATGCACCAGTGTAGATAAACTGCCAGTACCTTTGACTGCACCAGTCTGGATAGTCTGCCCCTACTAATAAATGCACCAGCGTGGATAGTCCGCCACTACTAATAAATGCACCAGTGTAGATAATATGCCACTAGCATCGGATGCACCAGTGTAGATAAACTGCCAATACTTCCACTACACCAGTCTGGATAGTCTGCCACTACTAATAAATGCACCAGTGTAGATAATATGCCACTAGCATCAGATGCACCAGTGTAGATAAACTGCCAGTACCTTCGACTGCACCAGTCTGGATAATATGCCACTAGCATCAAATGCACCAGTGTGGATAAACTGCCAGTACCTTCGACTACACTAGTCTGGATAGTCTGCCACTACTAATAAATGCACCAGTGTAGATAATATGCCACTAGCATCGGATGCACCAGTGTGGATAAACTGCCAGTACCTTCAACTACACCAGTCTGGATAATATGCCACTAGCATTGGATGCACCAGTGTAGATAAACTGCCAGTACCTTCGACTGCACCAGTCTGGATAATATGCCACTAGCATCAAATGCACCAGTGTGGATAAACTGCCAGTACCTTCGACTGCACCAATCTGGATAGTCTGCCCCTACTAATAAATGCACCAGTGTGGATAATATGCCACTAGCATCAGATGCACCAGTGTAGATAAACTGCCAGTACCTTCGACTGCGCCAGTCTGGATAATATGCCACTAGCATCAAATGCACCAGTGTGGATAAACTGCCAGTACCTTCGACTGCACCAGTCTGGATAGTCTGCCCCTACTAATAAATGCACCAGTGTGGATAGTCTGCCACTACTAATAAATGCACCAGTGTAGATAATATGCCACTAGCAGCGGATGCACCAGTGTAGATAAACTGCCAGTACTTCCACTACACCAGTCTGGATAGTCTGCCACTACTAATAAATGCACCAGTGTAGATAATATACCACTAGCATCAGATGCACCAGTGTAGATAAACTGCCAGTACCTTCGACTGCACCAGTCTGGATAATATGCCACTAGCATCACATGCACCAGTGTGGATAAACTGCCAGTACTTTCGACTCACCAGTCTGGATAGTCTGCCACTACTAATAAATGCACCAGTGTGGATAATATGCCACTAGCATCAGATGCACCAGTGTAGATAAACTGCCAGTACTTCCACTACACCAGGCTGGATAGTCTGCCATTACTAATAAATGCACCAGTGTAGATAATATGCCACTAGCATCAGATGCACCAGTGTAGATAAACTGTCAGTACCTTCGACTGCACCAGTCTGGATAATATGCCACTAGCATCAAATGCACCAGTGTGGATAAACTGTCAGTACCTTCGACTGCACCAGTCTGGATAGTCTGCCCCTACTAATAAATGCACCAGTGTGGATAGTCTGCCACTACCGTTGAATGCACCAGTGTGGATAAACTGCCACTACCATCGACTGCACCAGTGTGGCTAGTCTGCCACTACCGTAGATTGCACCAGTGTGGAAAATCTGATACTACCTTCGACTGCACCATTGTGGATAATCTGACACTACCGTCGGATGCACCAGTGTGGATAAACTGCCAGTACCTTCGACTACACCAGTCTGGATAATATGCCACTAGCATTGGATGCAACAGTGTAGATAAACTGCCAGTACTTCCACTACACCAGTCTGGATAGTCTGCCACTACTAATAAATGCACCAGTGTAGATAATATGCCACTAGCATCAGATGCACCAGTGTGGATAAACTGCCAGTACCTTCGACTGCACCAGTCTGGATAATATGCCACTAGCATCAAATGCACCAGTGTGGATAAACTGCCAGTACCTTCGACTGCACCAGTCTGGATAGTCTGCCCCTACTAATAAATGCACCAGTGTGGATAATATGCCACTAGCATCGGATGCACCAGTGTAGATAAACTGCCAGTACCTTTGACTGCACCAGTCTGGATAGTCTGCCCCTACTAATAAATGCACCAGCGTGGATAGTCCGCCACTACTAATAAATGCACCAGTGTAGATAATATGCCACTAGCATCGGATGCACCAGTGTAGATAAACTGACAGTACTTCCACTACACCAGTCTGGATAGTCTGCCACTACTAATAAATGCACCAGTGTAGATAATATGCCACTAGCATCAGATGCACGAGTGTAGATAAACTGCCAGTACCTTCGACTGCACCAGTCTGGATAATATGCCAATAGCATCAAATGCACCAGTGTGGATAAACTGCCAGTACCTTCGACTACACTAGTCTGGATAGTCTGACACTACTAATAAATGCACCAGTGTGGATAATATGCCACTAGCATCGGATGCATCAGTGTAGATAAACTGCCCGTACCTTCGACTACACCAGTCTGGATAATATGCCACTAGCATCGGATGCACCAGTGTAGATAAACTGCCAGTACTTCCACTACACCAGTCTGGATAGTCTGCCACTACTAATAAATGCACCAGTGTAGATAATATGCCACTAGCATCAGATGCACCAGTGTGGATAAACTGCCAGTACCTTCGACTGCGCCAGTCTGGATAATATGCCACTAGCATCAAATGCACCAGTGTGGATAAACTGCCAGTACCTTCGACTGCACCAGTCTGGATAGTCTGCCCCTACTAATAAATGCACCAGTGTGGATAGTCTGCCACTACTAATAAATGCACCAGTGTAGATAATATGCCACTAGCAGCGGATGCACCAGTGTAGATAAACTGCCAGTACTTCCACTACACCAGTCTGGATAATATGCCACTAGCATCGGATGCACCAGTGTGGATAAACTGCCAGTACCTTCGACAACACCAGTCTGGATAATATGCCACTAGCATCGGATGCACCAGTGTGGATAAACTGCCAGTACCTTCGACTGCACCAGTCTGGATATTATGCCACTAGCATCGGATGCACCAGTGTAGATAAACTGCCAGTACTTCCACTACACCAGTCTGGATAGTCTGCCACTACTAATAAATGCACCAGCGTAGATAATATGGCACTAGCATCAGATGCACCAGTGTAGATAAACTGCCAGTACCTTTGACTGCACCAGTCTGGATAGTCTGCCACTACCGTAGATTGCACCAGTGTGGAAAATCTGGTACTACCTTCGACTGCACCAGTGTGGATATTCTGACACTACTGTTGACTGCACCAGGGTGAATAGTATGCCACTACTGTCAATTGCACCAGTGTGGATAAACTGCCAGTACCTTCGACTGCACCAGTCTGGAAAATATGCCACTAGTATCGAATGCACCGGTGTGGATAAACTGCCAGTACCTTCGACTGCACCAGTATGGATAGTCTGCCACTACTAATAAATGCACCAGCGTAGATAATATGCCACTAGCATCAGATGCACCAGTGTAGATAAACTGCCAGTACCTTCGACTGCACCAGTCTGGATAATATGCCACTAGCATCAAATGCACCAATGTGGATAAACTGCCAGTACCTTCAACTGCACCAGTCTGGATAGTCTGCCACTACCGTAGATTGCACCAGTCTGGAAAATCTGATACTACCTTCGACTGCACCAGTGTGGATAATCTGACACTACTGTTGACTGCACCAGGGTGAATAGTATGCCACTACTGTCAATTGCACCAGTGTGGATAAACTGCCAGTAACTTCGACTGCACCAGTCTGGAAAATATGCCACTAGTATCGAATGCACCGGTGTGGATAAACTGCCAGTACCTTCGGCTGCACCAGTCTGGATAGTCTGCCACTACCGTAGATTGCACCAGTGTGCATAATATGCCACTACTGTTGACTGCACCAGGGTGAATAGTATGCCACTACTGTCAATTGCACCAGTGTGGATAAACTGCCAGTACCTTCGACTGCACCAGTCTGGAAAATATGCCACTAGTATCGAATGCACCGGTGTGGATAAACTGCCAGTACCTTCGACTGGACCAGTCTGGATAGTCTGCCACTACTAATAAATGCACCAGTGTGGAAAATCTGCCACTACTGTTGACTTCACCAGTGTGAATAGTTTGCCACTACCGTTGAATGCACCAGTGTGGATAAACTGCTACTACCATCGACTGCACCAGTGTGGATAGTCTGCCACTACTGTCAATTGCACCAGTGTGGAAAATCGGCCACTACTGTCAATTGCACCAGTGTGGATAAACTGCCAGTACCTTCGACTGCACCAGTCTGGAAAATATGCCACTAGTATCGAATGCACCGGTGTGGATAAACTGCCAGTACCTTCGACTGCACCAGTCTGGATAGTCTGCCACTACTAATAAATGCACCAGTGTGGAAAATCTGCCACTACTGTCAATTGCACCAGTGTGGAAAATCGGCCACTACTGTCAATTGCACCAGTGTGGGTAATCTACCCTTAGCGTTGCTGGCATAAGTGTGGATATTCTTCCACCACCTTTGATTGCAAAAGTATGGATAATCTTCCACTACCGTCGATTACAGCAGTTCTTTAAGGTCACACTCCAATTTATTTTTGTTTTTGAAAATGTTATTGTGCATTTGTAAGGCGCTTATACAAGTAAATTGTGTTTCAAGGGCACTCTGTTGTCCAGTGGCAGGGGGAGAGATAAGGGTGCTATAGACCCAGGTCTTTTGGTTGTAGCTTCGGATAGAAGCTCAGAGGCTACAACCAAAAGACTAGCTAGCCCCGAGTCCTGACAGTCCTGACATTAGCGTAGCCCCAGATCTTTTCCAGACCTAGCAACACCCCTGGGCAAGGTCCTACTATTTTGGCAGAAATTAGACAGGCTCCATAGCCTGCTGGGCCTAGCTATAGAAGACAATGTTTCCAGGGGAAAAAGAGGAAAGTCCAGTGAGAGTTAATTATTTTAGAAAAGTAACTCTTTAGTTTTGTTAAACACTAGAAAATAAATACAGTGCAGTTAAAATGCCAGGAATTAAGTTAGAACTCCACTAACCGTCAATGACTAACACTTCTGACAGGGTCCAACAGTTCAAACATGGTCGACAAGTAAGGTGGGCCAACTGCTGCAATACGACAGCATGCGGTCAAGATTAGACCAAATGGTAATTCTTGCAAATGCTGTCCGTCTCTCCCTGGGTAACACCAGGCCTTCGTGGGTATGTATGTGTTGGTTCCATGTGATTATAACCAATGCAATATTAACGAAAACGTTTTAAACTCATTTTAAATAACGTTAACTGTTGAATGTATTTCTCTTTTTTTAATTTAGGGGTGCCCCCCAAACCACTTGTTTCCCTAGCTTCGTGGGTATCTATGTGTTGGTTCCATGTGATTATAACCAATGCAATAATAACGAAAACGTTTTAAACTCATTTTAAATAACGTTAACTGGTGAATGTATTTCTCTTTTTTTAATTTGGGGGTGCCCCCCAAACTACTTGTTTCCCTAGCTTTATTACCCCAAATCCCCACCTTTTTTTTTATCCCTACACAATATACATTTTTAACCAAAATGTCGTTATTTATTTTTCATTATTAAAGTTATCCGTTATTTGCATTACGATATAATCACTGAATACCCTATTTGTTTACTGTCTGTCGGTCTCTCTCTCTCAACAATATTTTCACTTGGAGAAATGGAAAATCATGACATCACTGGGTCTCAGATTTGGGGATATGCCTGCAAACCTCAGTCGACAATGGAGGCTCGTACAAGTGCATGCTTCAAGAGGTGTGCGAAGGTTCCTTGAGGAGGGAACACCAGTTTACCATTTCCGGTGCTCCCCCATTGGTGTCGATGGTGGTGGACATTCCCAGTCAACACCAAGGAAGAACTACACTGAGCTAGACGACCACTTGACTACTTTTGTAGCAACGGGTCAGTTCGCGAGGGAGGTGGATCAAAGAGCGTGGCAATAGCAGGAAGGAGGGCGTTCCTTCCCAGTACCCAGTGGTCATGGGACTGATTAATTAGTGCTGTAAGTGTCTGGGCATCCATACGAGCTGATACAGGTATTAGCAGTGCTTTGCCTATTTTTGGGTGCAGAAAGTGGTGCTTTTGTAGACAGTGGCCACACCCCACGGATGCCGAAGATTGCCAAGATGATGCAGATAGTTGTGCAGTTTGGTAAAGTTCTTTTTCATTAGTTACTTGACAAGTGATTGTGGTCATCGCCACTGCCCTCTTGGCACAGGCTACGAGCTTGGTTCCATGTGAATATGTCACCTGAAAAATGTCATCCCGACCCTAAATATTCTAGCAGGGGTGTAATTTATGATTATAAACTCCAATCCAAGAATATTTGAGCAAAGTGTTTAATTTTACTGAGGGTGTAAGCATTTTCCTTGATGAGATCTTCAATGGATACCACATGCTCTGTCTCTTGATGGTTTTACTTTATAGAGTTCGTCGGGTGATAGCACAGTCAGCAGCAACAAGTTGTATTTATTTGAAAACAAAAAGAGCTTCACACAGAAGCACCGAACAAAGCACATATTGACGGACGGGGCACTCTGTCTGCTATGTGTTTTACATAATCACGATTCAGTAGGTAATACATTAAACCAGATCTTGGCGGTGAAGGAGCTGGGAACAGTTAAAGGAGACTGCACAAGGCACACAGTAAATACATGTTCAGTAGCTACACTATTTACAGAAATGTGCAGATTTGTAATCATGTGGTATGAAACACTTGTGTATGGGCGCAAAATAAATAAAATATTATATCATGTGGTGACTGGGCAGTGCTGGGATGGGGCGGCCTGGGGAGCGGCTGTGAGGGGCGAGTGAGAGGGGTAGCCCTCCTTTTATGTTGTCAGCGGTCACGATTTTTCATCTTCAAAAACTGGTCACCCTATGTATCTGATGGTATTCCACGTGCACCAGTAGATGATATCAAGCATGGGGTGCTTTAAGAGTTGCTTTTTCCATATACTCCCAGTGGTCCTTGGAAGAAGCAATTGGGCCGGTCCTGGTTGTGTTATAACTGTTGCTCTGTTCAGAGAGTGGGGGTGTAGTGTTGGGGTGGATGGATTGAATCTCAACAGAAAGGAGAGAGTCACGTTGTGCACACCATATTAATGTTAAGAATGGATGTGATATAGTTACAATGTTGTAGTTTTGCATGCATCTAGAAATGTTAATTAAGGGTTGATAAACGTTACTTTTAGTGTTATTTTGTGTTAAGTGTGATACATTTTAGATTTGCATACATGTAGCAACATAATGAAGATTGTGTGAACATAATATGGGAGAACATTGTGCAACATTATGTGGGGATGCAGTCGTTTTGAACACACATACATAAAATGATGCATGCACACATGCTTTTAGGAAGACTGGCTAGCTAAGGGGGAAAGTATTGGTTGGCAGAGGGACAGCTGCAACCAAATGGCAGCGGGTATTTGGAGCTGAAATTGAATGAAGGGCAATGGTAACAGGGTTTTGAGCTTGGAAATTGTTTGTGTGGCCGAAGAAGCATCTGCCACCTAGCAGTATCAGTCTGGAGTTAGTGGCTAAAACTGTAGCAGGGTAATTGGAAGCTAAAATGACCAATGTGCTAGGAGAGGGTCATGTACATTAGCAGGAAAAAGAGTATAATGGGACCAGAGGCCAGATGAATTGAAATGGCGGTCGCACATAATGAAAGGGCATGAAAGGACGCCAAGAATAAGTATCCAGGGTGTCAGAGTGTTTGGAGTATTTAGTTAGTGCCCAATCAAAGGAGCCTTTTGTTAGCTCTGTATAACCTCATGCAGTGTAGTGCCCATACATAAACCATGCATGTCAGATTTAGTGTTGCAGGTCTGTGACCAAGTGGAAGCGGTACTAAAACTGTATTGTATGCCATGCTAGGGTTGCGTGTCTTGCAGGAAGGAACCCAAGAAGAGAGTTGGGCTTGTATTTGAAATGTCATGACATTTTATGTCTAAGGGGTTGGTCCCAGAGTGAAGGTAGCCAATGAGATTGTGGGGACTAGATTTCCTTGTATAGGGCTAAGTCATTTGGATTTTGGGTGAGGACTTTGTATGGAACATGAGGGAAATATAGGAGTGTGTTAACTGTACTGGAAAAGTATATATACTGTATCTGTTCTGTAGTTCAGGGAGACTTGGGTAAATTCAATCTCCAAGGAGTTATCAAGCCTCTTCCCAGCGGCCATTTTGAAATAAACTTGGTTTAATGACAATGTGCATTCACTTCTTAAGAAGTGGGTTATTTTAGAGTGTAGAAATACAAGTTCAGCCCTGACAGATGTGGGACGGGTTCGAAGTTGAACTTGCTCAAACAAAACCTGTGTTGGTGCATGCCTGTGTATGCAACTATACCCACTAAGCAGAAATCTAAGAGACTTGTACAATGCAAACTCTGCAATTTTGGTGGCAGCTTAGTGCTAATATTTAAGAAATGCTTGCAAACCAAAGAAACTAAGTACAATTGGGGGAAAGTCAATGCATACATTGGTAAAAATCATAGCTGGACCCCCTTGCACTGTTTAAGACCCTGAATATAGCATAGTGAGGATGGTTTGACCAGGCTCAGTGGGGATTCTGCTAACAAAATCAATCCCTGTGCAGCTAAAACGTGTTTGAATGGAATTTGCAGGACCTCTGGATTCCTACAACAGCTCACTGAGTATGTTACTACTGGTTTTATGCAAAACTTCGAGTGATATTAAAAAACACAGACATTTTTATATTAAGTCATACACGATCCATGCAGGGAGCCTAAATCGAATAAAAAGTGTAGTCTAGTAAGATCCAGCTGAACACAAACATAGAACAAACTAGAAAAATAACTGACCGATATCTGCATGTGACAGAGGGTGGTCACATGTGAATGTACATATTTAACTTGCTTAATTTTTGCAAGGTTACCAATTTGTACTTACACAGGGGGAAGGTAGGGCGGTCATCATTCCTCGGGGCAATGTCAGCTGGAAAGCCGCTGGTACACCAATGAAGACTGGGCATTCTCTCTGTGGTACAACATGTACATTTGAAATGCACAGTGGACTGCACAAACACAGGGAATGCACAGTTCTACAATATTTTTCAAGCAACCTGTCTTGATCCACTGCTATAGCAGGAAACATTTACATGATGGGCAACCAAGCTACTGCCTTATCCTGTTAGGGGTGTAACTCCCTTTTGAACCAAAACGTGTTGCCAGCGAGCTGAAACACACAGATGGAGGAGGTAATCGTGAAAGAAAACCACACAGCTGTCAATTCTGACCATTCTATGATCAGCAATCCCAAGTGGGCATGCTGGAAAATGCCAGACATGCTGACAGATGTTTCTTGCAAGAGTCTGTAGACAAAGGTCATCCATACTCTAACCTCTTGAGAGTTTGTGACCATCTCAGCCTTTCAAAGGGTTGGGGGAGGGAGTCACCACCTTCTATATGTGATCATGAGGAGAAAATGCTGAAGATGGTCATACATATTAGTGTGCCTTCCAAAATGGCCCTCCAGCTGTGCCATACGGCTTTGCATTTATATTTAAGGACCACCAAAGGTTATCTGTGGACCAACAGCTCTATGTGATGAATCAGAGGTGATCATCCCAAAGACCCTGGCCTAGCACCTTTCTCATGTGGCTAGGGAAAGGCAGACACTTTCTGATCCTGACCATGGGGGTGGTATCCTGCAGGAGGATCACATGGGAGGGGACTCTGGTCAGACGAATTGGGAGAACCCTCTAAACAACTTCCCTAGTGACCCTACAGAGTTAATTGCCAATTATAAAGTTGAAATAGTAGATAAAAAGAACAAGAACTTTGGGGAATTCAAGTTCCATAATGCCATGGGTACTGAAACGAGGAAGAGGGGCTCAGAGGCACAGCACTGCAGCATGCAGTCTAGTGTTTCTGACAATCTACAACTGAGCAAGAATGTCGACTATTTAAATCCCCCTCATGTGCAAATGAAGAGAATCAGCACTATTAGTAGCAGGAGAAGTCATCAGCGGCCGTGTATGCAGCATGGGCAGAACAAAGACGCTGGGACCACTGCCTTGGACAGGTGACGCCGGGGGCGCTCTTTAGTAAACTACTAGCTGCCAATAGATCTTTTAAATATTGAATTAATGAAAGAAAGTGGTTTTGGCCTAATATGCATATGAAGAGAAAATGAAAGGAGAAAGTTTATAACTGTCACTATCCAAGTAAAGAAAGAGTAATATTTAAAGAAGGCTGTACATACAATGTCCTAAGGAAAAGGGGGCAGTATTAAACCCGCAGTGTGACCATCAACGGCAAAGTAAAGACGGTGCAGTATTAAATCAAAACTGTAATCAGTATTGCCAAAGCAAAGAGGAGGCAATATGCAAGCCAGCTAACAGCCAGCATTGCCTACGCCAAGGCAAGGTCATTGGAAGTAAAAAGGGAAACAGCTTTCTTGGAGAGCGAAACTTGAATCAGAGACATTACCCACGGTTACCTTGTGTGATAGTGGAAACCCAGAGTTGGCAGGAAAGTTACCCTCCTTGGGGAGTGTGTCAAGGGGGAGAGAAACAAACTGCATTGCATGTGGCCATTCAATCATTGGAACAAACAGCATCAAGGGGTGCTGTATCCTTATGGAAGAAGTTGTGACTTTTACTGTTATTGAAAGTCAAAAGAATTAACTGATGTTTGAAGTAAACCACATTGCAGAGTATTTATAGTAGTGGTAGTCCACCAGGAAAGGGATTGTTAGTGGTAGTCCTGGCAGGTTAGTGAACCAGTAAGAAAGCATTGAAGTACTTCATTGTGGTAAAATTCTGTGGTGGAAGAAAGTGGCAAAGCCACTAATGTGTTTGATGAACTGTGGTAAACCCATCCTGAAGAAAATATTGTTGTGTATAAAGAAGTGTGCAGTAGGTGTCTTTCTCAAGAGAAGAGAAATCATATTGAAATGTTCATTGGAAAGTGAAGACAAAGACTTTTTGTTTGATAAACGAAAGCCTGTGGAAACTATGTGATGAATTTTGTTTGATTATAAGACAATCACAATGCCAAGTGAAACCCTCCTGAAGTAAAGGAACTTTCTGTTAGAAACAGAACTTGGTTATTGGAAGAAACCTTAGTGTGTTCCCTTTTGAAGTAGCCCCTGATTATTGGAGGGAACTTTATTCATTGGATCTTTCATTTGAAAATTCTATTTTAATCCTGGGGAAGGGGATCCAACCCTGTTCACAAGAGTGTTTGGTTGCAATTATAATGTTGTTAAATTTGAACAGCCATAACTACCTGTAAGATTTTGTTGCATGTATACGTGTGACACACAGATACCTTTTGATGTTAGAGTGTTTACCCTTAGCCTTAGTTCCATGGGTAGGGAATCCCAAATTAGGTCAGGGAAAGCAAGGAGTTTGTCACACCCTTTTAAAGTAAATAAAATGGCTTCTTCTGAAAAACCTATATCAAGTTGTCCGTCTGGCATTTCTGACCCCTCACATCTGTAGAGAGAGCATTTGTGAAAGGGCCTTGAGTGAACAGGCTAACTGTATAGTGACCATAGTGAGCCCCCAACACCTACCCACTAAATGACTCTTCAGGCACACACTACAAAAAGTCTATTTTTATAATGGACTTACTCAACATACTTACTCCAATGCATTGTCTGTCCTTGGTTAGCCAATCAGTGTAGGGTCCAAAAATGTTCTACTAAACCATACAACAAGTTTACATCAATGAACACATCTCTGTTTTTCGTAAGCGGTGGGGGGGGGTTGAGGAATGGCTCCATAAAAAGTGGTTAGATAATGTGCAATAGCCACAAAAAACGATCCTGTGGTATTATATGTGCCCTCCCCATCTAAGGGAAGCATCCCATGCATAAGGAAAGCAGGATGTTGGATATACAAGCAGTATGAACATTCTGGAAACCTATGTGTGGCTATAATAGCTATTGTATATGTTGGTGATGCAAGCATTAGTGGAAAATAACAGCCCAGAGAGACAGATCTTTGCAATTTAAGGGTAATTAACTGGATAGACCATCACTAAGGCATAGCGCAAATACAAGGGGCATCATATTCGCTACTTGTGGCGCGTAAAATTTAACGGGCCCATTGGTGGTACAGTGAGGGTGTATTTTACATGAATTAGTTGATGTATACAAGCGAAATGCTTTCAGTGACCAAAAGGCTAGTATATTTGCTCTACTGAACGAATTCACTTGCTATGGAATTAATTGTGGAAAGAATATTCATTATTTTTTAGGCATTCGTGTATTGAGGGACTGACTTAATTGCATTAAGGATGGAAGCACCAGATCAGGCGACGCGACCTCCCAGGAATAGACAAGCAACATGATTGGGAACTGAAAGCTGCTCAGTGGCACGTTTGAGAGGATTCAACATGTCCAGGGGACTATGATAATGAGATTTGCACGCCGAGTAATTTCCAGACGGTACTGAGCTGGGCCGCCGGTGCCAGCTGCAACCTCCCTGATGATAACATTCTTAGATTGTTTTAATTTAGACTTTAAACCATTCCATGGTGGTCCTGACCAAATTTACTTCATGTTTTGATCCATCCTTTGACGAAGCAGAAAATCAATGTGCTAATATGACACCTTCGGCGAGCAAACCCTGCCAATAATGGCAGCGTCGGTTCCGCCGAGCCGTGTTATTTCACCATAAGGGAGGTGGGTGCTACTGGCTTTTGAAAATGAAAAAAAAAGGTAACTTGCCTTCGAGCAGCAATCCCTCAATTGTCAGAGGAAGCTCATTTGTATTGCTGGTGGTAAACATTGAAAAGGGTACTTAGAGCGAGCGGCGCAGGCTCTCTGCTGGAAGGTAGTTTCCTTTGTTTTCATTTTCGAACGTCAGTAGCACATGCGTCTTAATGGCGGTGGCGGGGTCAGGATTTGGATCCTAGGGACACAGTGGGTCTTGGGGAGCGCAGTCAAGTAGAGTGCAAGTGAACGCGGGCTTTTATCCGTGAATACAACCCCCATTCTCCCGAGAGCCTGTTAATTGCACTAGTTTAGTCGTCCTCCAATAACCTATGCTCAAACACAAGGAGCAGCAGAATTCCCACATGAGCCTCTGGTTGTTAAAGTTCCGTCATCTTAATCAGAAAAAATGCCAGACATTGATTCATATGTTAAGATTCTGGATCACCCAAGCACTGGTGGCAGAAAATAATTGATGCAAATGTCCCTAGATTAACACGAGGCAAGGAAATTCGGGCTAGTTGCACTTCGATAAAGGGGTAAAAAAAAACTTTAGCTCCACCACACAGGATGAGCAACACAGCAGCCACTTTTACTCACTAAAACAGGCAAAACTTCCATAACAATAGGGTATATAAAAACTCCCAACAAAGAATATGAGCCAGCAGGCACATAAGGAGCCACTCTCTGATCCACCCACACAGCTTCTCGGCTATGCTCGGATCAGTGGTACCAGCTTTCAAACAGGGAGTAAAATACTCCCACATAACAACATTATTGGGACCTCTCTCTGCATTAGACAGTTCTCCAGTCATCTTCAGGGGTTTCTTTCATTTCCTTGTTCACATCTGCATTTAGAATTGTGAAAATAATACCCTGAGGCCGACTTTGTCATTTCTTTTTTTTAAACTGCCCTTCACATAATCTCAACCGGGTGGGTAAAATGCCAGCCAGGTATGAACAGGTTTAATAAACACCACCCATACAGGGTTGTCTTCATGGTTCAGGGCAGGTCTTCTGAATGATTTCTTCTTGTATTTCATTGGTTAAAAATCCCAGGGAGAAGGCATCTAACAAGGCGGGTGCACATGGCAACAGGAAAAGATGTATTCTCCTCAAATGTTATGGTGTAAAACCTATCCTGGGTGCCCTTTCATTTAAACAAACAACAGTTACAATACTTCATATAATCTAACTTAACAGTAACTAAAGCGATGGTACACACTAGTCAAACTCACAATAAGGTATTACAAATGGATATGCGTGTCGACCGATTCAATTGCTCCATAACACAATACGAACCCATCAGAGCTTATGCTGTTCTATTTTGATATTGATATTTTATTTGTATCGCGCGCATACACGTGCAATTCAGAGCGCGTGGAGGCAAGGAAGGGTAACCAGGGAGAACAAAAACAACGATCTTACTGGGCCCAGTGACAATCATTTCAGGACAATAATTGGATGTGGATGCTGTAAGGCAAGGTATGACAATCCATCCCACTTCTTTCCCACTCAAATCTCGTCTCTGCAATATAGTGTCCAGAAGGTTTATTTTAGGATAATCCGCCCAGAGCGCTGTAGTAGGGATGTACTGCCCCATCTCACTATGGCAGGGATGTAGTGTGCCTCTCACTATGATAGGAAAATAGTGCCCAGCTCACTATGACCGGGATATATTGCCCCTCTCAATATGATAGGGAAATAGTCCCCAGATCACCAAGTAGGGATAAGGTACCTAGGGAACCATAGTCCATGTCGCAGGACATCTGGTCCAACAACAGTGTGCCCTCCTATACATGCTCTGCAGATCAGTGGTCCCAGAAAAGAGGCCACATGGCATTCCAGATCAGCGGTGGCTTCCCCTCGTGGCGATCCTGTTTCTCTGCTGTCCTGCCATCTGTTACACATGCCCCACCTTCTAATTTCATTGGCCTTTTAAAAGGTATGTCGTCATTTGTCCTTTTCTTGTGGCTGGGATTGGTCCTTTCCTCCTCACCTATGTCTGCTTTTGTCTCCTTTCAATGCTTCGGCTCAGAGGTTTGAAAGAGCCTGGCTTCTTAGGGACAGGCATAGGTTCTGCCTCCTTCTCCTGGCTCTGCATCGTTGGATATCCTCGGTCAATCATGCTGCGGCCAACCCAGCTCCTTCGGATCCTCTCTCACACCACTTGGTCCAATGCGGATCCCATAGGGCATACAGGATCCTGAGTCAAGAAGTGTCAGCTAGCCGCCGCTCCAGTCCTCTGAAGCATGGCCTCTCTGATCCTTCTACTGGTATGCACCTGCAAAGGTCCCATCTGGCATACTGTACTCCACGGTGTGATAGGCTACGGTATGCAGCATGCTGTTTGCAGTTACCAAAGCAAACAAGGCTTCCAAAGGGCACCAGGTCGGGGATGGGCCACTTCAGTTTAGTACAGTTCAATTGCTTAGTAATCATCAGCTGCAGGTGTTGCTGGTTATGGGCACTCAAGTTGCGATGTCTCTACCTATTCTTGCAGGATCCACGCATGGACAGCAACAAGGCTTTTGGTAAGGGAAGTTCTTTAAGCTCATGACTTGGCTGTGCCGGATATGTCAAGGTAAACGAGCCCAGCGCAGGGCCTCTCTCTCTTGCTAAGGACAAGAATGAAGGTGTTTGCAAACAGTGGCCGAGGTTTACTGTTGGGCGCTGTAGGGGAAGGGTGCAGTTCTGCAGAGGTTCCGCACAATTCCTCTTTCTCTGAATGATGACTCTACAGATTCAGGCGGCATCTTGCCGAACTACTCACTGGGACAAGTAAGCCAATGCAGCATTGGCAGATGGAAGGAATCTCTTGGACGCTTTAGTAAGGACTCCAGGTCAGCAGGTAGCAGGTGCAGGATGCAACCGTGACTCACAAACTACTGTGACTTGAATCTCTGCCGCCTGTGATAGCAACAGCACTGGCCAGAAGGTTGTGGGAGTCTGTGGCAGCATTTCACATGCCACTGAGTGCAAGGGGTTGTATCCGTATAGATGAAACGGAAACTTTCTTCCATCACTTGTCAATGTGGACCAATCAGTGCATTTGAGAGCATGTGATCCTGTGGGTGAAGGTGTCTGGACCAGTCTCACTTCCCTTAACTGCTTGCTGACCATTGAGCATAAAAGAGACAGGTTACAACCCGAGAACTTAAGAACTTTGGAAGGATTGCATTAAATACTTCAGGTTTTCCAGTAAGTTTCCTTTTCCTCCAGGTCGAGCCTACAATATCAGGTAGTTTATTTACTTCCATTGCAGGTCCTTACCTGTTACCGAATACATTTTATTTGTTTTAATACACTGTGTCTGGACATTAGGTTGTTTATACCCCACTGCCATTTGTATAGTACTAACTTCATGTACATTTCATTCATCTTTCCATAGTGAAGCAGTAATACTCTATGTAGGGTGACCAGATTTCCAAAACGAAAAACTGGGACGCTCAACAAAATAAAAGAGGGACTACAACATTGCAGCCCACCAATTGCCGCCCCTCCCCCAACACCCAATCATATATCCAGCACTTCTCCTTTCCATATCATCCCATTTGTGCAGTTTCGTCTGTGAATCTTGGCATGGTAATTCAAAACAAGCGTGTGCGATAATTGATATGACATGGCTTGCTGTACAATCATTTCCAAGCCAGTCTCTGTGGCACAGTCAGTAAGTGTTGTGACTTTGTGACCTGTGCCTGAAATGCTGGGGGTTCGAGCCAATCCTCCAACTTCAAAATTCTGAAAGTGTTGTTTAAAATAATTACAATTTTAATTACAGTAGCCATCCAACCATGCAAACCCCGGACGGGGTTTCTAAAATGAAAAAACTCCCGGGACGGAGGGCGATTTCCCCGGACTGTCCCGGGTAAACCGGGACGTCTGGTCACCCTAACTCTATGCTACTACGGAAGCAGATTTTGTATCTCGGAAGGGCTCTCAGTACCAGCAAATGTTACTGCTATCTTCCCTCCCTGCTAGATTTGGTGTCCTGAATTTTAAGTCTACTCTGGGTCTGTTTCGTTTGCCCAAAAGGTCAATGTAATCAAGATTTAAAAAACCTAATATCCACACCAGTTTAGGAGGATACCAGTAGGTTTATAAAATATGCTCACAAAAATGTATGTTTTTTTAGACAATTGTCATGAGTAGAAATCTTCAGTATGGTGCTTCTCTTAGATGGTAAATAACTTTGAAGTCTAGTAATTCCAACCGATCGACCAATGAAAGCAATAAGGGTGTAATTGACACTGCATGGAAGCCCCGTGCCACGCCTCCAATCGCTTCCAAAAGGAAACTCCATCTGCACAATGTAGGGAAACATTCCACCATGGGCATTCACGTTAGTGCCTTCCAACATCAAAGTTCAGAAAACTAGATTGACTTCAAATTTCCAACCAAACAACAGAATTTGAAATTGTGAATGAACTATCTGAATTTTGATTGCCCCCTGATGGACATCATTTCATATCTCATTGGCAGTGGGTGGAATTGGTACACCCTGGTGCTCCTTCAGGATTGAGCATTCCCCACTGGCTGACTGTGCAATGGGAATTGTACTGCACGTTCCCGGAAATTCAATATCGAGATTGGCCAATAGGAATTGCTGTTAGTCTTATTGAATTTGGCCACCTGACAGTAATCAAATAGATCACAAATGTGCAAAATTTTATTTTGGAACATTAGTGCCCGGCAAGGGAGGTGTGGGGGCCTCCCAGCCAATGAAGAGTCTCAAGACAGGGTCATTACCACACATGGAAAGGCTATGATCCAAGCCTCCTCAGAGCGGGAGGCCGACATCTTCTCTCACCAGGAACAGAGGTAAGTGCGCTCCCTGCATACCTTACACCTTCCACGACACCCCTTTTCCACATATCTGCTCCCCTCCCTACCCCATCCCCACTTAACAGCGCTGCTCTGTCCCTCACCGTTGCTGATTAGCCGCCATGGAAAATGAGAAGGGACTATGTGTAGGTCTTTCTCCCGTTCCCTAACAAGCATTTTCTTTGTTTATTTTTTTATGTATTTTTTAATGCCCGACATGGACAGGGAGAAGAGACTACGTGTAGTCCCTTCCCGCCGATCCATGGTGTCCATTTTTTATTTTTTTTACAGTTTGTTCAATGACTGAGCATATTGCTTTAATCAAGTTCCCAATGCCAGTAGAAGAGTTCTGAAACAATCGGGTACCGTTATGTCTGCACGAGAAGTATCTGTGGAGTGTACATGTAAAGGTGCACTATTCAGATATGCAAGCGCAAATGTCTGTGTTCCCTTCTGCACATATTGGGAGTAGATTCGAGCGCCTGATTGACATGGTGGGTAGCCCGATATTTTTGATGAATGGAGAATTCTCCATTGTGGTAGAAAAGTCAGTGATTCATGGAGTAATTTGTAAAGATTGCTGATCGAATAGTGATGGAGGATGACGCAAACAATCTTTCAGTCTATGTTTTGTATTGGTTTTAAATGGTGCAATGTATGTTTATTATTATAGATACTTGTTGGGATACATCTGTTGGTAAAAAATCTCTGCAACAAGGGAAATGACTGTCTGTGAATAGGAGTATGTCACAAGGGGCACATTTAATATATTTGAAATTGACATGTGTCCTGATGAAGGCCTGCTTATACACAATGGAGGAAAGTAACTAGGTGGCTGTATCCTCTGCTCTGGGCGAAACACATGGTGTCAACAGTATTCTTTGTTCATTTATCAGTAAGACGTGGCGATCACTGGGGGCCAAGCATTTATTAGGATTTGAGCAAGCAATTGCTGCCACCAAATATCCCGTCAATGGATGTTTTCAGAGATAGGATAAACACAATTGACGCAGCTAATTGTATGAATTAAAGTGGGAGGCTGGCCCATTATTTTCATAATTTTTCTAAAATATAGACAATATTGTAATGTATATTACAGATATGTTCCAATGTAAAACTGCACTAAGAGCATTTTACTAACCCCTTGAGCACATATGTTTTCCTGAAAAGGGTTTTAATTTTTTTGTACTTAATAAAGAATGTTTTTTACATAGCATTGACCTCTGAGGCTGGCAGTCCGTGTTCTTAACTGATCTTAAAATTAGACAGGGTCTCGCAGAGAACTGAGATTTGTGGGTGGGCATCCACAGAAGGCTTCCTTGACTGGGGTGAGAACCAAAGAGGTTTCTTCCATGGGGCAGGGACACAACAAAGCCCCCATTTGCATTGCAGAGCAAAGTCCATGGACGACCAAATCTAAAAGGCTGGGCAAGTGGCAAAAATAGACCGTTTAGACTTTTTTCCCTATCACGACAAGTGATATTTTTTTCTGTCTTTTCTTTATTACTTTACCATCCAGTGTCTTTGTGAATTAAGTGGTTTCATGGAACCCACACTGACGTCAGTCTTGGCCAAAGCAGGAATATAAAAACATTAAATAAAATAACATGTAGGATTTAATAAATGTTGACATTTATTATTTATTATTTATTTTATACATAGTAAAATTATGTGAAAATGTTATCATTTGAAACTTAGCCATTATACAAATGAGAACTTATAACTATATATTTTCTTTGCAAATTCACTTGTAAAAACCCCACAAAAAATCTGTGTTCATACTATCACGGCTTCAGCGATCATACTGACTCAAAGCTAAAGCCCTTGTCAACTCTCTTGTTGATGAGGATCTTACGCAACATGTGGCCACGCCCACTCACGCCAAAGGTCACATTCTTGACTGGATCCTCACCATGAATGCTCCCATTATTTATCTCAGCCATTTACCCCCTACCCTGGTCTGACCACTCTCTGATGGAGTTAGACTCATCACTCTGCCATTCCCACTCCCCCCCCCGCCCAGCCATCCGGCCAACCACACACCCTCTTCTAACTCCACCATGGCTCGCAATGCACACAAGCTCACTGACGACTCCTAAGCTCCAGGCTCTCCAAACCCCATTGCCCCTGACAAATAATGACCCTGAAATCCAAGCCGACCTCTAAACTCAGGCCTCTAACACACTATGGCCGTACACGCCCCCTAAAAGCTCAAAATACTAAAGCACACACGCCAGCAAACATCTGGTCGTAGGAACATCTTGTCATCCTCTGCAGATGCAAAAGAGCCCTAGAACACCTATGGAAGAAGCACTCCACCCTATCTAATTGTGTTAATCTCTCCATTGCCACCGAAATCTACAAAAAGGTCGTAATGTTATCCAAGGCCAACTCCTATAACTCCAGAATCACCAATGCCAAATAACTTTCCTCTATTCTCAAAGAGGTAGTGAACCCTGTCCCCTTACTGCTCCAAGACCCAGTCAGACAAAAAATGGTGTTCCACCATCCAAACCACCCTTTGTCAACAAAATGGACACAATAAGGGACAAAATTGCAGCCAAAAAAGCACAACTCGCTGCTAAACACCTGCTGTTGAACTCACCTGCGCCCCCTATCTCACCCAAAGGCCCCCGCCCACTCCCTTCAGTTTCTCCCAAGTATCACAAACGAATGCACTCTAAACTATCCACTCACTCAAACCATCCAACTGCAAGGGGGATGGCTGCCCTGCTCATATCGTCAAGCACCACACCACTACACTTACCCTGTTATTACTGAATTCATCCACATCTCCTTCCAGACCAATTCAGTCCCCAATAGCCTCAAAGCTGCCTGGGTTAACCCTGTACTTAAGAAAACCTCGCTTGACCTTAGTTTCCATATCAATTACCGCCCCTTACTCAAAATTCTAGATCATATGGCCTACTCCCAAATCCAACCTTTTTGTGAAAAACGGCACTTGCTGGGGGTGAGACAATCGGGTTTTAGGCCTAAACAGCACCAGGACTGCCCTGTTTGACCTCAAAATCCAGCTAGAAAACATCCATGACTCAGGGAATCTGCCTATTCTCTACCTCCTCAACCTCTCCACCGCCTTCGATTTGGTGGACCATGATACTCTCTGCCACCACCTTAGCTCTAACTTCCATTTCTGCACGAATGCCACCACTTGGGTTAAATCCTTCCTAAGCAATTGCACTTCTCGAATATTTATTGGGAACTCTGCAGCAGACCCCATTGCTGTACCCATTGGAGTCCCTCAAGGCTCCTGCCTCTCTCCGACCTGCTACAACATTTTATCAAGCCACTATTCAACCTTCTTGACTACCTTGGTATTTCCTACACCAACTTTGTCGACGATACTCAGATCCTCATCCCGATTACAGGTAACCACCATGCTGATACTAGCTCCATAAATAGGGAAACCAACATCATCCAAAATTGGATGGCCACCCACAATCTGTGTCTCAATGACGACAAAACAGAGCTGCTCATTGCGGGCTCCCCTTTCCGGCTCAAAAACTTACACCACTCTATGACCAAACAAACTAACGCCCTAGCATCTTCCATGGGCTACACCTTTAAGCTTATCTCTCTGAGCAGACAATTCCTCACTTCAGACAACTGCTTAGTGCTTGCGAGGGCCAAACTGGACTATTGCAATGCTCTTCTCATGGGCACCACTGCAAAAAACCTTGTTAAACCCCAACTCCTTCAAAATGAAGCCCTTTGTGCTTGTGCAGCTCTGGGTTTCCATCGAACCGATCATATCTCATATCTCAGCATCCAGACATGATGTCCAATGGCCCCCCGTCAGGGCCTGCATCAATTTCAAAATGTTGACTATTGCACACCGCTGCATACGCAAAGATGTTCTGCTATATCTTCACAACAGGACTGCCTCGAAACCCCAGGTGCACCCCCTAAGATCATCGGCCAGCCTGACCCTGGTCAAACAAAGATTCAAAAGTAAAATAGCGGGAGGCGTGAGCTTTTGTGCCACAGCGCCCTCTCTCTGGAACAGTCTGCCACCAAACATCAGAAATGAACGATCTTATCTGACTTTCAGAAAACTTGTGAAAATGTGATTATTTAACAAATATGACTAATGCCAATATGTCTCTCTACCTTTGATTTAACTCCATGTTTATTCTGTACAAACGCTGTGATACGTCGGGGTCTGTGCGTTACACAAATGTAATAAATAAATAAATACAGCTTACTGACATATTCCAAAAAAATTACATCGATTTGTTTTAAAAGCACACAATAAAAATTACACAAATTAACTTTACTGACTCACGGAAATACATGGCACTATTTAAGAAAATAATTACAACCCGATTAAAAATCAACCATTAAAGAGTTAAATTCTAGAAGAGATGCGTCCATATTCAAGCCTTACCGGATTCCCTTGTTAAGTGCAATGCTGTGTAAGGAGAGACGAGAGATTGCCGATATCACCTAGAAAAATAAAGAAAACAACATATGTGATCAGTGAAAAAAGAAATGTGCAACACACAATTCACTTTTCATTTTTACAAGAGAAATAAAGCAACCCACAGAACTTATGTATCTCTATGACAGGAAGAGTGTTTAGATCACACAGAGCTCCTAGGAGACAAAACAAACTTACCACCGGGCATATCTCCTCTGCCACGGGGCTTAGCTCCTCTGCCACTTCCAACCAGAATCAACTCAACTAGGTAGGTTAAAATCTACCGCCAACCATCTGAAAGCAATGCTGTTCAAAGGCACCTGGCCCTTTCTGTATGCAAAACATCACAATGCTCGGTTTACCCAATCCAGAGGAATACACTTAAGCAATAGGACCCGAGCAGGGGGGTGGGGGTCCTTACCACTTCAGGTAATGCTCCGGGGCCCATAGTTCTAGGCCAGAGCGAAGCGAGGGCCTTAACGAAGGCCCCAGGTATTACCTGAAGCGGTAATGTCCCCCCCTGCGAGGGGCCTATTGCGATTAGTTCCCCGGCCCCGGTCCCTTTCCATGCTGGCCATTCAAAATGAGTGGAAAAAGGTAAACAAACAAAATGGCCACCATGGAAAGGGAGAAGGGACTACAACTAGTCCCTTCTCCCTTTCCATGGTGCCATTCAAAAAATAGGGAAAATGTAAACAAACAAATGACTGCCATGGATAGGTTACATGTAGTCCCTTTTTCCTTTCCATGACAGCCTGTTGCGGATCGGGAGCGGACGCGCTGGGTACAGAAGTGTTCCCAGCGTGTCTGCTTCTGAAATGAACCAAAAAGAAGGTAATTGGGGTTTGGAGGGTGGCGAGGGGATTGTTTGGATTGTGGGGATCGAGGGGAGGGAAAACACTTACCTCAATCCCCGGTGGGGGAAGATGGCTGCCTCCAGCCATGTGGTGGCTTGGAGCGGGGATTACCCCATTCCGAGCCTCCTCATTCGCTGGGGGACTGCCACACCCCCCTGCCGGGGACAGAAAGGAAAGTAATGTTAAGAGAGGGATTCCTGGTCAGGTAAAGCCCCGGCGAGGGCCAATGAGATTGCGTGTTACAATCACATTGTCCGTCGCCGGGTACTAATTTTCCATAGAAACACTTGTGTACAGGTGCATTATAAATGACATATCATATATTGGCCATTAATTATTTGCTCACACACAGTACGGGATCAGCGGCATCAATTAACACCAAGTGTTATATTAATTAAAGTCTGTAGTATGAGCATGCATAGATTCTGCCGTTAAATAGTGTGAAAAAGTGAATATATTTTTAGGGCAAAAGACTTGACTTTGTTGATCTCTGTGACATAGATGAGATGGGACGGTCTGGCTATGTGGTCGGACGGTGGTGCATGGAATAGGGAGGGGGTTGGTTATAAAAAAAAATGCATAAGCAAATAAGATCGTCAGGGCTCCCGATTAAATCATTGCTAGGCCGAACTTCACGCAGCAAGGCAAATAGAGACCAGTGATTTCTTCTGTTTTGGGGGGAAGAGAAGGGGCGTGTCATGGTGCAGATACACACACAGAGCGTACCTATTCCAGCAGATCACTGTGCCAGATGTATTATTCTATAGAAACGTGCTGTCAATCTATCAACGCAACCACCTGTCAAGGTTGCCCAAATAAACACTATATAGAACATTAGAGACAGTAGATGGACTTATGTAGAAATGGTTCAATTTTAAAAATCTCAAAAATGAAAACATACAAATGATTGTTCATCTCTGTGTACACCTCCCAAAGGATATGTAGTATCTATACTAAGGTTTCAATCTAGCGCATCAGACAAGAAATACATGACTCATAGAAACTATCGTAAGAAAATGACCTATGACCTACATGTGTTTCACACTTCTCGTGCTTCTTCAGGCCATAAAACAAATAGAACTAGAGAAGACATCATCAAACAAACTTTCACTAATTCATTAATGTCCGTAATAATAGCCTGTCAACGCTTAATCTCATCTTCTTTTTCGGTAATAATTTCTCAATGAAATTGTAAAAATATTTCCCCTATACTGTTACAATACGAACTGTATGTTCCTTCTCTGAACCTGTGTCTGAGAACCCCACTGGCCCTTCCCTCACATTGTAATCCGACCCCCGGGAGCCATCATCCTGAACCCATATTGTATTGCTTTTTACAAGCATCCTGACCCCGTAAGCTATATTTCAAGCATCCTGACACCTTATGCTATCAAGTATCATGAAACCAAATGCTATCTTACAAGCATCCTGACACCATATGCTATCTTTCAAGCATCCTGACACCTTATGCTATCTTTCAAGCATCCTTACCCCATACGCTATCTTTCAAGCATCCTGACAGTTTATGCTATCAAGCATTCTGACACCTTATGCTATCAAGCATCCCGACCCGGTAAGCTATCTTTCAAGCATCCTGACAGTTTATGCTATCTTTCAAGCATCCTTACCCGATACGCTATCTTTCAAGCATCCTGACACCTTATGCTATCAAGCATCTGACACCTTATGCTATCTTTCAAGCACCCTGACACCTTATGCTATCAAGCATTCTGGCAACTTATGCTATCAAGCATCCTGACAGCTTATGCTATCTTTCAAGCATCCTGACCCCGTATGCCATCTTTCAAGCATCCTGACCCCGTATGCTATCTTTCAAGCATCCTGACCCCATACGCTATCTTTCAAGCATCCTGACACCTTATGCTATCAGGCATCCTGGCACCTTATGCTATCTTTCGAGCACGTCTTTCATAAAAACCCTTGAAAAATTACTTTGTGTACTGTCTCAGATCTGGAAACAGGAATCAATCATTTTAGTGCCCCATCACATTCTGTACAATCAACTAACATACCACAACTGTGGGCAATGCATCCTAGCACCACGGCACAGAGATCCTGTCTGGACCCAAATACCAGGGTATTTCCAGTCTGCAGACATTAATAAAACAGCAAAGTTGTATTGCATTTTCCCTCACTCCCAACTAACCAAGCCCAGGCCCCTCTCTTTCAGTTCCACCAGAGCACCTAGCGTCTATGCAAAGGGCAGGGGAGCACGGTATAAAATCGAGCAACCAATGGCTGTTGCTGCATGCCATTGCTTCACCCTGTCTGGCTGATACATTTGGAATTTGTGTTGTTTTGTGTGGTTCGTGGAGTAGAGATCAAATACACCTCAATGTTTTTTCAATTTATTTCATGTTATTGTTTAAAGCACATACCTAGCTCGAGAGCAGCAGAGCACTGTATATAGGGAATGGGTAGCCAGCGTACAGGCTGGCATCTTTTAACAGCAGCACAGTCCTGTGTCGGTCTGTTCATCCACAGTTTGAGAGATTTGCAAAATTGGACAATTGTTGGGCAATCTGAGCAAATACCGGGATCGAGTTCCAACAGCTAAGGGCGTGGCAAGAGAAGGATTGTTTGCGGATGAGATGTGATTCGAGCTGGTTGGTCGATTTGCTGTGCGAGGAGTGGGTGCCACCAGATATGTGGAGCTTAGCCGCCAGGTATGCTTGTGTGCTGCTCGTGGCTGCTGTGCAGATGATGCATGCAGTCTTGAAAAGTGGCCTGGCCTGGAGAGGAAGCCAGTGTAGTTTGCGGAGGGTGGGGGTGATTCGGTCCAATTTCCAGGCACCCATAATAAGACGTGCTGCAGCAGGGTGGACGCTTTTAGGGGAGCAAATGAGCAGCAGGGGACCCTGTCAGGAGGGATTTTCCCCCATCAATGTGCGAGAGCACAAGGGCTTGCACTACGGTCTGGAAGTCCTATGGCAGGATTTTGGCCAACACTGCGACTATCTAAATGAAGGGGATTCTACACACATTCTGCTGCTGCTATGTAACTGTGAAAGGTGAAGTCTTAAGCAGATGCATGTTAAGTTCCTTTACGTTTCCATCATGCTGGTGAAAATGAACAAATCAAAACACTCCTGAAATGTGATTTTTGTGTAAACTATTGTGAAAACAAAGGAGCTGCGGAATTACCTGGAAAAAAGTATAAACAATTTGGTAACACTGCTGCCAATGGGAATAAATTGGCCCATATCATTTTGAATATCCTCTCTGGAGGATAGCTCAGTGGCATCGTGCTCACTTTGGAAGCAAGACGACACAGAGCCACACAGGTTCGATCCCCAGGGTCCTCGCTTAGAAACCTCTGGGTATTAAGTGCGTTATAAATAACCTATCATGTCATATATGGCCTCCTGATTCTCACGATCATACACTTCACAATATACCATCTTTCCTGGCTTCATAGCACATGTGACACCTCGAGTCAATAATGGCTTTTCAGTCAACATCACCGTGCAGCTTGAGGTTTTCTTTCACATTAGAAGTGCAAACCCTCAAAGTGCTGCTGAGTTAAGTGCCAAGACTAGCTGAAAGTGCAACGCTTGCAATGGGGCATCAACGTTACTGCAAGCACTGGGGAGGCCTTCCACACCAAACTTAAAGTCGTCCTCAAGAGAGCAAGAGTCAGGCTATCCCTCCCTAATCTGCATAATAAACAACCTTAATAAAGATATTCCTCCCAATAGCCCTGAAGCGGAGCCCATCCGGTGGATCTGGGCTTCGAGCCAATTCTAGAACGACGTCCCCGGGAAGCGGTCATGTTTGATCCACACAAGAGCCATGGGGAGGTGCCCTCTTCACCCTGCAGCTGCCTGCCCCGCCAACAGCTTGAAAGCGCCCAGTGTCGCCGTTTGCTACCCTCTGCGCCCACGTTTCTTTGCATTCTAACTTTAATTAATTCGGCTAATTTGATCCAAGTAGACCGAGCTCGAGTGACGTGCAGCTTCTTTTTATTTTATTTATTAATTTATTTTACATTTTTAAAGTGCTCACACAGCCCGCGGGCATCGAGGCGATGTTACAAGAATTTTTTGTTTTTTAGTTGCGTAATTGTTTTTGTCTTAGTTGTGTATTTATAACGTGCTTAAACACCCAGAGGTTTCTAAGCGCGGACCCGGGGATCGAACCTGTGTTGCTTCGTGTCGCCTTGCTTCCAAGGCGCGCACTTTGCCGCTGAGCTATCCTCCTGGGAGCTTCTCGTTCCTTCACCAAGTATTAGCGTCAAGGATTCAAAATGGCGTTCTTGAACAGTGAACAGTGATCCGACTCCATGGACCCCATGCACGTTTGGCATCCATAAACATAGGGCATGGTGTGCTTTTAAATTTGGCTCCCCAGTTTCGCTGGAGCTACTGCACATATCTCAGTAGGACACATGCACCCAAACAGCACCTACACAATTAAAAGGCATGAATGAGGTACATGTATTAAAACAACCATAATACCAGGTGTGAGCATTTCATAGACATTTCAAATGCATCCTCCCTACTACAGGTTCCCCTGGGGAAGAGCGCTACAGGCCATCAACAACACACACATGCTATAGGAGCACAGTGCTTTCCTTTACCCCCAGTGCGTGCCATGAGTACGCTTTCACTCTATTCTGCCTGGTGCGCAACACAATCCCCGGCAATGAGAGTGGCGGTACAAGACCTACTGCCTGTCCCCCAAAACGAGGAGGAGGGAGAGGAAGAGAAGGAGGAGGAGGAGGAGGAGAGGGAGGAGGAGGTGGTGGTGGTGTGCGCGCGCACTTGAGAGGGCTAACAAGTGCCACATGCCACAACACCACCCAGTAGCCATCCCTGGAAGTTGACCTCCAATTGTTCTGGGAAGATAGCTCAGGGGCGACACGCTCGGCTTGGAAGCAAGACAATGCGGAGCAACACAGGTTGATCCCCGGTCCACACTTAGAATCCTCTGGGTATTAAGCACGCTATAAATAACCAATCACAATCACAATTCAGAGTCTGTGAACATTGAGCGATGCATTGTACATGTGCACGTTAGCTGAATAACATGTGAATGTGTGCTCCTGAACATGATCTACCTCTCACAGGGCAGTGCTATTTAATACATAGCTTTACCAATCCAAAAGACACATCTCTCAAGGATCCAGACAACCACAAGCGCATTTCACTTTCAGGGATCATCAGTATGGCGCAGTCTGGCACCTTGTGACTGGAGTACTGGTATATGTCGCAAACGCCATCAATGTTTCATTGAGTATAGAAAATTCATGAAATAAAACGGGATTTATGCGAGCCGAATAGGCCATTACAGCTAACAAGCCACAGATACCGCAACATCACCCCAAAGCCAACTCTGGATGTTCACCTCCAGCTCAGAGTCACTGAACGATTCTTGTTGGTATGCAAATTAGCTGAAAAGCATGCATGTATGTGCCAGAGAGAAAAGAGAGAGAGAGAGAGAGAGAGAGAGAGTGAGTGCGAGTGTGTGTGAGAGAGAGAGAGAGAGAGAGAGAGAGAGAGAGAGAGAGAGAGAGAGAGAGAGAGAGAGAGAAAAAACAGGCACACACCTTTGTGAGAACAACAGACCAATCTTTTAGGATATCTGTATTTAAGTCCTAAGGGCACTTACGGTGTTAAGGGAGTGGGCACACAGAAAGCAGAACCTATTTCAGTGTAGGGATAAGGCATCCGACAAAGAAAGCGGATGGCCAACCCATCCCTCTGCATTCAACCTCCAGAGTGGGCCTCTCCTGCACTCTCCATTCCAGAAGTTGTCTGTTTTTTTTTTAAAGTTTGGCTTAATAAAATTAGGAGAGGGTTGCTTGACAGTTGTAGGTGTCACATCTATGGGATGTGGTGTGAAAGGCTGGTGTGGAGAAAGGACCATTATAAAGAAGGCAATACTACACAACTAGAGCGGCCATTTTTTGATCCCTTCATGTTTTATGCTAGTTCCAATTCTGTGATCAGCATCTCTTTTCTTTTCATGACATCAGATAATGCCCTCTACTTGGAGAAATTGGGTGCATAAAAATGAAGACTTTTTCAGTTTTCTGCTTGAGTTGTCAGCTAACCCTAATTCTTCTCTGATAATGCTTTTATTAACTTTAAAATATAACACATACTGCATCAGACATCATTTATCAATCTGAACTTTGTGGGACAGTGTATGCAGTTAGTCACAGAATACCCAATTCATTTCTTGTATTATAAATCCAATTTCTTCTACACATTGTCTATAGTAAGGGTTCCTGGTGAGTCTTGGTCGTCCATGTATACTATTAGCAAAAAACAAAACAACACTCGCCAGGGCTATTATGTCACACTCCCTATCTTCTAGTTATTCAAACCAGTACCATGGAGTGTTTAGTTTCTCATAAAAACATCTGTGTTTTTATTTTGCACCAGAATGACAAGGATTGTTCATATACCACAATTAATTTATACACATTCACGATCAAGTAGCTCTGTACAATCATAACACATCTATTACAGACACCATTTTTGGACCCTGGTATTTTCCACTGTACCTTTTCACTTTCTTATTTTTGTTTGTATTTGACCTGCCCTGATTTAAGCAGTGTTAGTGGTAGCTGTATATCAAAAGTCGACACAGTGTGTTTCAGCCGTCTCTTCACCCAACTGCAGTGTACTTTAGAAACTGCATTTTGTCCTGATGAAGGCCGCTAAATTGTACAAAATAAAAAACAGATGTTTTTATGAGATACTAAACACTCCATGGTACTGGTTTGAATAACTAGAAAATAGGGAGTGTGACATAATAGCCTTGGCGAGTGTTGCTTTTTGTTGTTTGCCAATTCTACACATTGTATCCAGGTCCGTCCATTCCCATTGTAGATGGAAACCTTTGTACAAAACACCCTTTCACTGTTGCGTCTTTCCCTCTCTTCGCTTGTTGCATCTATTTCCTGCTTTCTCATAATCCTATCTTCCCCTTGTTCATGTTGTTTCCTCCAGCAAAAAAAGGTCTGGATACCCTCACGGACACACATAGGTGGCGATTTGGTGCATTGTAAAAGCCTATTAACATAGCATAGCACTATACAAACAAATGAACATTTTCCAGAGTCATCTGAACTTACTTCTTAAAGAGCTATTTTCAAAAAGGTAAATAAAGTTGTTCAAGACATTGTACTTGTGATTTGAAAATAAGGTACAACTTTATTTTGTGGTGAAAGTTAATGCGCGTCTATACTATTAATTACATGTGTTGACTGTGCCCCCAAATAAAAAGTGCACATGGCAGATATTCAGGGTTCGAAATTGAGGGGAGCTAATTAGCAACTGCTTGTAGCCTAGAAGAGACTGGTTAGCTTCAAACTAACAGCTACCAGGAGCTACCGTTGGCTCCCCAGGCGAATGAATGCTGAACAAACACACCTATGTGAATTTGGGTCAATGTATAACTAAACATTAGGACACATCAATATGACATTTAGTGCACAAGGGGCCATAAATAACTGACAACGTGATAGGATTTAATCTTATGTGGAAGTTCAATTCCCGGAACGCTATGTGCTAGCTTCTGGTAACCCAGCTGTAGCTCCTGGGCACTGGTTAATGCTGGATACACCAGGAGCTGATTTTAGCTTCTGCTTATCAAATCTCCATTTTGATCCCTGGATATGACTTTGCCCCTTTGACAGATGAAGAGAGAGAGAGAGAGAGAGAGAGAGAGTTCAACTTCACCAGCTGTAAGCGGCAGCTCAGGACAATGGTATCATTTAAGACCGGGCAACTTCACACATCCACCAACAACTAATCTTGGCGAGAGGACATTGAGCACTTTAAGGGGGGGGGCATGTCATCTATATTGCAGTATGGTCTCAGTGGGCTGGGCTTTGCAGTGGATTCAAGTTTTATGTAATTGTAAAACAACATTCTGGTTCACCTAGCATTATTTATGTCCCCGCTTTGGCTGCTGTTCTAGCAACTGGATATATAGTCTTTCCATGCTATCTATGGTGAACATTCCATTACTTTGCTGAATATGAGATTAAGACATTTCACTGATTTTCCACCCAAGTCACCTTTTGTAGAGTTATCAAGTGTTGGCAAGAGTTGGGCAATGCTCCTGAGATTTTCTGAACTGGCTATTTCTATAATGCACCTTTCTCAGGAATATATCTAAGGCAGAATACACACATTGACGCAAAAAGATACTCAAAGAGTTGACTAAATCTAAACATAGCGCAAGATCATGTTATTGTCAGTCTGTGTCAGCTTGTTTTCAGAAGGCTTCAAGGATATCCAACTAATTTTAAGTTTTCCTAATGCCGAATCATTGTGGATAGCATGAACATCTAGATTGGAATGCTCTCCTTTGTAGATTGTAGAGACGAGCCGTAACAATGTGAAAATCTTCTATGGGTAACCATTCCCACGAAACACTGGGATTTCTGTGACCGACAGGATACGTGGGCCTTACCACCTTGTAGTTAGCCCCGACTCTTGCTCAACAGGAAGCTAATTGTGATTTAAGGATTCACTTAACCTAGAGATGTGAACAAATAATCAGATTATCAACATTAGATTTCCACAGGTAGACGACCCCACCCCCTCTCTGTATTATCCGTGGTAAGAATCCAGCTTCAATGCCAGAATCGTTGCAGCCTAACCGAAGATATGATTTTAAAGTTGCAGGATTTCAATCGCTATTGTTTGGAGTAAAACATAATTTTGGAAAACGTAAAGCAATTTTTTTTTAAAAGATGGGTACTTTTTGAGTAAGTCTTTATTTTTAATCGTAAAAGAAATAGAAAAGGCACGAACAAAAGCAAGATTCTGCCTACTAACATTGAAATAACAGAAACAAAGGGCAGCTGGTAGAGGGGCAAACTCATATTTATCCTATATGGACTATTTTTCAGTTAAGATTAGTTCCACTGATCTGTTGTGAATACTCTACCGATCTGGGAAGGGAAATCTGGCTCGCACTTGCTTTACCTGGAACGCTCGTTCTACCCGGCCAGTCAGACTAACCAAAAGAAGAGTGACCTGCCTGATGACCGCCACACTGCCTTCACGAAGGCCAACCTCCTGAGGAAAGCTCAGTTGAATTGGATACCACTTGGTACCCAGAATTGGGATGCAATGTCCGCCACATTTCAATGATGGACATTGTTCATCAGACACAATGGGATGCTGCCTACACCAAGAGAGGGAACGGTGCAGTTTCATCCTTGATCCTGATGGCTAGGCGGTCTTTTACATTCTTGGACGGCGCAAGATGGTAAGGATTCACGGACCATGGTCTGTATGAACATCCCAGCTAACTTGAAGGCAGGACCATGAGGACATTTTCTGGAGAACTGTCTCCTTTCGCGAAAGACTAAAAAATGGTAACCGTCTGCTATGGATCGCTGCGCCACAGCGGAAGCGCCACTTTGACTTAGTGAATGCCATTCAGGATCTGCAAGAGCGTCAGAAAAGAGCAATGCATTAGTATTCGGGTGAGCCAAATCCTTTAAACGGAGTTACACTTCCCAAACAAGCAGAAAACAACCGTCTGACCTACAAATGCGCAAGCCGCGGGCAGGGCAGCTTTGGGCTTGGTGACGCTCCTTCCTTGAATGCGAAGTGACAGGACGGGAATAGCAGACTTCCCCAGCCTCAGCCATCTGCCAAAACCAGGAGAGAACTTTCACCGCATGAGCATAGAGAGCTTTGCCCGTTTCAGGTAAACTTACTTAAAGGGAAACAACATTTTTCTAACAAGGGAATAAATGAAATTAAACTTTGGGATATGGGAGATCAGAGATGAGTAGCAATCGGTCACATTATCAATTACAAAGAGAATGATAAACCCTGGCAATAAACAGCTTAATCCTGAGTAAGAATACCCACTAACAGAACTGGACAATTATATCTACTTGGGATCTTAGCAGGGGAAGGCACCACATCTCCTTGGAAAAGATAACTAATTTAGCAACCCATCCCTCATTGATGAATCCCACCTGCGCATGACTCCAAGTATGTACAGTTCCCCTACATGACTCCAGACGGGCAGCCCTTTTAGCCATTATAAGTCTTTTCAGTTCGGGCACATCCAGGAACTGAAGTTCAGGGAGATAAACGGATTGTCCAATGGTCACAGAACGGGACAAGTGACGGAAGCTTAGCTGCAAACTCAGGTCTTCTTGCTCCAAAGCCAGATAATGTATAAGATAGACTATGCTCACCCCAAAGTTCGCCCGTATCACATATTTATGCATGGCGCTTTCTGGTCGCCTGAAAGCCCATGTCGGCCCATAAGGAGTTAGGCTCTACGGTCGATTGCCTGCGCACTCAATCAATATTTTCTTTACACTCTAAAGGACATGATATGATAGGTTATTTATAACGCACTTAATACCCAGAGGTTTCTAAGCGTGGACCCTGGCATAGAACCTGTGTTGCTCTGTGTCGTCTTGCTTCCAAGGCGAGCACGTTGCCGCTGAGCTATCCCCCCTATCCCCATTAGACACTGCCATGATCTTTGATGCTAGGGAATTGCAGGCGGGCTGGCCACAGTAGAGTCAGCAAAGGGGAAGCAAGCAATGCCTTAAATCTCCTGGCTGCAAGACTTGTCACCAGGGGGAAACAGGCAGTAGCCTCATTACAGAGTGGCTGAATTAGGTGCGCTTAAGTGCAACCACGGGCAAAGAGCGAGCCACAGATCCTCACGCTTTGCTTCCTCTAGTGCCCTGGACAGGCTTTCCGTTCAAGACGCATGATTATCCTCGCGTGCATTCGGATGAGACGCGTGCCAACGCCAACATTGCCAAGTGGGTGGTATGAGAACGTATCCACAAAGACTACGCTCATCCCAGCTGCCCCTATGCACCCAAACCTCCAGGTTCCTATGACAGGTGAGTCACTGTCAAATGATAGTGAACCTGGACCTGGGTCTGTGGGTATTCATGGTGCAAGTCCCTGAACCTGTCCACATGCGAGAGCCACAGAGCGTGGCTTTGGAATTACAAGTGTGCCCCTTGATTACCATGTAACGTTAATAAGGTTGAACATGTCAAAGTATTTTATTGCTGTTGTATGCTTACTTACAGTAATTCAATTAGCTTGTTTTAGTTTTCCCATCATCCCAGCTGGTCGTACAGCCTACCTGCACTTAAAAATGTCTAATGTTGACTGTACTTAACCTATGTAGGTCCACCCATATATTGTCCCCAGTGATGCTTCAATTTATATCTCTCTGCAACCTGGTGACAATTGATTCATTTTTATTTTTTTATTTGCATTTTTAAAGCGCTCACACAGCTCGGGGTCATTGAGGCACTGTTACAGAAATATGTCTTAGTTGCGTATTTATAATGCGCTTAATACCCAGAAGTTTCTAAGCGCGGACGTAGGGATCGAACCTGTGTTGCTTCGTGCCGCTGAGCTATCCTCCCGGGATGTCACAAGAAATTCACCCCATTCAAAGAAGCTCACTGCTTGCCGTCAAATCTGATACGTTCTTTTGTGATCAAAAGAGCATTGTAAATCAATGCAGGACTACTAGTACCAGAGTCCAAAAGTAAAACAGTGCAGGGTGAGATATTGAAGATCAACAGGGAACACCTTGAGGCTCATCTTATTGCTAGATATTCCAAACATGGAACGTACATGCTGCACGCATGCAAGGCTAAATAATAGGGCTTGGCGACAGGAGGAGCCAGTTTGTATCTTGCCACATACCGCAAACATGGGACAATCCGGTTTTGCAAATTAAAAGACAAGCGCTGCGGGCTGAGGCATGTAGTCGCTCAAAATGACTATTACAGCGTTACCGTTATAAAATATGAGCAAAATATCAAATTAATAAACCAACATTAAAACAATCAAACCATACTTGGAACAACAACTTTAAAATGCTACAAATTACTTAAGACCTTGGTATAAAATGTGAACATTCCTGCATTAATAAAATACCCAGTGATCGAATGATTCTAAGTAGACAAAGGGCTTTTGCTTCTTTTGGGAAGCTACTTCTGGCTAAAGTGCATTAGAAACTGCAGAGGATTGGGCACACGCATTAGGCAGATGCTACCAGGATAGCCATCAATGTCTAACACCAAAGTGCAGAGGAACAGGGGGTAACCATGTCTTATGTTCGGGTGAATGTGGGGGCAATGCAAGAGAAAATGCATCATGGTTTCCTCCTCATTTGGGCAAAAGGGGCAGATTCGGCTGGGTCTTTTTTTCCTTTCCATAGGTTTATGACAGGGTTAAGCCTGCACCATCCAGGCTCAATTTTGTAATGAACGCATGTTTTGCATGGGGTGGCCAGAGCCAATATGGCAAAATGGCCGACCAGTAGGTAAACGCTTTGTGCATTTTGTTCACGGGTTCAAGCAGCTCGCAGCTCGTCTTTTGACTTTTTGAGCTCACAGGTATATTACAACAGCACGAGATCGGTCTTACATTTTTAAATGGTTGGCTTGACTTGACAAATGAAATTCAGAATAAAATCTGGAAAATCTGAAAGAAAATCGATTGTTGCAAGATCTTTCTGTAACCTGTCTAATGCGTGGTACTGATAAAACACTGTCAATACCCCAAAGCTCTTTAATTATCACGTGCATAAAACGATTGCAGTTAATCAGTCCTTCCTATAGTATAGGCATGTGTTGAGGGCATTAAGGCAATCAAAAGCATGTAGTCTCCCAGTTGTAACATGCTACATTCTACCTACATCCAACAGCACATGCAGACCGCATGAAAGGCCAAGCAGAGATTGGCTGGGACTCCTTCTCACGTTACGGCACGCTCAAATCATGCAATATAACCCGTACATTTATGGGGGAATGGGGGCACTTTGGGCAGAGAACATATGTTCGTTATCCCACTCATTGGAATTTTCTATCCACCCGAGAAGGATTGAGTTGACCTGTTGGAGTTTGAGCTTTGAGTCAAACAGAGACCGAGGTCGAAGTGAGCGGGAGCTATCGGGAGCGGACTGTACCAGTTCCACTACTTTTTACAACCACTTTCACCATTCCAGAACTGCCCTTTTTGAGGATAACGCATCCCTCTTTATTTTACCACCATCTGTTTTGCCGTACGTTCACGAAGCCTGAATTACATCTTAGCCTGGATGGACTCTATCCTGCGTCATCTTAACTATCAGAAGATGAAAGAGGTCGTGCAACACTAAGAGATGATCTCACCTAACCCCCAATCTCCCCCTGATTTTGTGGAAACTTGTCAAGTTGTTCTCTCAGGGTAAATGCTTGGATCTAGTTGATAAGGTTCAGAACGTAACATTTTGAAATCAGGTGGCTACATGGCTGTGCCCCATCCACAACCCCTTAAAACTCGCATTGCAACTTGCGCTCTCCCGCATACCCCATCCCCAGCAGAAGTTCAAGTTCCACTACATTTTTTGGGACCCCTTCTACCACTGGAAGAACCCTAAGCCAGGGAGCTACAGAAATAGCAGCAAACCAAACACCTGGGCAGAGAGGCCCTGCTCTGAGCTAGCATCTTATTGCCACATACTAGAGACGTGCGACAAAGCCATGATGAGCAGCGTACTGGCAATGCACGACTGCCCAATGCATGGAAGTTCTGCTTGCATATTAAAAAAAACTCTGCAGGTGCATGCCAAGACCACGGGACGTCATTGCGCTCTCTAATACATGTAGTCATCAAGTCTCGTATCACTACTATGTAAATAACAGAGTTCTTGCAACACGTTTTTCGCCTACTGACTTCTTCCGTGCATTTGGTAGTGCCAGTTATTACACACATGCAAGCACTATGAGTCAGGAGAGCTGACCTTTGATTTTCCCAAGGGGTGCCAGTGGGTAGATTTTTAGGAAGCCCCATTGAAGGTATGATTTACATGATATGATAGGTTATTTATAACGCGCTTAATACCCAGAGGCTTCTAAGCGCAGACCCAGGGATCGAACCTGTGTTGCTCCGTGTCGTCTTACTTCGACTTTTTGGGACTTTTAGTATAGGGACTTTTAGCACAGATTAGCGGTGGGAGTGGGAGGTCCCCGGGCCACAGAGCATAGTATGAGTGACTATTCCACTACTAAGGGTTCAGGTATCCCATGTACCAAAGGACGCTGGAGGACAAAAAACAAATGACCAATCCCCCTTGCCCCTGCACTTCGCGTGGGCGCACTTGCATGATCTGAATGACACAAGGCCTAGTAAGATTGTTGTTTCATCCTCCCCGTGTCCGTCTACCTTGTCTTGTCGCGCCTAGAAACACTTGTGTACAGGCGTGTCATAAATGACATATCAGATCATAATAATTAGCATTAAGAAATGCCCAAAACAAGCCATTTGGCAAAAAAGAGGTAAATACAAACTGTATCATAGCACGAATTCTATCCCATACTACTTATCGAAACTCATAATAGTACCTTCTGAGCAGGCAACATGCACGATTTAAAGGAATAGGAAGGAGCAGCGATCACACATCGTTCCTAACACACAGAAGAGAACTCAAGAAACTCTTTGGAAGATAAAGTCAGGGTTGATAGCGTGTTTAATCGCACTCCAGCATAATGAGATTGTAATTAAAACAGTGTCTTTATGACCTTGCTAGTCTGAAGCTTTCAACTGGTAAAATAATTAAACAGCATGCTGTGCAGGCACCCTATCCGCGGAGAAGAAGCCAGGCTCCTGGCTATCTGCAAGGGTCTGCAAGGGCCAGGGAGGCGAAGATTCGTTCCCCTGCAAAGTGAGAGATCTTTGGAGGGCAGCTGGGTGTTGAATGTCATCAGGAGGGGGTACCCAATTGAATTTCCAGAGTCCCCACCTTCCATAGGGGCGATAGCGACTCCATGGACAAAATACATGGTGAAGAGAACTGGCCTTCGGAGAGCCACGCAAGAGCTCATCAAGACGAACAATGTCATAGAACCAGAAGATCAGAGGAGAATGGGGTGCAACTCTATGGTCTTTCTACTGGAACATGGGGTGCTACTCTATGGGTGGGATGGGCACGTGTACTCATTCATACTCAGATGACAGTCCCAACCGCAGAAAGCGGCCAGGGAGATTCTCGCCTTGCGCAAGCCCAAAGGGAAACGCTAGGCAGGTCAATCTGCTAACTTCATGCATCCCTAAAGACCTGCTCCTCCTGCACAACCTCCATACATGAGATCTTTCCCCACTCCATTCGGGAGATGGTAGTCCAGTTCTCTTTTTCCTGTGTGTTCCGGGCACTCCTGGACCTCCAGATATTAAATCCAGTACAAGTCCAGAATGCACAGATATGTAAAGGTTTCGTAATTCGGCAGGCCATCTGATGTTGGATTTCAAAGTCTGCATGAGCACATTTCAGAACCTTTCGCCTCTGACACTTGGATAGATATGATAAAGAAACCCCCATGAGTTTCTTGTGCCCGCCCCCTGTAAATCCAGGGAGAGAAGCAGTTGGAAAAGAACCCTCAATCAGGAAAGTTGGACGAGTAAGTCTCTCCCATCCCCCAAACTCCTCACTCCATTGGTCAAATGCTCTTCAAAACTCTGTTGGAACCAGAGCTTTAAATGGGCCGGTCCTAACCGGCACCCAGTACCTGCACTTCTCCTTTTTGCCAATATTGGGTACACCGACTTCCCCAAGCTAAAGGAGAGTAGCGGTACTCCGGTTTCTGGAGCGAAAAAGAAAACAATTTACTAAACTGTACCAAGATGAAAGATTTAACTCCTGCACCCTTTGCTGTCGAAAGCTTTGCTGCTACCCCCCTCTCTCTTCCACACACACTGCACCACATCATGTCTCCTTCCCACCTCACTCTGCACAACTAAAGGAGAGACAACATACAGCCCTAGAGTCGCCAGTGAGGTGGTTACTGGAGAAAGCCAGTGTCCTGAAGAATACTTTCACTAGCCACGTACAACTTGGGAAGCAGGATTTGGAATGTCAAGAATGTGACTCTGGTGTGTGTAGTAGAAGTAGTAGTAGTTTGTCATTTATATAGCACCTTTATCCCATTATTATGGCCTCAATGAGCTTGTGGTGGGTACTGCCTCGGGGACAGAAGTCCAAGGTATAGGAACATTGACAGAATGCGTGTGTGCATTTGGCTAAGATGAGGAGTTAGGTGGGTTGGCTGAGCTCCAGGAAGCTACCCATGAAGGTCAGGTATGTGGATGTGTGAGGGATACGACCATCCGCACGGGAAGAGTGCGCTCGCCTGGGCTCTTTTTGTTTGTTTAAAAGAATAAACGATGGGAGATCAACCTCTGAAAATACGTGGGGCAATTCCCGCACATATTTTCCACGCTCACCACACAGCAGAAAAATAGTCATGTACTCTGGGACGACAGAGCTTACCAGCGCCACCCTCCCCTGTCATGTGTAGCTGACACCTGACAGCTGTGGGTACATCAACAGCCTTTGGCCGTTGGCAGCCTGATTAGAATTCAAGGCCCCATGGATTTGCATCTCCATGTCAAACCTTGCCAGTGGCGGCAAATACTGAATAATGTTAATTCGCAGGCCCCTGGGAATTACTGGGTGCAGGAAGTGACAATGGAGACCAGACGCCAACAGCTCTTTGTAATGCAATGTGTCAACTTGGTACTAACACCCCTCCTTGGTATGAAAGGGCAGTGAATGTCCTGTCTGGAAACACTCCTTTCAGAGCAGTAAATTATGTGAATTGTTGGAGACGAAGGTCTGCCTGCAACCCCCTACTACAAAGGCGGCCCATGTTGTGATCAAGCGCTACATAGGGCTCAGTTAATTAGAGAGAAACTTTGTTGTAAAGCAGACACGAGGATGGGTGCGATTAGAAGTATATGTTGTCATCCTGCCCCTTACTGTTGCCAGGTGCTCTGATTCTGACCTGAAGCATCACTGAAGATTGTTGGTGGAGACCCATGAATGACTCACTTAAGTTAGGCTTGGCCTACACCAATCCCTGAGCCCAGTTTGGCTTTAAAAGAGGGCTGAACCCCTCACTTAGCAGATCTCTGAAGACTTTGCAAGGAGTAAGCAGGAGGACTCATTTGGACCCAAGCTGAAGGTACAGTCTACCTTACATCGTCCGCCAGTGAAGGATGGGCAGGAGTTCCAAGATTACCCCTCCAGCAGCGACAGAACCAGTAGCCAGCCAGCACACAGCGTGACCTGGAGAGCCTCTGGACAAAGGATAAGGCTGTTGCCTGCTGTCACCCTCCTGAGCTTTGGGCCGTCTGCCTTGAAAGGACACGAGCCCTGCGAAGAAGCTAAGAGGAGTGCCACACAAGCATCATCCAGTGTCCATCTTTTTAAGGACAATTTCCAGACAGTCGAGTCCTCGAACTGCATCTGGCTGCAGGGCTGACTGTTGTCACACCACAATCGCCAGAGTCATCCCGGACGCCTCGACCAGCATTCCAGATCCACCAACCATTCTGAGACAAAGATTTTTGGCCCCGAGCCACCGCGCCGGACAGACTGCAGACATTCATCCAGGCTCACTAGCCAAACTGCCTGCCGCCTGGTACCCGCAGCTGTCTCCCGCCAATAACTCTGTCTCAAGTGCTGAAAAGTGCCCTGGAACCGCCTTGACACTGTAGAGCATCAAGAACTTCTTCAGTACCAGGTACATTGTGGTTCTGCCCCCCTAGTCTTTCTCCGAAGGCCCCTAGAGACAGTTACGACCCTTTGCCCCTTTTGTGCTGGAACCAAATAATCTTGAACTATAAGACTGATTACTTTACCAACTAAACCCTAATGTTAGTATCCAGAGTGCATCCCTTTCCTTCGTGAAACTGTCTTTCCTCTGTGTTCCTTTACAGTGTGGGTTGTAATTGTAGTGTGCTAGAACTGTCTGTTGTAGTAATAATACAGTAGATATGTTTATACAACCTTGACTGGACAGTCTTTTTTATCATTGGGCAATAATTGTATTTTCGCTGTGTTGCAACTAACCAACGATCGACGACCTTGCAGAGATAAGCCTGCCGTTCCGTCCACGTTATCAAAATTGGGCAAGGAGGTCTCATAATTCACTTGTATTCCAATCTGTTCAGATCCCTTCTAGTGTACTAGAGGTGTGGGGTTGATTGATGGTTTAGAAACCGATATTCATCCCTGGGCCACTGGTGCCGCGGAAGTTGATTCGTCACAGGATGGGTGCGGAGGAGGTCAGGCGAGTGCACAAGTGCAGGAGATGTATTATGTGTCTAGCTTCACCAAATTCTTCTTGCAGGTCATAGCTGCATTCTGATGGCAGAGGTGTTGTGCTTTGTGTTTTAGTGTGGTGTATGGTGGCAATTCTTTATGTGTCGAGCTAGACTGAATTTTGTCGTAGGTTGTCGCTACATTCTGATGCATGCAGGTGGGTAGCCATGCCTGCAGCAGATGTCCACCGAAGTGGTGCTTTATCTTAGGTCTAGTTGTGAGATCAGATCGTCTGTATAATGGCTACCCTCGTAAAGTCTTATAAGCACAATAGGCAGGTTACCTTCATAAATCCTCTGAATGCAATATCAAGGCTACCCGCATATATCTTCTATGTGAAATTCATTGGCTATCCTCATAAATCTTCTAAGCGCAATAGACAGGCTAACATCACGAGTCTTCTAGTGCTAAATCCCATCTTGTAGATGTCCGCTGCTTCTGCTCCAGCGCATAATGGAGTCAGTATATTAAAGTAATGCGAATGGGATGCCAAGTTTACCCAGTACTGTGCGTTGACTTCAAATCGGATGCAAGTTTACCTGCACTGGGCATGACCTCAGAGAAGCGAGGGCTGTTGTGTATATTTATGGTCTGCTACAATGATTGACTGCAATTTAGCTCACTAAAACGAAGTGTATATGCCCAAGATACAGTTGTCAAAGGTGCATAAATCATTGTTTAGTACTACATATGTGTGCAATAATGTTTATGGTGTGTTGTCATTGGAGCTACAAAATCGGGAGTAGAAACCTTGCCAGGTTCATTCGATTGGCATTCTATTTTTACTGAAATGTGCGTCTCGAGCCATTGGACCTTTCCTGTTTCAATGACCTTTGTCTGGGCCAAATTTGCATAACACTGCACTGGGTGCAGTCCATTTAATTTATGACATCAGCACTCCCCGGGTCTCAGAAAAAGTTTGCATTTCCCAACAAACCTAGGCATGAAATGTTGCACTTAGTCAAATCTCTTGAGTACCTATCTAGAAGCAGAAGTTGGAAGTAATTTCGCAGACCCATCTGATTATTCTTTCAAGTGAAATGTTTCAGCGTGCCATGCTCCCAAGGACCAAGCTCTGGAAAAAAAGAGACTGAGTGCAGGGAGGGCAGTGGGAAAGGTCAACTAAATCGAAAGGTACTCGAGCAGAGAGTGACGAACAAAGCGCGAGAGACAAATAATGTGGTACAAATAGAGCGGGAGACACAGAGCCTTGAGGAGCACCAGCAGGGCCCCGGCATGAAAGCCACTTTTTGATCCTATCAGGGCTGAGCTCTGGCCCACTTAAAGCCTATGCCTGCGAGTGCCTGCACGCCTTTGTTTGCATTTAAAGCACTGGTCGGAACATCACCTCCAAGGTGATGCAAGATGCAGCAGCAGCACACGCTTCAGCTACAATCATATCGCATAGAAGAAATGCACTCCCCTGCCACACCCACCCCCAGTTCCAAATCTTGTTTCTGGTTTGCATTCTGTGAAGTGTGACTTTGAGGAATGTTACAGGTGAGTGAGCCTGCCCTTGAGGACCCAACCAAACGGGCACATACTGGAAACGACTGATCTTCAGGGAACTACAGCTCTAGGTTCATGAAACAGTAAATGTTTTCGGCGTCTGTGGACTTGTGGTTTTGAGATAAAATCATATATAGTGTAGGATCCAAGCGTGCGCGTTGAGGCGCACAACTTTATTTCTGCATTTCCTGCCCGGTCTGCTTTGTGTACACTTATAGGGCCTGGCAGTCACAGCTAGGAGGGTGGGGGTGTTGGGATGTTTAGGGGTCCCTTTTACCCTATCTGGATCGGATGACAATGGCCCAGGGCCCGGTACCATTAACAGTCGATCCGGCCCGCCAGATAGAGTGTCAATGCTATTCACACCCCGGGTTTCCAATTCAGAAATCCAGGGTTCTGACAACAATGTATTTTGTTTGAATGAACAGGACGCCGCGAGGTGCGATTCCGGACTGGCACTGGCGGGTTACCGCCAACCTTGTAATGACATCCATTGTCTGGCCCACACCAGCCCTCCAATCACTCCCAGGGGCACCTACGGGTTTTGGCAGTGGGCCACCTGCACTGGCTGCCCAATGGCGACTCTAGGGTAAGGGACAGGTCTAGACGAGCCCAAACCACAATAGAGGGTGCAGGACTGCACTCGGAGTGGCCCCATGTTTGCACAACTGCCATTTTAGGCCAGCCTCAAAAGTTGCAGAACCAGAAACACAATAGGTGAGAGCAGGGCTTTGAAATATACATTAGTCCCCAATGGAGGTACATTGGGATTTTAATGCAGTAAATCGTTATTCACCCACAGTGAAGCCAAAACTAAATTACAGCTGCCACCATACTTCTCCCTTAAACCAATTTAGGGTGATAAAATCACACTATCAACATAGGCATCCCTGTCCTAAGAGCCATGTGAGCTACCATAGGACAATATACTAAAAATGGGTTGCAGTGGCAGGGGAGGGGCTTCAGCAGAGGTCCACCTGACCACAATAATAAGCCAGGAAACCTAACACCAAAGAGGCAAAAAGGAAAAGGTTTAGAGAAACCATAACATGGTACAGCTTCTGCCCCAACAATAGCAATCCTGCTTAATGTTAGGGCAGTTCTATCACTCTCAACCAGGACCGGATAAATGTTCTTTGAGATCTGCACAGAGCTGCCTCTGACGGGGCTTTGGAGCAGAGGGGTGCGGACTAACAACCAGTCAACTACTTCAAACTCTGGTTACAAAATGCAAGCTGCACTCTCACTAGTCAGCTACAATGCATCTGGGAGGCCTTCAGAAAGGGCCCCAGGATATTGTAGACTTGAAAGCTAAAACACTAGGCGTTGTTCAAGGCAAGGGACCCAGACATAGAACAACATATATGCCATGGGGGCCCATACCTCTCACACAATCTCAAGACAGTTGCCTTAATACACACCAAATTGTGGTTGGAGTTCTGAGGTAATATGCAGGAACACCAGATCCAAGACACTGAGTTTTACTGGGATCCAATCAGATCCCGCTCCAGAGTTTATAACTAGGGACTAGTAAAGTCCCCACCGAGTCACATCTCAACAGTCACGTTTGATCCAGCAGCAATAGACAAAGAGGCTTATATAACATTTGCTGCCTTTTTCGCAGTTGTGGGTCGAAGCTTGCAGTAATTCCCAAGGTTAACAAGCCTAGACGTTACTCAAAGTCCTCTGGGTTCAATTTTGAACTTCCTTGGGTTAGCATCTTTCAAACACCTACTTTGTCCTCTGTGGAGCATAAACACACTATGAAAGTCGAGAACAGAAATTGATCTTCAAGTTAATGAATTGCTAAAGGCGAACCTGTCTTATGAAATCACACCAATAAAGAAGTGAAAGATGAAGACATTTAACGACTTGGCTTTCTTTCATGACATAGTCAAAGAAATAGAAATATTTCTTCTACTTCAGAGGTATCAGGCATTATCCAGTTGCTATGTTCATCTAAAGTCATTGTGAGGGGTCAGAAATGTGAGGCGTTTAACTTTGTGAAGATTTTTCAAAAGATGCCATTTTATTCACTTGAAAAGTCGGATAAACGCCTCACTATCCCTGTCTGGATGAGTATTTCCCCACCTAAAAAATCTAAAGGAAACACTCTAACAAAAGGTTTCTGTCCCTCTCAATTATACATACAACAATTCAATAAGGTAATATATGGAAAATCAAACATGACAAATATAACTGTTAAATTCACAATCTTGTAACAGTTTCTCCTTCCAGTCTGGGTGAATTCCTCTTCCTGAGATTCAAGCAGGGTTCTATGCAACATTTCCAAGGAATAAGGAAATTCTGTCTCATAATACATTTCTAACTTCGTTCCTTTGGTTCCAACTTGACAACTGAAGTTCCAATATAGATCTGCTTGTTCCAAATTGAACTGAACCCACAGTTCAAAAGTATTCCACAAGGTTTTCCACTTTTTACCTTTGACAAAAGAGCTTGCAGTAACTTATTCCCCTAGATCAAGATTGCTTTCTTGTTTCATTAGAAGCAACAAAAAATGTCCTTTGTTAAGATTTTCTGCAACAGTTCACAAAACACTTGTTTCCTCACGTTTGGATAATTCCACAACAGTTCATACAACACTTGCTTCAGTGATATATGTTTACCAGGATAATTCTGTAGTAAAACATTAGTCATGGGTGCTCCTCTATGAGAACGAACACGGCAAAAGTGTCCGGTTCTTTGGGAAGGTACCCACTCTAGAGTCTGCAGCCACACTTTAGCTCACTGTGCCTTCCTACAGGTTACTACAGGTTAGTTGTGACATCACAACTAACCTGTAGTAGGAAAATTACAGAACTACTATTGGTACCCGGCGAGAGTGAACCAGAATGTACAACACATTCCGATTGGCTCTCGCTGGGGCTCTCAGCCGGGATTCCACTACTTTGTCCACAACGGGGGTCGTGGCAGCCCCTCAGCCAATGAGGAGGCTCAAAGCGGGGCCATCCCTGGGGATTCAGGTATGTTTTTTTTTATTAGAAGGAATACAATACCTTGTACTGTACATAACAAAAACATAATGCCACCCACCTCAGAGTTCCATAACTTTATAAAGGAAATCTGCCTCGAGTCTTGTTCCTCGATCTGAATACAGGATTCTAATGTGACTTGCAATACATAACATAGGGTAGGGGATGATTTATCCCACTTGCATTTTAGCTATGAGCTACACTTTAACTGCACCCCTTCCCAATCGGTATACCTCCAAGTCTCGTAGGCGAGGAAGAGTAGTCCACTTTATAATCCTCATCTATTCCAGACAAGAGATATAGGACCAATAAGTCTTTCGCAAAAAGGGTTACTGGGAAATGTACCACAAAGATCTGTCAAGCAAATATTTTGGTCGTCAGCTTTTCCTCTTTGAAAATGTACATGGATGGAAATGATTGCTTTTGTAGATAAACGCCCACGAGATAGTAGTGAATGTAAGAATGGCATATAAAAACATGTGTCCATCTTATAGATGGATAATGAAATCAAGGAATTGGTTAAGGAGAAATAATGATGGCTTTTAAGAGGGGGCGGTGGTTCAGAAATATTTTTGTTCAAAAAAGCAGCTAGAGACAATCGAAGTTCCCTTATAACAGAAAAGAACAGAGGACCTCTCCATGCCTTTCATGTTCCCAATGAATTTCAGTCATTAAAGGCGATAACATGAAGCATCCCAGTGCAGGGGAGATCATCAAATGTATCACATTGTCTATAGGAGCATTATAAATACTCAAATAAATAAAATAGTGCCTGTGCTACATGCATGAGCGAGAACATGGCGTACTTAATTGAATGTCCATGTGGATTCAATTATTTTGGGAAAACTACAAGAAGTGTAAAGACACGACTGATTGAACACAAGAGTAACATACAGAAAACAGAAAAAGAGTTATTTGATCTAGCAATTACTCTGTTTAATTCCTAAAGGCCTTAACAACCATTTTGAGTTAATGAGTTTTTTGTGAAGGCGCACGAGTGACACATTTTATTTTTGTAACCTAGGGATGATCTTTGATCGCTAGGTAGCATGGAAAAGAGTCTCTCTTCCAATTTGCCAAGGACATTTCTTGTAATGAGACATGTGACTAGATTGGCGGTCATTGAGCATAGACTGGTGCGGCAATGAGCTGCACGGTGCAGTGGGAATTTTGCAACTGAATGTGTTATGTTCATATATGTTCATCCACTTGGCCATAATATTTCATAAAAGGGCCACACCTGAAAAAGCCCGAAATGTACCACATCCAGCTAAACGAATATTCGACTGTCATGCCTATATTTTTAAATGACATGCATTCTGAACATGCAAATAAATGAAGAAACAGATGAATTTAACAATTGTTGGGCTGTAAGGCGTACACACATTGAAGAGTGTGAGAAGTTAGCGAGGAACCACTCAGAGTTCATTATGATTGCATTCAATTCACGCCATGCACACTAAAGAATGTACAGAGCTGAAGATCAAGTGGATCACCGTATGCCACGGAGTGTGGATGAGGCCGGACTGGAAAGGCCCAGGATTGCAGAGTTCCCACAGCCAAGGGTAAAGGTGGCCAGGGTATAGGTCAGAGATTCAACCCTCAGGTATTGTTACCTGTGGTCATACTCATAAACAGTCTTGACTTCTCAGCGCTAGGCGGACTGATGGATGATGAAGTCGTGGTTGCAAGCCCAAAGTAGCCCACAGCGTCTAAGAAGAGGAGAGTATTAAACGGTTTGTTGAATTGTGCTTGTTTCTTGGTCGATTAAATGTGGGGATGAAGCGGGATTAAGTGTCCCGGGGCCAAAACCCAGAAGGAGCAACCACCCACGTGGACTTTACTAAAATTGTGGGAACTCAAAAGAAAAGCATCAGAGGATCAATAAGTTGTCGGTCTAGGGGATAACTACAAAATCGGGGCCCTGGTCTTGGAAAGCACGTGCACACAAATCTTAAAATTGATTGAGTGGGCAATTGAGAGCCACATTTTAGACTGGAAGCTGGCGGGATAGGATCTCGCCATGTAATTCGATTGAGCAGGTGGACCAAGTCATTTTGCCTCCTTTGCAGATGCCCAAGTGGGTAGCAATAAAGATTTAGATGAAGGTTGCTGATGAAGTTAAAGATGGCACAAAACTGGAGCCACCACTACTGTGATGTATGTGCAGGTGAAACACGTAAAGAGGTGAAGCAGTGTCATTCTGTTGAAGAAACCCGATCTAATGATCGTTATGGCTTGCTGAGTAAGGGCAAGGTTTGCGTAGAGGAATACTGCTGGCTTCTTGGCAGAGCGGATATGGGCGGGGTACAAGGTTTGCAAGCTGGGCTGGGTCGTCCAGAAGGTCCTTGCTTCTGGTCGGGTTGAGATTCTGCTTGGTAACCACTTACCTGGGGATCAGTACATATCCCGCATGAGTGGAGGTATGTAACAGTGCCACTGGAGAGGGATGGAATTATGATAATTTGAGAACTACTTGCACAATTATGGCTTTGAGCGTGACGCGACATACTAAGAGAGATTAACCAAAACATGACAACAATAAAGAGGAGGGGCGGGGCGTGCGGGTCCTAGAGATATCACAGGGCACCCGCTTAAAGTGCATTGCTAGCGATATATGGTGGGTAAGGGACTGCAAAAGGGGATTGCACCAACCTTAAAGGAAACCCACAGGTTCTGGGGATCTGCGAGCACCGGGGTGTGTGATGGTCTCGTTGATGACTTGGATCATGGCTGGAGGAGGAAAGGCCACACTCTGTTTGCAGTCCAAGAACCCGAGCAGACTGGCGGATGCATGCACGGCTTAGAGGATCTTGGTTGTTGAGATACCCAGGTCATTGACCTGGAGAGTAATGCCTACAAGGATCCCTTAAATGGTCATATCCGTCCAGCCAAAGAGTAGAATTGATGGCCTCAGATCTCCACTTGGATTCCTTCAATGTCGTTGCGTCACAGGAGCGTCGAACCTTCCACACTGTGCTCCAGAGTGTTCTTGCAGAATGGAAGAGGGGAAACCTGTAACTTAATGCAGCTTAAATGTGTTTGCCCATTAAGGAAGGAATTGCTTTGAAGAAAATCAGCGATGAGGTGGCTGGTTCTTACAATGATAAAACTGTTCTTTTATAAACGCGCTTAATACCAGCGAGTGGTCTCTAAGCGCGTGATCAGGATTTGAACCTGATTTGCGCTGCATTGGCTTTGCTTCCAAGAGAAACGCGCTGCCCCTGAGCAATCCTTCCTCATCAGGGAAAGGTGAGAAGAGCAATTCAGGTGACCGTCAAGGACTTAGATTGACAGCACCTGTCCTAGCAAATACTGCATTATGTGGTAGATGAGACGATCTTACAGGTGACTTGGGTTGGTGTGGTGCAATCACGCTTCTTACATTCTCCCATAACAAACGTCATATGACCATCCAGGGGCCCATGTCAGACTTGCCATGCTTAACTAGGTGACAACTACTACCCTCTACGATTGCTTTCATGAGGGGCTCTACACAAGAGACATGAACTATGGCAGGACAAGGCTTCCATTGCCTTTCATACCAGGCAAACGTATGCCCCGGGAGGATAGCTCAGCGGCAATGGGCTCGCCTTGGAAACAAGATCCCAGAGTCCGCGCTTAGAAACCTCTGGTCATTAAGTGCCTTATAAATACGCAATTAAGACATATTCCTGTAACAGCGCCTCGATGGCCCTGAGCTGTGTGAGCGCTTTAAAAATGCTAAAATAAATAAATATCAAGCTGGTCCCAGCACACAAGGGGAGGGCACACACCAGGGACACAGCCCTTTCGGTCCCCTTTACACTGGCTGAAGTAATGAGCGGCGGGGTGCCCTTTAAATGCAAGCCTGTGGGGGAGGAGCACCCAGCAGTGTCTCGAGCTGGGTTGCAATTACTTGTCAAAAACAAAGAGGTGATGGCTGGAAGGTTTAGAATGAATCTTAACCACTGGCAATGCTCTGGGCAACCCTCCAGACCACCGTTCTTCGCCTGCCAAGCCATTACAGAAGGTGAAAGACCATATGCAAATCAGGCTTGGCCCCACCCCAAAAGGGGCAGTCCAGCCCGAACTGCTAGGCCACATCCCTTCTGCACTAGGGGTGCCACGGTATTTGTTTTATGACGGTACGATAACCTTCTTGCCAAATGACGGTATATCATGGTTATCGCGGTATAGCAGGTGGAGTTAACTAATCTTAACAAATATTTTCTAAAAGGTCATAAATTGACAGATGTATCATCACAAACAAAACCAGGCACCCAGGGCCAGAATTGGGCTTTTCAACATACTTTCCACTGAAATGCCTTGCTTCCACCAAACCCAAACACACGTGTGGAGAGGAGGTGGTGGGGTGGAGGCCTGCTGCAACTGGCAAAGCAAACTGAATAGCTTTTCTTAAGTGGTCATTTAGGCTTTCTGCTTCCCCACTGGCTACTGGTGAAGATGAACATGTTGCCATCTTGTTAACCTGCATGCCACAGATCAATGGAGGCTGATGGTAGTATATGCTTGTACACACACACACACACACACACTCTTTACGTTACAGCCTTTAGTTTACTTGCGGGCCAAAAGGTGTTCAGTAATCACTGACATGTTACCCTTTGGTATGGCAGCAGGGAATACCCACAGAGATGAGTGAATTTCGCAGTGTGACTTATTATATGTAAATTCAATGATAGAACCAGGGAAATCCCCCATTGCCATATGTTTAGAGAACATTATCCATTATAAATATATAAACCCCAAAGCCGCCACCCCAAAGTAAACCCTTTTCCTTCTTGGCACTGTATCTATTCTTCCTATTGCTAACATATTGATTTTGTGTAAGGCACGTGTGGTTTATGGAATGGCATTAAAAACTGCTCCAACTGAAACTACTTGGCAGACGGCACATCCAACAGTGCAAAACCAAGACTGCGCAGCAATTGCTTACTGCAGCCTTTCCAAATCAGATTGAAAAGCACACTTAACGGTATGAACGGTATAACGGTATAAACAATGTGACGGTTATTATTGTTCAATTAAGTGGTTCACGGTATCTTTAACGGTATACCGTTATACCGTTACATCCCTATTCTGCACGAGACCACAAGCATCCCCAAACATGTTTCTCCCTTGTTGGGGCTCATCAGTGAGGAGTAGCTTGGGTCTCTAGGCCCAGCAGGCACGGGACCCACGTCTGGGCATACCCGTCCCACTCGGGGTGACAAAGCAAAAACAAAGAGGTGATGGCTGGAAGGTTTAGAATGAATCTCAACCGGTGGCAATGCTCTGGGCAACCCTCCAGAACACCGTTCTTCGCCTGCCATGCATTACAGAAGGGGACAGACCATATGCAAATCAGGATTGGCCCCACCCCAAAAGGGGCTGTCCAGCCCGAACTGCTAGGCCACATCCCTTTTGCACGAGACCACAAGCATCCCCAAACATGTTTCGCCCTTGTTGGGGCTCATCAGTGAGGAATAGCTTGGGTCTCTAGGCCCAGCAGGCACGGAACCACGTCTGGGCATACCCGTCTCACTGAGGAGGCCCGACAAGGCCGAAACATGTCTGGGGTTGCTTGTGTTTCCGTGCAGAGGGGACCTGACCTAGCAGTTCGGGCAGGGCTGCTCCCATTGGTGGCAGTACCTGACTGATTTGCATATGGTTGGACCCCTTTTGCAATGGCGGAGATAGGCTAAAAAACAGTGGTGTGGAAGGTTGCCCAGAGCAATGCCAGTGGCTTTGATTTATTCCAAAACTTCCACCCATCACTTTTTTGCTTGCAATTACTTGTCGCCATCTCGTCTCTTTTGAACCGTGTGCGTTATTTGCACATCTGCATCTGAAAGCCAACACGTCACACAGTCAGCCCACCATTGCCTCCTCAAAATCTACACGGACTCAAAAAAACAAAAACTAGAATGAAAGGATCAGCTGTTCGTCTATTCCATTAACGTGATTATGGTTCTCCGACACATAAAACACGCCTCCTGTTGCACTGCGAATTTATTCTCGTTAGCCCGACAGCAATCTGCATGCCTAGCTCAAAGAAGGGGCTCTCGTACAGGCTGCTTTCAAGTGGGTCTTATTCACAAGGGACAACTTCCCAACACTTTAAAAACGATCACTACACATTTTTTTAAACGACAAAGGCTACAAGCCAGGACGAGCACATCGCTTGCTGTCCATCGTTACGTTTTTAAAAACTGAACGCTCACGGAGTGGCGGTGAGAAAAGCAGGCAGCAGCTGGCCCGCGTGACTGGGGTTACTGGAACCCAGCATTTCATCCTCGGCAGTTACTTTCCAAGCAGGCTACTACTGTGTGGCAGAAGAGAAAATACCTGACAGCCAATCAAGTGCATTCTCCCAAAAGGGCCAATCGTACACCTATCTACTAAACGAGGATGGCATTGCCCTGCTGTGACGTCACTGCCTTCGACGTCACGTCCCGTGGTGTTGCTCGTTCTGTATGAAAGGTACGCTGCCCAATTTTGTTTTTAGGATATGCACCCTGCCTGGAACCCACCGTATGTGGCAATAACTGTATATTGTGCAGAATGCGTCAGTAAGTCTCGCTCGAAACATGGAGACTGCGCACAGTATGGTGGCTGCGCCAAGACGGGAGGAGGGAGCATGTGTACGTGCCTCGGTTCTAAATGTCAAATCAAGTTTATTTAATCTCTACTACTCTCTGGGGAGAGCAGTGAGAGTCTTCCCTGAGAAATGTCACTGAAATCGTATGTTAAGTAGGACTCCGGGTTAAAAGCAGTGGAGGGAGACTGCAGATAAACGAAGGGTAGAGGGAGTGGGTTCTAGGACTTCATAATGTATTATTGCTAATCGAGTCCTAGAAAAGTTGGCGAACGTTTTGGCTTTTGGATCCCTGTACGTGTTGCCACATGAAGCCTTGTGGGCGGTACTTTTAAGAGCATTCTTAGGTCAACTGTGTACTACACAGAGAATATTACACGGGAGGGAGCGTTAAGGAATTCGACCATGCACACAGTGGCTCTAGCCTGGTTTTTGGGAAATTTTAAATGAAAATGAATGATGGTAGATCAACTTCTGGAAAATGCGTGGGGCTAATCCGCACACATATTCCTATGCTCACTGCACGACATACGCATATACCCGTTTTCTCTGGGTGGACACAGCCTACAGGCGCAGTCCCCCCTGTCATATTTAGTTAGGATCTGATAGGTGGAGTACATGATGCATCTCCAGAAGGGGGAGGGCCAAACCTTCCCCCTGCCATGGCCAGCCTGATTAACTAACAAAGGCTCATGAATCCGCCATGTCCTTTTGTGGGTCTTGTAGCTGGTGGCAGCGTTCACAAACGAATCATAGTTAGAGGTTAACAAATGAGACAGGAAACCCCAACACCCTTTCATATGCACTGTGTGAACCTGAAGCCAGCTCCCGCCCTCAGTATTGATTGACAGTGAAATGTCCTGTCTGGGACTGCATGTATTACAGTAGTCATCCCCACAGGGGGACCCCATTCAGAAGGTATGAAATTGTGGTGTGTGGGAGCCAGAGAGTCTGGCCTCGCTGCAGCTTCAAGGAAGCACTGCTGATTTAACCAGGAACCACAGAGAGATCCATTAACCAGAGATACCTTTTCATCCACAGCAGACAGGAATATCGGTGGGACTTAGTATTACATGTTTTCACCCCTTTACCTTTTCTGTTGCAAAGCACTCTGGTTATGACCGATTGTTGGTAGGGACCCAGGATTGGTTCATTAAGGGGGGCTTAGCCTACACTAATTGCTGTGATCCATTTGGCTATAAAAGAGGGCCATGCCCCTCTCTTGGCAGATCATCTGAAGACTTTGCAAAGAGTAACAAGAAAACAATCTGCATTGGACCCTGGCTGAAGGTACAGTCTGCATTACATCTTCCAACAGCGAAGGAAGGCCAGGACCTCCAAGAAGGAAGCAATATCAGTCCCCTAACGTGTCCCTGGGAACAGAGGGAGATACCAAATCCAGAGGACCCTCCAGCAGCTCCAGAACCAGTACCCAGCCAGAACGCAGCGTGCCCTGCTAGGCTCTGCAGCAAGCGTCCTAGGTGGGAAGTGCCAAAGAGCCTCTGAACCAAACCAAGGACAAGACAGCTGCCTGCAACACTGTCCTCAGCTTTGGGCCATCTGCCTTAAATGGGGACATGAGCCCAGTGAAGAAGCTAGGAGGAGTGCATCGACAAGCATCTACTGATGTCTGCCTTAAAGGACATTTTCGAGCCCCTCGAGCTGCAACCTACTGCACCGCTGACTGCTGTTAATCTACAGTTGCTAAAGCCATCTGCGATACATCGACCAGTACTTTTGAACCATCGGCCAGCACTGAGCCAACGATTCCTGACCCCGAGCCGCCATTTAGGGCAGCCTGCAGCTGTCCATCCAGCTTTGCTCGCCAAACTGCCTGCCGCCTGATACCTGCAGCTGTCTCCCCATCTTGAACTCTGTCAGAGCAGCTGCAAAGCACACTGAAACCGACTCAACCATGTTGAGCACCAAGAACTCCTACAGCACAAGGTACATTGTGGTTCTGTCCCCTAGTGACATTTTATGACCCATTGGCTCCCTTTGTGTCAAAACCAAGTATTTAATGTATTTATTTATTGCGTATTTATAATGCGCCTATACACAATGTGTTTCAAGGCGCAACAAAAAAAAAGGGGGGTACATGGATGAGAAAAACAAAGCGGTCCTACTAGGCCTTTTGACATTCTGATCACTCAAGTGCCGTAACAAGAAGTGCAAGGGAGAGGGGAAGGGGGCGGCTGGTCAGGGTGGAAAGGCTGTGGGATAAGTGAGCGCGGGGGGGCAGGTGGCCAATGCCTGGGGAATGCAGAGAGTGCAGGGGAAGGAAGGTCCACATGCCAAGTGTGAGGTACAGGGCTAGAAGGACTAAGGGGTGCAGGCCCAGTCAGGCTAGTGCAGGGGGACACTTGAACTATTGTGATTAATTACTATACCGACTACCCTCCTGCCAGTATCCAGGGTGCATCCCTTTTCCTTCCTTGAAACTGTCTGTCCGCTGCATTCCGTTAAAGGGTGGGTTATATTTTGTAGTGTGCTACAACTTTCTGTTGTATTAATAATAAAGTAGATATGTGTATACAACCTTGATCGGACACTCCTTTTATCATGGAGTAAACATAGTATTTTCGCTGTGTTGCAAATAACCAACCATCCACAAACTTTCAGAGATAAGCCTGCAGTTCCATCTACTTTAGCAAAATTGGACAAGGGGGTTTATAATTTGCTTGTATTTCCAATCTGTTTGAATCCCTTCTGGTAGAGGCGTAAGGCTGATGGATGGTTTAGAAAACGATATTCATCCCTGGACCACTGGTGCCCTGGAATTTGATTCATTCCATCAAATGGGGGTGGGGGGGTGCATGATTGCACAGAGAAACCAAGAAGAAAGCATAGAACATCTGATGGAAGAGGTGGGAGGAAAGAGGAAGAAGCAGGTGAAGGAGCAGGGAAGAGACATGGCAATAAGGAAATGCAGAATAGGAATCAGTAGAATCATATGAGAAGAAGAAGAGAACATTGGAGAAATAGAGAGGAGAAAGCTGTACTTGGCAATATTAAAAGCAGCAAAGTCAAGTGCAATTTTATTTGGGTGATGAGAGAGCAACTGAAGAGAGTGTGCAGCGGGCACAATAGCAATAGTAATAGTGAATGGAGGATAGCACAGGGGCAACGCGGTGGTCTTGGAAGCAAGAGCATGCAGAACAACAGGGTTTCGAATCCCAGATCCACGATTAGAAACCGAAGTCAGGTATGGCATTAGGCACGCTATAAAAACCCAATTAAATAAATAAATAAATTATATGGGTAGCCCACTCACTGTACAGACGCCAAGTGACTTTATGCCAACCCATTCCCATTCTTGGATTTCTCTTAGAAATTAAGGGGCATCTGTCCTAGAGTCAAATGTGTTTAATTGTAGCCAACCTGCCCTCAGAATGCAATAGCTTGATAAATAAAAGATCAGGACCTGATAAGGATGTGATGTGATGGTGACAAGAAGCCAACTGGTCACCGGCCAATTGAAAGAGTTGGGACAAATAATGAGATGGAGAATTTGTATTGAGTAACATTAATAAGGACATCCAAACCAAGGTGAGTGCCAAGAGCAGGATGGGAAGGAGAAGGGGCACTAGAAAGGACGCGTGATACAGCAGAGCAACATAGGAGTAGTATGTTTAGGACAGGTGGGCACAGTCAATGGCACAGGAACACCGCCTTGGAGCTCTAGATTAGTGCCTCTTTGTCATAAAAGTAAACCCAATTCACAGATTTAAATCGGACTAGGGCCTGTTACCCTTCTTTTAGTCCGCTAATTGTGTGCATGACAGTGTTAGTACAAGCAGATTTCAGTTCCTTAGGAACTGTGTTTTGGCACGGTAACACTTGGAAATGAAAAAATTAAAGTGACCATTTTGGAGCGGGCACTACCTGGCGGCATGCACGAAGCAAGTGAATCTGTGACGGGTGCTCTCCTGCAAAACTACTGTTACAGGTACTTAACGTGTGTCTGCTTCCATGCATTGCTTTCCCATTGGCAATTCAATATCAGTAAGTGTTAAAAACAGACAAGCAGTTGGAATGATGACACTCAGTCTGTTCCTATGCGCCACCGCTTTGCTTTGAATATATAGATTGCGTGCTCTTTCTTCCTGCCATCTTAGAGGAATGTTTTCTGAGTGGGCAATGGTAACCGGTGACAATCCTATGTATTAGGGCAGTCCAACGGTAAGGTATCCTTAGTGGCAGCCGTGGTCATGTCATCTAAATGGTTACATCCAGGGGTGGACTGGGAACCAAAAGAGGCCCCGGAAATCATTTTCAAAGGGGTCCTGTGTTACATTTTCAGCAAGCCCAACCCTTTTCCTATGGAAATAAAATAGATAACCACACAAAAGTGGCCCAGGGTGCAGAGACCTAGCGGGAAATCCCCAGAGTTCCCTATCGGCCAGTCCACCCCTGCTCAGGTGCAGAGGCCTACTAGGAAATCTCCAGAGTTCCCTATAGGCCAGTCCACCCCTGCTCAGGTGCAGAGGCCTCCAAGAAATCTCCAGAGTTCCCTATAGGCCAGTCCACCCCCACCCCAGCTCAGGTGCAGAGGCCTACTGGGAAATCCCCAGAGTTCCCTATAGGCCAGTCCACCCCCACCCCAGCTCAGGTGCAGAGGCCTACCGGGAAATCTCCAGAGTTCCCTATAGACCAGTCCACCCCATGTCGGGTGCAGAGGCCTACCGGGAAATTTCCAGAGTTCCCTATAGGCCAGTCTACCCCTGCTCAGGTGCAAAGGCCTACCGAGAAATCTCCAGAGTTCCCTATAGGCCAGTCCACCCCTGCTTACATCTGGATATGCTTAAGGAGTCAGGGTGAGCAGGATGCTTTGTTCGCTGAATTTTTCGTAAGTGAGCACACATTTTCCTTTTTAATGCTGTGCTGATTTAGACTGAGATTATTCCCAAATTGGTTGGAAGCTTGGGAGTGAGGGGTTAAATCTGAAGGGTGCAGATACAACTATGAACCAAGGTCTGCAACGTTGTGTGGGTTACACGCCTATCTAATGTGAAGCATTGTCTGCAGGACTTGGCTGCATCTAAAGTCTTTGATCTTGACGAGGTGCATTGTCTGCATGAAGGTACAGGTGGCTTTCTGGTTTTGTTCAGGCTTATCTCATTACTATGTACAGTTGTTAGGTGCAGGGATGAAGACATGTGACCTGCCAGGTTCCCATGCACTGTTTCTGGGCTCATGTCAAAGATAATACATTTTTGTTCTCCTTTTGTTTTATTTCTTCTCGGGTTGCCAGGGGTATGACCTTCGGTCCGCCAAAGCTCCAAGCACTGGGTCTTTGGCTCAAACCTCCCTGATAAGCAACTGGGTATAGGGACAGGGTGGAGGTCTCTGCTGTTCACATTCTGCATATCTTTAAATGGGCTCAGCCAAAGTAGGATCCAAACATTCTTCTGTAGCAGGGATCCTTGATTTCATTTGCTCACATACTGAAAAATTACATTTCAATGCTGTTCTTGCCCAGTAGATGTCACTATCACCCAAGGTGTATACTCAAATCAGCAGTTTCATAATTCTGGAGTTAGGGCATTTATTTTGTAATACTCTGAATGAGAAAAAATAATAGAGAATAGATTGCTCGATATATGCAGCAAATTATTATACTATATTTTTAATGATTCAATGCAGTTAAAGCCCAAGAATTATGGATTTGCGTCAAAGGAATGAAGGGACTGGAAACTACATTAACCAATTGCCATTTCATTTTGTTTTCATATTTGATTATTTTTATCATTTTTGTTACTGCTTGTTCATTATATTTTATTTAGGACACTACTCCGATTCATGACAGGTACAAAAACTCAACAACATCTGTAAGAAAACTTCTTTAGTTACTCTGGCCAAAGCCTTACATGTCCTTTAGATACTTGCAATACTTCGCTCCCGCCCACAAATAGTGTTACATGATTGACTAGCGCCCCCTGGACTTCTTAACCAACTGTAAGTGCTGCCATTGGGCTGTGCGATTTCTAAGCGACGACTCTTCGCTGCCTCTCGCGGTGTGGAGGCCACGCGATCAGGCAGGTGTCCTTTAAGGAATGTTTGTGTGTATAGTGGAAGTGGCGAGTTCCACTCCTGCCAGCGTTATCCTTTGTGTATGATGAGGCCGTGTGGAACCCCTTACATCAGCGCCGGTCTTAGCGGTGGCAGCGCCCTGGGCAGTGAAAGAAAAATGTGGCGCCTCCCCGGTCAATGCCGGGTGCGTCGGGGATAGAGGGGGAGGGGCTACATTTTCTTTTAAATCCCCGCGCTAGGGTAGGGAGTTAATCACTGGAATAGGGTGCTGATGCAAAAGCACCAGCACCCTATTGTTGTTATATGCACCCCGCTCCCATGCTGGAAAGTCCAGGGCCAGCACAAGAGCGGGGCACATTTAATATCAATAGGGTGCCTGCCGTGCTTTCTCCCACCAAGCCAGCTCGGGGAAGCTCTTGAAAGACTCCCCACAGCTGGTGTGGTGGGGGGCAAATGACGCCCCAGGCAGTCACCGGTGCAGCCCTAAGGCCGGCCCTGCCTTACATTGTACAAAAGGAGTGCAAACTCAGCGAGATGAGAAGAAAGTGACAGAGGGAGAGCAGAGCAAAGGAGATAGGAGACCACGAGTTCGCCCAGGAGAGGAAAGACGAGCAAGCAAAGATGGAGAGTGCAGAGTGAGCGTTCCAAGAGTGCACGATGAAACAGTAAATCCTGTAAGACGGAGGGGGAGCAGAAGAAGGAACGTCAAGACAGAAAAAAAGAGAATCCCGCGAGAGCAGCTTGGCTGCCAGTCTCACACTTGGAGAAGCAGAGCCGCGGCAGGCCCCTGCAAATGGCTATGCCCTACTGGGAGCGTCAGCCCGAATTACCGGCACAGCATGGCCCTTAGTACGTTCATTAAGCACCAGCATTGGCAGGCACGGCTTGCATTTCTCCTGTTGCGAAGTAGTGGGTGGGCTGAAGCTTGTCTGCTAGCCTTCCAAGACAGCGATAGTAGAGTTTGCCCCCTGGTCGTGTCTCGAAATTTAAGCACGTACGCGTACACAAGCATCTTACACCCCCTCATTGCTGTTGCCGGTATGCTGGGTTTTGGCGCTGGTCGTTACGGCCCTGCGCCTTCGTCCCAGCCCCCATTCAGGCGCGTCCGCAGGGAGCTGTCCGTGCCGGAAGCACAGGCGGTAATATCCTGACTCTGAGACCTATCCATGCCGGGATGTTACTGTTTGCTTAAGTATATTGTCATCAGAAACACTAATAAATGCAGTGCTTTGGATGAAAGTATATTTAGATTAAGGCCAACAGGGCGTGCCTGAATGGGGGCTGTGCCAAAGGGGCCGCGCCGAAACGGCTGGCGTCAAATCAGCTACGCCGGAATGTCCGACTCCGGCTGTCCCTGTACCAAGTTCCAGTACACATGTGGCACCAGCTGTTCAGCACAAGGTCAACGCAGCGCATGGGCCGGCTCTCGCCGGATCCGAGATCCGGCATGAAATCTCTAGCCGGATCACGGGATCCGGCTTGCCTCTGCCTCAGCCCCAGCATACAATTAAAGTGCTTGCTGTGCTATGGCATGGAGCGGGGGGGGGGGAAGAGCCACACACAGCACATTAGTGCCATGAGTGCTTTTCTGGCTCTGCCCCCTTACTTATGTCACAGCAGGAGCTGGTGCGAAAATACTCAACTTAAACCGAAAATACAATTTTTGTTTGCGGTTACTTCTATACATTAATAGTAACATTAAAGGTTGACTAGGCACTGCTTAAAGATCAACGTGCTGCTTCGCCATGCAAATGTCACCTTTAAGAAAACCTTGTCCAGAAAGATATTGTGTAAGCGTGTGTATGTGTAAATGTGTTTGTATGAAGGTGTACGTGTGCAAATGTGCGTGTGTGTGCAAATGTGCGCGTGTGTGTTCGCAAATGTGCGCGTGTGGGTGTGCAAATGTGCGCGTGTGTGTATGTGTGTGCGTGTGTGCGTGTGTGTGTGCGTGCGTGCGTGCGTGTGCGCGTGTTAGTGTGAATTCCACCACAAGCTGTGTAGAAAGTAAAACAAAACACGAGGCTCTGATTTGACACTGACCTCGCCTTCTCGAAACAGAAATATACTCTTGTGAAAAGTATCCATTTTTTATTGATTGTCCTTAGAAGGGGTTAAAATACCTGAATGAGTTGAACAGGGCGCTGGGGCTCTCCAGCTCCAAAGGATACAGAATGAAGGGTCCAGACTCGGTATAAACCTTCTGAGAGAAGTTCACTGCCCGCCCGCAGCTCAAACTCCAAGAACTCCTGACCGCGTGCAAGGCCTTTGATGACAAAGGTCCATAATACGCATGAAAGCTGATTCCCTCCTCAACGCAAGCTGCGCCCCATGTTCAAGCAATGCCATCCGTCTTCCCGCGCCAGCTTTAGAAGTAGGAAATATAGAGGAAGGCCCCCTCGTCTAGAATGTAGGGCGTACCTACTCACAAAATAGCACTGACAACTAACCCAGGGTGGCCATTTTCAAGCAAGCGAACAAGGCACAAAGCACCCCTCTGCAAAATCCCACCAGTCACGACCGCATGGTGATGGATCTTTCTTTGCCAGTAAATAGACTGACTTCACCTGGTCCAGTAGCTCTACCGCTGCTTTTCTGCGCAGTCAGTGGCAGCTCAGCCATAATGGGCGACATGCTAGGTATGATGTGAGGTGCCAATAAGGCCTAGTACAAACCTGAGGGCTTCCTCAGTTGCAATCAGGAAATCTAAGTGACGTGGAAGAAAAGACAGGCCCACTTCAGGATGCCACTTAACCCTAGTGAGCAGCGGGCCAGTGCTGCAAGCATTTAAAAACTTAACTAATAACTCTACATATACCATCATGCTGGTAATGTTTGAACTCCACAATCTGGGTGCTGCCCATATGGTTAACCTGCCTCGTCGGTACCAACCACAAACAGAGATTTTCATATTGACACACAGCTAACGGGTACTTCCGAACTGCATCCATCAACACCAAAGGTTTTTGCATCTGCCTTCCTGCTATCCGACTACTAACACACCCTGAGCTCCTTTCTTAGAGGACCATGCACAACAAGGGCAAAATGATTGGCAGAAGGGCGCTATATAAGACCACTTTACATTACAGCATGCTATTCAAGGTTGTGCACTGACGTGGATAGGGAGCAGCCAATGAACAGCTATATAAATTGACATTCTTTTGTATTTTTGTCTTACAAATGGCTTTTTCTTCTTGGAGGAGCCTATTTCCAGTGATGGGGAACCAACTTCACTTGCAAGGTATAGAAGATTTTTGGCTGCTCATCGACTATCAGGCACACTGCAGGGCTCGAAATCGCTGGGAGCTGGGAGCTATATAACTCCTGCTTCTACCCAAGGAGAGCCAGGCTAGCCTAAACCCACCAGTGAGCAGGAGCTCCTTTTGGCTCCCCAGGCATTGACTTTTGAATTGTTGAGAATATAAAGTAAAAATAATTAGGACACGTGTAAATACAGTCGATCATCCATAATGAGCAAAAAGAAAGTGTGCATTTCATGGGAGAGCTAGATGTGTCTACTTGCTTCTGGTTCCCAAGCGGGAGCTTTGGCCTTCTGTGTGTTGGCCGGCACCCAGAGGCTGGTTTTAGCTCCTGCTGCTCGAATCTTAATTTCAAACTCTACCCTCGTAAAGCTCCCGCGTATTGCCAGAGTGGTAGTTTCTGCCAGGCTCTCTCTCCCTCAGAGAATCGACCCGCATGAGGAACATTTATTCCAGATATATTGCGCATAATTAGAAGGCCTCCCTTCTGAAGTCATGTATCTGCTCCACGTGACTCCCACCAGACCGCTCAGCCATCACAGGGGTGGCCATGTTGGGTGCCTGCATCTGAATACTGCACAGGTAGGACTGGGATCACCGCCCCACCAGAAAAGCAACATCCAGTCAGAATTTCAGAATGGCCATCAAATATGCAAATAATAACCAATTAAATGCATCATATGCAAATGTTGGCATGCATATTCATTATGGTGATCATGAAAGCCTGGCTCAATGTTCCTGTTCACTGGGTCAACGCGCCCAGCACTCACTGCCATTTTCATGATATCACAGGGTTTTGGCAGCCTTCAAACGTGCTAAGACTACGAGCAGTGGCTTCAATAAAACGACCATAATCAGGAATAAACTAACAGCGGATGAGGGGGGGAACGGGGGCATGCAAAATATCACTTTGGGTGCACTGCATGCCTCTACAGCTCATGCCGAGTACAGTGTGTTGTCCCCGAATTCCTGCCTCTTTCCATCTATGTGGACCCCAGCTGTGCATCACTGCATTAGATTAAACCTGCACTGGTCTTCCTGTCCTTGGAATTTTCGAAGTGAACCATCAGAATTATGAAGAGAAAGAAATGCAAACCTCTGAAAAACATAACTTATTTTAACGCATTACTAATCACTTCCTCCTGCCTTATTTTTGCTCAAGTCAATGGGATGCTGAAAGTGGCAAGAAAATTACTGGGATACCTACCACTAATGGAACCTAATACATGCACATTCATAATTTAAAAAACATGTAATGAAAGATCCATGCATGCCAAGGTCATGGTGATGAAGGTTTGGCATGTGTTAAGCAGAGCGAGCAATCAGCCTTGCCTTTTCCTAATGGTGAGAAAGCTACCAGCCTTCCCGCACTTCCCTGGTGAAGGCAGAGCACCAGTGCCACATGGACTTCAGCAACACGGAGATCCGTCCAGGGACGCATTGGGAGAGACGGCACACATCAGCTCTAGACGCAATGACAGCAGATTAAGGGTAACGCAATGTGAGTCCAGCATGCATTGCTGGCTGGCTCACAACTATAACCCCCCTGTGGTGATCTAAAACGTGGGCACCTGTGCTATCACGAATGTGAGCCATCCATTTTAAGGCGGTCCTACTTACCGAATGAGTGACTGGTGGGGCTTTAGGCGGCAAGGCCTGTAAGAGCATGCCAATAGTTGCTGCCAAAACACTTTAAATCACCTGAGTCTAATCTTGTATTTTGGCCGAAGTGCTATATAAATAACACATCATTATCAGTATCTGTTTTACAGGGTCTTCTAGAGTATCTGCGCCACCAGTAGTTGGCTTTGCAGCACTCGTCAATGACTTAGAGCACGTAGGCCAAGCGAACGGCAAGCAGTCAGCACGCTGCAAAGCTAGAAGACAGCTTTAAGAACCAAGTGGAGTCCAAGCGGCCATATTGGGTCAGGAAAAGGCAGCCAATCAATTATTTATGCACTGCAAGGTTTGTTATCGGCTTATTGCTGATCAAGCGTAACGCTTATATTCCCAAAAGCACAAAGCCCATGAAACTGTTACCATGGAAACATGCCTGGCCAGCAGAGTTAAGGCCTGAAAGTCAATGAAATAACATTCTCTTGCAATCTATGCCAGATTACGTTGAGGCGACTTTCGGTTATTGCCCATTTACCAATCTACTACCAGAATCTAACCACAACTATAGACTTGTGAGGACGAACCGGGCAATCAGAGTTGCTCGGATGTATGAAGAATTGACCAGTATGACCTATCAACCCACACTGCCTTTTCCACCTTAGACCTGGCAGTAAGAATCTAACTTTAGTACTTAATGTCCTTATAGCAGAAGGGGTGAGTATAGAATATACCGAGCAGGGGGTTGGATGCACAACTCATATAATCCTTTTAACTGTGATATTTCCACCTAGAACAATGGCCGCCACCCAACATGGTCCTGTATCTCTAGTAACTGCTATTAAATATGTCGAGCTTGGAGACTTTACTTGAAGGACTTAACTCCTTTGCCAGTGCCTCTTGAATCATTTCTGTTAGACCTTTCAACGTGCCTTCTTTTAACTGTCTACACCTGAAAAACGCTGTTGGGCTACTGAGCACCCCTTTATTTAAACCTGAGACAGCACTTTTGCTGCCAAAGCAAGCACCCATCTGTCAAAACAAGCATTGGCAATGCCAACAGTTTCAGCTTTTGTATGGGCATAGTAAATCCATTTGCCAGGCACTGGCTTAGTGGCATTAACTGGCCATCAATGGTAGCAGCTACAAAAGGGTGCCTGTACCTGGGCATATAATAGAAGAGTTCAGCAAATGCCTAACATTTCTACATAAGTCTAAACTGGTGGCTTTGTCAATGCTTGTTTTTAACAGGACTTCAGTGAAGGGCACACGCAGTGCATATAAATCGAGTGTCTGAATGCAGACCATGTTAAGACATTGTCATTACACCAGTACCGCATTTACATTGCCAATTAAGTCAGTAACTCTCAGGAGACTGCTTTGAAAAAACCATGGCAGGCACTGCAAGCACAGCGTTTGATGTTAAGGCTTGATAAAGCTAGCTCAGAGAGATCCCAGGAGGATGTGTATTGGGCGGGAAGGGGCAGGAAGTGTTCAGGAAAGGCCACAGGGATCAGCAAGGCCATGGGCAGTCAATGGGTGGGTAAACCACCAAACAATACCTACAAGATTTCTATCACCCCTCACATGCCATTTCTCCCTACCTGTGCTATAATGCAATCGTTTCTGATTATACCCAATGGCCAAATTGGTACACCCTTCAACCTCCTGAGGTTTTCATTTAAAAACATTTTTTTATAGCATAACCTACAAACATAATAATCTTAAGGCTCAAACATGAAATTATATGTTGATAGGCTTATATAGTGCACTACTGCCGTATTCTCAGATTGCCTGGGCTTTTCTGCGGGGTGGTGTAGTGTGCCCTCTGCAGGGGTATTCAGACAGTAGTCTGCTGGAGGAAAGAAACTGAGCGAGGGAAAGATAAGAGGATTGGAAGGGAAGGATGCAGCTGGGGGCATGGCTGCTTGCCTGTCCCGTTATGTGGACCATGGATATGCAAAAGGGAGGGGGCGGGTGTGCACTAAAGTGTTGTGGTAATTGCGTTGCATTTCCTGGCCAGATTTGGAGCATTGTAAATGAGTGCACAGTGCAATGCTGGATACACGAGGGCCTAGAGGGCGTGCCTGTCAATCATGGACGTTTGGTGGCTTTTTGCCTGGGCGTCTCGATGCTGCGTGCCTGGCATAAAGTCCCCCATATCTCCGTCACACGGCGCCTCCGGGCCCCAATATTGCCTGTGCCAACCAAAATGAATGTTAATCAATCATTATTTGGAAGGACAACTCGGCTGACGATTTCTAAACACTAACCTGCCATTCCCACGGCCATATAATGCCGTTTTGCTTGCAAAAAAAGAGCAGGGGAAGTGAAGGGGTTAAATCAATTTTGTAGCACCACCGCTTTCGCAGTTCTCCGGGCCTCAAACGTCAGCATTGAAAGGCAGCGTCAAACCGTGTTTCTATTAAAAAGCACTAACAGAGCAAGTGGTTTCACCTCTCAGTGTAATAAGGTTAAACCCTTACACAGGCGCAGGGCCTTTTCATGCGCCCCTGCACGAGGGGGGCAAATTAGCACCTGTGATGGCATTGGAATGAACAGCGCAGGACCTACAATACGGACATCAGAAACGTGGAAGCTAACCAGAGAGGGGTCTGAGCAGTCAACAAGCACACAAGGGCGGGGGAGGGGCTGTGAGAACAAGAGAGGTGAGAAATGGCCCTCAGAGGGTCAGACAACACCTAGTTTACATAAATCCATCGATCCCTAATGGATAAAGGGACAGGGTAGCCCTAGCAGTTCCATCAGCCAAGAATGCAGTTCCTGCAACCAAACCTGATCATTCACCAATAAGAACAACCTTTCTAGCGTCTACTGACACATTCCAACCGTTTCAATGCACTTTACAAAAACAGCAGTTACTACTACTGCCCAGGTCGGCCGTACTCCTCTCACAGACATTACAAATGATCACTGCCAGAGGAATGGCGGCCAATTGCATATGATTTGTGTTATTTGGTGGGAACAGAGATATCTGAAATTAAATACATTGAGATTGAATGAAGAGATAAATGTGGGGAAAGGCTGACGCACAAAGGCCCCAACTCAACCTACCCAGCAATGCTGGAGGTGCGAGGCACCTGCGTGTTTGGCCGAACCTACTAGGAGAGAATGCAAGCTACGCGTGTCATCCTCTAGGTGGCCTGAGAGGGCGAGACGACTTCTTGGGCCCACATCTTTACGATTGATTATGTAAGCAGAACAGCCCGCCCCCAATCAGATCAGACAGCTTTCATTAAAACTTCACTCCTGCTCGACTGAATTTTCCTCCATCTGGAACTAGTACAACCAGGTATATTTCTGGTGCGAGTTCTGGCTCTCAAAAGTGCCCTTCCAATCTTCTTCCAGATGCGAGCTCTGGCTCTCAAAAATGCCCTTCCAATCTTCTTCCTCATGCAAGCTCTGGCTCTCCAGAAGGCCCTTCCAATCTTCTTCCTGGTGCAATTTCTGGCTCTCAAGAATGCCCTTCCATTCTTCTTCCTCATGCATTTGTATTTGTATTTATTTATTTATTTATATTGTGCAGCCTGCCCACGGGCATCAGGGCGCATGTTTGGAAATGTCACAGAGGGTTACAGAAGGCAGTTACGAATTACATAATACATAATATATATACATACATAGAGCAAGGACATATACAAAAAATGTTTACAGAGGTAGTTTGTCGGCTCAGTATATATAGCGGTAATCGAGGTTGCGAAACATGCGATAGATGTTTACAAAAGGGTGGCTGAAGTTTCGTCTTGCTCATAGAGCCATTGTTTTGCTCTGTATTTGAAGGATTGGAGGGAGGGGACGTTCCTGAGATCATTGGGTAGTGAGTTCCAAAACTTTGCTGCCCCGATTGGGAAGCTCGAGCCTCTGGCAGTCTCTAGCTTGAAGCTAGGAATAATGAGTGTGTGTGCATGTGCAGATCTTAGAGGTCTGTGGGCTGTGTGTTGTGTAAAGAGCTCAGACAAGTAGGCAGGTGCTGCGTTGTTCTGTGCTTTGTGGCTTAAAACAAGTGTTTTGAGGGCGATACGCCGTGTGATAGTGAGCCATCGTAAATTGCGTCTAGTGGATGAGCTGTGGGTGCACCTCGGTATGTGGAGAGCAGCCATAATGGCGTTATTCTGGGTTACCTGAAGTTTGTCAATGTTTCTTTGACTCGTTCCAAGGTAAAGGGCATTGCAGTAGTCAATTTTAGATAAGATGAGGGTTCTCGCAAGGATCAGGCAGTTGTCGATAGTTAAGAAGGGCCGGCAAGCAGTGATTAGTTTGCACGTGTATGCAGATGCTGAAACTACTGAATTGGTTTGTCTGGTGAGCGAGAGGGTGGAGTCTAGGTAGATTCTGAGTGTTTTAGTGACATTGGTGACCTTAATGATGTTACCATCAATGTTGAATGCATCACATTTGCTGTCAAGTTTTGAAAGTTTGGACTGAGAGCCTAGGATGAGTAGCTCAGTTTTCTCATCGTTTAGGCAGAGACCGTGGTGGGCCATCCACGCCTGGATGACAGTGTAAGCTGCATTAAGAGCTTTGGCGTCAGTTACATAGTCACCGGTGATAGGGATGAGTATCTTGGTGTCATCCGCATAATTTGTGTAGATGACACCCAGATGGTCAAGAATATCAAAGAGTGGTTTCGTAAAGACGTTATAGAGCGTGGGTGATACGCACGAGCCTTGTGGGACTCCGCAGGGGACATGTGCTGGGTCAGCAGCGGCAAGAGATGAGAAGACTCTCATGGATCTGTTGGCAAGGAATGAGGTGATCCAGGAGGTGGCTGCATCGGAGAAGTGTGTGGCCGTTTTGAGGTGCTGGCAGAGTATTTGGTGGTCCACAAGATCAAAAGCGGCGGATAAATCTAGGAGGAGTAGGAGCGCTTGTTTGCCCTTGTCTTTCAAATCCTCAATTTGCGTTTTTAGGTCTATTAGAGCTGTCTCTGTGCCGTGTCTCGGCCGGAAACCAGATTGCCCAAGTCCTAATAAGTTGTTCTTATCGAGATAGTCTTGAATTTGGAGATATGCAGCCCGATCCAGGATTTTTAGAAGGTATGGTACCGTGGTTATGGGCCTATAATTGGTGAAGTTACTAGGGTCTAAGTTAGGTTTTTTGATTAAGGGGATTACCCATGCATCCTTAAGGTTATCTGGTACTATGCCGGATTTAAAGGAGGAGTTGATGAGGGAAGTGGTAAAGGGGGTGAGCTAAGGCGCTGCTTGCTTTATGATTGGTGCTGGGCAGGCATCGCCTTGACAACTGGATGGTTTTAACTTCTTGATGATATTTTCCACTTCCCTAATGGTAAGAGGTGAGAAGCTGAAAGGTTTGAAGGAGTGATTGGAGGATGAGAAGTTGGAGGGTTGGGAGTTACCTGCTGAGTCAAGGAGATGGTTTTTTTTAGTGTTGATTTTAGCTTGGAGTGTAGTGATTTTGTTAAGTAATGCTTTTTGAATGTTGGCGCACCATTAGGTGTCAGGGTTGCATGTGTCAAGGGCGGCAACTGGGGACTCTAATTCCTTGAAAATTTTAAAGAGTTCCTTAGTATTGGATTGAGCTTGTAAGATCCTGTTATTATAGACGACTTTTTTTGCCGCTAGTATGGCTTCTTTGTACGAGAGGGTGATGGCTAGAAGGTTGATTTTATTTACTGGCGTAGGTGAGTTTCTCCAGAGGGACTCAGCTTTACGTTTATCTTTCCGAAGTTCTCGTAGGTGTGGGGTGAACCAGGAATTAAGGTGGTTGCATGGTTTTTCTTTGCGCTGTTTAAGAGGCGCAATGGAGTCCAATGCTTTTAACATAGCTCGATTGTAGGTGTCCACAGCACAAGCACTGGCTCTCAAGAAGGCCCTTCCAATCTTCTTCCAGATGCGAGGCGCTGGTTCTCAAGAATGTGCTTCCAATCTTCTTCCTTGTACGAGCTGTGGCTCTCAGAAGGCCCTTCCAATCTTCTTCCTGATGCTTGCTTTGACTCTCAAGAATGCCCTTCCAATTGTCTTCCTGGTGCAAGATCTGGCTCTCAAGAATGCCCTTCCAATCGTCTTCCTGGTGCAAGATCTGGCTCTCAAGAATGCCCTTCCAATCTTCTTTCAGATGTGAGGCTGTGGTTCTCAAGAATGTGCTTACAATCTTCTTCCTGGTGCGAGCTCTGGCTCTCAAAAAAGCCCTTCCAATCTTCTTCCTGGTGTGAGCTCTTTCTCTCAAGAATGCCCTTCCAATCTTCTTCCTGGTGCAAGCTCTGATTCTCAAAAATGTGCTTCCAATCGTCTTCCTGGTGCGAGCTCTGGCTCTCAAGAATGCCATTCCAATCTTCTTCCTGGTGCGAGCTCTGACTCTCAAAAATGTGCTTCCAATCTTCTTCCTGGTGTGAGCTCTGGCTCTCAAGAACGCCCTTCCAATCTTCTTCCTGGTGCAAGCTCTGATTCTCAAAAATGTGCTTCCAATCGTCTTCCTGGTGCGAGCTCTGGCTCTCAAGAATGCCCTTCCAATCTTCTTTCAGTCTATCACCACAGAATCCAGGCACAAGCTGTCACCCGCTGAGGAAGCCGCGTTCTCATTATATTGATCTAGGAAACGTGCAATCCAGGAATTAAACACTGACATACGCTTTGAAAAATGATAAACAAATTAGATAATTTTATAACAATAATTCCCATCGTGATTATATGTTATTTGTGCAATCAGTTAAGTGCACCAGGGATACAAAATTGCACCAGTTCAAACTGCTAGTGTCCCAAAAACAAATACTGTTTTGTTTTTGCAAATCGTAAACAACAGCAGACCGGGACGGTGCCAGGGCCTTTCAACTCTTGCGGTTGAAATGGTCCCCACGTGTGCCCCCGTGTTGACAGTGTTATGGCACAGCGACATCATCGTTAAATTAGGACATTAAATGTGCGCTTTTCATCTCAAAGTTTACGGGCTGCCATTGCTTGCTGGCGCCTTCAGACTGTCACCTCGGCTTCTCCCTGTAGACAGCAACGTTCTCTTCGCCTCATTGCAATTTTACTCCGTTTGATATGATAAGCTATGGCATTTGTAACGCGCCTATACACAAGTGTTTCAAGGCGCGACGAGGCAAGGAAGGGAGAACAGAGGGAAGACAGAGAGAATGATCTTACTAGGCCAAGTGACATTGAGATCACGCAAGCACAGGTGAAGGGTGAGGGGGAAGTACTGGGGGAGGCGGCAGTGCTGTACATGGGATCAAAACAATAACAAGAAGTGCGGCCTGCAGGCGGCAGGTGCAAGGGTACGTGCAGACAGCAGTTGTCCAAAAGTACAGGTAGGGGGACTGTAGGGTTACAGATACAGACCTAAGTGCAAGGGTTGCCGGGAGGCAGTGCGGGTGTGCAACTGGGCCCGAAATCAGATGGTAGCCAATTGACCAGTGCAATATCAGACAGGAAATCAGCAGGGGAGAGGAAGAGAGAGGGCAAAAGCAAAGAGGAAGGTCTTGAGGTGCTTCCCGGACCTTCTGTTTCCTCTTCATAATCCTTCTTGCGCACCTTGTTGCCAAACAACTTTTCAGTAGACATTTAGTGTTCACCTCCCCCGTGGCTTCCTGATAATCAGCAGCGTTTAACCCCTCGCTGATTTCCTCTGTCTACATCACAGTTTAACCATCGCAGGGTGCCTCAGACTGTTTGTCCCTGCAGGGGACCACCAAATATGTTCACATGGGTCTCCATGAGCCCTGACGCATCTTCGGGCCGCCCTGATACCAGAGCAATACATTTTTGTTGCTAAAATATGGAGTATGGTATCCCAGACACAAGTATGGGAGACCACATTAGAAATGAATCCTTCTCCCTCAGCACGTCCTTGGAGAGGACACTGTCTATAAATTAAAGAATTCCGGAAGTGACGTCAGGGGAAATGAAACTGCTGAAAGGCAACTCCTGTGTTGACAGTGTGAATTCACGCGCAGTGGCAGTGCTTTACTTGCCCTTTCTATCCTAATGCCACAATGCACGCGAGATCCGCTTCAACAGAGCGGCGCAATGTCTGACGCATACCCTTCACCGTGGAAACGTACAGAGATAGATTCGGTGCCCTCTGACCTTCGCAGCTGGGCGGCGCGCAGGCCTTCCTGGGCACAAGCTGGCACCAGGACGATTAGCTGAGTGGAGGGTGATAAGGCGGGTATGCGGCGGGTCCAGGGAAGGCCTTTGAAGTCCTGCTGCTCCCTCCTCCCACGTCCCCCATCTGTCTCCAGACATCAATATTTGATTAGCGTCATTTCCAGCATTCCCAGCTGCAGGATGGCTCCTTATCTGAGCCTAATGGCCTAGGTATCTTTTCACCATATCTGACGAAGCTACGTGTGTGACGGGCAGATGGGGGTGGGCTCTGCCAAGGGAGAGAACTGCGTTGGAACCAGTAGACACCTGACATTATCAGTGCCACACAGTAACGCTCTAGTGGAACGACCGCATTGCTACCACTAGATTATACAGCGTTAGGTCTGTGGTATATGGTCTGCTTAGTCATGCAGGGTGTGGTTCAAAGCCTGTGGCCTGTGGCCTTTCAGATGCCTTATATCCTGGCATACCGCCAGGGTTTCTTAGTCTAGTCTCTTGCATTTATTACGTAACAGGATTTACATATTGTGTTCATCGTTTGGATACAGGATGTCTCTAATTTTTATTGTAAGGGTCTCGCAGTGCTGGAAATGGAAGAAAATGTACTCTGGGAACCCTCTCCTCCTTTGGGTGGTGGAACGGGGCCGAGGGGCATGGCCCTAGTAAAGGCCACGCAACCCAGTATGTCTTCTAGGAACCCAGACCTGGTGATATGCATAACAGCAAAGAGCATTTTGGGAACATAAGAAAGCCAATAATTTTAAATGTGAAACATGTCTCTGAGAGTGATTGAGCAAGAAACCCTTTTCAGTGAGTAACGGTAGTTGGACTCTTTGCAAAAGTCTTTAAATTGCAAGACATATATACCAATGCGGAGAGCTCCCTACCAGGATCTGAGGCTTTAGCTGTTTCAGCATCCACTCTCGCCTGCTGAACATGGCCGCTCGGGCTTGAGAGTTTGGCGTGGGAACAGATCTGGGAGTTCCCTGGGTCTTGCGACCTCTGGCAAGATAACAATTTACTGGAACTCGCTCCGTCTTGTTCCGGCCCATTTCCTACCCTGGGTCTTTTTACATATCCTGTTGCTTTCAAATGTCAAAGTCTGTTTACAGTTAAACAGGGTTGACATAGAACCCACTACCAAATAACCACCCCACCACCCCCACATTTGAAATGGGACTGCCCACAATCTGCATTTCTCAAATCTGCGACCATGAGTCAGCACGCAGGTTAAGTATCCGCATGGGAACTGCTCACTTTTGGAGGGCAGCCTATTCACACCCATTTTAGGGGCAGGCCAGCCCCCCTGGGGAGTGCATATGTCTTTCTCTCCTCTTTGCAAATCCGGGACCCCTTACATATGTATTTAACACCGCCTAGCACCACTCACTTATGCTCGGTTTTCACATGCCACAAATTATGCAAATTATGCAAGCCAATCACAGTTTGTTATCTAGGGAATGTGCAAGTTGAGCCTTTTTTTCTGACTTGTACCTGTTTTTTCCAGGCAAAAACTAAAAGGGAAATGTGAAGCTGGCACTTATTTTTCTGCATTCAGGATTCCATAATGTAAAAGTTGCCCCATACCATACAGGGCAATGAGATAAAAACTGTTTATAGAGGGGATGCGGAGGGGATTAGTTAAATGCTTACGGTTGGAATATAGTGCATTTGTACCAGGTAAGGGCATGCAGCAATCAGGTGGCTGGAAATAAGGGTTAGAACACGCTCTTTACTGCCCGCGTTTTCCAGCAACTCAAGGCCTTTCCCCGTATGGCCCCATCTGGATTGTGGGGAGGAAACAGGGAGCCTCTCCCTCTTGCCTCCCCATGCCCGCTACCAGCCCCCACTCCTTAAAGACATCCAGCACCCTTCCCCCACCTCCTCCTCTCCAATTACCTGATGACCAGAGCTTTGTGCTCCAGTCTCGGTGCACCCTCTGTCTTTGGCGTTTGCCATGGAAATAGAAAAGGGACAAAGTCCCATGTCTATTTCCATGGCATCGGCCATCTTGTTTTTTGTTTGTCTTCATGGGAGATTGGGCCTGTGTAATAATGACGGGGCCCTGGGGTGACAATAGCAAACCACCCTTGTCAGGGGGTGTGTATGGCCAATAAAGGCCCTCGCAAAGGCCCTTGCTTCACACAGGACTGCCTAGGCACGGCCTGGTGGTCAGTTACTGGCCATGTACATCCACTGACGCGGGGATGATATCCATATTACCACATGGAGATCATTATTGACCTCCTCTTAGCCAATTAAAATGTTTAGAATCTAGTCAATAACAACTGGTATTGACTGCATTCTGAACATTGTCTTCAAAAGTAGACAGGAAAACAACAATGCAATTCCCAGCAATGTTTCTTTCAATTCTTTCAACAAGACATTTCCTTGGTCAACAATACCCTTTGCTTGCTGCAGAAACATATTTAACACACTAAAGAGAAAGATAAACCACAGGGAATTTCTTACAGAAAAACGGTTTACTTTTACTAATGCTCATGTTAAAACCAATTCAGTTGTCGAAGTTTCCAATTAAATTGCTTAAATTATGTTGATAACCGTGCTACTTAAAAATCACAAAATAAAACCATATTTAATGTACTCACTCAGTTTGTCTATTTATTTAATCGTTAATAATGCAACTTTTTAACTTTAACACCAAAACTTCAAAACAAGTATTGCTGTCATCACAATACACCAATATCCTTACTGGCCTCGGGGGCGGGTCATTATCGCTAAGGATAATGACCCTTCTCTAACTTATCCTATGATAATGACACCTCCATCAGTATATAAGGCTATAATGGCGGTCTGTTTGTATATGCAATCCATTATATTCTCGCATTACATAGTAGCAGGGTTTTTTTACCTTGCATTTTTAAACACGACACAAAATTGATGGTGTTTGACACACTGTCCTGGGTGTACAGCAGGTGGCGCTGGGGAACTGCAGCTGAAAATGCCTCTACAATGCATATACCAAAGCCACATCTTTTGGCTGTATCAATGCTTGTGCAATGCGGCATTATGTCAAGTCCAGGTGTAAAGCACTTAGTACGACTAATGTTAAGTGGCATTCCTGCACTCTAAGAATTTAAAGTGTTAGTGGGGAGGAAGACATTGGTCAAAGTGATGAAGAAATGACGGTGTCCTCCCACTGCCATGCAGCTGCACCTCTGGGGAGGCAAGGAACGCTAAGACTGAAATAGAGTCTTCATGAAACGTATATTGCAGCTTCCATAAAGTCAGTGAGCAAATACTATTACTCACCCAGAAGAGTGGAGGCGAGTAAACTCTTCCCGAAAAGAGCTTACACATTCACTTAACAGACTCCAGATGTGTTTCCCAAATGTACAGAAAAGCAATACTTGCCCAAACGTTAACAGACCACCAGAAAGCCATCAGCATCAGACTTAAGGGGTCTCCGTAACTTCCAAGTGGCCCCATGTCATGTGTGGCATCCTGAGCCAATCATGTTATGTTACAGAAATATGTAGAGGGCAATGTGCACCCTAAGGTAGCTTGGCGCTAACTCCGACAGGGGCGAGGAAAAGAAACAGGGTCAGATTAAAACAAATATGTATTCAAGAAGCGCCTAAATAGCAAATGATTTTCTGTGGCACAAAGTGCATGGGGGAGAGAATTCCATAGTTGGCCAGCGGCCACAGAAAACGACCGACCACCGATGCGGGTGTATTTAAAGTGTGGGACCAGCAACAGACATGCGTCAGTCCGGGGTGGTCTGAAAGGAAGGGGCTTAAGTGAGATTTGGATCTGAAAATAGCCCTTCTCCCATATAGCACTAACCTGGTACTCTACGGATAGGGCCGCTGATATTTTGCCCCTGAAATCCTTTACCAGCGGTACAGGGAAAGGGAATGAACCAAGGAAGGGGGGAATGAACCAAGGAAGGGGGGAATGAACCATGGAAGGGGGGAATGAACCAAGGAAGGGTGGTGTGATGAACCCTACGGACTCTTGACTAATTCCTTGCCTAAAGTCTCCTCCCAGGTGGCCAGGGAAAGGCAGACGCTTCCTGATCCTGACCTTGTGGGTGGGGTTCTGCAGGAGGATCACCTGGAAGGAAAAACAGCGCAGGGGAGTGAAAGGAATCCGTGGGATGAGACACTGTATTTTTCTTCCTCTAGGGAGGATGGCTCTGCAATTCCCAAGTATGCAATGGCGTGTTGTAATAACCATCTTGCCGTTCCACAAAATATAAATATAAGTAGGGGGGAACCAATCAGGCATGCCTATGCCTTGGGAGAAATAAAAACCCTTCTAAAGATCGGGAGACCTGTAAAGTTGAAAACCTCCCTAACACCCAAAGGGACACTGAAAGGAAATGTATGAATAATACCACTGTAAAAGAATTGCCTTCCGCTGGACAACCAAAGCTAATGACCAATTCTTATGATGTTCCTTTAAAGAATGTTGTAAGGAACAAACTGGGGTTTAATTGTAAAACAACAGAAATAAGAAAAGCAAATCTTTCCCTTGTGTACTTCAAGTCCCATATTTCCCTAAGTAGTGGGACGAAGAAGGCAGCTGAAATGGCACAATGTTGCAAGAATTTTCGGCTCATTAATGAAGATGACCCACACCTGAGAGAGACCGAGGGGCTTACAAATCCCTCTCAGGCACAGGCCATGGAGTGGGCATTGTTGATGAAGAGTAGAGTAATTCAGAAGCAGAATCAGCATGGGTCGTGGTGGCAGCCCAGGTAGAAGCTGGAGGAGACAAAGGATGCCGGGACCATTACTTGGCAGATATCAGCTGCCGGTCCTGGGAGGGCCTGTGCCTCCAGAAAACTGAAGTGCAGTGGCTGCGTAGCGGGTAGCATGCAGGAGGCTGTCTCAGGTGGCTGGCGTGCCCCTGAGGGCCTTCAGGCAGTCTCCGGGGGCTGGCATGCTCCAGAGAGCCTCAGGGCCAAGGGGAGCTCCCATTGAAAGTGGTGTGGGCAAAGGCAGACTTACAGAAGCAGTTTGGCACGCCGCGAGAAGCCACAACAGCAGAAGTCATGTGCACGGCAAGGGGAGCAGAGGTGCACTTCTGATCCAGTGAGTTCACAGGTAGTCAGTGACCCCAGATCACTCTGTCTGCGCTCGCGTATTGGAAGCAGGCATCCAGCGACTGAGCAGCGCTCGCTCAGCAAAATAATTTGTGTAAAGCAGCAGAAGCAGTACTCGTGTGTGAATTTAAGGGATTCACATGTTACTTTTGAATGAGAAACTATTGTAAACAGCAAAAGCAGCAGAGTGAAGATGGTTCCCAAGTTGATTCTGAACACTGTGGGATGTTTTAACCCACTAGGCTCTGCCCTGCGACATCCCTTTGTGCTGGTGGCACCAGAATCAGGAAAATGGCTGCAAAAGCCCCATGCGCGCTAAACCTATGAAAACTGCGCTGTAAAGCAGGAAAAGATGGCTGCCAATCTACTTTGCCTGTGTCAGTAGGGGAAGGAGACCACACTGCTGAAACCTGTCACTGGGCTGCCCACCGAGTGAAAATGGAAACTGCATGAAAGGCAGTGCTTTATTGCAAGGAAACCCAGAAATTGCTCTGAAATCCATTTTTCCTTGGCTGCTGAAAATACAAAATAATGGTTCAAAACATCCGAAAGCATCCAACATCCTTGCTGGGTGTTACCCATCACTTCATTTAAGGAATCAATATGAGCACACAATGTCAGGAAAAGCATAATCTATCATCAGAATATCCACATTAAAAAGTGTGCTTGCCTGTGAAAATCTGTCACAATATGGGCGCAGTACCACCGGCCGCCTGTATGACAGCTGTCATCAATTGCATTAGAAGCTTAAACTTGTGCAGTTAAAATCAAATGGTTGGAATTAAGTGACCTGCTATCAAAAGTAATATAGGTTGCAACTATTTAATCTCTATGTTTTAAAGACTGGAATTAGAGTTCTGTTTGCCTGTTTTAAAATGGTAAGTTTAATTTCAACAAAGAAAAATGTAACAATTGACTTTAAAGTAAGCCAGAATCAGCAAAACTACAAACAAGCTCCCCCCACTGGGAAAGACACCTCCTTTCTGCGTCCCACCAAAAGGCCAGGAAATCACATTCAGGTGTTGATGAAGAGGGGAGGAGATTTGGGCTGCTGCTCCTGGGAGAGACAAAGGACTTCCTTGGCTGAAAGGGTATGGATATTAAGGTGTCAACAGTGCTCTCTGCCAGAGGAAGAAGACGGGGATTGCTCTTGAGCTACAAGAAACTTTGGGGGCGGAACATACAGTTTTGTTGATTCTCAAAGCACAGAAAAGTATATTTTTGAAAAGGACTGACAAAGGACTGTGCGAATTTGTAAAAATTGTAAAATTAGAGTATTGTTAATGTGAATTTTTGGGTGTACGTTTTAAAAGGACTCAGAACTCTATGCGATGTTCTAAGAAGGCGTAGTGAAAATGTGGGTTTTGTAGCTATTGTATCGATGTCAGAAGCATGAAACTTCATATGATTATGCCCAGATATCATGCGCACGTATGTATGAAATTGTGGACAAATCAGACAATTGGGTCCCAGACAAAAGTGTGAAAAGTTGCCAAATCCAGACCCAAGATCTCACAGTGACGGGGCTTGGATGAATACTTGCACCACAAAATATGTGATATAGATATGCTATTGCTATCAAGTTTATAGAATAGTAAATATGTATTATATGAAAAGTAGATTTCATGTGCAAAAACAAAGGGGAGGTTTTTTCCCTGGATCATAAAACAAATCATCATGATGACACTCTGGTTTCTTCTCCAATCAAGGGAGAGGAAAGACCCTAACCAATGGACTACCTAGGGGGTGTGCCTAGGATAATTCAGCATACCCACCCCTTTAGGAAACACATAAATAGAGACAGTTTAGGACCTAGAAACAACAGACACACATTCACCCACCAACCGATTGATGGCAGAGCTCTTTGCAAGAGAAATCCATATTCCACACTCCAGACTCCAGAACTTTGAAAGCAGAAAGGCCCATTTCCAAAGCTGAACCATTCAGCTTGGCCTTTAAAAATCCAGAAACCAGATTTTACCCCAGATCTCTAAGGGGAACCCAAGAACAGCCTGGCTGTGCTGTAGCTGCTTTCCTGCTAAGAATTATTGCCAGAATCCAAAGATCCAACCCAGTAGAGCCGTGATGACCAGATAGCTGTGAACCAGAACCCGGGCCGGTGGAATCCAGTCCAGTCCCACCGTGCGGTGTCCAGAGTGCCTCTCTGATTGCAGACCAGAGCACCTTGAATCCAGTCCGGTGTGCCTAGAAGAATTAGTCACACAATTAGCAACACCAGTGTAGATCACGCCAGCACTACTGGACTAGTTATTCAGTTTCATGACCAGCAATGAGCTTGAAGGTGAGAGCTCGGTACATTTGCTGGTCATGCCAGCACAATGATCTAGTCAGTTTACATGGTATCGGCGCTGCTCGCCAACATTAATTAGTGGCAGAAGTGCAGCAGCAAGGTGGGTGGCTTGGGTGTGTGGTAGAGGAGGCAGCGAGGCAGCCACAGTGCCAGGTGCAGCTACCTAGTTCAGTGGGCATTTGTAATGTCATCAGTGTTCTCTAACATGTAATTAGTGATGTTATATGTGATGTGATCTGTGATGTCATCATTGTGGTCATAGGCTGCGCAACAGGGGGCACGAAGTTAAGGCGGTTTTAGCTGAATTTTAGGGGTTTTGTTGCATTGAGTTCTCACCTTAACATCCCTGCAACTAAAGTTTTTTCCTTTTATATGTATATACTGACTCCCACAATGAAACCCACCAGGCTGAAACATTATTGACTCCCACAATGAAACCCACCAGGCTGCAACATTATACTTCGACATTTTTGGGGCTGAACCCACCAGTTACGCTGGCTCAGAGAGGACACCACCAGGAGAGTTACCAGCCAACAGTACCACTCCAGGGACAAAGCCAGGGAAAAGGCCACAGCCAGGAAGAATGGCTTTAACATTGTTGGCCAAGAAGGCCAGGAAATTCAGTATTCCGAATAGGACAAGAAATGGGCTCTCCATCCATCTCCATACTTCATCGATCCCAGGCGGCCCAACCCACGTGATGGATCTTTGCCATCGAATGGACCTCTGCATCTGATGAGGCTAGCAGCTGAAGCCGACCGCCCGTAAGACATTTCAGCAAGCCCTGAAAGAGGCCAAGCCCGGACACACTGCTTCTCTGAGCCTGCATCCTGACTCAACTAGGAGTCTCCTGCCCCAAACTCGCTCTGCACTTAATCACCAGCAGCTGAGAGAAGCAGGGCGGCTTTGCACAAATCCAAAAGGAAACCACCAGGAAAGGGGAGTATACTGCTCTTACAGAGAACAGTGCGAACTATACACACATTAACAATAAAATGCCTACAAATACAGTACAAAGTGTGGAGCAAGGCCTCAGCCTACTTATCTGCTCAAAGAGCAGCAAAGAAAGAGGAGGCATTTGGGATAGGACTTTAGGTCATACAGAGCCAAGCTATGTGGTTGGGCAATGGTTGTACCCGTTTCAAATTCAATATAAACTACTGAAGAGACGAGAGGACACTGGATAACGTAGTTTGTTGTTTGTAAGATTGAGTACAGGGATTGGAGCATAATGCTCAACTCCGGGTCATGCTATAGAACTACTAGCCAAGACAGCCTGATGCTGACCACACCCACACCAAGGCTGATGTTGGCAGCAGGCCTCCCAGAAAAATCTATTAAGCACAGGAGGAGGGAGAAGCTAGGACATCATGCTGGCATCTCCAAACATGAAGCCCATGGGAGAATAGCGGGTTTTAGGAATGTCCTACAAACACTGCCAAAATACAGTGGCCGGCCTACTCCAGCCAGAAAGAAAGACTATTTCTAAAATCTATCTTTTCTCTTGTAAAGCAAAGCTGCAATAAGCAAACCAGAAAGTAATAAAAGAGGGGCTATTATGGATGTCCTCCAGAAAATCAAAGCTCACCAAACAGAAGAAAAAAGAAAGGCGCTCTGCAATTATGGGGGGAAGCCGAGAGCCAAGAATAGGCCCCTGGCAGGGGACTGTGTGACTGTGTGCAGAGGCCGGCACGGAAGCAGCAAAGAAAGCCGCATTTATTTAAGACCCTTCAAATCTAGCCAGGGCCTGGACTAGCGTGTGCCACGTTAATTGCCTCAAGGAAACACATCTAAAACAGACTCAATGCCCCCCGAGATGCAAACGCGTGCGCTGACCAAGCCAATAGCCCTGGCTGAGTAGTTACGTGAAAAGCTTCTGTGCACGGAACCGGAAGTTTGCACTATTGCGTACGGTATTCTTTTGCAAAGAACCGTGCTGTTAAAAATATTGTGGGTGCAGGAGAAAGGAAAAAAAAATGTCAGAAACATATTTCGGATTAATAGTTTAAACAAGGGACAATTTTATTGCCAAGCCTGTCAATGGATTCCAAAGATAATCACTGCGTGTATAGTGCAAGCACAGAGTTGACTATCAAGTACAGTCACCCATGCTATCAAGAAGCCGTCATCTTCAACCTCACAAATTCTAGGCTTAAAGTAGATAAGTGTCCACTCACACTCAATCACTCATAAGCGTAAAGGAAATGTGTTATAACAGACATATTATGAAGATTAGCATTGCGTTTCAATTGGATGGACCTGTGAGGAATAGCCAGGCGTCCCTTCCCAACAGAACTGTGAAGAATAGCCAGGCAGCACATCCCGATAGAACTGTGAAGATTAGCCATGTGGCACATCCCGATAGAACTGTGAAGATTAGCCATGCAGCACATCCCGATAGAACTGTGAAGAATAGCCATGCAGCACATCCCGATAGAACTGTGAAGAATAGCCATGCAGCACATCCCGATAGAACTGTGAAGATTAGCCATGCAGCACATCCCGATAGAACTGTGAAGAATAGCCATGCAGCACATCCCGATAGAACTGTGAAGATTAGCCATGTGGCACATCCCGATAGAACTGTGAAGATTAGCCGTGTGGCACATCCCGATATAACTGAAGATTTACCATCCGTCACATCCCGATAGAACTGTGAAGTATAGCCATGCGTCACATCCCGATAGAACTGTGAAGTATAGCCAGGCATCACATCCCGATATAACTGGGAAGATTAGCCATGCGTCACATCCCAACAGAACTGGGAAGAATAGCCATGCAGCACATCCCGATAGAACTGTGAAGATTAGCCATGCGGCACATCCCGATAGAACTGGGAAGATTAGCCATGCGGCACATCCCAACAGAACTGTGAAGATTAGCCATGCGGCACATCCCGATATAACTGGGAAGATTAGCCATGCAGCACATCCCGATAGAACTGTGAAGATAAGCCATGCAGCACATCCCGATAGAACTGTGAAGATTAGCCATGTGGCACATCCCGATAGAACTGCGAAGATTAGCCATGCGTCACATCCCGATATAACTGAAGATTTACCATCCGTCACATCCCGATAGAACTGTGAAGTATAGCCAGGCATCACATCCCGATATAACTGGGAAGATTAGCCATGCGTCACATCCCAACAGAACTGGGAAGAATAGCCATGCGGCACATCCCGATAGAACTGTGAAGATTAGCCATGTGGCACATCCCGATAGAACTGCGAAGATTAGCCATGCGTCACATCCCAACAGAACTGGGAAGAATAGCCATGCAGCACATCCCGATAGAACTGTGAAGATTAGCCATGCGGCACATCCCGATAGAACTGTGAAGATTAGCCATGCAGCACATCCCGATAGAACTGTGAAGATTAGCCATGTGGCACATCCCGATAGAACTGCGAAGATTAGCCATGCGTCACATCCCGATATAACTGAAGATTTACCATCCGTCACATCCCGATAGAACTGTGAAGTATAGCCAGGCATCACATCCCGATATAACTGGGAAGATTAGCCATGCGTCACATCCCAACAGAACTGGGAAGAATAGCCATGCGGCACATCCCGATAGAACTGCGAAGATTAGCCATGCGTCACATCCCAACAGAACTGGGAAGAATAGCCATGCAGCACATCCCGATAGAACTGTGAAGATTAGCTATGCGGCACATCCCGACAGAACTGTGAAGAATAGCCATGCGGCACATCCCGATAGAGCTGGGAAGATTAGCCATGCGGCACATCCCGATAGAACTGTGAAGAATAGCCATGCGTCACATCCCGATAGAACTGTGAAGATTAGCCATGCGGCACATCCCAATAGAGCTGTGAAGATTAGCCATGCGGCACATCCCGATAGAACTGTGAAGATTAGCCATGCGTCACATCCCGATATAACTGAAGATTTACCATCCGTCACACCCCAATAGAACTGTGAAGAATAGCCATGCGTCACATCCCGATAGAACTGTGAAGTATAGCCATGCGGCACATCCCGATAGAGCTGTGAAGATTAGCCATGCGGCACATCCCGATAGAACTGTGAAGATTAGCCATGCGTCAGATCCCGATATAACTGAAGATTTACCATCCGTCACACCCCGATAGAACTGTGAAGAATAGCCATGCGTCACATCCCGATAGAACTGTGAAGTATAGCCAGGCGTCACATCCCGATAGAACTGGGAAGTATAGCCATGCAGCACATCCCGATAGTACTGTGAAGAATAGCCATGCGTCACATCGCGATAGAACTGTGAAGATTAGCCATGCGTCACATCCCAATAGAACTGGGAAGAATAGCCATGCGTCACATCCCAATAGAACTGGGAAGTATAGCCATGCGTCACATCCCGATAGAACTATGAAGAATAGCCATGTGTCACATCACGATAGAACTGGGAAGTATAGCCATGCGTCACATCCCGATAGAACTATGAAGAATAGCCATGCGTTACATCCCGATATAGCTGGGAAGTATAGCCAGGCATCACATCACGATAGAATTGTGAAGATTAGCCATGTGTCACATCCCGATAGAACTGTGAAGAATAGCCATCTGTCACATCCCGATAGAACTGTGAAGATTAGCCATGCATCACATCCCGATAGAATTGTGAAGAATAGCCATGCTTCACATCCCGATATAACTGTGAAGAATAGCCATGCAGCACATCCCGATAGTACTGTGAAGAATAGCCATGCGTCACATCACGATAGATCTGTGAAGAATAGCCATGCGTCACATCCCGATAGTACTGTGAAGAATAGCCATGCGTCACATCCCGATAGAACTGTGAAGTATAGCCAGGCGTCACATTTACATAGAACTGTGAAGAATAGCCAGGCGTCACATTTACATAGAACTGTAAAGAATAGCCAGGCGTCACATCCTGATAGAACTGTGAATCCCGATAGAACTGTGATGAATAGTTGATTAAAATAAATGTATTCACATAAAAAGAAATGCATTCGTCACATCCCGATAGAACTGTGAAGAATAGCCATGCGTCACATCCCGATAGAACTTTGAAGAATAGCCATGCAGCACATCCCAATAGTACCGTGAAGAATAGCCAGGCGTCACATCCCGATAGAACTGTGAAGAATAGCCATGCGTCACATCCTGATAGAACTTTGAAGAATAGCCATGCAGCACATCCCAATAGTACCGTGAAGAATAGCCAGGCGTCACATCCTGATAGAACTGTGAAGAATAGCCATGCGTCACATCCTGATAGAACTTTGAAGAATAGCCATGCAGCACATCCCAATAGTACTGTGAAGAATAGCCAGGCGTCACATCCTGATAGAACTGTGAAGATTAGCCATGCATCACATTTAGATAGATTTGCAAAGATTAGCCATGCGGCACATCTATATAGAATTGGGAAGATTAGCTATGTGTCGGATCTAGATAGAATTGTGAAGATTAGCCATGGTCACATTTAGATTGAATTGTGATGATTAGCCAAGGTGGTCTCTGATCAAGGCATGCTACCCTGATCTGCCTGGGAATTGATGCCATGAACATCTTCACCCAGAACGGAGTATCATACTTGCTAGGGCTAAAATTGCCCGCGTTTCTCTTGCAGATATGCACTATGCTCTCCAATCAGATGAGCTCCCTAGCACTCTTAACTCTCGGAATGGACAATGATACAATGTAATTCAGAAATTCAAACCATAAACTATGACAGGAATACACATCCACCCACTATAAACAATTACCCGGTACCCGGAAAATGGGCCCACTGGCATTTATAACCGAGCTTCCACAATGGACTGACTCTATTCCACCTCAAGGGAATATAATGTGAATCAGACAAGGAATCTGGCAAGGCAAGTTCCTGCAAGTGACATCCAGGTGCTGCCGCCTGTCATCAATACTCTAAACGCACACCAAATCAGGGACTCTCCATGCCCCGCTTCATATAACACTGTCATTTCAGGCACACCACTTACATCATGGCCTGATCTGTTGCTTAACCTTCGGCATGCAGAGTACCGGTCTTCATGCCTAGGATGTACTTGTATGTCTGATAGAACAGAACTGAAGTAAATGCACACTGAGAAGGTGTCATCCTATAAGCAATCTACAGACCCAACAAGACACAGGGATGACCATAGTGGACCATAGTGGCTGTTGCTGGTCCCTGGATCCACTGAACACTAGTTATCACATCTAGCTATGACTCATAAGTCTGATAGAACAGAACTGGATATAACCGTACAACGAGAAGGTATCTTCCAATAAACAATGGCGGACTCAATGAGACACAGGGATGACCATAGACCTGCAATTCGCTTAACCCAATTAAGATTAGGAATAGGGAAACTCAACACCGATAACACTGCCAAGCAGGGAAAGACAAACTCAAGGCCGGTAATCAGAACAAACTCTGCACTAGACTGAGAATCTCCCTCGGAGAAACCAATGCTCCAAACCTCCAGAATAGATACAGTCAGCTTAGCGGGCACTGGGTTGTAATCTGAAATAGGGGTCTCCCACTCAAACACACTGATATGCTCACTCTCTCATACCTAGACACCTCCATGAACACCTCAACAGTCATTAGAACGCAGCTATACTCCACGAAGAAAATCGGCCCAGCTGCACACATAATCTCATACACAAGCTACATTCTACTGACCTCACACAACCACCACACCACGCCTAGCACTAGAATGCAGCTACGCACGTGAACCACACTGGCTGCACACATACTGAGTGCACCCAAGCACTATTTACTGCCCTACTTGCTCCACAGACCTGGACTACGGTCTCCAGAGGCGTTCAACCCACAGCGCTTTGAGATCATATCAATGGTCTATAAGGCACTACACAAATGCACAATAACATAACATACACCCCGTGCACTTGCCACACACCAACTACCACCCACAATTACACTCACCCATCGACGCAACTCTATCACTCTAAAATCTCACACAGCAGCACACCCACATCACCACCCTTTTCACTTATCCGCCCCACACCACTGTTTTAGTAACAGCAACTATGTTCCCCTCCTGCTTTACTGTGCTTTGTTTTGCATGCCAGAGTGCCCCAGGAGGTCATGCCATAGAAGACCCAATAACATATCATGATATACCATGGCAAGATGCCACATCCGTTGCTCTATCTTTAAAGATGACATGTTATGCTTAACAATGCAAGCTTTACTGGAGAAAGCACTCTCCACCTAAGGAGGGAGACGCCCCAAGCACAGAAAAGCTCTAAAGGAATTCTTCTGGCATAGCTATTAAACATTATTACATTAATCAGAAAGGGCAGAGACATCACAGAGCTAAAGGTATTCAACCAGACAAAAAATATTAGCCAGACCCGAACAAAAAAAGTTAAGTCCAACCTGATTCCACCGACATTACTGCAATCTCGCTGTAACTGGGACAGACTGCCCTTTCTCAAAACCATTACAATGTTTCCTATGTGCTCGTCTTCCCACTTCGTCATTACCTGGGGCAGGACAGCGTGCCATCTGCAAGGGTGTGCTATCTCGCGCTCACTTTCAAAATGCTGCATGCTGAAAAGTATAGCTCACACATGTCTACTTTGCGGGGCCCGGACTACTGATAAAACAGCAGCTGCAATATAATTTGGCAACATGGCAGCCGCAGAGTAACGCATACATTCCTAAAACAGCCCGCTGGAACCAAAATTAACCATGTGCAATCTACCTTTACCCGCATAACCTTATTTGTCCGTTGGCAGAGCTTTGGCTACATATAAAGCCATGTTTGATTTGATATAGTGGTAGATGAGAAAGTACACTTACAAATGCCCAAATCCAATATAATATTTCATCTTTGTTTCCACTGGCCCTGCAGGGTAGAGCCATTTGTGCACTGCGTCTGGCCTGAATGTTGCACGCACACCATATGGTGGGCATTGCCCGGGAAATCCATGTTCTCTGCTGGCAATCTGGGATGCCTTTCCCAGCAGAACAAGACACCCACCTCCTGGGGTGGTGTGAGGGCTGGGAGAGTCAAGGGGGCCTTGGCAAAGGAATGGTGACGACACACAAGGGAGATAACTATTGAAATCCTTTTGATATGGTGGACAGAGCAAGGATGGGGGAGGGGGGTAGTGTAGCTAGAAAGGACCTTCACACTGGGGAAGGAGGCAGCCATCTTGGGATTTGCCAGCCCCCCACTTCCTACCTGAGACACTTCCTAAATTCCAGCACTCAAGGCTGACATAAAAATAAAACTTGTTGCACCAGCCAGGATTGGCCCATCACATAAGGTTCGGAACGGACCATTCTACTGTTGATAAGGGACCCTATGAGCGGATGAGATCCTCACTGAATTGGATCATCTTTGAGCTCCCCTTGGGGGAAGCATGTAGAAGAAACCGCTTGAAGAATTTGCTTGGAACCATCTTGAAGAGGAGTCCACTGGGGCGTTGTTTGGGTAAAGGTTGCCCCAAGTCCTCATCCATTGGGGTGAAGACAAGGTTTTCAAAAGGAGCGCACAGACCCACTGCCTAACTACCTCGGGGTACATTTCAAGTTCCCCTCCAGGGGAAAGCCTGACTGCAGCCGGACACTGGTGTGCCTGCTGAAGTGGCGAGCCCCGCAACCTTCCTTGCTGCAATAGGCAGAAGACAGACTCTCCTTTCTTCAGGGTCCTCGTAAAGGATCCCACAGAACCCCAAGGACCTAAAGAAGCTGCTGTTGTCTCTCTCAGCAATTTCAAGTCACTTTGAGCTGCTGCGAGTGCTTTGAATGCATTCGAGCCACTGAAAAGACCCAACCGAGCTGCCTTGGATACTCAACTTTGATAAGCTTCGAGCAATGCTGACCCAAACCTTGCTGCCCGTTCCAAGCTTCTTTGAGCCACTGCTGCATGTTGAACCACACCACGTTGTTGGATCCAGTCGAGCCAGCTCGTTGCTGAAGCTGTATCTCTACTTTGATGCATCCACTTATGCCGACTTGACTTCTCCTGCCTGTCCCTCAAATCTTTGAGCCACAATCCGTTGTCATTTGTCAGTCCGCATTGCTCGGTTGAATCCTGGAGCCAACTCGACGCACGAGAATGCGCCCAGAACCCTGGCTTGACACTGCCAAGACCTTAAAAACAATAAGGTATATTTGAGAGGTTCTGCCCCCCCCCCCCTGGTCTTGTTGTATGGGTCCTAGAAAATTTAAGAACCACTTTTACACCTTTAAAACATATTCTTGAAACTGTTTGCCTGCGGAGCACTGGGAGAAAAGAGCACTCTTGGTATTGAAGAAGAAAGGTTGCAATTTGTGTGCATCTCTTTACAGGGTAGGTGAGCGCTGTTAAGCATTTGTTTTTTAGTTTAACTAAAGGCTTATTTTTATAAAACCTTGTTTGGACATTTCTTTTCTTTTGGAACTTACTGTACTTTGGTTTTTTATTTTTGCTTTGTTTAGAATCCCCTATTCATCCAGGTACTCTATCAGGGAAGTTGTAATTTTGTCACACGGGGATATAATGCAAAACCACAAAACTAAAGTCTGAGTCTTTATGGTTCTGGAGATCTTCAGAAAGCTTTTGCCTGTCCCCCCCCCCACTACCACAGCAGGCACCATTGCTTAGAATATGACAACATAGCAAGTCGGCGAGCAGAAATTGGGTTAAATAATGTTGGTTGTGTAGTGCCATCAGGATTTTTGTTGGAATCCATTTTCTCTTAACAGGCAGGTCTCAAGTCTGATTGGCTGATAGCCACCCCCACATCCCTTTCTCTTCTACTGAGATGGTGTCCCAAAGAATAGGACCCCTCAACGCGATTTTTCACCCGCCAATGGTGCTAGGAGTCCTACCCTTATGGTTCCAACAAGCAGGGCCACTCAACCATCTTCCCCACGCAACCCAACCCACACAGGCACACGTTTCTGCTGGTTCTGAACCCATCATATACTATCCTCACTAACACCCCCGCCATCTTCTCTTGCAGAGCCACGCTCAGAGACTGCCCTTGAGTGGTAGCAGTGCACGCTATTAATCAACATAACATAAGAGAGGACCAATAAGGACCAAAAACTGCACTTCCACGTTCTGAATACTCACAAGACATAGTAGGTTTGTAACCTCTACCCCCCGTTCTTAAATATTGTGTTTTTAATGTATTTCCCACCCTTGCTCCCTCCCTGCCCTGTGGGCGCTTTGAAACAGTATTTTCTTATTGTAAAAGCGCCTAACAAGCAAACACTAAATAAAATAAATAAAGGCATGCCATTGTATTACACCATTTCTCAAAGTGTAACAAAACATTTCTTCAATGAGTGAATCAATCAGTGGGATAGAGCAGGCCTCACAACCTAAGCACCTCAAGGCACTAGGGGTTGCTGGAATTTAATTTGCAATCGCAGAAAAGTACATTAAAAGGTGGAGAAAGGGATTTCAAACTGTGATGGGGAAAACCTAACACAGCCAGGCATATATATCCCACAGTAATTCCTATAGCATGAATTCCATGCAGGCACAGGAGCTTTTTTTTTTTTTAGTAAAGGATTTTGGCACTGTTTTTATCGACTTCCGAAAGATGAGATTCACAAAACAATCCTGTAGTCTACACAAGGTTCTCGGCTACAGGTGCATTAATGCACTAAACAATCTTGTTAACAAATGAAGTGCTGGGTCAATTGCGATGCTACTTATGAGCAACAAAACTTGTAAAGAAAGGAGGGGCCAACCCAGCACAAAACGAAGGAAGCTTTATTGTCAACACTAGCATATGGAGATGCTCGTGATTAATGCAGCGGGGTGTTAGGTATGAATTGGTGTAGTAACACTGTGTTAGACTACACAACACTTATCTGCTTGGTATTAGGTAACCCACCTTTTTTATAGGTCTGTACTACACAAATTGGTAGTGTGACTGAGCAGCCAGAGGGGTAAATGTGAGCTGTAGAGCTGGAGCAATGAAATTCATATTTACCAGTAACCAAGTAACACTTATACTCAAGGTTTCTGTTATAAATAGTTATTTATTTATTTAACATCAATGTTTAAATAAGCATTCTTTAAAAAGGGCAATGTATGTAGCAATCAAATATACTTTAAAATACTTTTCAGGATCAGCACAAGTTAGTGGATACTCTTTGGATATGCTCTTTACACAATTCCTACAGCCGGGGGTGACTTCATTCACAATGACACTAATGGCATGTATATATCACTAGTTATACTTTGCAGATTATGAGGTTACAGAAGGGAAAGTTAAAGAAAGGAAAAAGGTTAAACAGATTCTCAGGGCATGAGTATACTTAAAACTTCCAATGAAGTCTAGACAAGCCTTTCCCAGCAATAACAGTCTAATAACAAGTTATCACCTATGAGGGACCGAAATATCAAAGTCAATGGGCTAGAAGAATCTGCAGGGAGTCAGGACAGCCAAAGTCAATTGGAACACAGGCTATGGAGCGGAGGCACTTCTTAGATTGAAAAAGTCTTGCACAAACTTAGAGAGTTTGTAGGAACTCACTTGCAGGCTCAACAAGCTGTAAATCCTGTGAAAGGAGAGCTTGAATCAACTCTCAAAAGCAGCCAATGCAAATCTTAGCCAAGAAGAGCACAGCCAAAAAGACACTGAGGTAAGTACCCCAAGTCTAAGCAGTACCTCTGGTTTGAAGATGTGTGGTCCAGCTGGATTCTGTCCTGTTGCAGAGATGCAGACCCTTGGTTCCTGAGCCGCAATTTGGAGGTCATCGGCAGCTACAGGCTCTTTTCGGTTCAGCGGCACTTCACAATTTCAGTGCTCATTAAACAGCACTCCTGCGGATCTCGGATACCGGTTGGGCTTCCTTCACTCCTTGGGTCCTGCACTCTGGTGAGGGGACTCGAGCTTGGGTTGCCCTACTTCTGGGGGGTCCATAGGAGACGCCCCGGGCTTCTGGCCGGATTTCAGACGTTGCACTCTACTACAGATATCTCGACCCCTGACACTAGATTCCTGCAGCAGCAAAGAAGTACAGCCAGTCGGGGAAGATGGTCCAGTGGCGTTTGTCTCAGGGTTAGTTGGTCCCACTAGTCGTCCCTTCTGGAGCTTCTCTTGTCGATAAGAAAAAGGAGTTTCAGCACAGCAGCAGGGCTTCAGCAGGCAATTCAAAGGTGCAGGAGGATGCAGCAAGCTTTGTTCACGGTTTCTTCATCGGGTGTTTCTCCCAGTGGTCGACTCTGTCTCTAGTCCCAAAACCCTCGCCTTTTAAACAGGTTTCTCTCATTCATGCACAGCCTAGGCTGTCAATCAAACAGCAGAGTGGCTGTCCTAAAAGGACAGACAGCCAACCAATCAGGACTGGTTGCATTCATGCACTCCTAGAGACAAAGGACAGGGGAGTTTTGGGAACCTCCCTCACATCCTGCCTTTCCATACACACTGGAGTCAAAGGCAGGCTTCAGGGCTGAAGCCTGCCAAAGGCAATTCGAACAAAGGGCTCAACCCTGGCTCAACACGCAGAGTAAAACCCACGAAAGAACTCACAAACAGAAAATGGTGAAAAAAGAAGACTGAGTCAATTTTGACAAAATGGTCACCCGTGGGTGCTGTACTGCAGCTGAGGATTCAGCCTGCGGTAGAAAAGCACAACGGTAGGAAAATTAACCCACTGCCACCAGCCATTAAAAGCAGTGAGAGTAACATAAAAAATGTTACATGAGAAGGTAGAACTGGACCTACAAGAGAAAAGTTAAGTAAAGTCAATTTCACTTTGCTATTCTTGGGAACAGTAGTTCACACAAGGTATTTAAGCCTTCTGAGAACTCTAAATCTTTTCTCTGTGACACTGCACTGAAAGTGCTGTGTCACCATACAAATATAGATGCCTATGGAGTTTGTCAGACTCCAAAAACAGAGGAAACACATAATCCAAATCAGGTCAAAACACGTGAGAGTGAGCAAAAGGTCTCACTCACTCCAGGGTTAGAATTAAAAAGTTCTAAGTCCAGCAAAAGAGCTGGGGGTCTCTAAGGTGGGAGGAATTAAGCACTAAAATGAAAATTCTCCCTAACAGGGGGCCGGGGCGGGAGGGGGAGCTGAGGTGGGCAGCAGTATGATCTTCTAAAATGCAGCATCCCTAAGCAGGAAGTTAGAGTCAGTCACTTTGGTGTTCAGTTTGGCTGAGAATGGGACGATGGTACAACAGGAGCGAAGGGGTTAATGGTTGAGCAGGGAGTTCTAAACAATGGCTTCAGCTCATCAAATTATTAATTCCTGGCAGAGTGGATTCAATCATCAAAACAGATTAGCTGATTCCAGCAACCCAACAATCAGCCTCATTCGACCTCTTTTGGTTAAAGTGCCAGCAATCAAAGACGTTCCGCCCTTACACAGCACATCAAGGCGTAGGCGGTTAAAGTGCATTTTCAAAAACAATATTGCATCATGGTGGCAGGCCTAGCGGCGCACATGCTACCTACAGGCCACGTGCAGTACAATCGGCACAATTAAATGAAATCCGGCTTTTACACTGGTGTTTAGTAAGGCCAGTCCCGATTATCTAAAGGCATAACGTGAGATTTCCGAGAAGGTGAACACTGCTGAATGACCAATTGGGCTGGGGCAGAGTCAGCTGCATCCCAGGCTTGGACCCTTGCGCATGGGCCTTCTGAGGCATCAGCTATGGAAAAGGCCTCCATTTCCCCATGGTCCAGTCGCACTCTGACAGCAAATGCAAGGTTCCACTTTACACCAAGTGATCTGGAAATACACACAGGCTGCATGATTGCAAGCCGTGTAGCGCAGAGCATGTGTTTGTCACATGCCATGATCAATGTTCCCTCTAAGCTGTGCGCATGTGCGCTTGCCCAGCTTCCTTCTGGGTGCCGCTCAGAAGATTTTTAGCAGCGCACACAGACAATACTCACCTATTCAAAATGATTTAGTAAGGCACAAGCCACAGCAATTAGCTGACATTTTCTTTCTCTTAAAATAAGCACCTATTCTTGATATTCTGCTAATTTGCATTACACTACCATGCACCTAAAACCCCTAACAGCAAAATACAACACAAGAGGTTAAAAACGAATATGAAAAAACTGCCTCCATGAACAGAAGAATCTAACCAAGATATGCCGCACACATTAATCAAAACTGTTCCCTCCCCCACCCATGACTCCTAAACCTGACTCTACCACACTTTTACCTTATGAGTACATGAGGATGCTACCGGACAACCTTGGCTCTTCCTCTCTTGGCTCTGCGAAAGGTTAGCAAATGTGTACCTACTCTACTTGTTTTATGTTTGTTGCAACATGAATAACGTTCACGCGCCAGAATTTCTGTTGCTCATTGTTCCTTACCAAAAGCGTCACCCACACTATATAATCCAACCACAAGCTCAAATATCAGATACTGACTGTAGGTAAGCAGGCTACTGGGATGTGTAACCAAATCCCACACTGCCTCTTTGTACGTATGTCACGCAAGTGCTTTGAAGCGGCCCCCTTGTAATTTAACGCATTATAAATCGCAAATATTAATTTGCCCTCTAAAGATTTTGAAAAGACAAATGTGATGCTCAGCGTCTCCTACTATAGCATTACTAACATTACCATATAAGTGGAGAGCAACATTGCAATATCATTTACTTAACCTACAAGGGATAATGGGTAAGGACTATGCCTGGGATTGCTCGTCCATAGTATCAGGGCACCGGATATTCAGACAAGAGAATGCTATTCAGACAAGAGAATGCTATTCAGACAATCTGCATCGTTTCCGAGTGTTCAGAGTTCCTTTGGGCATAGACCTTCACACATTGTATGGTAACTCGCTTCTATACAAAACAGTTTCACTGAGCACTTGTGTAATCCTACACAATGATATAAGGGTGGGGATATTGCAAACAATCTTGTATGCACTGCAAGAGAATTGTGTACGTGCAGAGTCATGACATTCTTAAAATGCACATCATATGTTGAGGCATTTAAATATGCCTTGCTTGCAAAGTATTGTGGGTCTGCAAATATCCCAGTGAGTGTTTACTGCTACAATACCTCACTTTTTACAGTGCTCCATCAACTAGTATTGGAGGCAAGCACTGGGGACATGAAGGATATGTGTGGTAGCATCACTCTTTGTGTGTGATAAACAAAGCAGCAAATTTCAAAGACCAGGTCAGACGTTTCGGCTGCACACTGAAGGAAATGTGTAGCGTGTTTGCTAAAGGATCGGAAATTCTAGTACCAATCTAGACAACAGCACCTTCTTTTTCTTTCTATGCTCAACTGCTGAGGGCTTTTCAATATTACCATGTGTTCTGTGTGTGCAGTCTCTAGCACCGCCCTGCATCTTACATATGAGGGATCCAAAGTTACAGAAGAAGGCACTAAATCAGTTGTATCTCTGATGAATTGATGCAATTAACTTAAAAGGCATATATGTGTTATTTTCTTCAACAGGGCTCCATAATAAACCTCAGTAAGGCTCTTGTTTAATTATATCTAGGATGTGGTGCACAAGGGAGGGCACGTTATGTGCCCTGTCATTTCACTCCCTATGCCAGGGGTACAAGCAGGGCTCTAATCATATTTTGCTCCATACTTGGAGTCAAATGATTTTTCAGGGAGTAAAAAAAACCTAATTGCTTTGCCAATAGGGATATTTTTGCTTAAAGATGTTCTTTACCCATAAAATTCCTTTTGAGATCAGGCATTAATATTATTAGAGTTCCTTCCTTCCTATGCCACTGCTCTACTGGTCACCAATTCGAAAAAATATCAGTGGAGCTTTGTGTTGAAGCAATGATACGTTCATTGTTTCTCGTTTGTGTTAGGCAGATTTTCTGTTTTAGAAAAATGCATGGTGCATATATGTCTCTTAGCTCTAAGGCTGGTGTTATCACTACCCACAGGAGAATAATGTGCATAGTAAGCAGAGGCGCACAGGAATTTTGGATCATCATATTCTAAGGTGCAGTTATTCAGATGCAATTATTATCCTTACACAAATTATTAGAAGCATGTTCTCCTTGCCCTTGAATTACTTCATTAAAGTGGCATTTGAACTCCTTTCAGCATGTTTTTGCCACATTGCTCTTAATTGCCATTAATCCATCAGCAGATGTACTCTGAGTTTTTTGACAGCCACATCAGTTATGACGAGAGATATTTGGGGGCCACAAACGCCAGGGACATTGTTCGCTGAAGTAACAGGCTGACAAGCCAGCCTTTTCAAGGAGTGGAACCCAACTACCCCAACCCACCACCAAGAGCCAACCTACCTAACGGTCAATGAACAATAACGCACCAGCCTTGATAACGGCTTGATAAAGACGCCTTGGGTCGAAACGCGTGTCGGCTGACCATGAGATTATCGCATCAAGAATAAAATTCACTTTTTTGAAAAATCAGAATACAAAGAAACATTTCTTTAAGAATAAATTGTTTGCACAAGATATCTGGGAACACAACTAAGAGATATTTTTGTTTTGTAATACAAATGAGTGATTTTCCAGTGGCATAAAACATACAGGGCCTTGTTAATACTTGGGGCAGTATCCCGGTGTAAATCCGCCAGAATACCGCTCTAACAAATTACTGTTTCTGCCACTTGGTCCGTAGGAATTTCCGCAGGATTACAACTGGTGGTGGCAGTGTAATTCCCCATTCATACTGAGTCCATATTGGGTCCATTGGACTCAATGAGACTTTTTGGCGGAATTACCGCAAAGTAAATTCAGACGATTTCGGCTTTCAGTTGGAGGATTTACCTCCAGGATTTTCCTGGAGGCATATCTTCCACTCCAGGCCCATTTTTCTCTGCACAGAAGTAAGTTTGCAAGGTACTGTGGCAGATATTGAAGTCTTGGACTAGTTGATGAGTTTTCTGTATAATCACATATGACTTATTTTAGCCTATGTGTTTTGAAAAAGTGTTGTTAGATTTTTAAAGAATTGCAGTGGCTGGGAAGAGGAAATTCCTTTCCAAACTTTTCTGCAATTGTAGCTCACAAAGTGGCTTACCTCATTAGTCAGTTGCGCACATGGAAAATAATGTGCGCACAACAGCCAACCGGTTCCGCACATAAAGAAAAATAATTAGAGGGAACATTGGCCATGATACTGTACCTTACATGTGTCATTCTGTAAGGGACACTCATCAGCAATAAAAAAAAGCAATGAAAGCTGCTGCCTCAGAAATCCATAAAAAGCACAGGCCGCATCAATCTCAAATGTTCCTCTTTTTAGTTTTGGCTATTAGGTGGCGCTACATGGCTGAAACTATTGCTTTGTAGTACCGATAGGACTGAGATGGGATGTGAGGAGAGACAACTTGTGGATGCTGTTTGGCTATTTACCCCACCCATTGACCACCCATGGTCATACTAATCTGTATGGCCATTCCAACCCATTTACCTGCCACAACCCACCCAAAACTCCTCTTGGGATCTCTTTGAGCTAGCTTTTTCAAGCAGAAATCTCAAACGCTGTGCTCTGAAGAGCATGCCAGTGTTACTTCTTAGCACTGGTCCTATCCCACCTGGATGGGTTGAAAATGCACTCCCCGAAGGCTTCCTGTCATCCTCCCATGTGCCCCTGAGAAGTATCATACACGCCGCTGCATGCCCCATCAAGGGTCTACGCAGATACGACCGCATCACCCTGGACCTCATCGACCTTCACTGGCTCCCACTGCATGCGCGAATCACCTTCAAGTCTTGCTCATCATCTAAAAGGCAATCACCCTCAAGTCACCCAGCTACCTCGTAGAGAAATTCGGCACCTCCGGTGGACAGTGCAACACCAGAAGCCAGGACACATGCAGACTTGAAATCCGCTGCTGCAAAAAGGAAAGGACCAGAAAACAAGCCTTCTCTGCCTCCACCCCAAGACTATGCAGCCTCCTTGCAGTAAGCATCAGACTCACCCCTACGCTCCTACAATTCAGAAAAGAACTCAAGGCTCACCTTTGACTCTGTCCTCCTCAACACCTAGGCCATCACGTCGCTTCTCGCGCTACCTGACTTGCTAGACGCCGCCCGCCCATCTCCTCCTGCCACCTGGTACAGCTGTCCCCCTCCTCTGTCCCACTCTGTATCCTACCCCCTGCTGCTTATCTGCTCTGTTACCTCTGTAAAGCGCTCCATTATGTATCTGTATTGGTGCATTCCTCTGTAAAGCGCTCTGTTGCTTCTCGATGCTAGGTACGTGTTCAATAAATACCTTAATAATTATACTACTACGCGGTTTTCTGAGCGTGAATGATCTTAATTGTAGTTATAAATCCGAAATTGTGTCTTCTGGCTATTGATTAATTAGCAATATGTGTCTTCTCACACCCGTTCCTTCCACGGAAGTCCTATTAGAAACAAGCATTAGCAAAGCCAACAGTTTGGGCTTGCACACAAGTATTAAATAGCCATTTGCCAGGCTCTGCCGCCATGTTCAGCCTGTTTCCAAGCTGTGGCTATGTAGTAGCATTATTGCAGTGCCTATCGAATGACTATCCCATGCCTACTGAAAAATAAGAACTGCTGTCTCGGCCAATGCGTGCTGAGATTCAGATGCTGGGACTAACACACAGCACCCAGGCTGCCAGCAGTCTTCTCATGTGTGAAATGCACTGCCTGACAATAAGAAGCCAAAAAAAGGAACCTTCCCAGGCACCACGAGCTGCGGGTTAACAAAGCCAGAATCCATGAAGATTTTGCGTAGGCCAAGTGCACACACATTGAAATGCATTAGATTGAGCAAATACGTTGCCCCATTGCTGGCACGTGGCTCCGCCGCCAGGGAGCGGGTCTACTGCGCTGACCTTTGCAGGCGAAGAGAACCCGCGGCAGGGCCCTTTGCGCGGGCGCTTAATGAAACGTTCTATTTGTCTGGGAGCGGAATTAACACAACTTTACTTCTCATACTTGAAGGGTCCACCAGTACTGGCCCCTAATTCTGCTGCATGCCATCCACACATGTACCCTACTCAGTGCCCCCTCCCATGCATCCAGTCCTACAGATAAGCAGCGTACCGGGCACTTTTACTCCCTAAAAACAGGCAACTGCTCCCAACCTAAAATGGAGTAAAAAATACTGCCAATGAAAACTAGAAATCAACCAAAACAGAGGCGCTTGCCGCCCCCCTGTTTCTACACACGCTGCTCCACAGAAACGTTCTGAGCAGTGGAGAGAGTGGGGTAGCATCACAAAAAGAACATTCATATTATTACTGCCTGATCTAAAGAGAAACTTTAAGAGACCTATCCCCCTTTAACGGGAATGAATTGTGAGGTGCAAAGAGACGAATTTCAAAAAAAAGATCTGTTTCTGAGTTAAAATGTATACTTGCAGGATTAAAAAAATACCCATATGCTAAATGTGAATTATTTTTTTGCTCTGTAAAATTATTTTACTTCTAAGTTTAAAAAAAAATGGGCCTAAAAAAACCACACTTCAAAGTCTTTTTTTGATGCCCAAATTGCACTAATTTCAGTATTTCAGTATTCGGGAAGTGGGAGGCGATGTGGACAAGTGTAGAAATGGCAGAATGGACTCCATCCCAGCGTCACCATTCGGCCAAAAGGAGTGACCTGGGGGCAAGTAATATAATCTTATAGTTCCTAACTTGTCAAAAATGCCAGTCCCTTAATATTTTAAAATGGTCCGCCCCTAAGAGCGATTTAGTTCTCAGGGTACGCTCCTTAGAAAAGCCTCACTCATGGTTTAACTGGCCATGATGTTGCTTCAGATATAACGAGAGAGGCCACTCAGACGTTTTTATGGGAGGGCAAAGGGGGTACTTGCCCAGGGCCCGTACCTTGGAGGGGGCCCCACAAGGCTGCCTGATCTAAAGAAGTAAGATTCCTTTGTTCACCAGACTTAAATAGCACACATCAGGATATTCTAGGGCATGGTGCTAAGGCTCCAAGCCTAGTGCCTGTCTGTTTTAAAAAGTACATTCTGCCTCAATCAATTCATCATGTAATTGTTTCTGTATTCACTGTGATATATATTGGGAATTATGTTGATCATGTGCAATAGCCCATTTTGAAATGCACATTGGTAAATTGAGTGCCACAATGGTTCAGAAGTTAGCTCACTGTGTTAAGCAGTCATTGCAGAGATGTGTGTTCCTATGCAAGATTAGAATAGCACATTCCTGTAAGGCTGGCTGAGCCTTTCCTATATCTGAAGTTTATAAACCTGCCTGCATATGTACTTGGTCTTGCAGCAGAACAGGAGCTATTATCAGCAATGTATCTGCCCCAGATATAAAAACAAACATGTTATCCTTATGATGAAGGTCTAGAAATTGCTTTGTTCAGCTGGGGTGTTGTAAAACCCAGGTAATCACCACCAACGGTGAGCATAAACTGTTAGTCCAAGAGGTGAATAAGTATCCAAATTTGGAAACCAAAGCATTCATGCTTGTATCATGGCTTTGGCAGCAGACAATACAGTGATCCTTGTCAAATCATCTGAGCACCACACACGATGGGTAATAATAAGCAGCGCTCAGATACCTGAGGGTTTGTAGCGCTATATAAATGCGAAATTATTATTATTATTTTATTATCTAATATCTCATACATTACTGTACTGTCTTCTGTGAGGTTTGCCTCCTCGCATGCTGGTGGCATCGTTTAGCCCATTACTTGATCTTTCTTCTAATGTAGGCCATTTGAGTGGATGGAAGGGTTGGTAAACAGAACGGAGTGGACCAGATGGTTCAGGACTCGGGCAAGTCTGTTGCTTTGACACAAAAAACGCTTTGCATTTTTTTTAAAGTCAAAGGTTTTTCTGCATGTTTATAAATGACAATTTCACAAGCCAGTGTTTTGGAAGTATATAAAGCTTTAAAATACAAAAGACCAACCCAGATTAAGTCTGTGAAATCACACTGATTGGTATGCTGGTTCGTATATACTTCTTTTGATGATGGAGAGAATGAAGCTAGAATAATTCTGCGTTAAACCATTCTATAATATTTTGTTTTAAAAAATGGTCATCTTTGGTAATGTGATTGGTGTACTTTCCAAGTCAGTTTTATGAAATGTGATTATTTTAGTTCATGGTAAGAACTGGTAATGAAAGTATTCAAATGCAGAAATTGCAGAATTGGCACCAATTCCAGATTCACCCCTCAACCAGTGTGCGTAATGCTGGGCATCTCATTTAATCTTGTATTGTCTAGCGCCTAGAAATTGCCAGTCCCTAAACCTTTCAAAATTGTCAGCCCTTCAGAGAGATTTTCTTCTCGGGGCATGATCTTCAAAACAGCCTCTTTCATGGTTTCACTGGCTATAGTGCTGCTTCCACTATAATAGTGAGCATATCTATATCGCACACCACAGGCACTTTATTCTTTTGATCTCTAATGACAGCTCTATTTGAAAACCATGTCCCACTTATAATCTCATTCTTTCTAGATACAGACACCTTCCTGGTAGCTTCTAATCTGCATCCACTATCCATGCTATCATGTGTGTAGCTTTCTCCTTCCGACCAATTGGTCTCCTCTCTCCATGCTTGAGCATGTTTGCCTTCTGTGAGGCAGCAAATCTGAGTTCTCCGACTATTCTGGGTTACATGTAACTTTTATATACAGTCCTGGATCAATACTACAGGCTGCATACCTTCCCGGATGATATTGATAAAAAGTCTCCTGTATCTATGCTAGAACAGAAGTAACCTCTTCGTAAACTGATAATGTTGGCCTTCAAATGGTACTTGTTTATCATTCTGATTACAGCAAGAATGAAGAGGGTAAGGGGACTTAAAGGGAGTAAACATCCTTATTTTTAATGCTTTGAGGCAGCATATCAACCTATGGTTTGTGATCGCGGCAGGGGCCGGGGGGTAGATATTCTTGATCACTTAATTCCTTTAGTTTGGTGGAGGGGGGCCCCAAAGATGTCTGTGCCCAGGGCCCCAAAACTGCTCAAGATGGCCCTGAGGTCACTGGTATAGAGCACACCACAAGGTTGTGTGTTTCTTTGCTCACTAATGGCAACACTACTTGAAAACCATGGCTCTCTTCTCTTCTCAGTCTGTGTCCGGATATGAGCAGCTTCCTGGCAGCTTCTAATCTCCAGCCACTATGGATGCCATGCTATGAGTAGCATTCTAGTTGCTGCCAACCGGTCTCTTGTATCCATGCTTGAGCAGTTCTACATTCCGTGAAGCTGCTAGCCTTCTGTGTCTATGCTCTGGAATATGTACATGCTTGATATGGATAGTGAGTGACGTGTATCCTGCATCCAGAATACCTTCCTCATGACTGCTGTTGTTAAAAGGTGCCTCCCACCTCTGCTAGAACAGAAGTACCAGTGTTGTGGACTGCTAATGCTGGCCTTGAAATACCACTTGTTCATTATCCCGAGTCCTGCAATGATGAGTGGGGTAAGGGGTCTTGAAACGACTACCCATTCTTATTTTGATTGCTGCCAGGATAACATTTCAGGCTGGGGTTGTGATAATAGTAGGTGCAACCGGAGATTCTGGATCTTTTAAATGATTTAATTTGGGAGCTGTGGAGGGGGGTCTGTGGGGTGGGGGAGGTAGGGGGCAGGGGTCCTAATGTGTCTCTGCCCCCGCCCCCAAAAGGCCTTAAGATACTCCTTAGAAGAATGTAACTTGAACATGAATTACTAAAAATCGAAAATGAGGAGTTGTATTGAGGAGAAATGAAAACAATATGTTTTTATAGAAATTGACATTCTGTGAAATTGACTTTGTTGTAAAGTCCTAGCTCCCACTGCTAGTTTAATAATACTAAATGTGCCCCAATGTTTTTTATGGTCGAATTCCTCTTGGCAGCAGAAATGTAACAGGAATTGACAGGTGCATCTCCATTCACCCTCACCAGCAAAGGATGCCAAAGAAAACTGTCCAGCCTCTGTGGTGGCACTTGAGATCCCCCACTCCTTTCATACGTTGGGAGCACCGGTGGATGGGGGACGGGGGGAAGGGGAGGGCAGCTGAATGTGGGTATTGAAAGATAGAAGGTATACATGAACAGGAGTCCCGAGTGTGACCCCGCTGCTCAGGGACAGCAGCAGGGCCTTTTTTTTTAAACTTTTTAACTTTAAAATGGCCTTAAGCCTCAGGGGTGACCAGAGCTGCTGCCCACATGTTGGTGTCTCATGATAATGATGCATATTCCTCTAATTTAGTACATTATATATTCACTTTGCGGCACGCACATTACAGTCTGCCTTTGTGGGCAACCTCAGGCCATCCGTTCCCCTCCAGAGTTGCAGTATCCAGCAGCGTTCGTCTCACCTCATTATCTTTCTACTCCGGTTTAGACTGCATAACCTCTTGTTGTCAGCACAGTGGTAAATAGCTTTTTCTAAGTGTACATTTAGTGCTTCAGGCCAGCTGGGTGTCTTTCTTTGTTCTGCCATGCAGAGGCCAATACGCCTGCCCCATGATAACCTGCAGCTACTCGCCTCCTCCCTCTGTTGCTTTATCTAGGACTTTGTCATAGTGCAAGGCCATAAGGAGGGGCTGATGGTGTGCGCGTATTTACAATCTAAGCACTGCACAGCTACAGCAGACATGGCTTCCCAGCACGAGGCAAGCGGGACCTCAAACATTTTGAAATGGGGCCCCACCCATCTTCAGTCGGCCCGACTCACTGCTGCTCGATAAATGTGGGCACTGGGTCCCTAAAACACCCAAATCATGAGCAGTGGCAACACAGCTGAACATCAGTAGGAAAACGTGAGCTATGGTTTACAATCAGGTCTTGCATAGAAATAAAAGAACTCAAAAATGCATTGTGTACCATAAAACGAGTATACATAGGTGTTCAATACTATTCAAGATGACAATGATTAAAAAAAGGCATACCCTTTAAAACAAAAAAACAAAAAACACTGGATGAATATTTTGCATCCCGTACTTGGTTCCTCCGGGTGATGGGAAGGAGCTGTTCGGACGCATATAGCGATATGCAATAATACCATTTTTAACCAGTGCCCACATTTACTTGTAACCTGCAGCTCAGCTAATGACTGTTGGCCTTTATTGATGGCCGCCGATTTGTCTCGCTTCGCCCTGCCATGAAAGACAGCAGGCGCAAATCAATAGCGCCCATCTGCCCTGGCAGCTGACCGAGTCACGTGGGCAGCCCGGCAGAAGCGGGCAGCCGCCGCCCCCTCTCCCCCTTGACGTTTCTGCACACACGGCGGGCGCAGGGCTTCATCTGGCCACTTAATGCACTCGGCAAACAGAGCAGACACCCACTCCCCCAGATGGCCTTTTCTCTTCAAATTAGCTATGCAGCTCATCTGGGCAGGCTCGGGAAGGTGCCCCGCGCGGGGCTGCGCGCCGCACAGGGGCGGACGTCATCCAGTGAGAGAGGAAGCAGGTCCCTTGCACAGGTCAGGTTGGCGCTACGCTCCACTCTATGCGAGGGTAAACCGTAATCGCAAATGAATTGAAATGTGGATTAAACCAGACAACCTTCATTTTCGACTAGATGGTACAATGTGGCTTCCTTCCAAGAAATCGCAAATCCGCTATTGCAGGAACCAGCCTCTACAAGTGCCTCGTTTGAGGCTGAACCACCAGGAGCCTCCGGGGAGAGCTAAACATGGCGCAACTCTCAAAAGGAAGCCCACATTCCACCCGTATTACCATGTTCGACCCCAGTGGATTAAATGGGATGGTAAATCGAGGGGGGCTGTCATTAGGGGGCGTGGCCTAAGTATGTGTGTACTGTGGTCAGACCCCCTAACGACTGCCCCCTCCCCCACGCCAATGGGGGTCAGGGGGACTGGTGAAAGCTGGTGCGCACTGTCATTATTACCTTTGGTGCGTCCAGCCCTCCTCCTGTTTCGGAGTTCAGAGACATCTAGTCTGGAGATGTCAGTACTTCCGAAGTACTTACACCTGCAGGCAGTCCATGCAACTGTGCAGTGCTTCGGCTACCCGGCTGCCTGAGGTGTCGGCATTGCTAGGGCTAGTCGGGGGTGGAGCGGCAAGCTCGGGAGCCCTTTTTGGAGACTGCTGGGGCTTGGCCCAAGCTTGCTCCGGCCCACTTAAAGCACTGTCTGACCCTCATCATCTGGGCACAGATCCCAAAGACTTGGAGGCATTTCTGATGGGCACCCCAAAAGCCCTCTGGAAACTGACGTCATTTAACTTTAGATTCGTGCAAGCAGACACAGGTGCCCACAGGGCTGTGCGTGGATGAAGAAAGCCGCCATACGGTCACCAGGGGGTCTATGTGATTACTACAACGCCCTAAAATGTCACCTTTTTTTATTTCAACCCTCTTTTCACCCCATATACATGCAGGGAAACCCCTGCAACCCCTCCCTCCCACCACATGCAGTAAATACTATACCCATCCCCCACACATATATGGGTGGGGTGTAAAGGGGGCCTTATAGAAAAAAGTCCACATTTTGGGAGCAGTAATTGTGGTCGCAGTCATTGTATAATCCCATGACCAGGTACGTCTACCAACATACCACGCATAAGATCATGATGGCGTGTTTAGCTACTCGAGAACCGAATAACCATGTGACTGCTGAGTCCACAGTTTCAGTACCATTCAGTGCGACGGAAGGAGGTGGTCTGTGGGCCACCATTACTACATCAAGCATGGATGGTGCTATATAGCCATGCCCCCATATTAGGAAGTTAATTCTGATGCAACATACTAAATGTATTGTACTTTCTGCATGAGGGTCATTGGTTTCTGTCCTCAGGAGCCTCAATCTTGGGACAGAGACACTATGCCAGTTTCCTGGCCCATTTCCGTGGAACGGAGTTATGCTAATTACCCAATCTGCACAGGCAAATTCCCTTGCCTGATTGGATGCATGCAGACTTGCCTGTTTGGTGGCAGTTGTACACGTTTATGAGTTAGCACTACACGGGGTTCATTCCTTTTCGCAACCGCACTATAATCTTTATAGTCTGAACAGTCGGACTCCAGTTCAGGGTCAGCGTCCTGGTGTTTTGTTGTGGAACTCCCATGATTCCTCATAACGGACTATGCAGGCTGAGGCTGATGGGAGTTGTAGGTCGCAGACCCCGACCTAGGGAATGGCAGTGCTGCATTCAGTTGCTCGCGAAACCAAGACAGGGTCTTTAGTTCACTCTTGTGAGTGACAGTCCAATAGGGTGATGTGGGATAGTCCTTGAAGGCCAGAAGGCTCAGCCCACCTAATCAGGTCAGGCAGTGCTTGACCGGAAAGACCCTGATCAACCCCCACTTCTCTTTTGGATGTACAATTTTGCCTCAGTTCTAGGGGCAAAGGTCAAATCACTGGATAAAAAGGCTGGATGTAGTTGAAACAGTATTTGGAACTGTTACTTTTCTACAGCTTGTGTCAGTGGGTGACCTAGCACTCCTTACCCCTATTTGATCTCGCACTCTCTATGAGGACCCAAAGTTGCTGGGAGCCATTTAGGATCCTGGTTCCAGACCAGAGGAACCAGATTCGCTGGACACCTGCATTGAACAGGAACCACTTCTGATCCCTCAGGCCAAGTGGTGCCATACAAACACACATACTGCAGTTTCTAGTAATTATAGGCCTTTAACGAATGTCCTGTTCCTTATGAAGATTCTGGACAGACTTGCCTACGTGCAACTGCAGGAATGAATTGAAGCTCAATCATCTGGGGGTCCGTCAGTCAGACTTCAGGGCTAGACACAGAACTGAAACTGCGCTCCCTGATCTGAATTCGAATATGGTCAACATGATTGACAAGGACCATACTGCCCTGTTGATGCTGTTAGACCCATTTGCTGCTTTTGATCTTGTTAAGCATTCTTTATTGGTGAAGAGATTGACCAAAGTAGTCAGTTGTTTGGAAAGTGCAGCAAGTTGGGTTAAGTCCTTTTTGGGGCCTCAGTGGGCGAGAGTCGCTCTGGGTGAATCCTGAGCTTGTCTTGTTGAACTGAACTGTGATGTTCCACAGGGATCATCTCTGTCCTCTACCCTTTTCAATGTATACACTGGACTCCTTTTTGACCTACTGAACAAGGCTGGCATTAATTTTACAAATTCTATTGGAGTTGTCAGGCAATTATGACCAGGATTCTTTGACAATTAACAGGATATATACTCCTTGTTTTAATCTTGGATGGCAGTCAATTCATTGGTGTTAAACGACAACAAGACAGAACTTCTCATTGTTGGTTTAGACACAGGTTAAGGAACATGGACCCTCGATAAGATCGCAGGTTATCCTATTCAAGTTGCCCTCTACGTAAAAACTCTGGGAGTTTATTTTGACTCCCAGTTGTCTTTCTCCAAGCATGTTGATCAGTTGCTTTCTTCCTGTTCTTATATCAATAGCTTGTTGAAACAAATTCGCCCACATCTCACCATGGAAAACTGTGCATTTGTGGGAACGGCACTGGTGAATTCCCAGCTAGACTATTGCAATTGTCCTTTGGCTGGGATTTCTAAGGCCAACTTGAATAAACTGCTGGTCGTTCAAAACATGGCCGTTCGGCCCATTCATGGGCTCCATAGACACGAACATGTAACAGCGGCTAGACACTCTTTACATTGGCTCCCTGTTAAGCACAGGATTATGCACAAGGTTTTAACATTAACGCATAAATGTATTCAGGGCTCTGCCCCTTGTTATCACACTGACCGTCTGAAAATTAAGCCGCGCAGGAGAACATTGCGCTCCAATGACAGCAATCTGGTCTGCCAGCCATGCTTTAAATTAGTAAAGTTTGGAGGCGTTAGGTTTGACTCATGGGCACCAATTGCATGGGATGCTCTTCCATCGTCGCTTCGGGATATTACCTGCACGTCCCGTTTAAAAAAAAAGTTGTGAAGACGCATCGCTTTAATAAAGGTTTTGAGTAATCTCCTTATGTTTCTACTTTCTCTGCTTATTTCTGTTTGCTTGTTTGTTTCTTATGTGTTTTGTCTGGGCGCTCTGAGGCCTTCAGACGTGTGGCGCCTTTATACAAGAATTAAAATATAGAAAGAAATTGCCTTGCAGGCAAGTCCAAGGATGTGAATTTTGTCAACACCCTAAGCTTGGCAAACACGCTACTAAGACACCGTCATTCGTGATGAGGCACTTGTGCACATACAATCATTCAAAGTATTGTGGAAGGGACAGAGCAGTCTCATTTCTCCAGGTTTCTAATATTTACAGGTCTTGATCCATTGATAAAGTACAGTGCACATCACATTGTTCACCTGCTGTTGTTTCTACCGCATACCTTTCACCCAAACCCCTGTCCTCACTGTCCTCAACACCCAGAAGCTGGTGCTAAACGACAGGTGAACCCGAAACCCTGTGCTCAACACCCGGAAGCTGGTGCTAAATGACAGGGGAACCCAAACCCCTGTCCTCAACACCCGGAAGCTGGTGCTAAACGACAGGTGAACCCGAACCCCTGTCCTCAACACCCGGAAGCTGGTGCTAAACGACAGGTGAACCCGAACCCCTGTCCGCAACACCCAGAAGCTGGTGCTTAACGACAGGTGAACCCGAACCCCTGTCCTCAACACCCAGAAGCTGGTGCTAAACGACAGGTGAACCCGAACCCCTGTCCTCAACACCCGGAAGCTGGTGCTAAACGACAGGTGAACCCGAACCCCTGTCCTCAACACCCGGAAGCTGGTGCTAAACGACAGGTGAACCCGAACCCCTGTGCTCAACACCCAGAAGCTGGTGCTAAACGACAGGTGAACCCGAACCCCTGTGCTCAACACCCAGAAGCTGGTGCTAAACGACAGGTGAACCCGAACCCCTTTCCTCAACACCCGGAAGCTGGTGCTAAACGACAGGTGAACCCGAACCCCTGTGCTCAACACCCGGAAGCTGGTGCTAAACGACAGGTGAACCCGAACCCCTGTGCTCAACACCCGGAAGCTGGTGCTAAACGACAGGTGAACCCGAACCCCTGTCCTCAACACCCGGAAGCTGGTGCTAAACGACAGGTGAACCCGAACCCCTGTCCTCAACACCCGGAAGCTGGTGCTAAACGACAGGTGAACCCGAACCCCTGTCCTCAACACCCGGAAGCTGGTGCTAAACGACAGGTGAACCCGAACCCCTGTGCTCAACACCCAGAAGCTGGTGCTAAACGACAGGTGAACCCGAACCCCTGTGCTCAACACCCAGAAGCTGGTGCTAAACGACAGGTGAACCCGAACCCCTGTGCTCAACACCCAGAAGCGAACCCAAACCCCTGTCCTCAACACCCAGAAGCTGGTGCTGAACGACTGGTGAAGCCACACAGTGTGGCCTTGAGCGCCACCCAGTGCCTCACTTGCATTCCCTGGATAGGAAAACGTGCAAATGTCCGCCTCGCCCCCATTGGCGTTTCATCGACTAGGGCTATTGAAGCGGATAAAACATTGCTGGGGCCACATGCAAAACAGAGCCCATCAGGCCGGCTTCCGAGAAAATGGCTTAGACCTGCTATTACGCTTAATCCCCATTGATCAAAGTCTTGCAGGCAAACGGTGTTTCAGGACTAAACGTTATAGATTTGCGCATACTTTCCAGGATGAAGCTCTAAGTTGCATAACGAACGCATGGCACAGCGAGCTGCAGCCCTCTGGAGCATATTAAAAACGCTCCAATCGGACATTTGTTACAAAGAAGATTAGAGGTCCTCGGAAAACAGGGCGAATCTCTGGGAACAGAAATTAACATTTATTTAAAACATGTGACTCAAATCAACATTTTAATATTTCAAAATGAATCAAGGATACTTTGTGTCTTAGAACGCTGTCAATCTCAACCACCTTGTGCCTCATGTGATGCCCCCAGGCAAAGGTTGGTGGGATATAATGTATTACAGGGTCACAGTGGGCACACGTTGAGGCTACGCGACACTTACATGGGAACATTGGAAAACGGCTTCTTCTGGAGCTATTGGCCTTGGCCTTGGCCCGCCTATACTGAAAGACAAAAGTAGGTTGGTCCCATCCAAGCACGCATACCAAATTCGGGGAACTTTGACGGATGTTGTCCTGTACAAAAGCAATACCAAGTATTTCTGCAGTGGGGTTTCAGCAGACCGAAAAAAGAACAGATGCCACAACAATTGGAGAAATTGCATCAGCCGAGACAGATATGCATTCACCTACAAATCAGGTCTAAGACGGACACACAGACAGACACACAGACAGACAGACAGACAGACAGACAGACACACACACACACGCTTGACGGATGCATATGCTTGTACAACAGGTTCATAAAATGAGAAAGCGCAACACACAGACAATATCAGAAAGCACAGAAAATACACTTCAAACACACAACTACAAACAATATGCTCGGAATGTGCATAAATACCGTAGAAATATGAGCAAACAAAACGCACATAAAACTACACTCTGAAAATGCATGCACACAAATAGCGAGCTCTGTATATGCAGACATGCCGCCCCCCCCTCCATCTTACCACAAATACACACACATGCTGAAGCACTAGGCCCAGATACCTGTAAGATTTGCATATTTGCACAGACATGGCAACTACACACAATATGCTCAGAATACACGTGTGCATGTACATACTGTGGGAGTATAACTAAGCACAATACGCACACACAATACACTCTGTATATGCAAAGTCCCCGCTCCCCGCACCACACACAGACACACACATTCAAAACATTTTGCTTAGACAAACTTATGCACAACTGCGGATAATGCATGCACATTTGCACAAACAGGACAACTGCAAAAAATACACTTGCAACAGGTGTGCGCACATTCATACCGGAGGAATATCAGTAAACACTGTGTGTACATGCAATGCGCTTGCAACATAAATACGCACATCCAGTACGATCATAATATGCCAAAACACATGCACACACAGAAACAGTATGTTTGACCGGTATGCAGTGATAAAATCGCAGCAAAAATGTCACCTGTAAAAATAAATCGCGTCAAAAATGCTGTGGTTTGACCCGGTAAAGGTGTACCCCATTATACCATTTAAGGGGAGCGGGGTTGTGGGGGTGTCCCCTGCATCCTTTACATGGATTGCGGCAGCAAAACCACTGCCTTTTTGCCGCAATATTTTGTAACCACGGCCATTTTTGCAGCGATTTTAACACATGGAACCGTTTGACCTGTGTGGACGCACCCACACACTCACTCCCCACACAGACACATACAGTAAAAAGACTAGTTATCACATTAAGAAACACGCAGGCAATGAGCAGCACACGCTGCCAGCACACTCAACACAAAAAAACAGAAAATCAGTGGTGCAAAAAAGTATCGCTCCTCAAAACGGTTAAGGTTACTCCCTGTAAAAAGGGTAACTCCTACACATAAGCCAATGTTAAAGTTACTACAAAACGTGCCTAAACGTCCATCTATCCCACTATAAATTAAACCTTCACTCACATTACACCACTAGTTTGCAAGACTAGCTTTAAGTATTAGGTAGCTTACACCATGAGTACAGTTCGAATGAGTTTACTGATGCAGGGGAGTATCTGAGTAAAGGCTCAGTTTACAGTGTGTTGGACTTGGCATAGACTGTGTGTGGTAACGTTAATGTTGGTATTCCTGCCATTGGTAGACTACCTTAGTAACCATACCACATGTGTTTTTCCTCTCTTTATACGTATAACATTTTGCATTTCCTTTTGTTCTTGCCTCTCTCGGAAAGCAAAAACGGGTACTTCTCTTGCCAATCAATATGCCTGGCCCTACCAGCGGCACAAACCGAGTACTTCTCTTGCCAATCAACATGCCTGGCCCTACCAGCGGCACAAACCGGGTACTTCTCTTGCCAACCAACATTCCAGGCCCTACCAGCTCCACAAACCGGGTACTTCTCTTGCCAATCAAAATGCCTGGCCCTAACAGCGGCACAAAAACGGGTACTTCTCTTGCCAATCAAAATGCCTGGCCCTAGCAGCGGCACAAAAACGGGTACTTCTCTTGACAATCAAAATGCCTGGCCCTACCAGAGCGGCACAAACCAGGTAATTCTCATGCCAATCAAGCAGGTTACCAAGTGCACCAGATAGCAATGAATTAAGGAAATAGTTATTCATTGGCGCATGTGTGCCTGCAGAGTTTGCGGCATGGGGAAAGCATGTAGCTTAGGGTACCCAGAATAACTTATGAGTTATGTGTAAAGAATTGTCTTTAAGCGCCGAACTAAGCCTGGAGGTTCAAAGAAAGACTAGGTATCAGAGAAAGACAAATGGCCTAGAATGAGAGTAACTATTTAGCTTACTCATATATTGATTTCATTGTACATAGAAAACAAGTCATTACAATACTTTGAAAACTACAAATTAGAAAAATATAAAGATCGAAGAAATCATTCATAAAATGCATCCCAATACTACAAGATCATTTTATCAATTAAAATCAATACAGAATTTGTTGGAGAGAGTTCATTACTTTGGAGCAAAAAAATTGCTAGCCATATTAACATGGTTATTATGGCGCATATCATGAAACTCAACTCACTAAGCCAAGCTGGGCATATGCTATAATGCTCTAATATTTGAACAATACCAAGAACCTGGCATCATAGAAAATACCAAACCAACCACCCTTTCTTTCCAAAAGTTCAATTTGCCCAAATCTTAGGTTCATACGTTTTCTTTGCTGCAAGGGCATCAAGACAACACTTAACATAAGTAGGAAATGTATTGGGATACACATGTGTATTAGGACGCTAAATCCTAATGAGTATCTGGGAGATCATAATGGCAAAAGACTGGTTACATAGAAAGGAGACAACAAATGACCACATGCAGAGCAGGCGAATTACCTCAACGGTAGGAGACGACCGACTGAATACATCACAGAGCTGGAGAATAAAGGAAGGAGACAAACTGATGAGTTCATCATAGAACTGTAGAAGGACCACAACAGATGGAGAAAGGAAAATAACCACATCATGAAGCTGGAAAATGCCCTCAAAGGAAGGAAACAATCTCAGAGCTGGTGAAAGACCACACGTGAATTAGGCAACCAAACGACGACATAGGAAGCCTGATGAAAGACCTCAAAAGAAGGAGAAAAGCTAATGACTAAATTGTAGAGCCAGCAAACTATCTCAACAGAAGGAGAACAACAAATTACTACATCAAAGGGTTGACCAACGGGCTTAAGAGCCCCCTACATCAATCAGATGGGTCAACCCGACACATGGAAGAAACCAGGTGGAGCCTTTACCCTATAGCTAATATCAGGGGCAGGTTAGTGTCTGAGTCACCTTTGCAACTGTTTGTTCTGGCTCATTGGAGCTGGACAAACCATCCAATGGGGCACATTGTTATAGAGCCTTTGAACTCCAGATCACCACCTCCAATGGTACCCAGGCAACTGAGTGCCAATTGGGCTTTTTCCCTGTTGCCATAGTAATATGATAAACACAGATATCTCCACACAGGTAAATATTCTCATAAAAAGCAATGGCTGTCCTTTATCTGCCGTGGATTACCCTGCCCAACCCCTCCCCACCCCCTGCCGGCCCGCCACCCCCAGACTTAAGGCTAGTGATCCTGTTTTACTCCTCATCAGAATGTGAATACAAAATCAGCACAAAAAATAAACAGGTAATCAAGCTACGTTTAAGACTTTTGAAAAAGCACTTGCGTAGAGGTGATTAAATAAACTGAAAACCATGATGGTACCGACCTCAATTCGGAACATTCTTTATTTTAAGGCAGATGTTTGGCTGAACTATCATAATCGTAGCCCTTAATGCAAAGAACTTTTCAAATCTACAAATCATTGTGTGTGCATGGCAATGTTGACCCTTTTGGAAATGTGTGTGATAGGTGTGTGATCTAGGACACAGCACAGCTGATGGTGCCTCCACCCAGCAGCACTGGATGCGGCCTCACACCTCAGGACGCGTGGAAACAAACGGCCCTCGAAAGATGCAAAAAAGGAGGGAGTATTAGATGAATCTGAAACGTGGCTTTAAAACACGGAAGACAACTCCAGGAAGTGTGTAAAAACGGCCTGCTGGGCTTTCTGGCACTGTATATCTTTCTATGGTACTTTGTGTACGTAGAGCACAATCAGACCGTTAATACCCTGCCTCACACATATGCAAAGAAATAGAAAAAAGAACCGGGGGACCAACGACGTGTCGCTTCCTGTTTACCAATTAAAATGACTTCATTTGGTTGAACAATTAACGCAGGGCCGCAAGCCCCATCACGTTCAATCGTTGAAATCTGTGTTGGTTGGGTGTCAAGTTACATATTTCCGCTTTTAGCAATTTATTCTGCCAGCTTGTACCATCCATCCCTCCCTTTTCTCGTTGCCAACCTTTGTTTCATAGAGTTGAGCCCTGCCACAGTGTCATACATACTTTTACTCAGTGCCGGCCAGTACAGCAGGAGTTCCAGGAGACTGTGACAGGGGAGGCTGTGGCAGGTAACTGGTTTGGGATGGAAAAGGGTGAGAGGACAGGCAAATGGGGCACAAGGCAAGCAAAGGCTCCCACTCCCGGAGGGAAGATGGCAGCCTCTCACTTCCCAGGATCTTCGGTAGGCAGGCAATACCATGGGGTAAAGCCTGCATTCTGAGCACCCTGATTGGCTGTGAGGCGTATAATGTCCCTTGCCAGGAGCTAATTTCCAGGGGACCTATACCTCATGTTGAAATCTTTAAAAATTGACTGATGAGTATCGATATAAAAAGCTCAACAGGTGGGGTAGCGGGTGCTGTGATCTGTGTGTTGCTGGCATGTCAAATCACCTTTTGAATCGCGGTGCGGGGGAATCCTACCCGTTCTCTGAAGCAGTAAATCATACCCGATAGACAACCGTATATCTATTGAGATTCTTCATTATCAAGGTGAATAATGACAAAAGTAGGTGCTTCTCAAGTCGCCTTTACTGAAATGCGCACTAGTTTAGCCTTGAAAGACCACTGTGCCTATGTGAGGGTTCAGTGCGCAGGGTAATGGCTAGGACTAATTATGTGGTTTACCTTGGTGTGCACCCAGGATTTGTAGTGGCTCCTCTGCTTTTTATATTACCTCTGATGGAGACTCAAAGACAATGGGCCTCATTCCGGGTTTGGAGCTAACCATGGAGTAATTAGCTCCATGGTTGCCTCCGAAACCATCCCAAATCCGGCATGGTGAATGGAGTAATTACCGGTCCATTCCAGGGTTGGAGGGACCGCTAATTCCCCATTCACCTTTTGCCCTTCCCCACTCCCATTTCTGCCCCATAGGGCTCAATGGGAATGGGGAAGGAGGTAATTACGGCACAGTAAATAACGGTACCGTAATTACCTCCGAGGTACCTTTGAGGGTCCCATACTTAACTCCTGCTAAAAGCAGGAGGTAAGGAAGGACCCGCAAAGGGACCTCGGAATACAGAGGTAAGGGATTACCGGCATCGGCACCCGTACCGGTGCCGGTAATCCCTTACCTCCAACCTCGTAATGACCCCCAATGTTTCGCTCTTTGTGGTGAGCATTGCTTAGTAGTGGAGTCTACTAAATGTAAGGTGGTGCTAAGAGGGGGTGGGGGTGGCGGAAGGGACTAAATTGAGACCAGAGGTTGTGAACACTTTCTATTACTTAGGAATCTGTTTCTCCTCAAATGTATCTCAGTGCTCTTAAATCACCCATACACGGAATAGATTTAAATCATCTTCTGGAGTTATTCTGTCTCTATGCCATAGGCTTGTGGGTACCTCAATATGATCTGCTAGTTTTCAGGTCCACATCTGTCATACAATCAACTTATGGTGCAGAGGTCGTGGGCCTCTGGAGAGTGGATTTCTGAAGTCATTATTTCTGAAGTGTGCAGTCAACATGATTATATACAGAGAGGTCAACATTGGTGGGGTAGTGTAGGAAAGGTCACTCCATGATTGGGGCAAGAGCCTGGGTGGAAATCGGACATGGGGAATAGTTTTCACAATGTGGATGCCTTATACAAGAGCTCTTTCTTTCTCCTAGTAGGAATCTAATAGTGTGGCTCTTGAATGTAAGAACGTTTTTTACCCAGCTTATGCTGGACTCCAGGTTCTGTGATACAGAAAGAAACCCATCTAATGGCCTGGCCATCATTATATTGCAGTGCAGGAGAGGGACAATCGAGAAGTGTTTCTGGGTTCATAACTAGAGAGGGTTGCCCAGAACACCTGGACTTGGTGGCCAACCAAACCCATTAACATGTTCTCACTAGAGTAAGACTTACTATGTTACACCTCAGAAGCAATAAGACAAAGGGATGGCCCAGGCAGCACCAAGCTGATTGTTGCCCTGGTTAAATGAGGAGACGAGAAGCTATGGCACACTTGTTCTGCCCATCTTATCAAGACCTTAGAAGAAGGTGGCCCATCCCAATACTTAAATCAGTAGCTAATAGAAATTATAGGATGGCCTTTGCCTCTATCACTGGACCTAGAAAATAGGCGCTGCTTGTATGTATCGCAACATATGGTAGGCTGGCACAGTTGCGCACAGTCCTCTTGGAGAGGTCACCTTAAGTAGTAAGGTGCTAGTTCTTTTAGGTGTTTCTATTAAATGATGCATACATGTTCTGTTTAATCGTGTGACAGAATAGGATTTAGAGTTTTTTTTTAAATATGTTTTCTATGTAGTTACTGCTGCAACAACAACAACATTGGATGCTGGTTCCAAAAGAAAGAGAAAAGGAGACGTTGTAGTCTACCTTGTAGTCTAAATAGTAAACTGTGGAACTTTGCTACGATGGCCCAAATCCAGGCTTCTCAGTTGAAACATTATGTGACCCTGAGCAAATCATTTGACCTCACTGTGCCTCATTTTACTTACCTACCAAAAACTGTGGTACCCAGAATTGATTCAGAAGAAATCTTGCGCAGAACGGTTTACACAGTTTCTAATGCTGTCCCATATAGAGGCATCATATTAAGCACGCATGTAGTGCACAGTGTACATGGAAGCAACTCTTAGCCCACACCTGACACTGTTGCCTGCGAGATATGGTGCTCACAGAAAAGCTAAATAAAAGATACTTTACAACGGTTGATTCTAAATGTATTACAAATTGAAACACATCAGTTTGCATCATGGCACCTTAGAAATTTTTTGTTGTTGCAGACAACCCTGATGGGAGGTCACACCACGATTGCTTTCCTCTAATTTTCCTCTAGTTTTCACAGCAACTTGAATTCCTGACGTCTGGGACTATCTTGTGTTCAGAACTGCCTTTAAAACCTGTGTTTTTCTTGTCTATTTATTGCAATTTATTCTGCAAAAATGAGCTGTAAAATGCACCATATAACATGAATTGGCAGATAACCCCATCCCACACCATGTAGGGAGGGGCCCCGTCCCCTTCTACATCTGTAGTGAAAATCTACAGTTGGCAGCCAGGATCCAGGTCATAGTCCCTCCTCATAGAGCTGGACACCCATATGTCCTTTCACCCCCGCCCGCACGCCCCGACCCCCCCCCCACCACTCCCGCGGTCACCGTCAGGGTCGGACTGGCTCATAAAATTGTCTCAGGCACCAATGAAAAAGTGTCTCACAGTTCCAAATGCTATTCATTCCTTTTGTGGCAATGTTTGAACCGTACCCAACGGAGAGTGTTTTGATAAAATTGTGCATTTTAAAGAATATTTATTCAGCGACACTGGTCAAAACTATTAGCCGCTTGGTGAAGTTACTGGGCCACATTGGCCAGAAAAGTGGCCCACTTTGTCCCCAAAACTGGCCCATATCAGCATTTTGCGGTTTTGGTTTGGCCATGGGCCTATTGCCCTATAGGCCAGTCCGAGCCTGGTCATTGTGGCCGGTCGGTTTTTTCAGGCCCTTGATGTGCTCACCGCCTTAGCAGCCGCATTCGGTTTTGGTGTCTCATTCTCTGTCCTCTCTCTGTTGCCTTGTTGCCAACCAATCAATTGTGGAGGTTGATGTTTGGTTACACAGGATTTATAAAGCACACTTCTACCATTTACATGACCTGGTGGCGCTGATGACACTCCTGAGTCACAGATGATGTGACTGGACTGTGGTAAGGAGGTCATGATACAGGTCTATGGTGCTGGTGATGTGAGAGTGTTGAGTAACTACAGACCCTACCCATATTCGACCTGTCTGGAGCATCTAAGGTGATGTCTGCATGATTGCAAATTGGTGCGATCAGGAGGGTCAGCAGGGGAGTGATAGAGGAACAGGGAAAGAAGAGCAGGAGTGTGTGAGGAGTGCAATTAGATGAAAAGAGGAGGGGAAGATACTTGCCATACAGAACATGATCACAGCATACTCTAGCCAGGGGTGTGGGTCACCACATCATTTTATAAGAAATATGCAATGTGGTTCCGGGCTTTGTCCTCGAGGACGTAACTCATTCTTTAAACCTCAACATGACTGCGTAGATCAGACACATGTGAGCGATCGCATCACCCACTGTATGTAATGAGTGCAAGCATCATTGAGTCCCTGCATCGAACACTCCATCAACCTGACGGCCAAGGACAGTGAAGAGGAAGAAACCTGTGCAGGTGAAAGCACCTCCTGGGCTACAAAAGAAAGAGCTCTATTATTCGTCAGAGTTCTGCTGAGCTCTGGGTGGTGTGACGATTCACAAGGTGTTGTTACTTCTCCCCAACGGGGGAGCCCTTATTCCCTGAGGCCAGGGAGGTGTGGCAGCTACACAACAGTCCCCCCCTACGGGTGGTTTAATGTGGGAGGACCTGATGAAGAAATAATTCCCCTCTGGGGATGAGAAAGATCACCTGGGATACAGCCCATTGAATGTTGTCACTCCCCAACATTCCCTAGCCTTCCAAACTGTTCAGAACCATTTTATTGAAAATAAACCTATTTTTATTGTAACATAGGAGATAAACCTAAAGCCAAAAGTAATAGGACGAGGAAGAGCACAGGAGACATGAAGGTCATTAACTGTGCTGTGTGAGGTGTCAGAAATGTGAGGCAGACAACTTTTTGAAGACCTTTCCAACGATGCCATTTTATCAACTTAAATGGTTGGATACACGCCTCACTATCCCTACCCCGACGACGATTTTGCTGTCTAAAATAAACTAAAGGAAACACTAACAAAAGGAATCTGTCCCTCACACTTGTGCATACAACAAATCAACAAGGTAATATACAGAAATTCAAATAAATCAAATATAACAATTATCTTCACAATCTGGCAAATGTCGCTCCTTGGGATCTAGGTGAGTTCCCCTTCTCCAGATTCAAGCAGGATTCTGTTCAACAGTTCCAAAAGGATATGGAAATCCTGTCTTGTAGCAAAGTTCCACTCCAGTTCTTTTAGTTCCAACTTGACAAAGTTCCACTTAGAATTCAACCAACAGTTCACATGTATGCACAAAGGTTTCCCTCTGTCCACTTGTGAGAGTTCAAAATGACTTCTTCTCGTAAACTAAGAGTACTTCCATAATTCCTTAGGTTCAACAAAAATATGTTGGGATAATTCTGCAGTACCTTTCACAACACTTGTATAACAATGTTAAAGGATTCTGCAACAGTTCATACAACACTTGCTTCAGTGCTATTAATCGGCCAGAATGCTTCTGTAACAGTTCAACAAAATAGTTTATTAGTTCTGCCACTTCTAGACTGTTGAACACAGCAAAGTACTTCAACAATTTCCGCCGGGTCCACTCACCTGCCAGAAATCTGCCACAGGTTCTCTTGTCCTGGTGTACTCCCTTGCCCGGACTAGCAAAACTACTACTACTTCTTCAAGTACTCTTGTACTAGTGTTTCGCTGTGAGGTTGGCATCATGGAAGGAGACCCAGACAACAGATTCATAGTTCAACAATCTTTTATTTAAAAGAAATGTCAGGATGGAGTAAGGCATAACTTGCCCTATTCTAAGGTGGGATTTCCCTACCTAAATGAACTAAGGAACGTCAGTGTCAGTAAGTTCAACGTAAAAGTCTGTCTGTGTCTAAATCCTATAATTGCCCTCACAACTAATACAAAACAAGGTGTAGGGACATTAACCATAACTCAAATAGTGTTTCAAAGAAAGTTCTGAGCTACTTCCAGCTCTAGCTTATTTGTCAGCGTTATCTCCCAGATGTCAATATGTTCACCACAAAGTTCAGTTCCTCCTCCTTTGGCCTCTCGTAACATCCAGCCGAGAAAGGGAACCAGACGGGGATGCCCCGTGTCAGCCATGCTATTTGTGTTAATAATTGAACCCTTAGCAGTGATACTGAGAAATACACCACCGTGGATGGGTTTCCGCTGGGACCAGACTTGGGAAGACAGGGTTTCTCTCTATGCGGACGACTTACTGATTTATTTGGGTAACCCAGTGGTCTCCTGCCCCATAGTCACACGGCTGCTGATAGAATATGACAGGTTTAGCGGATTGAAAGTGAACTGGGGCAAATCGATACTGTTCCCGGTTAAGGGAATAGACTGTACACCTCCTGAGGGCTCCCCGTATAGAGTCGAGATGGAACAATTTAGATATTTAGACATCCTGGTCTCGAACAAACTGGAGAACTATACGACCACTGGGGGATGCTGCCACTGACCCTATTGGGAAGAGCAGCACTTTTCAAGATGCTGGCTCTTCCTCGCTTTCTATACATCCTACAAAATGCTCCCTTGCACATTCCTAGATCTGAATTTCGTAAGATAGATAAGACATTGCGGAAGCTATTATGGGGGGGGGGGTATACTGCCATTATCGCAAGCGTTTGATTCCAAATTGTAGCGTTTATATGTACGTACCTACGCCCTGCATCGTGGGTCACCTTAGATATAGTTAGTAGAATTATTTTATGTATTAGGATGAACACCCCTCTAGCACCCATGGAGAAACCTGAATGCACCGCAATGCGATAGTTAGTCCAGAAAGCTTCCTTGTTGGCATAAATAATTATCTGGTCAGGCCACAGTTTCAGCCCACATGGTCCACCCATTACAGGTCAACTAGGAAATTCACATTCGCTTTTTCATCATCCTGTATTTCAACTTTAGTTACTCTCTGGTCTCGGCGCAGTTTTAGAGCACATGGGTCCACCCATTACAGGTCACACAACCAAGACCTGTCAGGTTTCTTTCAAAGTTCTGGATTTGATTCAACAGTTTTTTAAAGTGCAGTTTCACAACTTTACCACCTTTGTTTCTTTGCTTCAGTGTACTATAGGTGTTGCTTTCATGCAATTCAATATCTCTTTGCTTCTGTATTCCAATAAACCCCAGCTTGTTTATTTCACTCAAGGCAGTATTCAATAATGGTGGATTTTTGTTCAGTTCATTCAGTCTGGTATTCACCATAAGTTGCCTGCACTTGTTTCATTCAATTATATATTCATTAAAAGCAATATAGTTGGTTTCATTCCATATGTTAATTTCACTTGTTTCATTCAGTACGGTATTCAATATAAGTAACGTGGTTTGTTTCATTCAATTGACCATTACTGCTTGTTTGGTCTCCTTCGAGTGCCCCAGGTATTTTAAGTGTCATAGACACTTACCCAGTATCAGAGGCTCTCTTCTTTTGTCTTCTGAGGGACAGCCAAATAGCCAGGCATTTCACTTTCCACTCGCTAGCTGTTATGCAGAGCTTCGTCTCTGCCTTCTTGCAGCACCTGCTGCTCACCTACCCAATTTTGGGACCTCTGATCAGCGTTCACCATGCAACGGGATTCCCAGGGCTTCTTCTGGTGTACTGGCATCTCGGCTTATCTTCGCACACAACTTCCACTCTGGTCCTTCTGCTCTTCATGTTTCCCCGGTTTGCCTGACTTCTGCTGATGACTCCACCTTTTATGCACTTGTTGAACAGGTTGTAGGTGCGAGTTAAGGGTTTGCCTTGCCTGACTTACCTGACAATAATTAAGCAAATTAACAGTTCCTAGTTGTTACTTCCTCGTCCCAGTATTTTTCTGCCTCTTAAAGGGGGAGTGACGTGGAACACTTTTATAGTAACCCATAAAGGTCAAGGGAAGAGCAGGTTGGCTATCCTGACGATAAGGGGGGCACCATGTCTCTCCCAAAGGTACCTCACTCCCAATCCCCGAGGACCCTCTATCCAGGTGTTCCTCCCATGCTTGTCTACCCCAAGAGTCAGGATCCAATAGTGATGGCCTTTCCCAGGCCACATGCATAAATGTTCCAAGGGGAGTAGGAGTGAGAATACCCTCAGGTTTCTTACACAGCTCAGACGTTTTTTTATAATTTGATCAACAATTTCAACTACTTTGTTAGGGAAAACAGAAAACACACTGTTGCTGTTTGCTTCATACATTTGTTTTCCTGCATGGAATGAAAGCTATGCTCCTTTCCTTGTGTATACCTCTGGTCATAGGGGCAGCCTTCCTGCCTTTCTAGTTTTCCCCTTCTTGCATTGAACACATTCTTATAATGGCTTCTCCTCACTAGGGCTCTTTGTTACCTTAAGCAACACTTATTTAGGTCAGTCCCCTTTATTGCCCCTCTATTCCTCTGACGATTGGGTTCATTACCAAGTGGTGTCTTAGTTGTTCCCTCTTGGCTTTGACAATGGTGGTTTATGTCCATTTCTAACAAGGTTACCCCCACCCCCTTGTATTGTTGTTAACAGTTCTGAGCTTTAAATTCACAATAGTAGTTGGCTGGTCTGTTAGCCAAACTCTTATACTGCCAGTTTCACCACTTCACATTCTCGGGGTATTCAAAAGAAACATCCTGATGTTTTACACCAGTTCGACATGCTGCATAGTGAGATTTCTGCCACTTCTTTTATATTAGTTCCGTATTCAAAAAACCCTGGTTCAAACCAGCAGGCGACCACAGAGCGCTACAGGGTCACAACACACAGGTGACCTCACCAGGTTTGCTCTGCGCCTCCGCTCACCTCGCTGCTCTCGGGTTTCTGGTTTCTTCTGCTCTGGGCATCGGGGAAAACTGCCTCACTTGTTTTTTTTTCGGGGCCAGCGTTGCCCAAAGCAGGAGTGTCCTGTGCTGCTAAGGCTCTCCAGTGCTCGCCTGTCACCAGAGTAGGTCTGCTGGGGCAAGGCTTCTTGGCCTCATGCTTAACACCGCGCTACTTCTGCACCTGTGATCTTCAAGGGGGAAGCTTGTACTCGTAACGCTTCCCGCTGCACAATCTCTGCACCTCAGGTCTCTGAAGGAAAAGACACTCTCTGGACCGGCCTCCATACTCGAAGCCATTGCAGTTCCGGCGTCTCTCCATTCCTTCAGCTGCAATCGCTGAGTCCTTGCATTCACTCCACCTTCCACTTCTCCTCTTCTCCAAGGCCTGCACCTGAAGGGGCCTGTTATGCTTCCCAGTCTCCCTCAGGTGTGGGTCATTCTCACTAATAGGCTGCAACTTGCAGTCACGTGCCTCTATGGCCCTCTTTTTCTTCCCAGTAGTTAGGGAATTATGGGACATGGATTGAACAATGTGAAAATCTGCTTTTCTAATGGAAATGTCAACACAGCATTCCTTTCTATCCTTATTTATATTCCCCGAAGGAATATTAAAAGGATTCCAAGAAAGACTTGGTTTTACAGAGGAGCGAAGATCTTCAAGATCTAACTTGCTAATATTTAAAGACACATGTTTTATTCTTCCCCTGATAGTCATAGGAGCCTTCATCTTTAGGAATGTTAGTGGCCTTAAAAGGGGGTTTCTTATTCCCAATACATAAGGGGTTGTTATTGCTTTTAGCCACATTCTGATAATTAGCTTGGGAAAATATAAGTTCTCTCTGAAAGGAAGCCATTACATATTCCAGTACCAATAGGGCTTCCTTCCGTGAGGAAGGCAAATACCTCGTCTCATCCGTCAAAGTCCTCCTGTTCCCATGGGGTCCTTCTCGTCCCAGGGGATCCTCCTGGCTAATACCATCCCCGAGTCACGATCAGGAAGCACCTGGCTACCTTGCAGGAGACCTTAGGCAGGGTTTTTGGGAGGACTCCGTAGGATTCATCGCAGCTAGTACTGGTACGAGGTGACGTGAGGATTAAGTCATCAACAGAGACAAAGGACTTTTACAATCCGCATGGGAGGAACTGGATAAAAGTATTAAAAGTAACAAAGTACTATCAAATGTGTCAAGCTCAGCTGTGTCAAGCGTAGCCATGTCAAACCGCGCCGAATATGGCAGCAGGTGTGTAGGCGAACCAACGTGAGAGACCCAGGCACTGCCCAAAGACTGGAGGAAAGGGGACGCCGGTAAAATGCTGTGGGAGTCCTCCACGGGTTCTGCAGGAGCAAACCAGGCCAGAAGAGCGAGCAGGAGAGTGGAGCCACGGAACAGATGGGAGATGAACCGTACAGCCGACAGAGCAATGGCAGTGAACCAGCAGAGCCGGAGTGAAGACCTGCGGTCCCAGGAAATCCCGATGATGTACCACAATCCCACAGAAGGTAACGTGAGGTACGGGAGGGGACATGAGGATAGAGGGGAGGCTGTTTCACAAAGCTCTCTCTTTCCTGAGTAGTGGGGAGCCCACTAATGGGAATAATCAGAGAATGGTATGGGGCTCGAAAGAAAACAGTGGGAGTATTAGTGGAAATCTTCCCCATCGCAGTAGGCACAATAAGCCTACTGACCACCAGAGATGGATCGGAAACCCTAACCCTTGGGAACCAGGCATCCGAGGAGAGCTTCATCATCGCAGTGGTGACAATAAACCCACTGACTACCAAAGACGGGTCTGGGACCCCCAACAAAAGAGAAATGAGCAAACAAAGAGAACCTCCTTGTCGCAGTGACGGAATTAATCCCAGTGATGAACAAAAAAAGATGTGGGACTTTTCTAAAAACAAACCAGAATGGCAAAGTGCCAAGTAATACCAGGAGAAGGAGTCATTCTCCTGTTCCCAAATTAAGAGTTGTGTTAAAGATGGCAGGGGAAGGGAGTCCTTCCCCCTGGCCTTGTTGTGAACTGTGCCAAGCAGTACCAGGAGAAGGGAGTCATACTCCTGCTGCTGAAGTGGAAGTTGTGCTGGAAACACAATGGGAAAGGAGGCATTCCCTCTGGCTTTATTGGCAACTGCATAGATCTACACCAGGGGAAGGGGAGTCATTCTCCTGGATGTGGAATTGTATAAAGGCTGCATGAAACCCACGACCCAGGGGAAGGGAATCATTGGCCCCTGGCATTTGTGTTTCAAGAAAACATTCCTTTCGATGCTTTCCGAGCAACAGGAGAAGGGAGCCATTCTCCTGGAGAAGGAACTGTGTTAGTTTATCCTTTAGTTGTAGTGGGAGACATAGTAGTAGGTTGTGACACAGGACAGTGGAGTTGAATTTGACAGACATTCTGACAGACCCTTTAGAATCGTGCCTTGACACACTTGTGTATAGGTGCATTATAAATGCCATACCATATAATATTGGTTTTGAGGCAGGGAAACCCCTCTTAGAAGTTAGGGATAGTAAGGACCTTTTTATGCACAAATAAAAGTCTATAACCACCGCCATGCCAACTTTGTGCCAGCTCCCTTCTTCAGCATCCTTACAATGGGTCCCTTTGAAGTACTTGGTACAGCGAGCACCAGGGCCCAGAGGGCTGAGGAGAACATTCCGGTTATTACAAAAACTTTATGCATGGGTGCAAGTGTGGTTATGAACATTGCATGGGTGCAAGTGTGGTTATGAACATTCCGGTTATTACAAAAACTATGCATGGGTGCAAGTGTGGTTATGAACATTGCATGGGTGCAAGTGTGGTTATGAACATTCCGGTTATTACAAAAACTATGCATGGGTGCAAGTGTGGTTATGAACATTCCGGTTATTACAAAAACTATGCATGGGTGCAAGGGTGGTTATGAACATTCCGGTTATTACAAAAACTATGCATGGGTGCAAGTGTGGGTATGAACATTCCGGTTATTACAAAAACTGTGCATGGGTGCAAGTGTGGGTATGAACATTCCGGTTATTACAAAAACTATGCATGGGTGCAAGGTTGGTTATGAACATTCCGGTTATTACAAAAACTATGCATGGGTGCAAGTGTGGTTATGAACATTCCGGTTATTACAAAAACTATGCATGGGTGCAAGGGTGGTTATCAACATTCCGTTATTACAAAAACTATGCATGGGTGCAAGTGTGGGTATGAACATTCCGGTTATTACAAAAACTATGCATGGGGGCAAGTGTGGGTATGAACATTCCGGTTATTACAAAAACTATGCATGGGTGCAAGTGTGGTTAAGCCCTATGGCAAAACAAACGTTCTTTCAATGCATTTCTGCACTTGGCCAAAGGACTAGGGCGAGGGCCAGACATTGCCCTGCTTAATAAAGGCAATCAAAGAATGTTTTTTTTGCATATTGGCATTTTTGTTCTAGTGCTGCACTTGCACAAGAGCAAAGTTTCAGCAACAACGGCCTTAATGTAGAAAGTGAATCAGAAAACCTGTGGGGGGTGCGGGGGGAAGGGTGAGGGAGAGGAGGGGGGCAGAGGGGATATAGCGATTTGCCCATAATCACACAAAATATTTGTGACTAAGGGAAGAAGCTCCCGAGGCTGCAAGGTCAGCCTTTTAGCCACGTTGCTGCGTGCCACCCTCCCCTCCCCACACCCTGCCTTAGAATAAGGGACCTATCCTAATGTATTTGCACTGCATGGAGGAGCAGGCCTCCCCCACCCCTCAATCTGAGATTGGCAGTTGTACTAGGAGCTCATTAGCCGCCCGGCTGGGGACCATCGCCAATGCAGAACCGACCGACCAGGCTCTGTATATTAATATATTTTTTTTGTTTAAAAAAACACTTCCGACCTTGGGATGAACAATTGGGGATTTGAAGCAGAACTGACGACTTAATATTTCTCCGGCACGGAGAATAAATCGGAATATTTTGATGAGCCGTGCCCGCAACACTGAGTCGTCTGAGGGCCGGAAAATGCCCATTAGGGCGATTTACTGCCCGCCGGCCTGCAGGCAGGAGGGCATGTGGTGGAACTCGGGGCTATGCTCATTTTCAGACACAAGGAGATGGGAGGCTATTTCTAATCTGTGGTGTTGTTTGTGTATAGCCGATGTAGTGCTATTTCTCTTCAATTCCAGGTCAGGATGGCTCCTTGTGATAAAAAAAAATGGAAGTAAGGCCGATACAAATATCCAGGAACATGGCATCATGAAATATAGGAGGGAGAGAGAATAAGTTTATTTTTTTATTTAGCTCTTGAATAACAGCTATAACAAACACTCAATAAAATGCTACATCTAGGAGTCCCCCACTTTTTGATATACTAATTTCTGGTGACATCCCATTCACTTAGTATGCTAAGTAGTCCCCCACTTTTTTTTCAACCCACCGGGATTAATCCATGGATCTGGATGTCACATTTCGATCACTGCAACAGGCAGGTAACCTGCTGAGCTATTGCAACAGCCAGTTGACTTACTCTGGAAAAGCCATAGAAGAGGGGAGGCCAGATGGCTGATTCTACGAGGTGTTTGGAGTCAGCCGATGCGCAGGGTACCCATGTCGGTGGCACTGAAAAGGCTGCATGACTGGTCTGCTTCCCTGTGCCCGCCTCTTTTATGCAGCTGGTGTATGGGAGCCGATGGAGGAAGGGCGCCTATTCGCAAGGCGGAGAGCAGCCAGATCGGTGCTAGTAAGCTCTGTCGCAGAAAAGTGGGTTGTGTGTGCCCACTTCCATCCTGCCCATCACAAGTTGGAAGAATGCCAGCACACCTTAGTCACACATTCATCCTTCTGAAGTTGAGCTAGTGAGCCCCTTAAAGTTGACTAATAGCAGCACCTATTGTTTACAGCGCCACAAAATGTGAGCGCCTTAGTTGCAAGCGCTAGATAAAAACAAGCTATTACTATTCTAGAAAATGAGAATGGACATACTGCCCTGGCACTGTACTCCAGCAGGAAGGGGAAGCTTGTGTAGAGTCTCCAGGAGTCTCCCTATGCTGGCACTCACGGTTCTGCTGGGCAAGGGCTGATAATGAGACTAAGGGTGAGTGATCAACACTGCATTCACACAGCCCCATGATACTGTTATCGTAGACAAGGGAACAAGTGTAGTAGAATTTGTATGTGATAGTGCACATAAAAGGTCAGGAATTCAGCAGATTACACACTGAAGATATAGGATTTAATACATGTTTTGCAGTTCTGTCTAGCGCCTCCGTCTCACCCTGCGGTCATTTTATTGCTCCCTTGTACACAGAATAAAGTATATACATGGATAAAGCACAGAAACAGCCAGCGTAAGAATAATAATTAGTTTTTTATATAGCGCTTTAATCTTAAGCGCAGGACATATTTACATACATTAAGGTGAGCATTAATAGACAACTGACTGGCATATCTTACCTTAGGATACAGGAGGCCCATAGAGGACAGCACAAGGGCTTTAGGTAGAAAAGGTCAGCACTGATAATTGTAGGACCATCAGTGGGATAGGCAGGCAGGTGAAGTGAGCGAACAAAAAGAGGGACTGCAATGGGGAAGCAAGACGACAAGGAGCACCACCGGTTCGATCCCCGGGTCCGCACTTAGAGCATTATAAATAACCTATCATCATATCATATAACGCACCTGTACACAAGTGTTTCTAGGCGCGACAAGACAACTGAGGGAAGACAGAGGGATGACAAGACAAACGATCTTCATGCAAGTGCGACAACCCAAAGTGCAGGGGGAAGGGAGAGGGGGAAGTGCCAGGGGGAGGGAGATGGGAAGTACAATCAGGGCAGCGTTGCTCCGAGTAAGAGCAGCGCGGCTCTGGGTAAGTGCAAGGATGCGGGTGATTGTAGAGGTTACAGTTACAGCCCCAAAGTGCACGGTAGGGCCAGAGGCAGTGCTGGGGAGACTTATCGTGGAGGAGCTTGGCACCCAGTGCGAGTCTGAGAGTTCCAAGCAACCAGTCGGCGCAGCAAACGGGTAGATCAGGTAGGTCAGCAGGGGAGAGAGAGAGAGAGAGAAAGAGACAGAGAAAGCAGAGGAGAAAAGGAAGGTCTTGAGCTGGCTCCAGAACTAAAAGTGGTCCAACTCAAGTTTGAGAGGTGCAGGGAGGCCATTCCAGATAAAGGCACCTACAGAGGAGAAAGATCTACCCCCCACTCTCTGCCAGTAGAAGCGTGTGACCCTCAGAGAGTTGGAAGTAGCTCAGAAAAGGGCTGAAAAAGGAAGGTATTTTGGAAGAGAGTTGGATGTAGTGCAGGCCCAGCCAGTGGAGAGATATCAGGGCTGGAGAGATACGGTCCCTGGGCTTGAAGCCAAGGATAAGTCTCACAGTTCTGTTCTGGATTAGTTGCAGAGGGCGGAGAGTAGAGGAAGGTAGCTTAAGAAAGAGGCTATTGCAGGAGTCCAGCCTAGAGAGAACCAGGGCTCGCGAGACAGTGAGCTTCTGGGGGAAAGTGAGAAAAGGAAGAATACTTCTGAGGGGGTGTAGCTGGTATCGGGCCTTCTTGGCAAGGACTGTGATTTGAGGGGAGAAGGAGAGGGTGGAGTCAAAAATTACACCAAGGTTTTTTGCTTCACAAGAAGGCGAAGGAAGAAGGCATAAGGAGGTCGGCCAGAGTGAGAAAGGGAAAGCGAGAGTAGGGGTCCCAATGAGAAGGCTCTCAGTCTTACTGGCATTAAGGCGGAGATCGTTCGAGGCACACCAATCCTGAATTGCAGATGACAGTCAGGAATGAACGAGAGAGGAGAGGAGGCTGAGGGGAGCCTGAAAGAGAGCTGAGTGTCATCCGCATAACACTGAAAGTTAGAGGAGAAGGTGGAGATCAGGTGGGCCAAAGGGGCCAAGTAAACATTGAAGAACCAGGGTCAAAAGAGAGAGCCATGGGGTACATCACATGTGGAGTTAGAGGTGATGGAGAAATTACCCAAGTTGGACCTGGCAGAGTCGGTGCAGGAGGAAGGAGGTCAACCACACCAGGGCCTGATCTGTGATGCCCAGGCTCTCACGGAGTCGATTTATCAGGGTGGCGTGATTGACTGTCAAAAGCAGAGGAAAGGTCAAGGAGGATGAGGATAGAAGGAAGGCTGGAGTCAAGATTAGAGAGCAGATCATCAGGAGTGTTCAGGAAAGCAGTTTTCGTTATGAGGCTGGCTGCCTGTGAATAGAGTCCGGCTACTTCACTGGCTCACCCCGGTATACATATCGTATTGCAGTAGGGGAACTGTTAAGCACAGGAATATTTCCCACCAGACCTGACTCAATAAAACAAATAAAAACACATTGATCCGTGCCACCACCTCCACTCCAGGTAGTCTCTCTCCTTCCCTCGACTCCAATGGAGACTCAGATGGCAGAGAATATGTCATACTCCCCTCCTATGATCTCACAACAGCAGAATAACACATATTCCATGGATGTGGTTCCAAAGAAGGAGGTCACAGACAGCATTTAAAAACACCTTCATGCCCCGATGGCTTCCTAAGGAAGCTGTACACCATAGTATAATATATAACAGCACTTCTAGCACTTTGTATTGTTTACAGTGCACTTTGGTAGATTGCATATAGACTAGGTGGTTGAGTGGGGGAGGAGGGCCTTAGGAAGATTTTTAGGAAGTCCCAATGAAGGTTGTGAGGAATTCGACCATCCGCAGGGTGGGTGTGCGCTCACCTGGCTTTTTAGAAAAATGTCATATGAAATTGGATGATGGTAGATCAGCCACCGGAAAATGTGTGGGGCAATCCGCACACATTTTCCACTGCTCACTGCACAACATACACAGACTTGTGTACTCTGGGTGGACAAAGTCTTCAGGAGCAGTCCCCCAAATATTATTTAGTTGGGATACGACAGTCAGGTTTACTCCTGGTCTCTCCGAAGGGAGAGGGCAAAACCATCCTCCTGCCATGGCCAGCCTAATTACCTATCAAAGGCTCCATGGATCCAGACTATAAATAATGCAGAATGGTGACAGCAATTAACATAATTAGCCTAATAATAAAGTATACTTCAAACTGATCCACGTGGGGCTTAGCTGCAGAGGTGAAAAAAGGAGACAGGAAACTACAACAACCTTTGATATGGACTGTCAACCTGAAGCCAGCCCCCACCCTTAGCATCAATGAACAGTGAAATGTCATGTCTGGCAATGCGTGGATTACAGTACTCATCCCAGCAGAGAAACCCCATTAAGACACTAGGAGTATGTATTTTGGCGGAGACAAAAAGTCTGGACCCGCCGCAGCTTCAAGGGAGACTGCCGCTTTAGGAACCACATAGAGCCCCATTAACTAGAAAGACCCTTTGATCCACAACAAACAGAAAGATGGGTGGGACTTAGTATTACATGTTTTCACCCCTTTACCTTTTCTGTTGAAAAGCACTCTGTTTATGACCTCACGCATACAGGAGATTGTTGGTGGTGCTCAAGATTGGTTCATTAAGGTAGGCTTAGCCTAGACCAATCACTGTGGCTTTAAAGGAGGGCTGAGCTCCACTTTTGGCAGATCATCTGAAGTCTTCACAATGAGTAACAAGAAGAACTCCTTTGGACCCTGGCTGAAGGTACAGTCTGCCATACTTTGTACTGAAACCAAGTATCCTTTAACTACTGCGATCAATTACTTAACCGACTACCCTCCTGTCACTATCCAGAGTGCATCCCTTTTCCTTCTTTGAAACTGTCTGTCCACTGCATTCTTTACAGGGTGGGTCGTATTTTGTAGTGTGCTAGAACTGTCTCTTGAATAATAATAAAGTAGATATTTGTATACAGCCTTGACTGGACAGTCCCTTCTATCATTGGGAAATAATGGTATTTTCGCTGTGTTGCAACTAAACCAATGATCCACAACCTTGCGGCGATAAGCCTGCCGTTCCGTCCACATTACCAAAATTGGACAAGGAGGTTTTTAATTTGCTTGTGTTTCCCATCTGTTCGGATCCCTTCTGGTGTACTAGAGGTGTGAGGCTGATTGATGGTTTAGAAACCCACTAATGCCTCAGAAGTTGATTTGTCAAAAAGGTATGGGGACTTTTAGGGCAGATAGCTTGTCCCGGGGGGTGCATGGAATATGTTTGAATGATTGAGGATGTTGTAAGGGGTGATGCCCACATAAAGCACTGCACTTGGCAACCTTGGCAGATATGATTACTTGCACACTTCCCTTTGAACCTTCGCAAATTGCTGTGGCCCTTAAAAAACTGCTGCACAAACAGAGAAGGGGAGAATGGACGATCATGGTGGGGTGTGGGGGGCAGAGAAAACCTTGAGACATAAGAAGAGAGAGTAAGGAAGTAGAGATAGAAGAATTATAGGAGAAGAAGAAAGGAAGTAAGGAAGGTGTATATTCCATTTAAAGGACTGGGGAGAAAAAAACAGCATATGCAATAAAGCAAACAGAAAAAGGACAGAGGTACGATGGAAGGAAGTAGGCACGAGAAGAAAAGATAGATAATCATTAAGCAAACACTCCATAACCTAACAAGAAATTGCCTTAATGTTAAGCTTGAACCAATGAGTTTTCAGACTTCTAAAACAAAGCCATATAGGGGCATTTTCTAGTGCTGCTGCTGCTACCATGCTCCACACTGGGGCAAATGCTTGCATACAGACAACCGGCATAGCAGCTATTTCACTCCCCAAGAATAGGCAAATCATCATTAAAAACGACAGGGACCACAAAATACATTCAACACAGAAACAACGGACACATCGGGCTCTGCTTCACCTGTCTTGATCTTCAATGCTCCACGGATATGTCCAGATCAGTGCTCCCAGCAGAGCCGTGGGAAGGGTCTCTAGTATTATCACTGCCTCGTCCAATGAGGAACTTTAAGTCATAAGCGTATCTTGCAATGTGCATGAATTACAAGGTGCAATCAAGCATGGATTACAAAATTATATGCGTCAGAGTTAAAATACATATTTTAGTCTTCTAAAGGACTCCCCGTGTTGGGACTGGGGATTTCTATTATACTCCATGAGCTCAACTTTACTCCCATTATAAAATATAGGGAGTAAATACTCCACTTCAAAATCTTATATGGAGCCCTCGTTGTCCTTTGTCAAAACTGATGACGTAGGAAGGCACAGTTGACGCAAAGTCTTTTGCAATCAGTGAGTTATTGAAGCTTTGCAACAGATAATCACAGAACTGTATAGGATACGAATGCATGAAAACAATGAAATCATACAACCCGATTGCTCTTTGGTTATTCTCATTCCCAATACACTGAGCAGTGTGCATTTTGTGCCTTTCCTCCTAAGTGGCACGTGCTTGGAGGAACTTGCCGATAAATGACCGATTTCAAAGGCTAGAAACCACGCTGCCAATGCTGGCAAACAGTAGCACTGAAAAGAGGGAGAAGGTGTATGCCGGTTCATTGTGGCAGTTTTCCAACACCGGTATACGAGTTGTCTTTACTGCTGCTCAAAGTCAACAGAATTAAGCAATATTACCTGAGCAGAGGGAGGTAGGGCTTTACTGTTAGCCCAGGGTATTACCAGGCTCTGTAATGCCACCCCCTGCACGGGTAAAATTGCTATTCGTATCCAGCATGATGTACGGGATACTAATAGCTTGTTTAAAAAAGATGGCTGCCATGGATCTAGAAGAGGGACTAAATAGTCCCTTCTCCCTTTCTATGACTGTCAGTGACGAAGCAGCGGGAATGCACCGGTGGCGGCGAGGGACTAGGCTGTGGAAGTTAAGTGGGGTGGGGATCGGGGGGGAATATGTGGAAAAGAGAGGGGGAAGGGTGTGCAGGAATGCGGGGCAACTCTTACCTGAAATCCCGTGGGGGGGGCGGCCTGCGCTATGAGGAGACTCAGGCGGCAGGATTACCATGTGGTAATGCCCCTGTTTTGAGTCTCCTAATGGGCTGGTAGGCTGACACCCCGCCCTCCCCGACCCCTTCGCCCGGTACTAAAAAATATATCCCTGCTCCAATCATGAAGCCAAGATGCAGTGGAACAATTGTAGGACTCTGCTGTCACTCTACCGCTCAGTGAAGTGTAAAGTGCTTTCAAGAAAGGCATTCTAAGGCTCTCCCTAGTGAGACCTACAAACCTTTCAGGAGGGTCAGCAGACCAAACCACGTTCACGGAGCATCCCAAGGGTTCTCAGAGCTACACCGTACAAAGAAAATCATTAAAGTGGGTGGTGTACAACACATGGATTGACACACTTACACTGTCTGTGGCTACAATCTGCCAAATATAGTTTCTTGTATTTGTTATGCAGCATTGCCCACATAAGCATCAAATTTGGACAGTGTTTAGGGCCGTTCACTTACCCTCGTTCTATGAACTATTGAATCAGGGTGACAACTTAAAGGGAATTTTTCTCCTGGGCGTCAATCTGTGAAGAAAAACAGATTTCATGCTCCACGATTTACAGTATGTTTGGGGCCTAAATAAATGCTTTGGCGAGCACAGGTAGCACCACTACCAACAGTGTCATCCAAAACCATGAGCCGCCCCAAAAACATCCTGGGTAGGAAGGGGAGTTGCTAGCATGCGGCCGCTGACATCTAGATGCCAGACTCCCTTTCACAAAACATCTTTTATTTAAAAATAACCCATTTTCCACCCAGTTTTCTGCAGTCATCACCAAAGCATTAACCTTGTTCAATGAAAACTGAAGGCTATTATACAGCCACACTATGCTCCTTTAATCAGGAATCACAATTGTCTGTGAATGAATTGTGATCAATTGATTGTTAAAACGAGTTTTTAAATTCATGAATGTCAGTATCCCTTTGGAGGCAGGAGAAAAATGTGTGCATAGAGTAGCCTGCTAATATTGTAGTTTTAGTATGTAATTGTTAGTTACATGTTGGAGGCTTTTCCAATGGAGAATGAATCGCCAGACTTGATTTTGGGATGGTAGGAGGGAAGGTAGTGCATCCTTAATGTCCAACTTTTTTAAGTAGCCGCTTGTAATTTTTACATGAGGCCTAAATGAATTAACTATGGCCTTATTGTGAAGCTAGTAATACTAGTTGGCATGGAACACGGCTTATTCAGGAGATCGGAACAATAAATGTTAGATGTGGAGTCTTTAAGAATAATTTATGCACAGATTAGCCTGGCGAATACTTCAAATCGTGTTTTGTGGGCTATACATTGGAGGCTCTGCTTACAGAGAAGGAATCCTTTTCAAAATATATAAGAAGTTGCCGGACCATCATTCTTGATGGCAGTAGTCCATTTTCTATGATCGTTCCCCTAACATAGTGGGACAGTCCTCTCTCGATCTGTATGATCGAGAGAGTTTAAAAAGAAGTCTGTGCGACGGCAGCATTTTCGAATGCGCCGGAAGCTCGATAACGTGAGGAATCGCGGGCACGGACGAGGAAAGAAAATAAAAGGTAAGTGATGGCGGGAGTGGAGTCTATCACGATCAGGGGTTTACCCGTTTTGAGCTAAAAGAACTGAAATATATATCTGTAATGCAAATGTGAATATGTGTTGCGTTCAGAATTAGATTTTGATAATGCAGAGGGAAACGTGAAATGAGGAAGAGAGCTTTCCTGTACAGGGAGAACTGAGTATGGACGCAGGGAGTTCTTAAGTATAGATGCAGTGAGAGGAATATGAATAATTGGGGTGGATTAATAAAGAGGAAGGAATGGACAACAATGCCTGTAACACAATCACTATAACAAGTGGAAGAAAGAATGCAGAATAGAATTATATGATGCACGAAATAGGAAACCGAATTTGGAATGGTAAACATCCCTTATTTTATTCTCAGAGGATGATCATTTGAAAGAGAATTTCTGTAAACAATTGCTGGAAATTTATAGCAGCACAGGTAGATGTAAGTGCATAGACGTTTCTATTATATATTACACCCCTATTGATATACCACTGGATAATTATAAATAATAAGTTTTCACACTTTATAGGAAGGAATCTGAACCATCTGATTAACCTATTCTCCTGATATGTGATACAAAGAGCAAAGAACCTCACTTGAAGAAATCGAAATTGGAGCTTTTTCTGCCATAATATACTTAGAGATGACCATTTGGAGTAAGTACAGTACTGAATAAGTACATTACGTGTTTGTTTGCATCCTGGGTGGGGTCAGACTTAGTTGGCCACTATGTAGAGATGGGAACAGGATTAATCCATTTATCAATGAAGACTGAGTGTAAAAGATTATCACTCTGACACGTTGACTTAATGATTACTGTTGAGAATCATGTATACACATTCAGTGTGGTTTAAATTGAGAGGGAATAGCCAAAAAAAATGTTTTTTGTTGGTCATGAGTTGTTTTAGATTCTGACACTTTGTATTATGTTTTAGGTGGTGTTACTCACTCTACTTGTTAATGGGAACAAGGAAACTCCCCATATTTGGTCCTGACGACGGTTGCAAGAGTAAAGAGGCGAAGATTGGTGACGTCCTGAAAGACAACCGAAACACGTGTAGACTTATGTCTGTGTGACTAGGAGCACATAAACAGAACTATCAGATCATTTGGTGGAGGACTTATATCATTGTGGAAATTGGGATTTGGGGCTAATTATTAAAAGGCCACATAATATATATTATTGATTTGGAAAAAATGAAAATGGAATGAATGGTAGGAGTGATTCAGTATGAGTTGAATATGAAGGTATTTGTTTAAATGTTTTTTTTTAAAATAACAGTATTTTATATATTTTTGATATGATAATAAAACATTTTTGAATTCAATATTTAGCATTTATTGGTATTTCTAAAAAGATAAATGTATTGAGTTGGTTATTCCCTGTTCTGTTGGTCCATTTTTGTTGATTGTGAGTATATGAAGCCTGGAGGACCAAGGACTTAAATCAGGCACCCCTTGTGTTTATAAGTATCCTTTATGAGTCAAATATTTCAAGGAAACGAGACAAAAAAGCAGAACAATCCCAGACTGGTCTTAACTAAATCTTCGCTAAATTATATCAGTTTATGAAGATCAGTGAATACAACAATTCCTGATTCTATTTCTTTGTGAAGTGCCTGGGAAATACTGCAGAATTGAATATTTGCTAATGGTCAGTAAATCTGCTCTGGACACAAACATTGGAACCGTAGTCGTTGCTGGTCATGCCCCATAATACTTGAAATCGTGTAAGAATGGTTGTATATATCGATTAACAGATGAGCATCTCCTCCAGGCGCTACAGCATTTAAAAATGTGACAATGAGACAGTCAGGCGGTGTTGAAGAAAGAAAAAACTGGTCTTTATTCAGACTTAAATAAAAAAATTGAATGTACTCCAAATAACAAAATGTTCTTTTCCAGGATGAGTCCTTCACCTTCTTTTTCTGGTTTAAGCCATGGTCTCTTCTGGTTCTTTGCAGGGCACGATGTATGGACCTCTGGCAAGTCTTTTCCTCCTAGTCTTCATACGCCCAGGTGCTCCCCGTAGCTCCTGCCTCTACGTCTGGTCGGTTCTACAACAAGAGCGAGAATGAACACACCTTCTCAACACAGCTGGACGTGGTAATGCTCGGCCCCAGTTTTTCCCAGTACGTGCTGTTACTTTTTTCAGCATTAGTTTGATGCTTTGTTATAACGCTCTACCAAGCCTTCTGTCTGGGGATGATATATGGGCGTGCGTAGTTGTTTGATTTGCAACTGCTGACAGACACTCTGCATTACTGCTGATACGAAATTCCTGCCCTGATCCGTTACAATTTCTGATGGAATTCCCACCCGGGCAAAGAATGGTACCAACTGATTACATACTTGCAGCGTACTGATTCCCCGCATGGGAAAGGCCTCCGGATACCTCGTAGCATAGTCAACTACTACCAACAAGTATTGGTACCGTGACTACTGGGCTCCAGTGGTCCCACGATATCCATACCAATCCGGAAGAACAGCTCTTTTATCAATGGCATGGGTATTAAAGGAGCGCGTTGAGGTTTAGTTGTATTTGTTTTCTGGCATGTTGCACACTCCTCACAATACTTGGCCACTTCGCTATAGACCCCTGGCCAATAAAACCTTTTTAGGATTTTCTCTAGGGTTTTTTCACGAGCCATATGTCCTCCGGTCTGATTGTCATGGGCCAATTCCACAATGGATGGTCTGAAACTAGTGGGTACTAGTAGCTGTTCTACTTCCTGGTAATTCGGATTCTTGGTAACCCTGTACAACAGCCCCATCACGATCTTAAACTTAGGGTAAGTAGTTTGGCTATCCAGATCTTCCATTGCTCGTTCCCGTACATTCCTTAGGGTCGGGCCTGATATTGTTTCGCTTCTAAAGGAGACCCTTTTATCTTCTGGAATCCAATCTACCTGTCTGCTGAACTTTTCCACCCACTTTCTTCTTTCTTCCCTCACTTCCCTCCTAGACTTTCTTGTGGACCTTCCAATACCCCCTATAATATCAGTATGGGCGAAGGGAGCCCTTTTTAACCATTCCATGTCTTTGACTCATTCTTCAAAGTTGAGTAGATAAGTCCGTATTAGTACTGGAGTGGGTATATGTGGCATGCCGGCCACCTCCATTGGTGTACTAACCCCGTTTATTTCTAGGGTGACTTGTTCAGATGGGTATGTTTTGATGTCCCCATGTACACACTTAACCGGTATTTCTTGTACCCCCCTATTCCCAGATACACTTACTTCTGGTCGGATAACTGTTTGTTCACTTCCACTGTCGATCAAGCCTTGTCGGGGTATATCATCGACGCGTACCTCTACCAGGTAGGGCTCCTGTCTTCTTCGGAATTCACAAGTCTGTGCGTAACAGATTTCTATTGGTTCCGATGTATTCCTTCTTGGGCAAAATCGGGCAATATGGCCCATTCCCTGCAATCAAAACATTGGGGTTGTCTGTTGGAGGGGGTCCATGTTGTTCCCTTGGGTTCCACTTGTATTTGTTTAGGATCAACTGTGCTTGTTGCTCTGGGAGATACCATTTTTCTTTACCTCCATAGGACTTATCCGGGTTCCTCCCGCCTTTTGGAAAGCTGTGGCGATGTCTATTGCTTCATTAAGGGTAAGTCTATGGTGTTGGCGGACCCACCTTTGCATATTGCTGGGAACGGCTTCTACAAACTGCTCCAGCTTCACCTTTTCTAGGATCTCAGGAATAGTGGAGCTGGCGGGCTTTAACCATTTTTCGGTTAAATCATGGACTCTGTAGTACAGCTGCCGTTGAGTTTCTCCATTGCGTAGTCTGGATTCTCTGAGTTTCTGTCGATAAGCCTCCTCATCCACGCACATCCTTTCTAGAATGGTTCTTTTGATGTCAGCATAGGCTGTGTCCCCATTGGGGTTAGCGGCCTGGTATGCCCTTTGCATAGAGCCAGTTATTAAAGGTGCTATAAAATTCCCCCATTTCTCCACAGGCCACTGGGAATTTCTAGCAACCCTTTCAAAGTTTGTGAAGAAATATCCTGGGTCATCCCCTGGTTGATATTTTTGTAGTATGGTTGATGGGATAGGTGTTCCTCCTCTATAGGCCACCACAGCTTCTTTTACTTTCTTCAGAGCGCCCTGACTGGCAGCTTGCAATTGCAACGCTTGTTGTAGTGCTTGCCGATTTGCTTGGGCTTGGTGCATCTGTACCTGCACCAATTGTTGGAGTTGCTGCTGTCCATCGGCCAAAGCTTTGATGATTGCCTCCATGTCGTGTTTCGAAATCCCACCGCTGCCACCACTTTTGTGACAATGAGGCAGTCAGGCGGTGTTGAAGAAAGAAAAAACTGGTCAAATAACAAAATGTTCTTTTCCAGGATGAGTCCTTCACCTTCTTTTTCTGGTTTAAGGAATGGTCTCTTCTGGTTCTTTGCAGGGCACGATATATGGACCTCTGGCAAGTCTTTTCCTCCAAGTCTTCATACGCCCAGGTGCTTCCCGTAGCTCCTGCCTCCACGTATGGTCGGTTCTGCAACAACAGCAACAATGAACACACCACCTCAACATAGCTGGACGTTTATATAGGCAGAGTTTAAGTGGCCAATCAGTTTCTACTTCCTTCCCCAAGTTATAAAAACCGTCCCAAGCCCCGCCCCCTTTTCCTTTGGAACATGGCGTCCTGCATCCATCCTCTGTTCCTCCTGATTGTACCTCCCTGGTTGGATCCCAATTGTCCAGGTAAGTGTCATGGGGTGAGAGGGGCTTGTTTTGTTTCCATTGTTCATTGAACGCCCATGAGACTGCTGCCGGGTAGCTGCGCAGTGTTTCGCTCGCCGCTTTGAACGCCAGTAAAACTGCTGCCGTGCGGCCCCATCGGGGTTCGCTTGTCGCGTTCCCACTGCCGGGGTTATTGTAATCTAAACACCTGCTGGCCAGCCGCGGGATTCTCTCCCCGCCGCAAAGCAGTGTTTTGTCCCTACCAGACCTTCCATGTGGGTTCACGTATTCCCTTTGGGTCACGTCTGGCAGAGAGCTACCAGCCGTGTTGTCACCAGGTACAGCGCCGTTGTAGGTCTGGTCGAATGGCTGTGGAACTGTTATATCGCTTTGATGTGGCGGTTCGGTTCTCCTATACCTGGTTCGTGGGTCTAGACACTCTCCTCGAGGGTGTTCCTGTCTATTCCCATTCACGGGTCCTTCTTTGTATGGCCCCTCTTGTTGTGTGTTTTCTTCCGTCCACTCAGCAGTCCGTATCTTCGAGGTTTTAGGCTGGCCCCACCACTCTTCAAGTATGGGTGCTTCGGGTTGACCCGGTTCATTGGGTACCATGGCCACCGGGGTCTGCTTTGACAATATAGTGGGCGTTTGTCGTTCCGAGCCGTCACAAAAAACAAAAGCAAAGAAGAGTTTCTGCAATTTGAAAAAATCAAAACGGTGAAGTGCAAAGGAGACTAGAGCACTTTTAAAATGCTCCATATTGCTTGTGAATCACCATCTTTTCCATTTGGCATTGAAAAGTGCATCGTTGTTGCAGAGGAAATACTTGCCCTGGATATTGCTTTCGACCTTTAAAAAAATTGGCAAAACGCACACATTTTTTTCCTAGAAAGATCCCCCGATTTTGCAAGACAGTCCGTAATATATGTGTATGATACGCAGGCCAGGGACCTGGAGGCGATGAACCCGGAGAGTGGGATGCAGAATCATGCAACATAATAAAATGTCCCTTGTGCACAATCTCCATGGAGTGAAGCAATACATTAGGCTTTATCGTCAAGGCTTCTGTGCCTACAAGTGTTGCCAAACATGTGCAGGTTCATCGGCGCAGCAACAGCTCCACGTAGGAGTTTCAGAATCTTTGATGACGTCACATTCTAACATACATTCTGGTGATTTTTCTGTCCCCTGTGAGATTTCTCCCGATGAAATAATGATCTTTTGTTCACCTTCAAGCTTTCTGAAGTTGGCGATTCTCTGAGCGAATTCTCTATAAGTAGTCCCTTACTTCCTCATATTTGGAAGATTGTACGAGGAGGTGGATAGTTATTTTCATGAGACTTAGCATTTATTGGGGGAACCGTCACTTCTAATGAGGGGTGGAGCTTTGGCATGGAGGGGGCGGCACCCGGCCAGGTTGCGCAACACAGTAGCTCTATATAGAACCCAATCCTGGCGATTTGCATAAAATCAAAGAGCATTATGGGAATAACAATGTCCACAATTTGAAATGTTAAACAGGTCTTATAGTGATTCAGTAAGAAAACCTTTTAAGTGAATAATGGACCATTCTGTTTTAATTGGTCACAATATTCACCCTAATAAAGAAACGTCTGTAAATTGCAGGACATATATGCCAGTTTGAACAGCTGCCAAACTGTAGGTGAGGATTCGGCAGTTTCTGTATGCATTCTCCAGTGTTGAGTGTTCTAAACAAACGGGTTGAGTTGCAGGAACAAGCTGTGCTACAATGAGTAGACTGCACTAGTGTAGACATAGGTCACCTGGTTGACAGATGCACTCTTGCTCTGCTTGGCCTATGTAGTCCCATTTTTATCTCCAGCCTGTGATCACTGGCACTGGAACAGGTCATCAGTTGTCTGTGTTTGGAGCGCTTCAGAAATCTGAAGTAGTTATAAACAAGTAAACTGTTAGGATTATCATTATGATTCCACAATGCAGAGCAAAATTCGAAAGCTGCCTTCTTCTGAATAAATATGAGAAAGTAGTCAGGCACGGGGAGGGCAGGGAGATCTAGGGATGTGTTGCGTAGGTAAGTGGATCCTTTCTTACCGGCCATCTTGACCAAGTTATGGAAGAAGGCAACTGAGCATACGGGGTAGGCCACTGCACCTTCCACTCTATACACTCAATCCCATGCAGGGCACAGATTGACAGGTGGTAAGTAGAGAAAAACTTGCTGCAAATATGTATAGCAGGGATATTTCTACTAGAAGGGCATCGCCACTCCTCACTGCCTAGACACAGAAAACGTGGAAACTATGCACTGTGACGAATCCCAAAATGCTGTCACTTCTCCATGAGGGGGAGTCCCTTCCCATGAGGTCAGGGTAGTGAAGCCACTACCCGATAGTGCCCCTGGAGGTGGCATTCAGCGGGAGGATCTCTGGGGATCAGGCAGAACAACTGGGGAGAATGTGGTATAAAATCACTCACTCCACATCCTACACACCAGGAACCCCAATGAGTTTTCTACTACTCCCCTGTATGTCTGTAGGGCACCAAGCTTAACACCCACTGAGATGAGGAAGAGCAGGGACAACCTAGTGAAGACTCTCTTGCCAGGTACTGGGACGAGTAGGAGGTGGAGAGCCATGAAGAGTCATAATGAGAACTGAGATAAACATTCTATTTGCTGTCCCCTCATCATAAAAATCCAGATCGCAGGACGGTGAAGCCTGGGATGTTGGAAGGAGAAGTGGAGACGATAGGGAGGAACAAAGAGCAGCCGCACCCTGGTTCAGGAAAGCCAGCAATCTCCTTTCCCCCCTGCCCCAGAGCGGAACATAGGCAAATGGGAACCTGACGGCGGGAAGCAGAAAGGAAACCTTCAGTCCCAGTGCAGGGCAACATGTCTGCAAGGGGAAGGAGCCTGTACGTGGAGATGCCCATGCAACCAGGATACAGAGAAGGACCCCATGCAACTGGAGTGAAACAAAGGGAATGGGAACCGCGCAGGGACCGGTGGAGGCTGGAAACCACTGGTGAACAAGACCCGTGATCAAAATAACGAGTGGGGAAATCTTCCTTGTCACGGTACTTGGCAGGCAAAGAGACCAAGTCTGGGAGAAGTAGGAAGAAGAGAGAAAAGGGTCTGGGACCGAAACGCCAGCCAGCAATGGGAAAATAGTTGTCATCTTCTTTGTGGCAGTACCTGGCAGGAGAGTGAACCAGGTCTGCCCAAACTAAAGCCCAGAGAGATACGGGTCTGAGACCCATGATGACAGAGGGCAGCAGAAAGAGTTGAGCCCTCCTCCTCGGGGCAGCACTTGGCAAACCAGAGAACCAAGTGGGGCATAGTGGGGAAGCCCGGGTCAACGACCCTACTGGTACAGGAACTGTATTCCTGAGAAACCCAAGAGAAACCCAAGAGGGAAACTAAAGCAGTGTTGTGAATTATAAAACTAAAGCCAAGAGAGGCCTGTGGAAGGGAGGCAATCCCCTTGGTGTTGTGAACAGTGCGAACAAAGCCAAGGAAGGCCAGGGGAAGGGAGTCATTCCCGCTGGAGGAAAGAAATAGTGAGCTTTTGATGCAGAATGTTAAAGGATCTGCATTCCTTTGTTTTGAAGTATTGAAACCAGGGGAAGGGAGTAATGCACTCTGGTGAGAAACTAGCAATAAGAACTGTGTCGCCCAGTCCAGGAGGAGGGAGTCATTCTCCTGGGCCAAGAACATTGGTGCTACCTTTAGTTTAGTCATACGATTAAGTGACGGAGATAGGGATGTTTGACACAGGACGGTAAACTCTTCTGTTACAAGGACATCCTGACAGACCAATTAGCACTTTAATTGAGGCAGGGAAACCCCTCATAGATAAATGGAAAGGTAGGTTTTTTTCTTTATTTTGATCTTAAATAAAAGTCAGTAGCAATCACTATGCCACCTCTGTGTCAATCTCCTCATTCTGTACCCTTACAGCACCAACCTGCACTTATTCTGTACCAGTCTGCCATATCAGAATAGTATCTACACTGCTTCATCCATTTTGCAAAGTAAGCACAGACTGCCCCATTAATGTATGGGTATAAGAAGCAATGTATATGTCGAAAGTCATCACTGAGCACTGCACTGCTATCTGCCTTGTACAATGCCTTCCCCATGGCAAAATGAAGTCCAAATTTGATTTACAAAGCCGTTCTTCTCACGCACTTTGACCCTCTAGCTACGCCAGGCTGAACTCTGCCCACCAGATTAAATAAGGGCCTGTTGTCAAGCACAACACTTTGATTGAGGGTGGCTTGGGGAATGGCAGATGTGACAACTGAACAGCAAAGGGAGAGGTGGAGCGCTTGACAACAGAGCAGGGGGTACATGTATAATATAATAAACTACACTGTGGTAGATGAAAATAATGACGATACTGCAAGTGACCTCAGCATTTCAGGTCCTCGGAGAGCCCAAGCATCTTTAGATGGCCACATTAGTCTCCCCCTCCCCCACACACTCGCTTTGCTCTCCCTTGTAAATTTCACCAGGACTCCCCCAAGATGTCATTATAATAATGTTCAAATAATAATATCGCTTTTACATAGTGCTTCATGCTGGATGCCTCCTGTTTCTATGACTACAAGTTGCAACACATCTTTTAAGCAAGGGAGACAGTGCATGTGTTTTGTTAAATTCCAACTCAAAACCATTACATTCCTAGGAGGGACCCGCCTGAAAGCAGATCTCTTAGGCAACAATTGTATTGTTGTCATAACTGATCAAAGGAGCCATGGTATGGTGGTGGCAGGACTCAACCCTCACGTATTACCCACCGAAGGTCAAAGTTCAAAACATAAAGATCATTGGTCCCCCGCTACATGGCACAAAAGGCCACTGCCAAGCTTGCCAGTACTTTAATGCAAGCACAGGGAGTTGCGGGTAGCAATCTATCTTACAAAGTAGAACATGGTTTGATTAATAATAATACCAATTTTTATATAATACCAGTTTTTATATAGCGCTAGCTCACGCAATGGCATCAAAGCACTGTAATAACAGTTGATATCATTACCCACCACGTGCTACACAATTTATCGACCTCGAAGGATGAAAGGCTAAGTTGGCCCTGCCGGGATTCGAACCTGCGTCAGCAGGCTACGCACAGATGTCAGAAACGAGTACTACGCTCAATTTTCTGTTGCGGGTATTTTTACTTTATTTTTGGGGAGTGTTTGCCTATTTTTAGGGAGTAAACGTGGCTGTTGCAGCCCTGATCTGTAGAGCTGACTGGATCCATTAAGGACGTGCATCCACAGTCTCCATGCATTGATGGAGATCAGTTGTATCAATTACGCCCAGTTTTTCACTAAGCACAAGAACATTATTATTTCTCCATTTTGTCCTTTAACTCAAACGCTAGTCGAGGAGGTCCTTGTGTAAAACAGTACTGTGTTTTGTGTTAAACACACAGAAAATGCATGGGTCCTGTCAAAGGCACCAACCACCTTGCTGGTGGGATCCAAGCTGAGGAGGTCCATCTGGATGCTGGACTACCAAGACCACCAAAAGGGGAGGTTCGCAGCAGGGTCCAAAGGAGGCTTTGCTGGCTACGCGCCCCCTCTCCCCCTTGATCTTGCAGGCAGCAGCATGGCAACAACTCCACATAGGAGGTTGCAAAGTGCATAAAAAGGATGCCTACCCCAGGTCCTCGCGATGAGGCCCTGGGCATTTCACTACTGTGAACCTTTAACCCTCCCCTACTCCTCACCAGCCATGCCCAAAATGGTGATCTTCTTGTCCCTGACAGATGCCACCTGCAATGCCTGCCTGACCCGACACGCTGAATGACCCTCAACTATTTTGCCGAATTACTCAGCAGGAAGATTGCACCAAAGCTGCCATAACATTCATTTGGCCCTGAGCCCCTGCTCCAAAATTGAAATTAATTTTTGTTTTTGCTATAGACCAATAAAGGTGTTAGAAACATTTAAGGCAGAACGTTTATTTATTTTAGCTTTTTTAAAGCGCTCACACAGCCCGTGGGCATCGAGGCGCTGGTACAGGAATTGTTTGTTTTTTTGTTGTGCAATTGATTTTTTAAATCTTAGTTGCGTATTTATAATGCGCTTAAATACCCAGAGGTTTCTAAGCGCGGACCCGGGGATCGAACCTGTGTTGCTTCGTGTTGTCTTGCTTCCAAGGCGAGCATGTTGCCGCTTAGCTATCCTCCCAGGACAACATTGCTTGTTAGGCACATCGGGCTCCCGTGAACAAGCCGAGGTTCGCAGAAACAATTATGATTGTGATTTGGCATGCTATAAAAGCATTTTAAACAAATATAACATAGCTGCTATGCATTTTCCCTAATGGACACGGGGAGTTTATGTCCAAACTGCCTTAAGCTCATGGGGGAGCAATATGATGACTCAGTGCTTTAAGTGGGCCAGGGCTAGCCGGGTCCGAGCCCCAGTAGTCTCCCAAACCTCTGGTCGAGCAGGGGCCCTTCCCCACCGGCAATAAAATACACTTTTTTTTGGCCCCTTGGGATTCGAACCAGAGCCCTCCTATCAAGCCAGTTTCACAGCCAATGTGCTATTTCAGAGTTCCTGGAATCTCTTTTGTTTTATTTAATAGATTTCTTGACATGACAGGCGAAACAAAAACAAAAAAAGATTCCAGCACCTATGAAACAGCACAGTGCATTTCTTAGGTGCTGAATTTATTTTGTTTCATTTAAGACTGCTCAACATATGAAGCCCGTAACAGGCTTTATGTATCTATTGAATGCAACGAAAGAAATTAAGTAACTATGAAATAGCACAGTACAATGAGATAGATACTGGCTTGTCAGCAGTAGGGGCCCGGTTCGAATCCCCAGCATGGGACAATTAAAAAATGGTCAGGAAATCCATTTTTTATATTGATCTATTTTTGACCATGTTTTTTATTCTGGGGACTCGAGCCCAAGCCCTGCCGGTGTCTCATCACACTGTGCTATTTGGGAGATATTTTCTTCCGTTCAATAGATTTTTGACACATAATGCCTGTGTCAAGCAGGCTATTTAAATGAAACAGGGCTCGGGCTTGAATCCCCAGCAGGGGCCAATAAACGTTTTTTAAAACCAACTGTGCGGAAAGCCACTTTTTTTATTGTCCCTGAGTGTTAGGGACACCTCAGACCAATCCCACCATTTAGGCCACACCCCCTCGTTACACCCCCCCCCCACCCTTGATTTCTCGCCCCACTTAAAGCACTGCGATGACTCCCTGAAGGGGGACGTGGTGGACAAGACAACATTCCCACTGAATTAATTTCCTGAGCCCAATCTCCGCCTCCCCCTTGAGCCTCTGGCCATTTTCCATAGCGTCGCCTTCTCCGCAAATTGGAGAAGCTAATCTGAGGAGATGACACTAGCAAAACGAGTCAGACGTGAACATTTGTGGAACATTATTGTAGGTAAGGCACGGTTCAGCGCAGCCGGGTGATGTCGATGCACGCCTCGGAGCGCCGCGGGCTGCAATCAGCGTCTTGTGCTCTGCGCTAAACGCCTTCGACAAGGGCAAGCCGCAGGGCAAAATCTGTTTTCCGGATCTCATTTTTTGCAGTAAACGTGTTCTTTTTCTTTTAACCCTAGCCAATACGATACTGAGGTAGTCATTGGCGAAGGCACATGTACTTGAAAGGTATTTGCGCAAAAATGCAGAAAAGGAAACCGGATTCATGGAATTATTTGCGCGTAAAATGCAGATTTGTGCGCCAATCTGCCCGAAAATCCCCATACCTCAAACAGGGATTTTCGGGCAGAATGGCGCGCAAATCTGCATTTTACGCACAGATAATGGCTAGTCTTTGCAAAAAGGACGAGCATACTCGTCCTTGGCACTTTGTATATAGCATCACGTCCCCTTGCCTGCTACTTCAGATAGCCTTCTTATATAAATCTGAGTTTGGTTAAATAAACAGTTGAGTCTGGTCAGTGGTATTAATTGGAAGAAAAGGGGGGGAATACAGGGGAACACCCCTACAGATAAGCAGAACAGACACTTTTACTCCCTACAAATAGGCAAATATTCCCAACAGAAAATAGGGAGTAAAAACGATCCCAACTAGAAATGGGAAACAGGCGAGTAGGAGCCTGCCCCCTGCTTCCATCCACATGGCTGTACAGACGTGTATGGACCAGTCATACCGGCAGAGTAGTGCCGCGGGAAGTAGTATAATATCATCACTGCCTGCTTGGAACACGTACAGTTAAAAGTTCCTCCTTTACTTGATATGATATGATAGGTTATTTATAACGCGCTTAATATCCAGAGGTTTCTAATCGCGGACCCGGGGATCGAACCTGTGGTGCTCTGTGTTGTCTTGCTTCCAAGACAAGCACGTTGCTCCTGAGCTATCCTCCCAAGACACTTGCCTGGACAACAGGCGTGTGAGATGTGTGGCTGGCAACAGCGGGACACCACCATGGCAACCTACCCAAGGAAAGGGGGCAGGTCCAAGAGGGCTTTTTAAATGAATACTAAACTGTGAATCAGCCCCTGGGGAAAGGGAAGGAAAAGGTTGGCCAGAGAAGTCAGGTGCAGACAAGGACCAATGGGAAGGGGGTGGAGCGGTAAGGAAGGCCCGGGTATAAAAGACCCAGGCTGCAGAGACTGATGCAGATGAGGTCAGGAGGAGAGGTGGCGGACCAAGAGACCAGGCAGGTGGAGCAGAGTATTGAGAGTGTGTTGGACATTCTAGAATAGAGTGCAGGTGAGGTATAGTGTGTGAGAGTGAGTTGTACCAAGAATGAAAGAGTGAAGTGGCTGTTGTGAGAGTGGGTGTTCCAATAGATGCTAGAGATCAGGGAGGATAGGACAGAGTGAGAGTAGATGGGATTAGAAGGTGAGATTGGTGCAGAGCAAGAGAGTGGAAGAGAGAAGGCGCAGGTGTAGCAAGTGGAGGTTGGAGAATAGGAGATAGTAGCATAATGGAGAGAGTGGTCCAGCAGAAGAGGGAGAAGCATTGGAGGGACACACAGATGGGGAGGACGGAGAAGCGAGTGAGAGAGAAGGAAGCAGCATGAGGAAGACCAGGGGGAGAAGGAGGAGTGAGATAGAAAGAGGGACAGGTGGAGAGAGAGAGAGAGAGGAGAGAGGGGAGACAGCAGAAAAGGAGAAGGAGAGTGGGAGAGACAAGATGAGAGAACAGGAGAAGAGCCGAGACAGAAGAGGGGAGAGAAGGCAGGAGTGCATAGAAGAGTAGGTGAAAGAATTAAAGACTATGGAGAGGGGAGACAAAGAGCATGTGAAAGGGGGTGACAGAGGGAGAAAAGCACAACGTATTCCCCAAGACAATGATGAGATCAGAGTCGGCTGCATTAGTAAATACAGGAGGAAGTAAGTTAGGGAAGGCTGCAGCCTTTAGGACCTCATTCTTACTCCAGTCTAGAAGCATAAAGTAGGGGTGAGATTTCTTTAGTCTTAATGTACAACCATCTGGGGTGCAGGGAGACCATGGGATGTGGAGGATTAGACTAGGGGGTCCCCTACGTCTGGTCCTCCTACAATCCAGCGATGACCACATTCTAAAAGTTGTCAATACATTCTCGAAACCAAGTCATTGGCTGGTAGAGTTTGAGGCCATCTATGATATATATATATATATATATATATATCCCCCTCTCTCTCTCTCTCTCTCTCTCTTTCTAAAATAGATATTTTCAACGAGGGAAGTGCTGCAGGGTGGTATGATGGCGACGGGAGAAATGACGAAGAGCTGGAGGAAAAAGAGTAGGAGTGCAATCGAAGGAAGAGTAGGCGGGGAGATGGGATTGGGAAAGAGTAGTAGAAAACGCAGTGATAACGAGGAAATGGGGAATATTACATGTAGGGCTGTCATGAGAGTAGGAGAAAGGGGAAGAGTAGGAGAGGAAATGAACTTGTAACAAAGGGTAAGAGTGGGGAGAGAGATGGGAGGGGTTGGCAGTGAAGAGTAGGAGGGAAGGCTAGAAGGAGAGGGGACGTGACAATAGTGAAAGAAAGAAGCACGAGTAGAAGGGAATAAGGGAAAGTGGTAGAGGTTTACTGTGACGTGATAGCAAAGGTGGAAAAGGAGAAGGGGGAATTGACAGTGGAAGGAGGTAAACTGTGAAACTGACATTGAAGAGAGAAAGAACAAAGGAAGCCGTGATGGTGACGGGAGACAGGTGGAAAAGGTGATGGGGAAATTCTAATGTGTTGAGAAAATTAGCAAAAAATGATAGAAACAAGGTGTACTTCGAGGCGTCCGTGTGATGCGTGGAGGAGTGTAATAAGGAGCGGGTAATCCATGCGAGACACGGGCATAAAAGAAAAGGATGGTAAAATAACGATAGGGAAAAGAGCTGGCTTACCTGCTAATACACTCTTGGCCCTAAATCCAGTTTTTGCAGCAGTAGTGTGAACATACTTGACAACCATATGTCCAGTTGCCATTCAAATGCGGCAAGACCCAGGTCGTCTTTTCTTAAGACTGCAAGTTATGCTCCATGTGCTCAGAAGACCAGGCCTACACATTGCAGTACGATGCGGCATGGCATCGTTCGTGTCTTCCAGCTCAGACTGGACCATGCAGATGGCACTACCCAATATCATTTTAATAGAAACTGAGCGATGCAACACATTGGCAGGATATACTCGGTCACGAGATGCATGATGGACTCAAGGATAAAGTAGCCACACAACCTGTGTTCTGCAACAGCATACAGCGGTCATGACTGGCTTTTGGAAAGGTCCTCCCGTCTTCATTGTGCTGGACTTCAGGATATGCCAGTGTATTCAGTGGTTGTAGTCGGAGTACGCATCTCCGACTACTAACCGATGGTATACCTGGTCACTGCCTCTTTCTTGTGTTGCTTCCTCAGTATGCCAGCTTATTAAGCTTCATAATCTGTTCTGGGCACTATGACTCAATTTCCCAGCATGCAGCTTTTTTTCAGATTGAATGGTGCTCAACTTGTTCTGGGACTTCTGACTTGATTCCTCAGCGTGCAGCATTATCTTGAAAGGAAGGTCTCTCAAAATGCTCTAGACTTAGGATTCGGTTTCACAACATGCAGCGCTTGCCCAGAATGAGTGTCTCAAATATGTACTTGCCTGTGGGCTACACCTCTGGTGCCCCAACTTCTAGCTTCCCTCCTTGGCCTTCATCCGGGTTCTTCCTCACGTCGGCATTGCTCGCGATGCTTTGGCTGGAGGCTGTTCATCATGCCTACGTTCTCCACTTTACCTCTTGTCTGATTCTTGCCCGTTTCTTATCCCCCACTCTTTGTTTGGATTCCACAGACGTGAGCGGGATTTCAGTATATAACTAGCTCAGCTCTCTTGGTTCTCCCTCCACTTCCCCACATTGGTCAGCCGCCAGAATTCAGCTCATCCGCTCTGTTTCAGCGGTGGAATGACCCTCAACGCCCTCTATAAACCTCTTCAGTATCCAACATGGCACAGTCACTCTGGCTTTTATCTGAGCTCATGGGGCTACGAAACCATTGGCAACAGGAGGCATTTTCCGGGATGCCACCTCAGATCGATGAGACTACACCTCCTTCCAGGGGTGTTGCTAGGTCTGGAAAAGATCCACGGCTATGCTAATGTGGGAACTAGCAGGATTCTGGGCTAGGTATAGCCTTTTGGTTGTAGCCCCTGATCTTCTATGCGGGGCTACAACCAAAAGACCTGGGGCTAAAGCCCCTTCAGCCCCCCCCCCCCCACTAGCAACGCCTCTTCCTCCTGCCGCCAGTGTTCCAGTACAGAATGTTCATTGCAGGTGAGCCCTCACTCTCACCTCACTGCATGCTTTGCTTTTCGACCACCAAGCAGGTCACATGGTCCTGAAAAGGGAGAAAAGACTTACAACATCAAATGGTTTTAGATGGGATGAGTGTAAATGCATCCCCTTGTGGTACGTTTCCCTTTGCAGGAGAGGTTAAAATGGTTTGCAGAGCTCTCATGTTGCCAGTGGCCATGTGTGAGAAGGCCACCCAGTGCTATGTTTGCTTAAAATTCTGGGAATTGTACTTTACTATATTTTAAATGGGAAGAATAAAGTACAAGTCCCAGACAAGCCCCAGAGTCGAAAGTGGAACAAACAGCACTGGGTGTCCTTCTCGCGCACGGCCATGGGACAGGTGTGAGCTTTGGGTTTGTAATGATTAACAACAGGTTTATTAATTTCTTTAACATCGGAAGGGTGGCAGAAAAACCAATCTAAACTTACAAAAAAAGATCCAGCGGCCAGGGAGAAGGAAGGTGGTGGGGAGGTTTGCCTATCCCCGGGACCTGTCAAGCCGATTAGGGAAACACGTGTTTGTTTGCGCGGCTGCTTTAATTGGCTAAGGTTCATTAGTCAATTACACCGCATTATCGGGTTCAGAAGTGCAGGTCCTGCAGTGTCATATCAACGCGCCCGGAGGGTCCTGTCATTTCAGACGAAGGGACCGTGTTCTTCCTGCCTTGCTTCTGCGACACAAACAGGAGCGTCAGAGGCTGGAGGCAGACCCGCGCTCCAGCAGCCCGGGGGTAGAGGTAGGGGGAGGAGTAGCCGCGGGATAGGCCTAGGATTCACAGCGCCGGGCCTTCCCAGCGATACCACCACGTGCTATACTAAACCCCATTTCAATTTGAAAATAAACAGGCCGGTCCCGGCACTGCGCATTGGACAATGACATGTTAACAAACATAGGCAGAGCCGATGGGATTTTCCACGTCATCCTATGAGCAAAGGGCAGTGTGCACCAAAACAAGTGGCAACAATCATTGTAGGACTTAACAACACAGGCATCCGTGTGAAAAAGTAAAGCAAAACAAGCAGTTGTCCTCAATGCTCAAACATGACGGAGTGTTTCCATTAAATGACAACCAAGGCCATCTACTGTGGCTAAGACACAGAAAAGTTTCACTTTTCAGCACATGGCAATGTCAGAAGAAAAAACAAGAGGGAATAAGAACATCATTAATGGAGACATGTATTCGTGCATGTGTGTTTACCACTAGCCATATCGATAGTTTTTGCTCCACTAGAGGTTGCTAAAGTGACATCATGAGATTAAAAATAAATAAAAAAAAATGCAAATAAATGAGGAAAAAAAACTAAAATAGACTCCGGCATGACCTCAATTCCAAGTCATCGGCGACAGTTCCCTCCAACACAATGTGCACTTAAATCATTGTTTACAATTCCCTCCAACGTAATGTGCACAGACGTCATCGCCAACCATTTAATGTGCACAGACGTCATCGCCGCCATTCCCTCCAATACGATGTGCATAGAAGTCCTTGCTGACAATTCCCTCCAACGCAATGTGCAGACTTCATTGCTGACAATTCCCTTCAATGCAATGTGCACAGAAGTCATCACTGACAATTCCCTCCAACACAATGTGCACAGAAGTCTTTGCTGACAATTCCTTCAATCGTATGTGAACAGAAATCATGGCTCACAATTTCCTCCAACGCAATGTGCACAAGAGTCATTGCTGACAATTTTCTCCAATGCAATGTGCACAGGCTTCATTGCTGACAATTCCCTTCAAAGCAATGTGCACAGACTTCATTGCTGACAATTCCCTTCAATGCAATGTGCAAAGACGTCAACACTGACAATTTCGTCCAATGCAATGTGCACAGAAGTCATCACTGACAATTCCCTCAACCCACTGTGCACAGAATTCAAAGCTGACAATTGCCTCCAACGCAATGTGCACAGACTTCATTGCTGACAATTCCCTCAATCCAATGTGCACAGAAATCAAAGCAGACCATTGCCTACAACGCAATGGGCACATAAGTCATTGAAGACAATCATGCCCCTACTTTCAAGCCTGAGTTGAGAAGTGGCGAGCAACTAGACTTGAAGACCACTGGAGGGCAAAGCCATGGCACCAGGTGACCAGGTGGCACAGGGTTTGCATCATGGAGTTGCCTTTTGCAAATCATTGCCATCAGGTGACCCGTCCAATAGGTTCAGTTGTAACAAGCAAGACTAAAACTCCCACAATACACAGGTTCCTTAAAGGCTTGAAACTTGTTGCAAGGGTGGTAGGTAGTTACCTCAGCAGGCGACATGCCAGCTTGCAGATGTTTCCATTGCAAGGTTTGCTCTGGGTTTAGCTCCAGCTCTAGTATAAGGAATCTGGTGTCGGCTTACTTGAAAGTCCTTGCAGAGACTGAAAACCTGTCCCACTAGACAAGAAAAATAATCCAGTAAAATGAGCTGCACACACGTCAAATTTAAAACATATAACTTAATATATAAGGCTAGATGCATGTTTCTCTTATGCAGTCATGCGCAGTAGAGCCTGCCCGAACGCACAAAATGCTCCTCTAGAGGGAGCTGTTACCTTAGCATACACAGTGGTCCAATATGCATAGCTTTGCCTGTTGTCACCGCTAGAGGGAGCTGTTGCCTTACGAAACATAGTGGTCCTACTGTGTCAACGAAAACCTGCACGCGTGTACAAGGGCTGCAACACATATATATATATATATATATATATATATATATATGATACATTACTCACCGTAATCGTATTTCTGATGCTTTTATCTGCTTAGATTCACATGCTGTGCATAGGCCGACATCTAGTGGAATCTGCAGAGTTTTACAGTTTGTTTTTCGAAACTCGAAAATGGGCATCGACACAGGGCGTGCCAGTAATACTATCCCTAGTGTGATGTCCACTGTACCCATGATCCCTCACACGTCTAGGACCCTCAGATTGTATTTTTTCTGACATGAGGTAGCATGAGGAGTAGCGCGAGTACAGATTATCTAAGCAGATAGACAGATAAGACTACAAGCATCCATGCGCCTTCTCTCAGAGGGGAGGAAGGGCGGGTCGCATGTGAATCTAAGCAGATACAAGCATCAGAAATATGATTACGATTCTGAGGCTTGTGGAATCTGCTTAGATCACATGCTGTGAATGGATTAGCGAGCAGTGTTAGAAGAAGGAGGAGGTGGGATGTGGAAGGGGCATGAGCAAATAAATGTCTTAGAACCGCTTGTCCCACTTGAGTATCTGTCTTGGAATGGGTGTCAATGCAGTAATGCTGAGTAAAAGTGTGAATAGAGCTCCAGGTAGCTGCTTTGCAAATAGCATCAAGGGGTACATTTCCAATGAAAGCCAGAGTGGCCCCAATGCCTCTTGTAGAGTGGGCTGTTGGCGTGAAAGGCAGAGTTTTTTCAGAAAGAGAGTAACACAGCTGGATACAGTTTATAATCCACTTAGAGATGGCACCTTTAGAGACGCGATCTCCCTCTCTGCCTGTAGCTACCGAGACAAACAGTTGGTCTGTTTTCCTTAGCGGTCTGGTTTTGTTTACATAGTATGGGACCGCCCTACGCACATCTAGGGTGTGTAGTTTCACCTCAGCCGAGCTTTGTGGGTCTTGGAAGAAAGCCGGAAGCTTGATGGACTGGTTCACGTGGAATTTAGAAATAAACTTAGGTGAGAACCTAGGGTGTGTTCCTAAAACCAGTTTATCTTTATGGACAGTAAAGAAAGGATCCTGCACTGACAGAGCCTGAATTTCACTGACCCTTCTTATAGACGTAATGGCTACCAAGAAGGCAGTTTTATATGTCAGGTGTTTGAGACTGCTTTTATGCATGGGCTCGAAGAGAGGGCCCATGAGTTTAGCAAGCACCACATTAAGGTCCCGTCCTGGTGGTGGGTTACAAATTGGAGGGTGAAGTCTCTTTACTCCTTCCATGAAGGCTTTAACCACTGGTACTTTCCACCACGATACCTTGTTATGCGAGGTGGTGTATGCTGACAGAGCTGCCAGGTGTACCTTCAGTGAATTAAATACCAACCCTGCGTCCAGCAGGTGGAGCATGTAGGTGACTATAGTGGAAGGAGTGCAATCAACTGGGTTGATTTGCTTATTCTGGCACCAGATAACAAATCTTTTCCATTTGTCAAAGTAGCAATACCTTGTGTTTGGCTTCCTAGATTCTTTTAGGATGTCCATACATCTCTGAGGTAAATTGAGATGTCCAAACTCTATGACCTCAGGAGCCATGCTGCCAGGTTCATTGAGTTGGGTTGAGGATGCACTGTCTGACCTTGGTGCTGGGACAGTAGGTTGTACCAGCACGGGAGTTTGATGGGTTCGCACAGCGCTAGTCTGCGTAAGTGTGGGAACCACGGTTGCATCGCCCACAGGGGAGCAACTAGGACGATCGTCATCGATTCCCTGTGCATCTTGTTGACCACCTTCCTGATGAGAGGGGTTGGTGGAAAAGCGTACGCAAACATCCCTGACCAGTTCATCCACAGGGCGTTCCCCTGGGAGTCTGGTTGGGGGAACCTGGATGCAAATCCTGGGCACTCTCTGTTTTCGCTTGTGGCGAATAGGTCTATAGTGGGGAAACCCCACTGAGAGAAGAGCTCTTCTACGATTTCTCTGTATAGACACCATTCGTGTTCTACCGGGAGGGGATCTCTGCTTAAAACGTCCGCCAGAGAATTGAGCTCCCCTGGAACATGTTGAGATGACAGGTAGATGTACCGTCTGAGTGCCCATATCCAAATTTTCTGGGCAAGCTTGGACAGATTTGGCGAACAAGTTCCTCCCCATTTATTTAGGTAAAACATAGCTGTTGTGCTGTCTGTCAGGATCTGCACTGGCAGGTTCAACCGGTAGGGCTCGAACGCTTCAAGCGCTCTGAATACTGCCAGAAGCTCTAGCAGATTGATATGATTCTTGGCCACTGAGTGAGGCCAGAGACCCTGAGCTGTGTGGTGGAGATGGTGTGCTCCCCGCCCTGACAGGGATGCGTCTGTTGTGACTACAGCCTGTACCTCGGGATCGTAAAAGGGTTTCCCCTTTGACAGGTTTTCTCTTGTCCACCAGTGAAGACTTTGTACAAGTTTTGGCGAAACGACCACTAGATCGTCCCACTGACCACTTGCCTGAGACCACTGTTTCGCCAACCATTCTTGCATGGGACGCATGCGCAGGCGCGCGTGGGGGACCAGGTAAATACATGACGCCATCATGCCCAGCAAACGCATCGCTTTGCGCACCGTTATCTGGCGACCGGCCTGATATGGCGGAATTTGCAGCATTAGATTCCGAATTCTTCCCTCTGATGGAAAGGCCAACCCTTCTTGTGTGCTTAGGACAGCTCCTAGGAACTGTTTGGAGGTGCTTGGCAACAGACTTGACTTTTTATCGTTTATGGAGAAACCCAATTCGAAGAGGAGGTCGATAGTTCTTTGAATATTTGATCTGCAAATTACTGGGGTCTCCCCCGTGATGAGCCAGTCGTCCAGGTAAGGGTACACTGGGATTGCCTCCCTGCATAAGTGTGCCTCCGCCACCGCCAGTACCTTGATGAATACCCTTGGAGCCGAGACTATAACGAAGGGCAGTACCTTGAACTGGTAGTGCTGACTGTCCACCTTGAAGCGCAAGAATCTTCTGTGCGCTGGGAACATGGAAATATGAAAATAGGCATCTTTCATGTCCAATGTTGACATGTAAGCCCCCTTTTTTAGTAGGGGGATTACCTCTTGGAGAGTAGTCATGTGAAACTTTTAGGGCTTGACATACTTGTTTGCAGGCCGTAAATCCAATACTGGGTGCATTGTCAAAACTTTTTTTGGCACAAGGAAGTAAGTTGAATAAATACCCTTGTTTACCTGTTGTCCCGGGATGAGTTCTATCGTGTCCTTTGCTAGAAGATTGGCGTTCTCTTCGAGGAAGATCTTCTGGTGGTCTAATGAATGTACTTTTTGACGTGTAGGGTGGTTTCGGGGACGCTGTAACAGTTCTATGCAGTATCCTGCGGACACTGTGGACAGCACCCATCTATCTGATGTGATCCCTTCCCAAGCTTGGGTGAAGTTGGAAATGCGTCTCCCTACTGGGATGCATGAGAAGGGACCCTGAATGGAACGTCACTGTTTTGCGGGAGGTGTGCCGCCGCCTCTATTGGGGCTGCCTCTACCCTTACCACGTCCCCTCTTGTTACCCTTGCCATAACCTTGGGTAGACTGCTGGTTGTTGTTATTCCATGTTGTACCCTGCCCCTGGGAATAGTTAGGAGCCTCTTTGTGAGTTTTGGCCGCGTGGGCGACGAAAATTGCCATTCCCTCTTTGATTAGGGGGTTTGTTGGTTAACTGGCCCAGGGATTTGAGAGTCTCGTATTCATCTTTCGCATTTTTTTAAGGCGTCCTCTACTGCCTTACCAAACAGTAGATTGGGCTCCACCGGTTTGTCTATTAAGGATGCTTGTGTTTCGGGTTTAAACCCAGATTGTCTTTACCATGCATGTCTTTTGATAACAGTGCTCTCTGCTATCGGTCTGCCGGCGTTATCCGCGGCATCAAAGGTTGCCTTAAGGATGCAACCAGACACAGCTCTTCCCTCCGACGCAACCTGTGCCAACTGGCTTTTTAAAGGTTCCGGGGCAGAGTCAATGAGCACCGCAACTTCTTCCCACTGATGGCAGTTGTAACTCGCCAGCAGGGTGGTGGAGTTGGCAATCCTTGCCTGGTAGGCGGAAGTGGAGGATACCTTCCTTCCCAACCCATAGATCTTCTTGCTCTCCTTGTCGGGGGGAGCTTCAGACGATGATAAGGGTGTTGCCGCCCTCTTTCAGGTATTAGTCACTACCAGGGAGTCCGGCTTCAGTTGCCCCCTTATGTAGAGTGGGTCTGATTGGGCTGCCCTGAACAGTTTTTCAATCCTGGGGTTTACTGCCCTGGTGAGGTTGGGATTGAGAAGGGAAGGGTCTATTCTCCTTTGTATTGACTTGAGAATAGGGATGGCCTGGGCAACAGGTCTCTTTTCTCCCACTAGTTCCTCGGCAAAGACCCTCTCCTCCTGTGCTCCCTGCATATCTATGCAGAAGTGTTCAGCCGGTTTAGATAAAACTTCATTTAAGAGAGGTTGGTTGTCAACAGGAGAGTCGGTAACCGGAGGTTCTTTGTCTACTGGGGAGTCTACTCTGTAGACTTCTGGGTCATCTTCATCCTCCTCTTGGCCCTTGTTATCCCCATAGTAATCCATTCCAGTTTGGACGTCTAACGTGGCCAATTCTGGATCCTCGTTAAATGATGGATCCTCATCATATTGAGAGTATGGCTGAACGTGGAAAGGGTCAGAAGACCTACTTTGCGTTGGCGCCTCAACTCAAGGTTTTTTGCCAGGCGTATGCAGGTCCTTAGACCCTGAGGGAGTAGCCCCGTGAGGGGTATAGGCGAGGAAGTGCTGTGGATTTTTGGCATAGAAGTCTGCTAGGGATGACATTGTAGACATAACTCTGTCTATATCCTCACTTGACCATTTTTTAGAGCTGGGGATTAACCTTTCCTTAGAGTGTTTCCCTGCTATATCCTGACTGGACCTATGGCCTTGTGTAGGGGTCTTGGATAATTTTACAGAAGACTGTGACTTGTCCTTACGTATCTGTGGTGCAAATGAAGGCTGGGAATGCTTTTTCTGCTGTTTTCCCCCCTCCCCGTGAGTGGAAGAGTGCTTCCCCTGTATTTTCACCTTTTCGGAAATCGTCGACGTCTGGTGTCGAGATTCGGGGGTAGTATCCCTTTCCTTAGAGAGTGGAGGTCGGGACACGGGAACAGCCGTCACACAGTCTGCTTTCACTGACTCCTGGAGTGCGGCCTGAGGATGGTGGTCGTCTTTGTCTGCCGACGATCGAACCTCTGTTACTTTAGTGAGCGAGGCACCCTTGGCAACAGTGGATGGTTGCCTGGTGTCATGCAGCGATCTTGATAGAGAATGCCCAGAGGACACCGATTCGGTGGACCGTTCTCTGTGTGCCTCTCTCCGAGAACTCGACATGCGCGTCGAGTCTCGGTTCGACTTCGAGTGCTTAGTGGTAGCGCTTGTGTCGCCGGGGGTGTTCCCCATAGCTGCCCTGCCGTACAACCTTCCGAGCTCGGGGACTTACGCTTGGCTGTCTCTCGACGCCACGTTGGCCTTGCCGTCCGATAGGACAGCGTCGCTGCTATCACTGAAGGCGCCCTCTGCTTCCATGGCCTCCCGTTGCCTGGCGTGGTGGGCCCAACGTTTGATCGAACGGTCCTTTAGAGTCTTCGGTTTAAACCGACTACACGCTCTGCAGTTCGCCTCGGGGTGGTCCCTTGGCAAGCAGAGGTTACAGGTGGTGTGTCTGTCAACCCAAGGGTACTTGTGGTTGCACTTGGGGCAAAATTGGAAAGGGGTACCCTCCATACGCACCCTGTAGCAGCGAGCTAGTGTGTGTAGGAATATATAAGAAATTGTATCTATATATACATATAGTGTGTTGAGTATGTACCACCCCCCACTCTCCCTACTTGCAGGGGCCGAGGCCAGAGACCTTCCAAGGCCCGGGCCGAGGCCAGAGGCCTTCCTAGGCCCAAAGTCTGTCGTGCAGCTCTCGACGGTTGTTTTCTTCTCCGGGCCGGCGTCGAGTGTCGAACTTCGGTGACTCGACGTTGGGATAGAGAAAATGGGGAAATATTATGATATTTTGCAAAATTATGGCTAAGGCCAGGGAACTCCCGGGATGCTTCCGACCAGTATGGCGGAAAAAACAATCTGAGGGTCCTAGACGTGTGAGGGATCATGGGTACAGTGGACGTCACACTAGGGATAGTATTACTGGCACGCCCTATGTTGATGCCCATTTTCGAGTTTCGAAAAACAAACTAATACTCTGCAGCTTCCACTAGATGTCGGCCTATGCACAGCATGTGATCAGATTCCACAAGCCTCAGAAATATACACACACACACACAAACAAATATTTTCCCGGATTGTGAAGCGTTAGCACAAGACTTGTCACATCGCTCATTGTCTGGTTTCTCCCCGTGGGATGTGGCATATAGCCAGATGTGGACCCCGCCTAAGGAAAGTCAAGCTACATCGCACTGGTGAGGCAACACACGCCAGTGGAGGAAGAGGCAAGCCCTTGCACTTGAGTGCCAGGCTGGTCCCACTGACGAGGGCCTGGTCGGAGAGGAGCTAAATATATAGTGGGAATGCGGCTCTCTCTATCATGGCGTTTAAGAGCATTCGTTCAACTTTTTCCATCACACTTTTTGTTTCCATTCCTCTTGATGGTCCCAAAAACGGCGCAAAAGAACAACATTCCCAGCACACTTGCCCTGGGAACCATGCGCTGGTCAGTCAGCAGAAAGAGTTGTAGGATTATGCGCTCATCCTTTCTAGGTCAGAATGCTATCCCAGCATGTCCTGCTCGAGGGTTCTGGGTTGTCGGATCAGTGCAGAAATGGGAATTACGTAGAAACACTAACTCCAAGAAAAGACTCAAGTATTTTGGGCATACACAGGTAAACTCCTTTGCTAAACTAGAGACTGCACGCCCAAAAGACCACAGCCACCCTAATAATGACAAGACGCACTGAAAAGAGACAACATGTGACATCGCCAGATCAGAGGTTTGGCCATTCAATACAATAAGCCAAATAGGTGACTTCCAAAAGCTCTTCTTGGCTTAAGCCATATCTCAAGCTAAGTTAATACGTGAGACTGGAGCAAAATCTGGTAACCCACAGAAAGGACAATTCCATCACCTGCTGAAGTCCCATCTGAGGATCCCAAAATATGGCCGTGCTTCGTGAGTACTTGGTGCCCCTCTGCAATGCCAGCACTACTTTGGAACTCACCAGTCCCCTCATCCTGTGTATGCTGCACACTGTGCTCAGAAACATAGAGCTATAACCTTCATTCAACACATCCTTTACCAACAACTTAAAAGAGTGGGGAAAGGCATCCAGTACACTATGCAATTCAAAAAGAAAGATTCCTCAAAAGCTGAGATGTCTGAGAAGACCTAAGGCATCCGCCAGAGAGAACAGTTATTGTCCCAGCAGAAGTAACACTCCAAGATGTGGAAGTCTGCACACCAGGGAATTTGTGATATTCACACAAATATCCTGATATCCTGAAGCAACACAGGAAATTGTGGGAGAAAGATCTCCTAAAGTTCACAAGACATAGCTGCCTGAGGCTGTCTATTGCAGGCTCAGCTTGTAGCATTGATGAGCACTCTCCATGGCACGGTCATGAGATACATGACTCCCCCTGCCCGACTAAGCTGCAACTACCTCTACGGCGCATACCACCCTGCAGACACGCGGTCTCATCAGCCTTCTGTAAGGTATCTGTGGAGTCTTATCCCTGGTTTCTCTTCAATGTATTTCCCACCATCTACTGGTCATGGCCTCTTCCACTTATGCACGGCATCTGACTCAGGGTAGCCCTATGGACGGTCTTCTCTTTTGTGTTTCTGGATGAAACACCCTGTGCCCTCTCAAAAAATACAAAACAACCCTGACTATAACAAGTCTACCACCTCCACTAAATCCATTGTGTCTTAACCAACGGGGCAGCGAAACATCCCTCTGTGTCATTAGGATATTATGGACCATTTCAGAGAACCAGCAATTGACTCGTGATCTAATGGCACACAGGATAAAGGAAGCAGATGTGCCCAAGATCACAGTGCGTGTTCATGAGAAGAGGATTGCAAGCGTACAACACTGATTGGTCATCAGTATTTTTGTTAGATTGGACTCCTTTAGAGGTTGGGACATGCTTCATGGCTAAACATAAAATGAAAGTCAAACACCACAGCAAGCATTATGTGCTGCTCTCCAAAGCAGATGCATTGAGTTGCGCGCTTACCACCACCCCTCTACCTATGAGCGAGAGCAGAATTGGAACACAATGGAAGCTGGTAGATCGGCTTTGGAAAGCCAACCATATGCTATAGTCGGCGCCCTAGAACGCGGCGGCCACCTGCCTGCAGAGGAAGAAATGCTTTGGTGGAAGATCTCTTCACTGCAGGCTCAACCTTCTGGAACTGCCTTCCACCCCAGGGACGTCATTTCACCAAAATGCCAGGGGTAGCAGAAGTGACATCACACGACCCATGAGCCCCTGATGACATCACAGGAAGTGATGTCATTTGACCCCACCCCAAAGTGATATCGCGGGAAGTGATGGAACACGACCTTTCACCCGTTGGCAAAACAGAAAGTGGCATCACATAGCATTGTACACTACGAAAAACATGGTTACGGTATCACTATAATGTGATGTACATTTCATACAAGAATGGATCGCCATATGCATCGTTAAGATCAATGTGTATAGGCCCACATTACCAAATTACTGTGAATGCAAGCAGACGTCCATGACCAAATGATAATGATGTGTTGTTATATAGCACTTAACGCTTAAGCGCTTTATATAGAAAAAGTATACACCCCATATCACCCAACCTGTGTTGGTACTCATTGATCGACCTCAGAAGGATGAAAGGCTGAGTTGAGGCATTTAAAAACAGACTAAATCAGTGACTCACCCCCTGAAGTGTGCCTATTGTATAGAATTCCAGAAAGACACATTATTTGGTATTCCTATTCTTTCTTGTTTAGGGTCAGTGCTGAAAGTGTTAGACTTATGTCACTCCTGTTCTTATTTTTCTCTTTTTTCTTTTAAGGGGCCTGAACAAGAAAGATAGCCAGTCCAGATGTAAAGAGCCACATGGTGCTGGCCACAGCCCAGGAGCTTGCATTAAAAAATGTAAAATAAAAAAAAGGATTTTTTTTGTGGCTTTTTTTTGGAGGTCGCATGGGAGACCTCAGAGGTCGCAGTGGCGGCCTCTGGCAACCCCTAAATGACGCCCCTGTTCCACCTCCCTCCTGAAGGCCACAACAGCTCCAAATAACCAGCATTGGCATGAAGGCCTTGCCATCCGTTGCTGGATTCTGGTCGTTTGGATTTCCACCCTCTCTAAGATCTCAACCCCCTACCCTTCGTCCTACCACCCTACTATGCCCATCTTTCAGTGTGCAGGTGCAGCGATCTATAATGTGAAAACTATACAAAAACAACAACAACAAAAAATAATAATCCCCACGTAGGTTTAAATCTCTGTGCTCATGCAGCATATTCACTACACATGGAGGGCTTTAACTACTCATGGGTAACCAGGTAAGAAAATTGAATTCTGTGTGCAAGACCCATGTCTAGTACAGATTCCATTAGTTCTTTATCTGTTACCAATGAACAACCCACAAGCACACACAAAAAACAGTGTAACAAAACAGCCTACTCATTCCAAACAGTAGCAGAGACAGTCAAAGGTACTACACATACATGCTGCTGCTCACAAATTAGCCTTTTTCTGCAGTTTCAATCGGAGGAGAATGAAATTAGTTCAAATAGCCAATTGTGCATTGTTACATCCAGAGGACTATGTGGCCAGTAGTTGCCCATTACACATCTAAACAGACCCAGAGCCAGTGGGGACTGCAGTCCATCAAACCTCAAATTCTGGGATAAGGATACACGAGGGCAACCTTACTACAGCCAGTAGATCGCTGGGCAACAGCACTAGGGCCAATCAAATGAGGAAGAAACTAAAACCTAAAGCAGAGAAGTCAAGGTTAATGGAGATTTCATTTATGCACAGAGCAAGTGAAACCTATTCTGGGCACTTCAGCAAGCGAGCAAAAGAAAACAACAGAGCAAGCCGTCCCCACAAACCAGGGCAGAAAGTGAATGGATTAGCAGAGATTGAGACTTTTTGAAGGGAAGTATATACAATGCTAAGGAATGGGCACAGGACCCACATTCCATCAGAGACACGCCAGGCAGAGGAAGGAGCACATCCCATAGGTCACCTTCTCCCAGCTCGTCCAAGAGGATGGCATCATAGGCTTGGAAATGCATCAGAGGGGCACAAGGTGGCTTTTATCTCCAGAATCACGCACCCCGTGGTGCCCCTCGGCACGGCATCTCCATGCTCACCTCAAGTATGCCCGAAGAAGTATTGTGGCACCCCTGTCGGCCGGATGTTTCCCCAGCTTCCAGTATGTCTGTGTAGATGCCTATGTTATGTTCCAGTGCTTCTTCAGGGGTAAGGGGATGGGCCTTTAATTACCTTAACCCAATACAGGCCCACCATTTAAGAAGCGAGTACATGGTTGTACATAAATCAAGTTTATTTTCATTAGCCAGTATTATCTTGATTATCATCTTCAGATCATATTCAAAACACACCTCGTCTTGGGATTAGTCCGTAGTAGGTCATGATGCTAGTACATGGTTAAAGATTGGTATTGAAAACATAATTTATTGCTTGTAATAACTGGCCTAACACCTTTAACTTTAAGTGTGATTGCAAATGGTCCACTTACATATTTTAGCAAATAGATGAAGGTCTGCATAAACAGGATCTTCTTTGAACTACTGGTTGAGATCTCAATTCCCCAGACACCTGGTGCCTCTAAAAGATCTTCTAATTTACGCTGCCACATTCAGCCTCTGATGACCTGGAAAAACACTCAACCACTGGATGCGCTGTCTTCGGGCCGCGTGCTTATTACCACCAAACAAACAACTAACCCCCTCTAAAGATTTTAATACAAAAGGAGAGAACATCTATTCCCTTGCAGAACTTGACACTGTGTCCTGTTCGTCCGCTTACCACCTTACTAGGTAACTCATTCTTCTTTCTGTCAAAAATGTCCCTACTACTTAGAATTCATGTGCAACAGCTAACCGTGGAGCAAAGCACCCCATTGTGTTCCTGTTGCATTTGCAGTTTGTGTTGATATTGGATCTATCTACATGCATGAAGATCTAATATGTATGCATTCTAATGGATTGTAACACTAAAAGTAACCTATAATTAACTCCATTCGATTCATATGGATTTGCAACACTGCGATGGGGGGCAAGGGGATGCCCCTTTATCTTGTGTGCCAGAGGCCCCCTGATATACACGGAACCTTCATCCATCCGAGTCAACCACTTTACAGGCTGGCGCTTACACTGCTGTTCTTACTTAGGGAAACGTGAAATTATGAATTCTATAATGTTGAATGCTGGTGGGCAAAAATCTGGGATTGGATGAAAGTGTCACGAATGTCATGGGCCCACTTGGAAACAATGCTCTGGGTGGCCTACATCTGTTTGCGGTGCAGCCTGTGTCTGATGACCCATTGTATCAAACACTAGTAGGGCCAGGTCCCTGAGGCCTGAGAGACCCCGCCTGCATCTCTTGAATTTGTCCCATAGCAGAGGGGCTCAGAGGTGACTCCCTGGCCTGCTTGCCTGCTTCCCTTTCTCTTAAGTCTGGTTAGGCTCTATTACTCAGCACCATTGTGCAAGTCAAGCAGGGTGGAGCATCATTGACCCATATCTCATTAACAAGTGACCAGCGCCAACAAGACTAGCCCCCTCCATCCTACACTTCAGAAAGAAGCTGAAGACCCTACTTTTCAAAGAACATCTTGCCAAGCACTGATCGCTCCACTCAACATTTTGTCCCTGTCTGGAGTTTCCCCACTCCCTGCACCACCTATCCATATTCCAGCTCCTTTTCCACTCATGCATCCTAATTGTAACTACTGGGGTTGTCCCTTAAGTGGCATGACCAGTGATGTGCTATATGTATGGTACCTTGCAGTTGCCTCCTCTGCATAGTAGCTAGAGGTCCCCCCTCTGTGTACTGGCTGGCATTTCCCCATCTCCGTAGTGGCCAGAGTGGGCCCAAGTACCTACAGTTCCCACCTCTGCCTAAATTGCCCCTGTGGTTAGTATTTAAAGTTGCCCAGTCTCTGTAGTAGCTAGAAGTTGACCAATATCTCAAGCTGCCACTCTGTGTAGTGGCTAGAGTTCCCCATCTGTGAAGTAGCTAGAGCAAGCTCCATCTGTGTAGTAGCTAGAGTGGGCCCATATATATAGTAGCTAGGCCTCTGCTCCATCTGCGTAGTAGCTAGAGTGGGCTCCATCTGTGTAGTAGCTAGAGTGGACTCCATCTGTATAGAAGGTAGAGCTGCAATATGTATGGTTGCCCCTCTGTGTGATATATGGAGCTGCCCCATCTCTGATGTAGATACAATTGCCCCCAAGGGTAATGGCTAGAGTGGCCATCTCTGTCTAGTTCCCCCCTCTGTTTAGTAACTAGAGTTGCCCCATCCTTGCAGTAGCCAGAGTTGCCCCCTCTGTTTAGTCACCAGTTTCTCAATCTGTGTAGCATCTAGAGTTGACCCATCTGTGCAGTTACTAGAGTAGGCTACATCAGTGTAGTAGGGCGAGTGGACCCAGCTGTATAGTATATCAGAGTTAGGGCACTATAGCGCAGCTCAAACTGTGCCTAGGTTAAGTGTGTATGTTGCTGTGTTTGTTGTGTGTGTCGTGGTAAGGGGGTGGCGAATGCCCTCCACTACTGATAAGAGAATATCCAACAAAAATACTTGGGCACAGTCACGCATTAACAGATATTAAAGCACGATTGTGCCCAAATATTTTTGTTGTGCCGGCTGTCTGTACACTAGTTAGAGTTGCTATCTCCGTTTAGTAGCCCCCACTGTGTATATCTATAGTTGCCTCCGCTTGGTAGCAGCCAAAGTAGCCCCATATGCCTGGTTGCCCCTTCCCCTTGTGTAGGAGATAGATTCTCCTGATCTCTATAGTAGCTAGAGTGGCCCCATCTCTGTACCAGCTACCGTTGCATCTTTCCCCAACCCCCGTGTAGGAGATACGTTCTCCGGATCTCTATAGTAGCTAGAGTGGCCCCATCTCTGTACCAGCTACCGTTGCATCTTCCCCCAACCCCTGTGTAGGAGATACGTTCTCCGGATCTCTATAGTAGCGAGAGTGGCCCCCATCTCTGTACCAGCTACAGTTGCCTTCTCTCCCAACCCCCGTGTAGGAGATAGGTTCTTCGGATCTCTATAGTAGCGAGAGTGGCCCCCATCTCTGTACCAGCTACAGTTGCCTCCTCTCCCAACCCCCGTATAGGAGATAGGTTCTCCGGATCTCTATAGTAGCCCCCATCTCTGTACCAGCTACAGTTGCCTCCTCCCTCAACCTGATCTCTATAGAAACTAGAGTGGCCCCCAGTGCGCTGCATCCCAAAACAAGCCAAATGAAGTTTCCAAGTAGCGCAGCCTGCTGCGCGGTGCGCGCGCAATGCCTTACAGTTGTCCCTCTGTGTCGTTTGCATGAAACAGGGCCAATTACCGCCACAATGCCACGACATTGATTTACTGTTATTTCATTTTCAGCCTTTCAGCAGGATTTTGATCGCTGCCTCAAAACAGCATTTTTAATGGGATGCCGGAATTATGAAGTGAAAGCCCCATCTGTCATCGCAGTACGTCCGGCGACCCGGCTCGCCCCGGGGTCAGCGCGGCAGAGTGACGCATGCCTGCACATTACGTCTGGGAGTAAACAGGCTGCACATTTTAATGCACACGATGGCGAGCTTTCTTGGAGACGTAGCTCGGCCGAACAAAGATGAGGGTTGAGGGCTCAGAGGCAAAATAAGCCATTTCAGGTTACTTCGCCCACCAGCTCACGGAACCATTTAAGATGGGCCCTTACTGCACTCCCATACAGGGCTGGAAATGGGAAAAATGAACCGTGGGAATGCCCCGGCCCTTTGTGCGGGGGTGGGTCATGGGTGCGTTGTGTGAGCGCGGCTGAGGACCGTAGCGCCCGGCCATCCCAAGTCCAGTAGCATCCTAGCTCTTGAGGGGCGCAGACTTTGGGGACTGCTGGGATATAGCCTATCCCTGGGGACTATAAAACAATTGCTGACCGTCTGCATAAAGAGGATTGCCAGATTTGCAAATGTGCACGAGGTACTGGGGGTAGTGCACGTGGCACGGCCTAATTCATTTGCAAAGCAACTTCATCCAACAGGCTCTGCAGAGAAAGGATGTCTCCTTGAGGTCCCTAGGAGGGATTTCCATGTGGAACACCGCATGCAGCAAGTGCTGTTGCCGCACACGGCATTGACTTTACTGCTGCTAGCGTTGGAAATACATGGTTAAAGCAGTAGTGGTACTGCAGAAATAACCAATGTCTTTTTTTGTGAAAAATCTAAACCTGTTTTGCCCCGCCCCCACTTTCCCATATAAAGGACGGAAGTGCACATGATGCTGCATCGATTCGCACCAATGGAGAACAATGCACAGAAGGGTCATGCACACTGTGCATCTCCATGCACAACACAGGCGAGAAGGCGAGCATCACAGATTCTCTTTTTTGCTCGCCTCCTTTGTGGTTCTCTAGTCTGTTTTACCCCAAAAGACAAGGGGTGTGCTAGCGCATCGCGCTACACTTACAGAAAGCAACGTTTTGCCATCCAGGTGGCAAACATTTGGCCTCCATCTTTTAGGCTGAGGTCAAATTATTCCGCAATATCCCCAATTCTTATGACACATAATAATTAGTTATTTGCCACATGAGACATCTAAAAAATACCCCATGACATAAATACCTCAGTACAAATAATGAGCATGGAAGCTAAAAACAGGCGGCATTTAAAATTCCATTTGTTTTTCATTAACACTTTTACAATCCTCTAAACTTAGCTCACCCTGGAGAGTTATTTTCTGCTCAGGTGTTTCGACCACCTTGCTACAGTCGTTTTCTTTTAAATGGCAGGCAGCTTCCGTGGTTATTTCAATGCCCCTCCCTTTAGAGCTATTCTGATCGCCAGCAGGCAGGTTGGAGAACCCCAAAAATCTGACAAGCATTTGGTTACACTGAGAGTTGGTGTATACGTTTCAGATAGATTTGGGGTGGGGTAAAGGTAAAACATATGGCACCCAAAATCTTTTGGTAGCGAGGCTGAACACCCAGCCTGTATATTAGACAGACTAAAAATAAAACATTGATGCAATCTTAATAAATATGCAAGCAGGTCCCAAGCAGGTAATTTAAAAGTATTACCTTTTTGTCACAGAAAAATATCACACAATTCTACTTTAGCTAACATTACCGAGACGATAAAACGCATTGGAAGAGAACATTGCAACCATTTCTAAAAGAGCATGAATATGTTTGTTGGTCGCTGGGGCATCTCAGTCCTACGTTCACCTCAAAAATGAAGTGTGGAGAAATGATTTGCATGAACACTGCAGCCAATTTTAAATGCCTAACAAGTCTCTAGCCAGGCTGCAGACTAAGAATTCCGTTAGCAGCAAAGAGTGCGAGGGGGACAGAAAGGAGGAGGACAAGGAAATATTGGGAGAATGGGAGGACAAGGGGCAGGGAAAAGAAGTCAAGATGAAGAAAACAGGAAAAAAGGGAATAAAGATGGAGAGGGCAGGAAAAATGAAAGTAAATATGGGCAGAGAGTGGGACTCGGGGGAACGGAGATTAGGTGGAAGAGTTCATTTCAGCAGAATGAGAAAACAGCAGAAAGAATGGAAGTACAAGAGCAAGTGGTGTGGGAGCAGGCAGAAGGATGGGGGTACAGAAGAGGATTTCGCGCTTAGAAACCTCTGGGTACTAAGCGCGTTATAAACAACCCATCATATCATATCATACAGATGAGATGGTGCAAAGGATGGAGACTAAGCAAAGCTGTGCTTAATTATTTTCTGCGTTTACCCTTCTGCAAGGTCACATTTCAGCCACTTCAGAGCACTCTGAGAAACTTAAAAAATACACAAATATCAACAAAATCCCAAACTGCGGACTTATAAAAAACAGTGCATTCTACGGCTGCCCAAATTGCTAGTGCTTATGATTAATTGAATGCTTTTCAAGCTGCTGTACTATTGCACAAGGAGGGAAATCCCGTATGCAAAGCAGGAAGGTTCCAGCCACAAAGGGGCCAGTGCAGGCCAAAATGCAGAAAGACCCAAAAAGACCAATTTCTTTGTACGAATGGTACATTTGAGCAAATTCCGCCTGTACCATTCATACGAAGTCAAAAATACCGAACATGAGGAGCTGGAATTGCGGGGGTGTCCCCGCCCCCCATGTTCGGTATTTTCAGCTTTAGGGGTTGCATGGGTGTCCCCCGCTTCCTCGACATTGGTAGCTGGGAACCCCCACCCAAAAAAAGAGCAAAAAACGAAAAGGGGACCATGTGGCGTCGGATCCGACCCACTTTAGAGGGACGGAACTGACGCTGCAGGGGTATAGGAGAAGCGACAGCGGGCAGCAAAAAGATAAGTAGGGTGGGGGAAAGGGGGTTAATTTGGGCTGTATAATCATTTTTGGGTTGTTTTACCAAAGTGGAATTGCAACGAAACCGGCTATGGTCAATTCCGCTGTGATTATTTCGACATCAGTAAAACAACCCAAAATCCCAAAATGGTAGGTCACATCTCTTCTAAATGACCAGAGAAGAAATTCAGACTTGTTTCTGCCTCATTGGGGGTCATCAGTGATGTGTAGCGCCAGACTGTATGCAAGAAAAGCATATGGAAGCCCACACGCTGCTTTTCTTCCCTCACCCACTATCCCTACCTGGGGAGATTCCTTTTCCTATCATTCCTAGTGCGATGCTACGCTTTGCCCTTTGCGCCCAGCTTCCTTTTTCAGTGCCCCTCTCATTCCCACTAAACCCCAAACGCAAAGCATTCTGCTATATAAAAGCCAAACTAATGTCTTATCAATGATTGCTTACAGTCTTACTGGTCCATTAGCTCTGGCTGAGAGCTGAAGCTTGCTTCAGCCAGAACTAAACTGGGCAATTACATCCTATGCTAATTACATATGCAGCTCCATGGCCTACTGTTGCAGGCTCTCCTTCGTTCTGAATGGACATTACTTCAGTCATTTTTTTCAAAGTATGATTGATTATTTTAATTCAACTTTCTCGCCACGATCCTTCCGTTTCATCTTCCCCTCCCACCCCCCTTCGCCGCCACGCTTCCCAGTTACCCCCGTCCCATTCTATTGAGTTTTCTCATTTCCTTCCCTGGCTTCCAATGCTCTACGTTTTAATACTTTGCCCTGTCAGATTTCCACAGCAGGTTCTATTTCCCTCCTTTCCATTTCTGGCCTCCCATGAAGAATTATATTATTTTAATTTTTGAAACCATCTTCTGGTGCCTTGAAGAAGCAGCGATATGAAACTGGAATGGCGATCCATCACTTTAACACACAAGAGCACAGCGAGCCAAGCGTGCAGATTTGTTCTGCAATGGTGCCACCCGTACTTGGGTTTGTGGGGCGCAGGGGGCTGGAGGGGCAATCATCTTATTTCACAGTGGGCATTCACAGGGTTTGTAAGAAAATACATACGATAGCCCACACATAAGTCTGTTGGCTGTCCCCTTTGGTTCACTCCTGCCTGCTTTGTTTGCCCAAAGTTATTAAATAGGGTCCAAATGCTCATCCGTCATGCTCGGATTCTTTATTAAATTAAGCTGCAATCTTTCCACAATATGCTTGCTGTGCTTTAATACTTGAAGGCATGCATTAACTATATACGACTTGTCAGCTGCCGCAGAAATGCATAATCCCACCAACAAAAAAGTAGGAAGATGGCACGGTACATTAATTTCAAATGATCTCCTGGACCCCTGGTGAAATGGCACAATGCATTAGCTCCGGTGACCTCACAGGCCACCGCTTCAGATGGCACAGTACATTAGCTCCGATGACCTCACGGGCCACTGCTTCAGATGGCACAATACATTAGCTCCGGTGAGCTCACTGGCCAATGCTTCAGATGCCACAGTAAATTATCTCCGGTGACCTCACGGGCCACCGCTTCAGATGGCACAGTACATTAGCTCTGATGACCTCACATGCCAACGCTTCAGATGGCACAGTGCATTAGCTCCGATGACCTCACGGGCCACCGCTTCAGATGTCACAGTACATTAGCTCTGATGACCTCACATGCCAACGCTTCAGATGGCACAGTACATTAGCTCTGATGACCTCACGGGCCACCGCTTCAGATGCCACAGTATATTAGCTCCGGTGACCTGATGGGCCACCGCTTCAGATGGCACAGTGTATTAGCTCCGATGACCTCACGGACCACCGCTTCAGATGGCACAGTACATTAGCTCTGGTGACCTCACGGGCCAACGCTTCACAGTAAATTATCTCCGGTGACCTCACGAGCCAACGCTTCAGATGCCACAGTAAATTAGCTCCGGTGACCTCACGGGCCAAAGCTTCAGATGCCACAGTAAATTAGCTCCGGTGACCTCACGGGCCAACGCTTCAGATGCCACAGTACATTAGTTCCGGTGACCTCACGGCCGAAGGCTCAGATGGCACAGTACATTAGCTCCGGTGACCTCACAGGCCACCGCTTCAGATGCCACAGTAAATTAGCTCCGGTGACCTCACGGGCCACCGCTTCAGATGCCACAGTAAATTAGCTCCTGTGACCTCATGGGCCAAAGGCTCATATGGCACAGTACATTAGCTCCTGTGACCTCACAGGCCACTGGCTCAGATGGCATAGTACATTAGCTCTGGTGACCTCACGGGCCAACGCTTAAGATGGCACAGTATATTAGCTCCGGTGACCTCACGGGCCAACGCTTAAGATGGCACAGTACATTAGCTCCGGTGACCTCACGGACCACTGCTTCAGATGGCACAGTACATTAGCTCCTGTGAGCTCACTGGCCAATGGCTCAGATGGCACAGTACATTACCTCCGGTGACCTCACGGGCCACTGCTTCAGATGGCACAGTACATTACCTCCGGTGACCTCACGGGCCACTGCTTCAGATGGCACAGTACATTAGCTCAGGTGTCCTCACAGGCCACTGCTTCAGATGGCACAGTATTTTAGCTCGGGTGACCTCACGGGCCAACGCTTAAGATGGCACAGTACCTTAGCTCCGGTGACCTCACAGACCACCGGTTCAGATGGCACAGCACATTAGCTCCGGTGACCTCACGGGCCAACGCTTAAGATGGCACAGTACCTTAGCTCGGTGACCTCTCAGACCACTGCTTCAGATGGCACAGTACATTAGCTTTGGTGACCTCACGGCCACCGCTTCAGATGGCACAGTACTTTAGCTCCTGTGACCTCACTGGCCAATGGCTCAGATGGCACAGTACATTAGCTCTGATGACATCACGGGTCACTGGCTCAGCTGGCACAATGCATTAGTTCCTGTGACCTCACAGGCCACTGCTTCAGATGGCACAGTACATTAGCTCTGATGACCTCACTGGCTCAGATGGCACAGTACATTAGCTCTGGTAACCTCACGGGCCACCGCTTCAGATGGCACAGTACATTAGCTCCGATTACCTCACAGGCCCTGGTTCAGATGGCACAATACATTAGCTTCAGACAAAAAGAAGCAAGACAATGGCGCAGTACATTCATTTCAAGTGATATTGTGGGCTCCTGGTTCATTTGGCACAGTACATAAGTTTCAGGGACCTCACAGACCTTTAGTGCAGATGGTACAGTACATTAGCTTGGAGGAACTTGCAGGCCCCTGTTTCAGATGAAACAGTACAGCAGCTCCGCTGACCTCACAGGATACTGATTCAGATAACACATTACAGTAGCTTTGGTGACCTCACATGCCCTTGGTACAGATGGCACAATACATTAGCTTCGTTACATCATCAGCCTTTGATCCTGATGGCATGGTGCATTAAGTGTGATGACCTCACAGGCCCCTGTTCAGATGGCACAGTACATTAGCTTTGGTGACCTCACAGGCCCTTGATACAGAGGGCATAATACATTAGCTTTGGTTACCTCATCAGCCTTTGATCAAGATGGCACTGTGCTTTAGCTCCGGTGACCTCACGGGCCACTGCTTCAGATGCACAGTACATTAGCTCCAGTGACCTCACGGGCCACTGCTTCAGATGCACAGTACATTAGCTCCAGTGACCTCATGGGCCACCGCTTCAGAAGGGAGGGTACATTAGTTCTGATGACCTCACGGGCCACTGGCTCAGATGGCACAGTACATTAGCCCCGGTGACCTCACAGGCCACTGCTTCAGATGGCAAAGTACATTAGCTCCAGTGACCTCACGGGCCACGGCTTCAGATGGCACAGTACATTAGCTCCAGTGACCTCATGGGCCACCGCTTCAGATGGCACAGTACATTAGCTCCGGTGACCTCACGGGCCACTGGCTCAGATGGCACAGTACATTCGTTCTGGTGACCTCCCAGACCCCGGATCAGATGGCACAATACATTAGCTTCGGTTAACTCATCAGCCTTTGATCCAGATGGTACGGTGCATTAGCTGCTATGACCTCACAGGCCACCGCTTCAGATAACACAGTACATTAGCTCCAGTGACCTCACGGGCCACTGGCTCAGATGGCACAGTACATTAGCTCCTGTGATTTCACGGGCCACCGGCTCAGATGGCACAGCACATTAGTTCTGGTGACCTCACAGGCCTGGTTCAGATGGCACAATACATTAGCTTCAGACATAAAGAAGTAAGACAATGGCAGAGTATATTAATTTCCAGTGATCTGCTGGTCTCCTGGTTCCGATGGCACAGTACATACACTTGGAGGACCTTGTAGGGCCCCTGTTTCAGATGAAACAGTACATTAGCTCCTATGACCTCACAGGACACCGATTCAGATAACACATTACAATAGCTTTGGTGACCTCACAGGCCCTGGTTCTGAAGGCACAATACATTAGTTCCGGTGACCTCACAGGCCACTGGCTCAGATGGCACAGTACATTAGCTTTGGTGACCCTGTGGGCAGCTAGTTTAGTTGGCATAGTAAATGACTACAGTGACATCAAGGGGTCCTGGTTATGATGGGGCAAAGTACAGGCTAAAGAGAATTGTCTCATTGTTGAGGCAGTGCTCAATATCTCGAGTGCCCCCACTAGGAGTAGCAGTGATCAGCTGAGGAGCACAGTGCTTCGTTGGGGGGGTCTTTGGGATTAGAACTTGGGTGTCCTTATTTTGCAGTCAGCAATTTTTCCTATCGATCCCTGCTGTGCTCTGCGCACCTGCTCACTCGGCGCTGTGTTGGCAGCTGTGCTGCTCTGGGCGCTTGATGGATTTCGGGTGGTCTTGGGTTTGAGCTTGCAGAGCCTGCTCTCGGCTCCCGTTGGATCCTGGGTACCCCAGTTCATCTTGACAGCATGGTTCAACGGTTGCCATTGTGGCAGTTTGCATGTTCCTTGGTACCGGGTTCTAGCCTGGTCAGCATTGGGAAGGCATTCACTGGTGAGCAACGCTTGACACGCCACAGAGAGGAGACACTACCACAGGGACTGAGTGCAAACAGCAGGGGAAGACGCCATTTTGGAAGGTATCCTAGAATATGGGAACACCAGCGGTGGGCTGCCACCAAGGGACGGGACACCGGCAGCAGCCAGTGACTGGGGATGGAAGGCAGCAGCCCATGGGGACAAGACAGGAAAGTGTCTGCCCTTACAGTGGGATAGATCACGCTCGCGGTGGGTTAGGTCTGTAGATAAGGGCAGCTCATGCAGTGGTCGAAGTGTAAAACAAAAAAGTAGTGGAACTATGTTCCCCTGCCCTGCCCCCTTCCACTCCCACAACTCCTCCCCTCCTGCCTGCCCCACAATCCCCCACAGACGCCATAATCAAACCCCCACAATTCAAACACCAAACCTTCCCTTTCTCCACGCCACCCCCACACTGATGTGTTTACAACAGTACTTTCAAGACAGCCAGAACTACAGAAAATACATTTAAATAACCACCATTAGTTAGTTATTGCCTGCCACTGCATGCAACTTTAAGCAGCCTGCCCCTTCCAATCACCCTCCATTCCCACCTCTTAAGGGACACGCCTAGGGCTATAGCCACACCCCCCGCCTATTATCTATACAGACACTGTGTCTGCAGCAATTCATGATTAATTGCAGAAGACACAGATCAGCGCAGAGCGTGGCTTTGTTGCTCGGGAAGGAGGTTATGTCCAGTACCTTAAGTAGCACTGAAAAATTAGCTGGGGCTCACCAAGGGGGCGTGGCCTAACGGGGGTCTGCCTGCTGGCTCGGTAGGTTAGGCCACGCCCCCTTGGCAAGCCCGGCTCAATGGTCTACAGGCACCCCTATATATGCCTTGAGCTTGCCACTTTTTTCATTTTGCGATTGGCTAATCTAGACCTTGTGCTTGATTTTATAGCAGCCACTGAGTGGGGAGAGTGTTGTGCCCTACTACAATTCAATTCAAGCATTGTTCACCCCCGCAAGAACCCCCTGAGGTAATATGGTGATCTTAGGTGGTGGGTTCCTAGTTCATTGGTGAACGCTTTGAGACTAATTTTAGCAATAATAGCTTACTAGTATTCTTTTTCTTTTAAATTTGGACAGGTCGTGTATTGTATGTGGTTTTATCGGTTGTATACGAACTGATCGTTTTACAACTGCTCGAATGACAATTGACCCTTTCACAATTGACAGAATTGTGAAGGTCAATTGTACCAAATATGTGGGGGGAAACCCCCCACAACCCCCCACCCAATGCCAAAACCCATATATATATATATATATATTCGGTCAATTGTGAAAGGGTCAATTGTGACCCTTTAAATTCGGTCAATTGTTCATTCGAACAATTCTAAACGAACAATTTGGGTAATACCGTTTTATCTCTACCCAACTGGACGCACAATAGGAACTGGATGCACACTATTTTCTCCTGACGAAAGTTCTGTATTACAGACATTAAGAACTGAAACATGTCGAGATGAGCTATCTCTGTATAAGAACAGAGTGATAATAGAGACATCAATTGTAAAAGTGATTAATGATTGTAAAACATGATGTATCATTTTTTGCCTTCTGTCTATGCTCCAAATTGAGGTTTAGCCTATGAATTGGCTTTATATTAGAAAATTGTATTCTGATTATATCTGATTTAATATTGGTTTTATATATGTGATAAGTTTTTTTTTCACTGACCTGCCCTTTTAGTTCTATTTTCTTATATTCAATACTTTATTCTACCCAGACTAGATAGAACAGACACTACTAGCAGGTGCTTACATAGTGTCTACTGGGTTTCCTTCTCTATCTCCATACTAAAGGCACCCCTGCCAGGCAGCCTTTTGTAGTGATCAGCACCCTCTCTCCACTGGGGAGAGGGTGCTGATCTCTACATTTATTTTCTTAAGGCTTGCCTGGCAGGGGACAGCCCCTTGCCTTTTCAGCCATAATGATGGTGTTTCCCCTCACCAGCTGAAGAGGGGCAGTGTCAACACTGAGGCCGAAAAGGTGAGGCCGCTGGAAGCAGAGGCCTTTTTTTTGCAAAATCCTCACGCTTCAACTCATTCACGGGAGCTTCAAGATTTAAAAAAAAAAAGGCCTCTGCTTCCAGCGGCCTCACCTTTCTCTGCATAATGGTGGCGCTGGCCCACGGGCATCTCTTGCTTGAAGGGATACCCCGCAGGTGTGGTGCCACCATTATGGATGAATAGCATTTTTTTCTGAAGCCTGAAGCTCTCGCACAAACGCCTTGTCCTGTAGCGGCCGGAGCTGCCGGTGGAGATTAGTGAGCCCCGGCAGGGCCCCGCCTTAGAACGAGATCTCTGAGCCTGTTGGCACTCAGCCACGGCCCACTTAAAGCCCTGGTTAGGTCCCAGGCAATCTATACAAATGAACTGGGGCAATCCAGCACCTGCAAGATACCATAGTATAGTGTGACCCAGCAGCGTTACTAGCACGCCCCGGTTGAAATCCCCAGTAGGGGAGCAGTTACAAAATAAATAAATAAAGGTGTCCTTCACTGCCATCCTGGAACAGTGCTTTGAGTCCTGTAAAGTAAGAGAACAATGACTGATTTCCCCAAAAAGTAAGGGAACGTTGTTCCCTTGAGTTCCTGCCCACGTTGCCCTCGGAGCTCATGTCCAGAGCAGGCCTTTCCCCACTAAAGAATACATGAAAATAAACAGTTGCTTAATTCCTATCAAAATCAAGTTCTTTAAAAGGTTGCCTTCACGCTAGTTCCCCTCACACATCTAGTTAGTTAGGTTTTTAATCAAGCACGAGCAACGAGAACTTTTCTTGTTAACAAAGATACTAATAGAAAAAAGTCACTCAACCACTAATTGCAAAAGCAGCTCCGCGTCGTTCACTTCATTAAAGAGCACCTATCCTCGGGTGTAAAACCTGGTTTAGGAAACCCCTTCTTTTAACTGAATATATAATATTTAACCTCTGCTTTTTCTCCCCACTTGTTTCCATGGAAACCAAACTCCCCGAACACACGTTGATATATAATATTGTACCACAGAGGATGCGGAAAGCAGAATAACCACAGTTCGGATCTCTTTAGGATGCGAGTTGGGTTGAAAATATAACTAAATGCCAGGACCGGAGTAATCTCAAAGGAACAAAGCGCAATGGTGCACTGGTTCGCGCAGATATTTGCGCCTATAGCTTAAATTCGCAAAGATGAAGCGGCGCACGCAGAACAGTATTTCTGCGATAGAAGTAATGGAACGAGTCTGAAACGTGCATGCAAGCAAATACCTGTAACTGTGAGACATTCCTGCACATTACAGAAGATAGGGCCACAGGCGGAGAGTCGAGATGATACGCAATGGGCTCATAGCTGATCCAATGGGCTATGATGCAATCACAGGTCGGCTATTTCACATTATCGCCCAGACAGAGGTACCGGCCATTCAGATTGCCGCGAATGCCGACAGAAATGCACAGGGTTTGCCTGCGTTCCTCCGGGGGGAAATTGAGCCTCTTCCCTGTGTTCCATTTTTTTTCCACCGGTCCAGGACGCCATTCCCACTGACCCTGCACCAACCCCACAATACGCCCCACTGCAGCCCTATACTACGCGCCAGCTTGGCATGCAGTATAGGGGCCTCAGCTTGTGCTTTGTTTAATTAGTGCCTGTGCTAGGAAAGGGAAGAAGAGTTATGCAAATTGTGAGAGATTTGTGATGTCACGGGACTAAGTCAACAATTAGAACAAAAACAAAAAAGAACATAGTACCACTTTCCCTCCCAGACATACATTTTTGTCATTTGTAATAATAACACAAAATATGAGTCACTTCTGCGCTACCAAAGGCACACCAGAGCTTGCACCCCTCCCATGGCATCCCAGTCTTTTAGCAGTCACGTGTTATGGACCGTTTCTAAGAATCTACGTTAGACGGAAGACGTGTAGGGGGCCCATTTCAACATGATGATTGGCGAGCCACCGTTGCTTAGAGTGGGAAAAAGTCTAAGGCAGCCATGGGGTGCATACATTATAACAGACAAAAAAATACAGCCAGGAGTTAATAGTCGCTGATTATCACGAGACGGCCAGTCAGCAGGGAACTGAAACACTGAATGCCCACTGAAAATCTATGCATCCTTATTGTTGATCAAGTAACTAATTTGAAGGTAACAGTGTTGAAACTCAATGAGGTGGTAACACTTGTGTATACCCCAAGGGAAGTGAGGGCCTCAAGTGCTCCGGCAAACGCAGTTTGTGAGGCGAGTGCTGCAAAGAAGACATTTTGACCCCCAAAATGAAAGCAATATAGAAAGGAATATGTTGCTGCATTTTAAGACTGCTGACTGGCAACATGGGGGCAGTTGCTGGTGGGGCCCTGATGCTCGAGGTCCATTTCTACTGAAGAAACTGAAAGGCCCTGATGCAGTCCCTGTAAGTCGGTGATGTGATGTTATGTTATGGGCATTTATATAGTGCACGTCCACTGGAGCTGCAGGTGATTTGTTAAATTGCGCGTGCCCGTATGATGCTCATTCCATAAGGTGCCGGCCACGACCGAAAAAGCCCGCCCACCCAAGCAGGCACTCTGGAATTTCAGGCTAATTACCAGATTTGTCACTTCTGATCGTAAGGACCTCGAGGGGATGTATGACCTAAGTTTATCCTGGAGAAATTTGGCCCCAAGCCCATAGTACGCCCGGTCTACAAGACACAGGGCTTTAAACGTAATTCTTTTTGCCACCGGGAGCCAGTGAAGTGCCCGAATCCCTGGACTAATATGGGTGCCATATGGCGATCCGGTCGCCACTCTGGCGGCCATATTCTGCAATCGCTGAAGCCGCTGAATGCAATTGAATACACCCGGCTCATTGGCCACCTTACAGCCTTGATCCAAGCTATGTTTTATTCCACTGTCATTTCACACTTCTGCATTGATCGTTGCAACTTTTGTGTTTAATGGATCTTGTCACATAGGAGACCACAAAACACAAATAGCAGAAGTTAAGGTCATAGTTTTATAAGGACAAGGAAAGCGAGGACTGCCCAGTAAGTTAGGTGTAACCGAAAGAGAGACGTTCTAGAAGCAGAAACGGAGACAGGATAAGTCAAGCAATACAGTCTACCTCTGCTCTAAAAGCAGCAATGGTCCAGAGCCCAAAAGCCCAGGCCCCAGTCTAGAAAGCAAGGTTCCTTGGACATCCCTCTAAGGACAGAGTCCAGAAAAGTTACTCTCAGTCTTTCCCTGGTGGGTCTGCTTCTCTGACAAACTGGTCATCGCTTGCTGCCAATGCCTTGAATGTGGCGTCTACTGGGACAGTAACATTGAGTCCAGCAATGGTGACACTCACCCATATCCTAAGGTGTCTGATGGATCCTTGAGCAGGAGGAAGACCATGGCACTTGAAGAGGTCCACTTACTGCCCTAGGATTCTCGTGTGCTTGGATGCCCCACTTTTGTCAACTTGAGTAGAGTTCCTCCTACCTAATTGGGCGATTCTGGTAAACATTGTCTTCACCCACCCACCCACCCTGACACACCTGGTTGCTACTGTAGTGTTTTTGGGGTTATGGCTGGTGGCCTCCTCACCAACACCCTAGCCTTGGCCCCAGCTATATATCTCTAGTCTCACTCTCTCTGGGCCGACTGGAAGTACACAGTTTCAGGTAATATTATCCCCATATATATGGTCGCCGTACAAAATATCGCCAGGAAAAGGTCGTGGCGATATAATATGGGTGATCATATATATGGGGATAGGGGCAGCAGAAAAAAAAGAAGAAAAAAAAGGGTTTGGGGGTTGCGGGGGTGTCCCCCGCATGTTCCATGCAATAATGTCCCCACAAAAACGGACATTTTTTCGGCGACATTTTTGCATGGCGATATTTTTGAGGGGACATTATTACATGGAAGGAAGTACACGTAGTGCGACTCGGCCAATGAGGGAGACGTCAATTCTATTAGGAGGCCTGCAGTCCAAACTGAATGAGTCAATTACCCAATAGTCCTCAGACGCGCGTGAGTTTGCGGTATGCTCCTATGACCTTGGAGAGGAGGTCACCGCATCTCAGGGCAACTCTGGGTGATGTTTTCTGGTTGGTCTCCTGCCAGTTAAGAGCCGGGTGTACAGCTGTTTTCTCTGTGTGATGGGCCTCTCGGAGATGACGGGGTTAAATGCTGAGCTCTTGCCAATAAAGCCAATATCAATCTGTCTTTAACTTGGCAATAATGAATCTCTTGCCCTATCCTTGCATGCACAGACACAGGGCAGGGTGGCTTTTGTGGGCATGCGCACGCCTAGTCCCTGGGAAGCGCAAGACATTGAATAGCTGCTTCATCAAGGTTAAAAGCGACCTCCAGGAACCTGCAAATCAGCTCCCATCACGCCCCATAAGGCTGCCAGCACATTGCCAAGCAAGCAGTGTGCCTGGAGGCGTGCTAATGGGCACCATTACATGGTGTGGGCAAAGAGAACAATAGAGTGAATCAGAACCCTGCAGCAGACACCTGCGCCCATTTCCACATGGCATATGCTGCCAATGATAGGGCTGTGTGGACATCAATTATGGCTGGGAATGATCAGCATCTGCGTAACAGGTGGACCCGACATGCCAATGTAGCCAACGGGTATAGAGGGAGAGAGCAGGGCAGCATGAGCGATGAGCCAACGCAGCCCCAGGAAAGACCCGACATTGGCATGGAGATTTTGAGAACTCTTGCCCACAGCTCTACCAAGAACATCTGAACAACAGCACACGCTCGGCTATGTGAATATACTCTGCGGAACTACACCACCGAACTACACAGGTTCGATCCCCGGGTCCGCGCTCTGGGTAAACCTCTGGGTATTAAGCATGCTATAAATTACCTATCCTATGATATCATATCATCACCCTCAGTGGTATCCAAACCTTAGTCTGCAGGAAAAACGAAAATGAGCTAGGGGATGATAAGAAGGTGAGAAAGCAGTAAATGGAAGCTATGTACACAGGGAGGGATGCGGAAAGGGAGGAATGTTTTGTGATAGCACGGGCGAGCGCCAGTCCTGTTAGGTGGACCATGGTTCTGCAAAAGGGAAGAGGCAGGTGTGTCCTACAGCGCTGTGGGAATTGGGTAGTGTCACCAAGGCAGATTTGGAGTATTGTAAGTTAGTGCACAATGGAAGGTTGAATGCATAAGGGGCTCTAGAATGTAGTTGGACAATTCCGGAAGCGTATGGCTTATTTACCTAGGGGTCTGTATATTTTGAACCCAGGTGAAACTCATTCAGTGACTGCCAAGCTCGAGCCGGGAGTAGCATAGTCAAGGACAGACTGTGTTTGAAGGCGAATGTTGTTGGCAACAGAAGGGAAGGGAAACAATTGATAGTGTGATAATATATAACCCGCGCTCCCTGGGCACAATGTTTTTGTTAGACTTTGAAATGTCGAAGTGAGTGTTTAGGCAAAACGAGGAAGGTAAGGTGGACGGGCCTGTCCCGTCTCTGAGGAACTGGGTGGGCAGCTTTCAGATCACAAGAGGACAAACCTGAGCACCAGTGCACCCAAACATCAGCATTGAGCATCCCTACAGCCAACCAAATAAGAGAGAATGGGCATTAACCCAAAACCTGACTCACTGGCAAGCAAAGTGGTGTTCTGGAAAGCTTGTATGATATGATAGGTTATTTATGATGCGCTTAATACCCAGAGGTTTCATGGCGCGGACCCGGGAGAACCTGTGTTGCTCCGTGTCTTTTTGCTTCCAAAGCGAGCACGATGCCACTGAGCTATCCTCCGGAGACACCTGGAAATCCTTTCAAATCCTTTAAAAAAACATTCAAGAGAAGTTGTATGCAGATGTGCCATGTTCACAACGCCCCCCCCCAAAAAAATTACCATTTTGTATTGATTTGTTGCTCTCCCCATAATGTTCCTGCTAACATCATACATTTTAAACAGCACCAAGTCTCAACCACACTAGTCTCAGAGCAACCTAGGCTTGCACTTTTGTGCAAAGTGTTAAAGCACATGAAGACCACATTTGGCTCAGCAGTGGTCAGGCCATTAAGCCTTCCACAGTGCCCGGGTGGCAGTGTGAGCCCCATCGTGTTGAAATGATGCCTTTTTCTTACTGGCCTAGGCCCTGAAACAGCTGGGTTCTACTGACTGTAAAGCTGGAAGGAAATATCAGCACTTTTAAATGGAGGTGGGACTTCAACCGTGGCTGCCCTCGGAGCAAAAGCATCTTCCTGGAGGTTCCTGATGCCCGAGGCCTGCTAGGACCTTCATGGGGATGGTCCTAGCAGGGTGGGAGGCAGAATGTATGGAAGTTAATCTACATATTCCATCCTTTGTATATCCTTCTCGACCTGGGCTGCAGTTACCCTGCCTTGATAATAGAAGGCATCTTTTGAATTTAGGTCGAAACAGGTGTGTGGGGTCTGGTTACGAGATTACCTTTCCAGGTTTACTTTCTGTCTATGTGTATTTTAACATGTATTTGCGTGTCTAGGGGAGTGCTTCCTGTCACTGCTTCAAAGCGCTTGGACATTTGAGATGAAAGAAAAACGAAATAATGAAAGATCACATACTAGCGAGCATGACCTAACCAGCTAGTGTACATGTAAAGCAGCATAATGTGGCAAAACATAAACAAAGAAGCAATGGAAAAAAATGCAAGTGAAAAACGAGCAAAACTCAGGCAGATTCCAGTTAACATGCATTTTGCTTTGGGAACAAAACACATAAATCCCACCAGACTAACATTACACTGCATTTTCCTACAGCTTATACTCATGACAGGCGCAATGCGATAATGTGGCCACAATTTCCACATGCCATGCATGCTAAAAAAGAAAAACATTATGGCGGTTTATGGGAATGGGTGAATGCACCCAACATTACGGTGTAATCAGAGGTCATTAGCTGGCATCAGAGTTTACAAGTGTTATCTTGGGCAAATAGCTACCCACCATCTGCATTAACATAATGGCAAAACTAAACGAGTTTGAAGCAGGTTCCCCCATGATCCACCTTCAGAACAAAGCAAGCATCTAACTGGCAGAGGACATTTGTTCAGGTTGACCAGGCACATTGGTTAGTGGAATACTGAGGCAAATTGCAAACACGGATTTACAGGACTGTAAATGCTAGCTTTTAAATATTCCTTGGGGGAAAGGCCAACAAGGATGGGCAGTGGGGAGATGCAAAGAAGGGTGCACATTCCAACAGAGAAGCCATGCAAAGAAGGGTGCAGAAGGGTGTACACATTCCAATAGAGAAGCCATGCAAAGAAGGGTGTACACATTCCAACAGAGAAGCCATGCAAAGAAGGGTGCAGAAGGGTGTACACATTCCAACAGAGAAGCCATGCAAAGAAGGGTGTACACATTCCAACAGAGAAGCCATGCAAAGAAGGGTGCAGAAGGGTGTACACATTCCACAAGAGAAGCCATGCAAAGAAGGGTGTACACATTCCAACAGAGAAGCCATGCAAAAAAGGGTGCAGAAGGGTGTACACATTCCAACAGAGAAGCCATGCAAAGAAGGGTGTACATATTCCAACAGAGAAGCCATGCAAAAAAGGGTGCAGAAGGGTGTACACATTCCAACAGAGAAGCCATGCAAAGAAGGGTGTACACATTCCAACAGAGAAGCCATGCAAAGAAGGGTGCAAAAGGGTGCGCACATTCCACAAGGGAAGCCATGCAAAGAAGGGTGTACACATTCCAACAGAGAAGCCATGCAAAGAAGGGTGTACACATTCCAACAGAGAAGCCATGCAAAGAAGGGTGTACACATTCCAAGAGAGAAGCCATGCAAAGAAGGGTTTAGAAGGGTGTACACATTCCAACAGAGAAGCCATGCAAAGAAGGGTGCAAAGGGTGTACACATTCCAACAGAGAAGCCATGCAAAGAAGGTTGTACACATTCCAACAGAGAAGCCATGCAAAGAAGGGTGCAGAAGGGTGTACACATTCCAACAGAGAAGCCATGCAAAGAAGGGTGTACACATTCCAACAGAGAAGCCATGCAAAGAAGGGTGCAAAAGGGTGCGCACATTCCACAAGAGAAGCCATGCAAAGAAGGGTGTTCACATTCCAACAGAGAAGCCATGCAAAGAAGGGTGTACACATTCCAACAGAGAAGCCATGCAAAAAAGGGTGCAGAAGGGTGTACACATTCCAACAGAGAAGCCATGCAAAGAAGGGTGTACACATCCCAACAGAGAAGCCATGCAAAAAAGGGTGCAGAAGGGTGTACACATTCCAACAGAGAAGCCATGCAAAGAAGGGTGTACACATTCCAACAGAGAAGCCATGCAAAGAAGGGTTTAAAAGGGTGTACACATTCCAACAGAGAAGCCATGCAAAGAAGGGTGCAGAAGGGTGTACACATCCCAACAGAGAAGCCATGCAAAGAAGGGTGCAGGAGGGTGCGCACATTCCAAAAGAGAAGCTGCAGCAAAGGCATTCAGCTTCCAGTGAAAGAGAATTAAGATGGAGAGATGCTTCAGGGAAAAGGTGCATCAAAGTAAAATAACACAAATATTTTACACAAAGGGTGCTGAACGCACACAGAGACCTCTAGGCTGAAGCGGCACACAAGGGAACAGTGGAAAAGTGAACTAACGGTCTCCGAGATATGTCGAGTAGCAAAAATAATACACGGGTAAAGCTGGAGACCATGTAAAGCCTGTTTGTCAATAGCAGGCATAGAAAGGGAAACAAGTGGTAATCATGATCTGTCAAACGTCTTTCTATGTTTCCTGAACTAAATGCATATTGAACCAGCGCTCGTCCATGCGCCACGCCCTGCAGTTCTCCAAAAACCACCAAAGATTGCAGCCGCTCCCTGCGGTCATGCTACCACAATCCCTGTTGCAACATTCCCATGGTTTCTAAATTGCTGAAACACAGATGTCAGTAGAGCAGACGCAAATCCTGCTGGCGGGGGTCTCTAGTTGCTCAGTGGAAAGGGAAGGAGGCCTAGCTCTGGTTATGACTTTGCTTGCTTTCTACCTGGACAGAAGTCTTCTGTGCCCCCTAGAGGTGGGAGTGCTAAGGCAGATAATGGGCATGTTCTTTGCCAGAGAACGGATGCATGCGTTCAGCCATCTTGGATTTCAGATGAAGCACAGGATGCACACAGCGCATGAAATGGGCCGGAACATGACGGAGCAGGGTTCTGGCACAACAGGCCTTGCCACCCTCTCTGGAGCAGGGTTCTGGCACAACAGGCCTTGCCACACTGTCCCCAGACTCAGGGGCCTGCCCGTAACACTCGCACCTTTGCTTCAACAAGCAGGCGGCTTTCAGAAGACTCTGCAGCACTGCCAAATCTTCTGAAAGCGGCTCGATGAGCGTGATAAATCTACTTCAGAACAGGATACTCCCAGCGAGATCTGTCCTGAAGCCGAGTTTTCACATGCACAAGTTTTCATATGCACAAGCAACCCATATTACAACAGACAGAAACTTTCAGTACACTGGGCATGGGAAACTGAATACATAAACAGCCAAAGCCTAACATACTTGCTGTAGCTGTCCAGACTGGTATATATGTGCTGCAATGTAGAGACATTATTATAGGGTGAATAGTGTGACCAATTAAATCTGCAGAGCCCAACTTCCTGTATTCACTCAAAAGGGTTTCTTACTGAATCACAATAAGACATGTTTCAAATAAAGCATTCTGGATATGCTTATGTTACCATAATGCTCTTTGCATTTATGCAAATCGCCAGGATTGGGTTCTATGAAGAGATTCTGTACAGCATGACCTGGCCTTGGACCACACCCTTTGGACCCACCCCGCCCTCCCCCCATGGCCCTGCCCCTCCAAGGACCAGAGGGTTCCCCCAGTACATTTTTCCTATTTTCAGTACTGTATGCACAGTAACTCCAAACCAGGCTTGGAAGCAAGAGTCATAGGTCACAGGTACCATGTGTGTCTTTCTTAGCGGTTGCTATTTTATGCTGCAAGATAATTGAGCCTACAGGATCCAGAGTTTTAGATTATCTGCTAGACCCATCTCTGATCCTACAGAAGCTGGGCCATTTTTGGGGTAGGACCAAGCCTGATTTGCATATGGTCTTTCCCCTTCTGTAATGGCTTGGCAGGCTGAAAAATGATGGTCTGGAGGGTTGCCCAGATTGGTGCCAGTGGTTAGGATTGATTCAAAACCTTCCAGCCATCACCTTTTGGTTTTTGCTAAAGTCAACCCGAGTGGGACAGATATGCCAGATGTGTGTCCCTTGTCTGCTGGGCCTAGAGACCCAAGCTACTCCTCACTGATGACGCCCAATGAGGTGGAAGATTGATTGAAAACCTTCCATTTAACCCTTTTTTTGTTTGCCAGTTAAATAAACAAACATTTATAATTCTCCTTTCGTAAAGAAATGGAATCCAAATGATTGGGACCAATAATTGCCACTTACCCATTTACTAATCACAATATAGTACAAATGAATGTTACTATGAGTACTTTCAAATAAATGTTTGCACAAACAGGCCACCATTCTTTTGCCAACTGGGGAGGGAAAATACATCTAATTGAATTTTCGAGAAGGTGAAAGAAGAGCAACAAAGTAAGATCTTTAGCTTTTATCCCCCAAAATGAATGGCACGTGTTAACTAGGTTTTATTTAATTTGTTGTTATTCCATAAATAGGCTGGATTATAAAGTCAAATAATTTCAGGAAAAATACTCAGGGATCAAAAGTGCATACTTAAGAAAACAAAAATATTCACTTTTGTAATGCCTTAAAGTGAAATTCTCAACCATCCTCAATTTTAGATGTTTCATAGTTCATTTACTGTATTTCGAGGGCAAACAACAGCCTTCACAAAAGTAGTATGTGCCCATCTTTCCCGATTGATGCAACCATGCCAAGCTTGAGCAGTGCCCATCTGTCCCGATTGATGCAACCATGCCAAGCTTGAGACTGATGCAAGTGCAACCGGCTTGAGCACCATCTATTCAAATTGATGCTGTTGAGTACACTCGATCACTCTTGAGTGATGCGGGTCCAACCACTTTCGGCACTTCCCACATCACAATATTGATATAATTCAAGCTATCCTGAGAACTACTCATCTTTCTATATTGATGTAGTTCAGGCCATTTTGAACACTAGCCGTCACTCCTGAGTGATGATGCTGTTTCAGCCCATTGCAAGAACAAGTGTGTCTCCGTAATAATTAATCTCAGACACCCAACATGAGCAATACTTGTGGTTCATACCCGATGTTGTTCAGTCTCGAACTAGATTGCCTGCCACCTTTAAGGGCAGTCTACTCCTCTTCTTGCTCTACAAACCTCCGTTCTGTCCCTCCGTCATAATATCTCTTCTTTTGGTTTTTCATGCCACCTTTATGTTGATGACACCCCAATCGTGTTCAACTTCTTCTCCAATAGGAAAGACCTTAATGAATGCTCTAGACCTCAGCAAACTGGAGTCGCGCCACAGCCTCCTCCTAGTGAGCCTCTTCCAATGTGTACTTATTTGAGCTTACAAATCGCTTTCACCAAAGCGCTGCACAATTGAATTACAAGAAATACAATTCGTGAGAAGGGATGCAGGAAGAAAAAAAGTACAATTTAGTTCGCGAGAGTAGAGGAGATGGGCTTTAAGGTGGGTGCGGCATAGATGCGGCGAGGGAGAAGAGCAAATGGTGAGAGGGAGAGAGTTCCAACGTTTAGGTGCGAGAAAGAGAGGAAACGAGAAGAGGCACAAGGAGGAGAAGGAACAGCAATGAGGAATGGAGACTGTGGCTGCAGCGTGCGAGAGGGGGTGTAGAGAGAAATGGGAGAACAGAAGTAGTCAGGAGCAAGACCATGAAGGCACTTCTAACTGCTTGAAAATGCCCTAAATATTGCAGCTATACCCTAACCCGCGAGTTCTACAGAGGTTGGGAAGATTGACATAGTGTAAAACAGATCCCTCTAATAACAATACCCTCATTTACAAATCCATTTCCACACCGTCTGGTCCTTATAGACTCCTTCTGTCTCTGATAGTCCATGCACTGATCATAAAACATACAACCAAAGCCAACCATGACTAATTCACTATGTATATCCTATTTCCTCCTCTGGCCCTGCGTGCCATCATCTGAACGCTCTCTTCTTGACATTAAAACCCCCGTCCTTCCTGAACACCACTCAATTGGTCCACCAAAACCACTCTCTCTGACTCTATACTCCAACTCCCCCGGTCCTGGGCAACGAGCACAATGTCGACAAATAACAACATGACGACTGAGACCAATAACTGATCTACCTTTGTGTATCACCCCTTTATCATCTGCCGTCCTTTCTACATTCTGGCCTTGAAAACTGCTATGTGCAAGTTTAGAAGAAACCTCTGATCAGCATGTTTGCTTTAGATTCCGATGAAATGAAAGCATGCTAACGCCCCGCCCACTGCATTGTCAAGCACTGCTCAGATGTAAACAAGAGGCGTAACGTAACACACCTCGAATCTTTTGTTGTTTTCACTGTAGTTATGTTTTTTGAATCCTTGACTCCATCGTTTGTTTTTCGACAGCCCTACAAGATTGAGCACACGCACACATAAACAAGCACGGGTATTGCTTAGGAATTGTAACCTGGTTGATAAAGGACACGATTCCAGGAATAACTATTACGTTACAACTCAAAGAAACACACCAACAGACATTAGCACACAGAGTAACAGTTACAGTAATTGTGAAGAGTTACTGCCTTGCTCTTCCGGTACTAAAGGAGTGCCTGAAGCCATTGTCATGCCTTCTTGCCGCTCCTGTCCGGTCACCATAAGCATCCTGGAAACCAGTGTCCACAAGCCGTGGAACACTGCAGTCCTCTGCACTCCTGAGTTGAATGTAAACCTAGCAATTATTATTTATTTTTGATTCCTTAAATAAAATATTCACTCAAACAATTTTTAGTAAAACAGTTTCTTATGATGAATTATTATTTTAGGAAAAAACAAGCAATATGTATGTTCAGCACAACAGGATTACAATTTGTAGAATCCAGTGGATCTTTGCTCTACATGTTTCCCTTCCTCAGGAGGGAATGTCCCTTCCTCAGGAGCTCAACATTCCAAAATGTAGTGTCCATCAACTTTTACGATATTCAAGAGTACAGCATCTTTAGTATGTTCTATTCAACTAGTCATCCAGGCTTACACTTAATATAACATTTTATCTGTCATGACTAGTCAATCATAATTCACCTGATGTGTACTGTTCAACATCGTAAAATGGCTGCCCCTAATTGGCTCACGAGAGCTTTCTCTGGGGTTTAGGGATGAGGCCAAGGCTTTAATTGGCCCGTGTGTCCCCTTAGAATGCACTACCCATCTCCTGTTTTTCAGAGGATTGCCAGTGAAGGACACAGTGCCTCGGCTCCCTTAGCACGTGAAACATTTACTGATGAAACTTTTACAAGCCTCTTTAATCCTAAGTGTGAAATTAATGTTTGTCGTCATTAAAATTGCACCTTTGCATCACTCTCAAATGAAAACTCTACCAGTAGACACCAGATTATCATTACAATTGTTCTTTTATAACGCGCTTAATACCAGAGATTGGTTTCTTAGCGCTGGATCGGGATTCGAACCTGTGTTGCGCTGCGTTGTGTTTCTTCCAAGACAATCACTTTGCCCCTGAGTTGTCGCCCCTCCCCAGGATTGGTAATATTGGCGAATAGCAGGGGTTTTGCTAGGTTTGGATAAGACCCGGGGCTACGCTGATGCCGGAACTGTCGGGACTGGGGGCTAGCTAGCCTTTTGGTTGTAGCTCCTGAGATTCTATCCGGGGCTACAACCAAAAGACCAGGGGCTATAGCCCCCTTAGCCACCCCCTAGCAACGCCTCTGGCGAATAGTAATATTGTATCATTTGCATGTGGAAACACTGCGGGTAAAGGTTGAACTGGCAATAATGAATAACGCAGGAACTTGAGTCTTGGAGAGAACTTCTCTGGGCTTTTAAAGTGTGTTTTTTCTATCACAGGGCCTTCAGCAAAAGCAACAAGGTGGGTTTTACACGTATGTTGTTCACAAAGCTGAATAGTGGAGTGTCTGCATGTTTCTTTGTTTTCTCTCAGGAGATGTGGGTCTGGCTATTGTGAGTTTCAGGCTCTCTAGCGTGGGGCGGGTCTGTAAAGACTCTTCCTGTGACTGTCCCATACCATGTCAAGGGGGCTAAGGGAGGGTGATTAGGAGATGTTCTGGGTCACCCCTATGGAAGTCTCCAGAACAGGCAGTTGACTTCATCACAGAGCTAATGCTCGGCACTATATTGTGGCTCACTGGTGCCCAGCTCCGTCTCATTGTGCCCACCCACAGCTCCTTGATGCTTTGCCCTGGAACACCGAGGATGCTTTGCTCTGCATCAGGGCCACTGCATCCAATTGATGGATTTTGTATGGGTGCCTCGTCAGTCGCCTGACCACAGCTATAACATTTTAGGGGTCATGGTTATCGGGCTAAGGTGCACGTCCAAGAAGCTATCGAGGGAGCCTCTGTGCAGGGTAAGAAATGAGCCAATTGAAAGAGCTGCCGGAAGGACCAAAAACTGTTTCAATAAATTGAGGACCCAAACATGATTCCAACTCCAAAACTAGACACACTAATACCTGGTCTTATACACCGGTAAGAACCAATGAGGGGAAGATAGGTAGAGTTGTAACGGGGGGTTGGCTTGAATTCAAATATAAAATGCGGGGACAACAAGGAAGAGCGGCCGATCAATAGAATTCTTCCCGAGAGCCCCTTGATAGGTGAATAAGGCTCTAATTACTAGTGAGACTGTCTAAAAAGAGTCTTCAATTAAAAAACACGTTCTGCATATATGGTCTTCTTCCCAGTCAGTCACTGTTTTTGTGTTTCCTCCAACTCACAAATATACACAACAGGCAGACTATCTACATACCCAAGAATAGACTGTCAGACAAACACGTACACAGTAATCAACAGAGTGGCATACAAATCTATAAAGGCCGTAACTAGGTAGTAATGCACATAAACTACCCGTCAAACTAAATGATGCCTTATAGAGCATACTTAGATTTAAAGAACATACGCAAAAGCACCGGAAAAGCTTTAAAGTATATATCTGTTTTGGAAGCACGAATAATACAATTGTCCATATCATTTGTTTGAATGGTAAAAACCATCCGCCCAAAAGACACATTTTGGTTCCCTCAAAATCACATTCCTTTTCCCTTTGATTCTGTACACGCAGTTGGTGTGACGAACCCCGGTATCCGGCATGAATAATTATAAAATGCATGCAGAACAGAAGAGCCTGGGAGAACAGTTGTACTTGCCCAGCATAACACATTTGGCACATACACAAAAACGCAAGTTTTCCTCTCATGGACTGAGGGGGTTTCCATGTCTCTTGGAAGAAATCAATGACCTTGCTTCTATTTCCAAATCCTCCACTATTCTACGGTTGCGTCTGGTCACGTATAGCGATTCCCAAAAAAGGAGAAAAATGGTTCTTTGTAGTACTTTGGGCGCCGAAACTCATGAAAGAAGTCCGAAATGGCTCCAACATAGCTCAGAAAATGGCCTCAAATAACATGGACCCTCTCCATAACCATCCGGAAATATCCTGAAGAAGTACCATGAATTCAAATATTAATACAATAATCCAGAAATGCTATATCATTATCGTGTCACATCACGATTTGCGAACTATCTTGAGATCAGACAATGAGCGTGGTGTAAGTGAACATTGTTCTGGGTCCCAGACAACTGCAGATTCAGATTCGTGCCACAAGATATTGAGGTGACATACACCTTGGCAGCAGGCAGACCCTGCCGGTAAAGGCCCGTTGCCCAAGTTAAGGGACGGAGTGAAGAGAGGGTGGTTTAGCAGGAGGGGGGCGTGCCAATACCGGAGGATCAGCCAGCCGCTGAGGTGTTTTTCTCCAGTAGCACACATGTAGTTTCCTACTCTGGTGCTAAGGGTGATAAAAAAAAACATCTTTTGGTGCAGCTCTGCGCCATAGTTTCTAAAGTTTGTTTTCTATGTTGATGACCTTGACGTCATTAACAAGGAAATGGACTTTAGAAACTACTGTGTGGCAACGCTGCACAACACAAGTTCCGTTTTCTTTCTTTTTTTTTTATTAAACACCCTTCGTACCGATATAAGAAACTATACGGGTGCCAAGAAATTAATGGGGAGTGGAGAACAGAGGGGAGCGCCTGATAACAGCATTCAGGCTGCTTGGAATGCAGACTTCTACCAGAGAATACAGCCATTGTTCCAAGCTTCCCGATACGCCAGCACCCCCTTCCAGGGTGCTAATAGTCACGAGTGCTTAAGACTGTTGCCCAACAGTGCCGCAGCAAGCCATGCTCATTGTGTAATATTGGTGCACAGCGAGGATCAAGATGGAGATCTTAAGCAACAACAGCAGAAATATTCAAGTGATCAACAGGAGCAGTCCCCGTAAGAGATCGGCTCTGCAGTAAGAACTTGCTTGCTCAGATTACCCGCTGGTACAAAACCTGGAGTGCGAAGTAAGGGTGTAAGAAAGCACGGGGCGTGGCTTGGCAGCAATGGAATAGGCTGCTCTCTTCGTGTGCTTCTGGATCCGGCAACTGATCTGGACGAGCGCATGCCTTCAAACCGTCTATTACAGCAAGAAGTGTAGCAAGAAGAAATAAGAAAGCAAGCTGAACCTGATGCACGTTCCTGCGTGCAGATCAAGTGGAATTTACACGAGTTATGACACTTTGTAGCCTCCGACGGCTGATGCGGGGCCGACTGAAAGATGGCGGCGGGATCCAAACAAAGGAACCTCTGGAAACGCAGACTGAGCCCAAAGTGAAGATCACTATAGTGGGAGAACAGGAGCGTATTCCTAAGAGCGAACCATGGCTGGTACACCCAGCAAAGAAGCGGAGTGAGCGACCGTGTGTCGTGGCCCATGCTGAAACATCTGGGTCACGGTGAATGCAAAGCGTGACCCCGCAGGTGGCAGCGAACAGAGACCGAGACCCAGTATAAGTGCGAGCAGAATCGCAAGGTGAAGCTCAGGGCCCCCGAGGCACGGATGCTAAGTGCCCAGGAATTGGGCTGAATACAGCGCCCATATGCGCTGTAATAAGATGCTGCACACAACAAGACTGAGGGGCCGTGCACATTAAATAGGAATACGAAAGCGCATGTGAAAAGGACGCACGGCTGCAGCAGGATCGTGTAAAATGGACATGAATCACGAAACGTCGTAGCCTCCGATAGATGATGCTGGCCTGATAGCAAGATGGCGGCAGAATCTAAACAAAAGAGCCTCCGGATGCGCGAACAGAGCCTATTGTAAGGATAGCTGCAGCAGGGGAACGAGCGTGTGTACCAAAGGATGGACGAAGGCTGGCACACCCAGCAGTGAAGCGGAGTGAGCGGCCGAACGTCGCTGCCTGTGCCGGAGCACCCGGGACCCAGTGGAGGCCAGAGGTGACCCCGCGGGCAGTGGTGAACGAGGGACGAAACCCTGCGGAAGTGCGAGTATGGCCGCGCTGTGAAGCCCGAGGCCCCCAAAGCATGGACGCCAAGCGCCCAGGAATTGGGCTGAATCCAGCGGCCACATGCGCCGCAAGTAGATGATGCACCTGGGAGGCATGAACTGCAGTACACAAGCGCACACGAAAAGAACGCGCGGCCACAGAAGGTAAAGACGAGCCGTACAGGAAACGCAGAGAAACTCTGGAGGACTGTATCACTAAGTGAATGCAAAGTAGCAAGTACAACACTATTGCCCAACAATACTGTACTAATAAAGACGAACACAAACAAACATAGCCCTCTTATATAAGGATATCATGTAACACAAGTGCAACTCCACCCCTGCAGCCAATGGGCATTGTATAGACACGGCAGCAAACTCTGACTGAGGACCACAAGAAATAGAAACAGGGTGCGGGGCACCTATCGGGAGCACATGAAAATTGCCCTTGCCCAAGGAACCGGTGTCACACCCAGGGACACCATAAAGTAGTCACGAAAACACGTGTACACCACAGCGCAGCTGTGCACAATGGTATAGCGCCTTGAGAACACTGGCAAAGACTGGGCACAGAATTGCAGACCAGTAAAGACCCCACAGGGACAGTGGAACCAGACAGTAGCTCGGGGCACACAGACAGAACCTGGGCGCAAAGGAGGTGCACCCCCGTAAAGGAACGAAGCCGGGGGCAACTGAAGAGGTGAAGAGAAGGGGAGGGACAACCTTGATGTGGTGCAAAAGACCCCGCAAATGCTCTCAGGTCAGCTGAACTGGTGCTGGGCTCATCCTCCTCCAAACCAATGCACCAGCCCTAGGTGGGGCCCAGACACGCTTAGAGCGCCAATAAGCGCGCCGCTTGGGCGTGGGAGGCGCGCATAGTATACAAGGAGGTGAGGCCCAGAGGCGACTGCGCCAAGGCAGAAACACAGTGTAACACTGAAACCCCCACGGAACAACTAAGCGCACCAAAGTTGAGAAGCTGTGGGATCAGAACACCAGGCTATGCATATAGTAGTCCTGCACACCAAAGAATAAGCGCACACTGCAGACAGGGCCACAGGGAGCCCTGCACCTTCGAAGCTAAGGCTGAGGGCCAGCACAAGCACCAATACACTACGGCCACGTCAGCAGCATGTGCAACATACGGACAGGACTTGGAACGTTGGGTGCAATGGCTCTCAAGGGAGGTAAAGGTAAAGGCAAGCAGCCAACAATGGATCATTTTACCAAAACACAGCAAGTCCCGACCACGCCTGCACAAGCCACGGCCAACACACCGGAAGAGATGACCATGCAGAGAGATGGCCACCAGATCCTGGCAGCCATTACGGAACTGAAATCCTCGTGGGGAGCCGCAATGGCAGACCTCAAAGCGGCATTGGAAACCAAGATAGATGCTGTAGGGATAGAGGTCAACCTTCTCAGACAGGATATAAGAGCATTAGCGGACCGAACGAGTGGCTTAGAGAGGGCTGTAAAAACTAACACTGATGTTACCATCACCAACGCCAAAGAGGTCCACATATTGAAGCAACAAATGTCGAACCTGGAAAACAGAGCTGAGGAGGCCGAAGGTCGAGCAAGATGCAATAACATACGCGTGGTGGGCCTACCGGAGGGAGAAGAAGGCCAGGACCCTACGGACTACGTGGAAAACAGGAAATAGGAGCAGGCCAGCTCTCCCAGGGGTTTGCAATAGAGCGAGCGCGCAGGGTCCTGCTGAGAAGGCCTCAACTTGGGGCCCCACCCCGAACTATAATAGCAAAGATACTGAAATACAGAGACAGGGAAAAGATCTTGGAATTTTTTCGGAAAGGAGGAACAAAAACGCAAGCGTCAGCGACTGTCACGGAATATCCTGATTATACCATGCTGGTATAGAGGCAACGGTACAGCTATGTGGCGGTGAAAAGAAGGTTGCGGACCGCCTGATTCAAATACATGCTTTTGTACCCTGCAAAACTAAAGATCATACACAAAGGGAAAGTACACTTCATTGAAACCCCTGAGGAGGCGACAGACTGGCTGGATACCCAGGGATGCCCAGAGTCTGGAGACTGCCAAGAACGAGAAGGACATGATAAGTGACGCGACACCATGCTTGATATTGCAGGGGGCGAGGGGGAGAAGCTACAGTAGATACAAGCAATGGGGGTACTGAGCGCGCTAAGGAGGTGTGGATGCTAATTAATTGATAAACGCAGCGTGCAAATTTGTTGGACTGGAATATAGAATTGCATATTGAAACTATGAGCTATAAATGCGCTGCGAATAACAGTCAAAATAGGAGACACAGGATCAAGATGACCAACCCCTAGTAGTTATTGAGACGCCAGTAGGGCGTTATTTCCCTGCTGTGCCCCGAGCACTGGTGAAGGCAAAAAAACGGGCAAGATGCGGGGGTGCCTGAGATCCAGGGATGGAGCTGGGCAACAGTTGGGATGAGGGAGGGAAAGTTGGGAATTGAGTTGGGGCAGGGAAGGGAGGGGGGGGGGATGGAAAGGAGGGGGGAGGTAAGGGAGGCGGGGAGGTTTGGAAAGATGAAGTGTTAATAGTTGAGGGTAGTTTTTGTTGGGGTACGAGCTTATATGCGCCAGCACTAGCATACTGGTCAGGAGTCGGGGACGCACGAAAGGAGGCGGGGATAGGCTAGAACATGGGGGACCGTAAGCTAATTTCTTGGAATGTCAGGGGGCTCAATAGCTACCTAAAAAGGAATAAGATCATGATGTACCTAAGAAGGCAAAAAATAGATGTAGCTCTTCTACAGGAGACCCACCTCACAAAAGAAAAATTAGAGAAGATCCAGAAAAAGTGGGGAGGGACTGTCATCGGGGCAACATATTCGGCATATGCCAGGGGAATGATTACGTGGTTAGCACCACATGTCCCATTTCAAATACTGCAATCCACAATCGAAGCGGATGGGAGGTTGGTGGCTATACGGGGGCTGCTGGAAAATAGAGAAATAAGTATCATTAACACATACGCCCCAAACCAAGACACAGTCACATATTTCAAGAACCTACACAGCAAGTTAAGCCTGCATATGGGGGAGGCGGTGATCTGGGGCAGAGATTTTAATTGCACATTAAACCCGAAGGTAGACAGGTCGGATAATAAACAAGAAAGGCCCAGCCCTGCAGGCCTTATTAACGGATTTTCGATTAGAAGATATATGGAGGGTGCGCCACCGACAAGACAGACAATATTCGCACTAATCTGCCCGCATAACCTGCATACGAGATTAGACTACTTATTCACCACGCAGGAAGTAGTAGCAGAAGTACTACAGATGGAATACAAAGCAAGGGTCCTATCGGATCACTCGCCATTGGTCATAATATGGCAATACCGCCCCCCAAGAGCCAGGATACCAATTTGGCGTCTCAGAGCTGAAGCACTTAAAGATGTAAAGTTTAGGGAGGTCCTAAGAGAAGAAATTGTAAGTTACTGTGAGTCTAACACTGGGAGCGTGGAGTCGGTTGGCACGCTATGGGAAGCATTTAAGGTGGTGGTGCGAGGGGTGGCAATGGCCAAATCCAAAGGGCTGCAGGGAGGTATACTAAGGGAACTACAGAAGGCCGAAACTAAACTAGAGAGAACTTTGAGCAGGGGGGGCAGCACAAAAGAGGATGCCGAAACCATAAGCCAACTGCAACAGGAATGTGCAGAACACTGGGATAGACTATGCAACCTTGCGGCCTGACCCACTATGGGATAGGCCCAGGGTACCTTAAATGGGTCAAACTACTGTATAGCGCCCCGCTAGCCAGAGTCGAAATGGGAGCCATCATATCCGAGAGATGGCAACTGAGCAGGGGTACGAGACAAGTAGGCCCTTGGTCTCCAATGCTGTATATCTTTGCACTGGAACCTCTGGCGATATAACTGAGGCAGCATTATGAGGTAATATGGATTGGAACAAAAGGGGAATCTAATCTCGCTATACGCAGATGACATGCTGTTATACTTACGATACCCTGAAGAAAATCTCCAATATTTTCTGGAAGTGATGGAGCGATTTGCGTCGCTATCGGGTATAGCAGTGAATCCCAGGAAATCATGCATATTTCCATTGGGGACGTATATAGGGGTCCCATGTGATAATTACCGGTATTGCAAGTACCATGGGAGCCAAAAACGTTTAGATACTTGGGGATAGACATCCATCATACGGTGGAGGCGGAACACCAGAATAACACTGAGAAAGCGATACAGAAAATAGAAAATAGCATGAGGTTCTGGTCCAAGCTCCCCCAGGCAATGATGGGTAGGGGGGCGCTGCTGAAGATGGTAGTATTGCCGAGACCATTACATTTTTTTGTTAACATGCAATGCCTGATACCAAGGCGATTCTTCCTGAAGCTACAGGGCATATGTAGGGAGTTCCTATGGCATGGGACAAGGAATAGAATTGATCTGTGGAAATTGCAGAATACACATGACAAAGGGGGCATAAAGCTGCCGAATTATGAAATGTATTACTTACCAAATCAACTGCAATATGTGGCCAAATGGCTATCGGAAGACCACACCTCAGAATGGAGATTGCTGCGACTAGAAAGCGCCCCGTTCTTCCTAAAGGAAATAATATGGTTACCTAAAGCAGTGATAAAAGAGCACTCAAAGATGCTAGCACTGGGGTGGGAGATATGGCGAAAAGCTTGTCAGGTCATGGAGAACAAATACCGCTGGTTGCATTGACGGGAAGGGATGAGCAACTAATGAAGACAATCAGGAGACACTGGGAGCCGATCGAAATTGCAACAATGGGAGATATGTGGCAGGGAGGGGAAATAAAGGCTTTCAGCTGGCTTGTAGAGGAAACAGGGTTGCATGAGGGGCAGTATATCACATAGAACAGAATGATACGGGGGATCAAAGAAACATGGTCAAAGATAATATTAGAAGAGCAACCTGATGGCACCACTGTTACGATATATGATATCGCAGAGGGAGGGCACGAGATATCTAGGCTATATGATCTTTTGATGACCAAAGTGGGGGAGGAGGTGACACAATTGAGACAGGACTGGGAAGAAGAGGTGGGGATACCAATGAGCGACGGGATGTGGGAGCAAGCACAAGAGTACCATAAAAAAGTATCTAGAAATGCTAGGCTACAGCAAATACAGCTATATATTACCCACAGAGCATATAAACCCCCCCCCCTCAAAAATGCGGAACGGCAAACATGTCCCAAATGCGGGGAAGACAATGCAGGAATGACAAATATGTTCTGGGCATGCCCGGAAATTGTGACATCTTGGGAGGAAATAGCCCACCGGCACGAAGAGAAGGGGATTAAATTAAATGTTGAATCAGCGTGGGCATGTTTGCTGGGAGGATTCCCTAGGCCACTCCAATCAAAACATGTGAGCAAATTAAATGATTTGGCGTATATACTCGCCAAACACAGAATAGCTATGGGATGGAAAGCATGTAATAGACCTAGAATAGAAGCCTGGTGGGGTGACCTATGAAAATGGACCGAGGCTGAAACAGCAATATGGCATGAAACCGGAAATAGAGGGGGAGAGGAAGAATCAGAAACCCAGACAGCCTGGAAGCACCTAGTGGCTACGCTATATGGACCTGCCCACGAATGGTCTAGTGACCAAGACTCAGAAGATGATATAGAAAGAGAAATCCCTGTAACAGAATCAGGTGCAGTGCGAGAGGCGAAGTAGGCTCGGATGAGGGTGGGAGGGGCAGGCAGCAGACTAAATGTAAATATTGAAATGTTATAATGTGTGTTGTGAGTTTGCTGCACCTTGTTTGATTGTAATAAAACAATACCAAAAACAAAGGATGTAAGAAAGCACTGCAGTTGCAGAGGGCGGTCTACAGGGATCTTTTTCCTCACTGCCCACCCTGCAAGGAAAGGAACTCTGCATTACCTGGCTTTTTGAAACCAGTGTTGCGCCAAAATGTTCATTAGCAGGGACACAGGTTTGCCACATGGCCAACAAGTAATGGAGTGTAGCATGTGGCGCCAGGGGGCCACTCCGGTGGTGATAGTGCATGGTACAAATATCCTTTAACATTAACATGTGTACCCCTTAGTCCCGAGAAAGGCACCCTACCTGTGCCTCTATCCATGCAGCGTTTAAGGAGGATCTCACAAACGTTCTTTGTATAGTTTTCCTCACTTGGGATCAGACTGTGGTATCGGATCTCAGGCAGGGTATGGCATCTCAGGCAGGATGGCATCTCAGGCAGGTTTGTGGCATCTCAGGCAGGGTGTGGCATCTCAGGCAGAATGGCATCTAAGCCAGGGTGTAGCATCTCGGCCAGGGTGTGGCACCCTCATCTCAGGCAGGGTGTGGCATCTCAGGCACGGTGTGGCATCTCACGCAGGGTATCGGCTCTCTGCCAGGGTATGGGATCTCGGGCAGGGTATTGGCATCTCGGGCAGGGTGTGGCATCTCATTCAGGGTATTGGCTCTCTGCCAGGGTATGGGAAGGGTATGGGATCTCGGGCAGGGTATTGGCATCTCGGGCAGGGTGTGGCATCCGGCATAAGCAGCGAAACGGGCTCACGCCCAGACTTGCAAAACGCCTGTGCTATGATGGCAGGAATTATCTGAAATCCTACAACTGGCCCGCCTGTGAGACTACCAGCAATACCGTTAATGGGACATGAAAGCAGACAGACTCCAGTAAAGATCACTCCAGCTTCTAACTGCTGGAATAATAGATGTGGTCATTACCAAACCTAATAGGACCCCATTTATTGACCTCTGAAAGAAGAGACGCTACGCCCGCCAGACCCAGATTTAAGCCTTTGAAGCAGGTGGTTCGCAGTACTCCACAAACTGAATTTTCTTATGGCACATGTTCCAATAAGAAATAGGTATTTATATTGGGCTTCATGTCAGACTTCAGCCTCTAAGTGTGGAACCGGGCATCACACCCATGTTGCTTGGCATGGTCTTTTTTCCAAGACGAGCGTGATGCCCCCGAGCTATCCTCCCGGCCACTACTGCCCTCAATTGGCGTAATGTTCCATTATGGCATTTCCGATGCAGGATGCAACTGCAGTTAGGTGCCCTTGCCCTTCTCATATACCTCCTGCTGCTGTACATCGAACAGCGAGTATATGATGGGCAGTGCAGCCACCTGCACAGGGCCATGGTGCTATAATAAAACACACATGCCCCCAACTTATGCCACACCCTTTCTCCTTCGCTGTTCTCCCATAGAGGTCAATGCCTCGCAATACACACGGAACAACTGTCGCTTCAAGCATGAATTCATTAAAGAGGCAGAACAGCACATACTGCTTCAAATGGGCCTTCATTGAGCTAGGTTCCATTAAACTGCTCATTTGGATGTATACCACACTTTCACCAAAGCGCCTTAAAGCAATGAAACAGTGCAGTAAACAATACAAATGCAGAGTTGGCAGTATCCGCCAATGGTTCAGGGAGAAGAGAGAGGAGACAGAAGGTGAGACTTTAGACAAGTGTGAAAGATGTGCTAAGTAGAGGGAGAACGAATATCCAGGGGAGAGAGTTCCAGTGAAGCGGGGCAAGAAGAGCGAAAGAGCAAAATAAAATAAAGAAAGCTAGAGAAAGAATATCCAGGGGAGAGAGTTCCAGTGAAGGGGGCAAGAAGAGCGAAAGAGCAAAATAAAATAAAGAAAGCTAGAGAAAGAATATTCAGGAGAGAGAGTTCCAGTGAAGTGGGGCAAGAAGAGCGAAAGAGCAAAATAAAATAAAGAAAGCTAGAGAAAGAATATCCAGGGGAGAGAGTTCCAGTGAAGGGGGCAAGAAGAGCGAAAGAGCAAAATAAAATAAAGAAAGCTAGAGAAAGAATATTCAGGAGAGAGAGTTCCAGTGAAGTGGGGCAAGAAGAGCGAAAGAGCAAAATAAAATAAAGAAAGCTAGAGAAAGAATATCCAGGAGAGAGAGTACCGGTGAAGTGGGGCAAGAAGAGCGAAAGAGCAAAATAAAATAAAGAAAGCTAGAGAAAGAATATCCAGGGGAGAGAGTTCCAGTGAAGGGGGCAAGAAGAGCGAAAGAGCAAAATAAAATAAAGAAAGCTAGAGAAAGAATATTCAGGAGAGAGAGTTCCAGTGAAGTGGGGCAAGAAGAGCGAAAGAGCAAAATAAAATAAAGAAAGCTAGAGAAAGAATATCCAGGGGAGAGAGTTCCAGTGAAGGGGGCAAGAAGAGCGAAAGAGCAAAATAAAATAAAGAAAGCTAGAGAAAGAATATTCAGGAGAGAGAGTTCCAGTGAAGTTGGGCAAGAAGAGCGAAAGAGCAAAATAAAATAAAGAAAGCTAGAGAAAGAATATCCAGGGGAGAGAGTTCCAGTGAAGCGGGGCAAGAAGAGCGAAAGAGCAAAATAAAATAAAGAAAGCTAGAGAAAGAATATCCAGGAGAGAGAGTACCGGTGAAGTGGGGCAAGAAGAGCGAAAGAGTGAGTAAGCGCGCTGGCCTTAACGGACAACACGCCAAAAGGCAGACTCGAAACGAAGAGTGCACATGGGGGAATAGAAGGAGACTAAAGATGCCATGTAGGAAGGAGCAAGAGTGAAGACATTTGAAAAACAATAGAAAGGTAGTGAAACTGAACACAAGATTCAAGTGGCAAGATAGAAACTGTTAGAATCGAAGAGGAGATCAAGGCCATGGGAGAGAGACCGAAGAGAAGCCGAATGGTAGAGTTGTAAATAACACGAAGAGGGGTGAGACAATAAGCAGGGAGACCAACCAGGAGGGACGAACCGTGGTCGATACATGAAAAAATTAAAGCAGAGATGAGAAGTTTGATAGCGTGAAAAGAGAGGAAGGGGCGAGCACAGTGGAGATTAAGGAGAACAAAGCGAAAGTTACGATAAAGAAAAAGAGAGAGAGGAGTCAAATACAACAACAACTTGCCGAGCAAAAAAGAGAGACAGGAGAGGTGAAAGATAGGATTGAAAGGAAGAGGCAGGGAAAAGCAGAACTTCCATTTTAGGGTTAAGGTGAAGGAAATGGGAACGCATCCAAGATTGAATGCAAGGAGGGCAGGCAGAGACTTGAGAGTGCAACGTGTCAGAGAACTCGGCAAAAGAAAAGAAGATTTGGGCATCATCGGTGTAAAAGTGACAAGAGAGATTGAAACCAGAGATAAGTGAAGAAAGAGGTATGGTGTGAAGTGAAAATAAAAGTGGACCAAGAACAGACTGTCCTTGAGGGACACTGTATAGAAGTGAGAGAGGAGGAGAGAGTTGGCCAGCACAAGACACAGAGTAGGACCGACTAGAGAGGTACGATTTAAACCACGCGAGAGGGGAACCAGGGAAACCCAAGGAAGAAAAAGATGAAAGTAAAGTAGGAGGATCCACAGTGTCAAACACAGCAGAAATATCTAGCAGGATTAGAATAGAGGAGCACTTGTTGTGGCGGCCAGAAAGAAGATTTAGAGAAATGCAAGAGGGCTGTTATGGTGGAATGTGCTGGTTGAAAGCCAGATTGAAGAGGAGGAAGAAGAGAGTGAAGATGAAGATCGGAGGAAAGTTGAGAATAGACCATTCGCTTCAAGGGCTTAGACAAAAAGGCAAGAAGAGAGATGGGGCAGAAATTAGCAGGAGTGGGGGGGAGTCAAGAGAAGGTTTTTTCAAGATGGGGATGACAGTAGCATGTTTAAAAGAGGCAGGGAAGACAGAAGATGAAAAAGATGGATTAAAGAGGATAGTAAGATAAGGGAGGATCTGCAAATAGACCAGAGGGATAAGCGGGGAGGGAAGAGAGTCGAATGGAGAGGCTGTAGGATGGGGAAAGAAAATGAGCCGTGTCAAGTGTCAGTGAGAGGGGAGAAGACAGAAAAAGTAGGGGAAGGGGGGGCAAAAAAGAGTGATGATGCCGAGGAGAACATAAGACCTAAAAAGGATCTGGAGATGTGTGAAGAGGGGCAGTAAAGGGGAAAAAGATGGTAGGAATCAATGAGAGGGAGAAAAACGTAGGCAGAATGGATAGAGTTAAGCTGCAGGTTAACGTCTCCTAGTAGAAAGAGCACTACAGACAGACCTTATTATGATCTGGTTGTCTTGAAAGAATAGTTACTAGGTGAACCAAACTGAAACACTAATCAATAGCTCTATTCATGAACTTCGATTCCATTTCATTTCTGGGGAGATATTATGTCAGTTTTGTAAAAATGTGTATCATTATGTAGAGGTGGATAGCTCAAGCACAACACACTCGCCTCGGGAACATGACTCTGCTGTGTGTCAAGCTTTCAATACAGCTGTCAGGCTAACTCAGCCATTCATCCTCTTAAATTTGATAAAGTGAGTACCCTGATTGCTTAATAATGGTGACACCAATTATTACAGCACTTAGAAGCTAAAAGAGTCATGTATTAAGCACTGCATAAATCCCCAAATCATTCAATATGACTCAGCAGCCATGGTGCTGTTGTGCTGTTTCTCATTGGGAAACTGCACATACTACGTCGCCCTAATCACCAATTGTCTGAGCGCCTCAAACAATCTATTGCTGGTCTGTGCCCCGGAGGCAGCATGGTGGGGACTTTTGAGACAATTATCTGAATTGCAATTAGTTCTTAATCATGTGCTAGAAACCGGAATGGAAAATCGGGTAAATTCCCATAATATCAAGAATGCAGGAACAAAAAGGTAACCCACCTTAGGCAGCCTTGGCCTGGCCCAGTCTCTACATGCAGCAACTTCACCGGATGAAAGAGGACACACTTGTACCTGCTGAACTAAAATTAGTCATCAATGCAGGAAAAAGTCACCTGAAACAGATATGTGTAATGTAAGCAGGAATAAAGGGAGTTAATAAGTTTTGTTTCATTTCCTTACAGGAGAGAACCAGGAGAAGAAGAGATGACAAGAAAAGGGGATTGGCCATCTATGCACTCACATTCTGTAACTAGAAGAAGAAAGGGTAACAAGAGATTGGGACCTGTCTTCTACACTCTCACATTCTGTAACTGGGAGGAGAAAAGAAGAACCAAGGCCGGACTCCGTCTTGTACACCCACATACCGAAAATAGGACCTGAGACTGGGACCACTCTTCTAGACCAAACTGTTGGACTGGCCCTAATAAGGGTCTCAGAAAATGTCAAGAGGGCCACAAGGAGGAGGAGATGGTGGATGGTGACTGCTTTAAATAGAAAATAAAATAACTTCTAGCATTTGGTGAGGGCCCACCAGGGTTTTAAGTGAGCCAGGGCTGAGCCCCGGCAGTCACCCAAAACTTCAACCGGGGCTCACATTACCCCCCTCGACAGCCATTTATTTTTTCCTTTCTTTGTAAGTGTTGGATTTCGTTTGTCTCATACTATAGACTATGGTCAAGCAGTCTATTGAAATAAGCTAAAGAAATTGAGCAAAAATGAAATAGCACAGTGCAATGCAATGGTGAGCAGCCATAAGCATGTTCACAGCATCCAAATCGGGCAGGTTGCAGAACCTAGTTCCCAATTAGGAGACCAAAGCTTGCTTAGTTGGAAGATCCTTATTAGGAGTGGGGGAACATATGCCTTTGCGGGTCAATTACAATGTTAACTGTCAGATGGAACTACGCTACACCATCTTCTCTGCACTACAGTGCATGCTCTCTGAGGGGTTTGGAGGGATGTGTGCAAGTGAGGGTGAGAGAGAGCAAGAAGAAACCATCTCTCTCAGTAATTGTGCATTTGTAAAAAAAAAATGCATAGCTACAAAATGCACACTGGAATGCCCAATTACAAAGTTTATCTTTAATGGCCCAGATTGTTGTGGTTTATTATGCAGTCATACTCAACTCAGGGAAGGGAATTCCTTTACCCCCAATGAATGTGGTGCACAACAAATCACTATGATTTTGATTCAGGTTCTATTTGGTAAGGCCTCCAAACCATCTCACACCCAACCCCAACAAATACCTGGTGCCACAATGGACTAAGAACCAGACTGGTGTGCTGTAAGAATATAGATTTATTTATTGAAGCCAAATTTGACAAACAGACTAACAATGGCCACCAATGCCGTGGCAGCACAAGAACCAAACTGACTTCCATAATGGCACCAACACAGATAATATTGAGATATGCAGTCACAATTTCCTGCAGCTCTCTTTTCAAATCACCCACCAATACAGAAAAAGCACAATTCAAGACACATAGTGATTGCCGATTTGGTTATAATACGTTTCTCCCAGCAAACCCCCACCCTCCAAACATCAATTAGACTTGACCCCTCTGAATGGAAGGCCAGTGGCAGAGAGTGGGAACACAATGGGAAAGTCGTTTTGTAATTCTGATAAAATGCACTCTTTGGAAAAAGGGATTCAAAGGGCAACATCTTGTTTTTTTGCCTTTTTCTTTTTTTTTTTACTTATTACCACTGATGCAATATGTGGGACAGAAAAGCAATGGGAAAAATGTGTTTTGCCACACCTAAAAAGAACAGGCAGGGCTTTGTGGTTTTGGTCAGAGCACAATCAGAACAAAGGGGAAATTTTGTTTCGCACCTTGCAGAGTCAAGTGGAGACAGGATTTTGGGATTAATTCTTTTGGCAAATCTTTAGGTCTAGCCGGCTCAAAAACACACTGGGAAGTGCTTGTTAGTTTCGAATGCCAACAAAACACATCCTGTGATTTCTATAGGGGAATTCAGTGATTTACTTTAATTAAATATGCTAAGGATCCACACAGACAAACAGGGTATTTTGCTATGGGGAAATAACCAAAACAATGCTTTAAAATGCAAGGCCTAAACGATCTATGGCTTTGGGGATAGTTTTACTTACAGCAGAGGCCTTGTAATGAACATCAGGGAACAGCAGGGCACCTCTGGGACAGCAAATGTGTCAGTCAAGGATAGTCTCCTATGAATCTTCCAAGGGGTCCCAGTCAGCTTCAATGTCTCCTGGTACCTGTCTCCAAAGTAAGATTTGGGGCCTCTCCCCTTGGAACTTTTTCGCAAGAGTTCAGCAGCAGGTTACCTCTCGAAATAAGTGGAAAAGCCCAGTTCTAATGCAAAGTGGTCGTCCTATAGGGCAAATTACGTCACAAACTTGTCATGATTCCCACAAAAGGGATTGGTTGGTTTTCTCTACCTACCTGTGTGCTATTAGGACAGGGAGATGAGGGGTGCGAGTTAGGAAAGCTGTCGGAGGAAAAGGCTTTGTCATCCCAAACTGACATGTGGGCTTGGCATGTTCAAAACTCGAAAAATCTATCAACATGGCATTTAACCTAATTTTTCAAATCTTTACATGTATGAATATATTTTTAAGAACTACATTTAAGGGTAAATCAGATGATGCTAATCTGAAGTCGGCACGCCCTTCCTATGCAGAGATATGCTTTTTCTTCATTTACTCAGGAGCCATCCGTGAAAAATATGCCACTTTATAGTTCCCATGTTAATTATTTCTTTCACCTTCACACCACCTTTCAAATCTCTCTGAATCAAGGGTATGCCCAAATCAAATTTTCATTAATAACTTTTGTTATGATTATCACACAAAAATTATTTTTGCATGGTTCAAAGGGGGTTACTGTCACCTTTAATACAAATTTGGAATGACCGTTGTGGCATACACTCTGCCCCTTTTAAGCAATAATATGGATTTTTCTATTAACTTAACCTGAATGTTTTTCTTTATTCACTTTCAGTTTCATTTTCCCTTGAGCATGGGAACAGCCAGAGGCTGGCTCATAATAATAATAATAGTTTAGCATTTATATAGTGCTACAAACCCTTAGGCACCTGAGCGTTGCTTAATATTACCCACGGTGTGCGGTGCTCATTTCTCGACCTCTGAAGGATGAAAGGCTGAGTTTGGCCGTGCCAGGATTCCAACCTGCGTCAGCAGGCTCTGCACAGATGTCAAAGCGAGCACTCTACTCGCTGTGCTATCGGACCGGCTGCATGATTATGTTTGCCCCTTTCTTTATGGCCTGTAATGGCCATGGCTGCTACAGTAATGGACATTTTACGGAAATTGTGACCTCAAGGTCACTTCGGCTGAAAGAACAGGCATGGCCTTATCTGTTTCCACCCTGGTTCTTTTGCATAGACCTGCATAATAGTCTGGCACTTAAGGGGTTAAATCTAAGCAGTGTATTTCTTTCTATATTTTTAAGCAATGGCCCTGATTGATGGTTGACAACCAGACCTCTCTCTCCGGTACAGCAGAGGAAAGGTGTTGGAGGTTAAGATTCATCTTTAGGAGAAATGACCGTCTGCATGTTAGATTCTGCAAGCAGTGGCTTTTAAATTCACACACAATGCATTTCACATTACATTTTATAAGGCACCTGGGCCTTGTATCCATATGTGATGTACTTCTTTAATCTCACAGTTGCAAAATACATGCTATCACTTCTGGATTGTCCATATGTATAGGGCAGCTATATAAGAAAACCATGTTCAAACTCTGAACGTCTATTGACCACTTCTCTTGGCATACTGTCATTTGGATGAGGGAAAAAGGAAGTTATTTTATTTCTTACAATTGCAAGAAGGTTGGTTTCAATTACTATTTCGGGATCACAGTCTCCTGTTGCATAAAGATATTGTACACGCTGCTGTCTCTTTAAGTAAAAGTGCAGCTCTCCATGGATTTAGTAAAACAGCATTGTCAGCCACAGGATTTAAGCCAACTTTCTTTCCTTTGAGATTTAGGCCTGTTTTTGGTTAATGGGCCTCATGTCTGACATCACGATTTCTGTGCTGGCCTTATGCTTCAATGGGATTTGACAAATCACTATGGCCTCTTTATTTCTGGCATTCAGGGGATACCTGTATGTGGTGCCCATCATGACACCACAGCCCTGAAGAAAGTGGTCACACTCGATCAAACCACTGAAACCGTTTGGCCATTCTTTTGTGGTTCCTGCGTCTCTCCCAGTACAAGGGAGACCACTCTATAGGAACACCAAAGCGTGTAACGCTAAATACACACAGCTCTTTAAGCATAGCGCCTTGTTTTTAGTCTCCCCCCCACTCTTATCTCGATTTGAGGTTGCTAAACAGAATAATTAAAAATAACTAATACTATCCTGTATGACCTCCTTCACTTTGGGGCACAGTACACTGCGCCTGTTGAAGTGTTTTTAAACTTTGTTACTTATTAATGTTCTTTGTTGCTCCAAATAAGCTAGGGCACGCCTTTTTTGTTTTCCCCTGACCCTAGATAAGCAGCACACCAGCACAACCCAGGGCCTAGCCACCAGAGGAGGGCACTGCTAGTACGGTTGGAGGGCTACTTAGGTTGCATTTATTGATGAATATGAAATAAGATACCCAACATCTAAGGCTGCCTTCATTTGTGTGAAATCCTTACTGTATAAGCATGGGCCAATGACCCACCCCTAGTCCCCTTTATGCATTATTTGTCTCTTGCTTGCTGTGTCTTGTGATCCAGGCTGCATCTGACTGCCGAAGCCCAATGTAGAAATAGGTCTTTGTTGTTTGTGATCCCCCACAAAAGAGACGCTTGCTAAGTGCACTGTTCCTTTGTGGGCAGTGTTCAAACAGATTTTCATGAAGATGAGTTATCATGCCAGTGTTTTAGAAGCGCGGGCAAACACATTTCCACTTACCATTATTTGGTTCGCTCAGTGAGAATCACAGAAAACTCAGGGCCTGGTGGAGGTGAGTAACGAGGTGTACAGAAAAGGTCAGAGAGTAGGTGCTTCGGCAAAGGTCTACGAGGCGCCGCTCTGGCAAAACTAAGGTGAATGATGGCCCAGCAGGAGGCGCATTGACAGAACTAAGATTCGATATATCAAAGGGTGCTGCTGAAAGGCAGGTGTGTGCCCCAGTCTGAGAATGCTCTGATGGATTAGGAACAGTGTTGGCCTGTAAAGGTTTGGCAACATGAAGTATCACTGAGGATCACTGTAGTGCATTAGCAGAGCAGGGTAAGCAATCCTACAAAGCAAAACTCCTCACGCAACCTTCGTACCGCCCAAATTTACTCATTTCAAAACCTCATGCGCTGTGCTTTTCTGTGATTATATATAGGGCAAATGGTTTTGCGTTTTTACTGATTTTTACTCATAAATAACGGATAGGAATCAGTACTTTTCCTTTCAGTATTTGTTAAAAAAAGAAAAGGAAAAAGCAGAATTCAATGTGTCCTGTTCAGGTTTAAATGATGCCTTGCAGGCCAATGGCTGTGCAAAGTAGCACAATGTAGAGGCTAAAAAGCAGATTTATTTCCCTTTTAAATTGTTTAAAGGGCTACAAAGATTTTTATCGTGTCAGTTTAAGGATCACCTGTTTGTTCTTACAGTGAAAATGCATCTTGGATGTGCAAGAACCTAACCATATGACCTCCCTACTGCAGGCTTCCAAGCGCTACTTTTTAATTTGAATAAATGCTGAAAAGTACACGTTACACATTATTTTCTTTAACAGAGCAAATATAAATGTGGATAAATACAGGTAAAATGGCAACAAAATAAACACAGATAAATACATAGGAAAATGTTGAAACAATACCATAAAACTGGGCGCCTTAATTATAGAACACCATTTTCCCATTTTGCATGTTCCACGTTTGCTATTTATGCTGCAAGCTCCAGGGGAATTATCTGTCAGAGACTTACTTCCAGCCCACCTGGTTTAAATGAGATCATCCGCAACATCTGTCTCCTTGGATTATCCAGCTGCCTGAGCCCCAGTGCGGCTTCTAAACCTCACAGGAGCTGTGCCCAAAGAGGCAGCCTGGTGTGAGGCCTGGGAGCCTGGCAGATGGGAAGGGCCTGTGGCAGGGGGCTGTGGAGAGGCGCGAACCTTCAACAGGATCTGCGTCCAGGTCCACAGCAGCCTGCTGGAAGGCCAGGGAAGCGGCGGCCTGCATGATGCTTGGAAGCGGCAGAGGCCCTAACGGCAGGTGACCGGTGAGAGGTAGCAGGGTTCGAAATTGCCAGGTGCTGGGAGCTGCTTATTATAGCCACGGAGAGCATGGTTACCTTGGAACCAAGAGCTACCAGGAGCTACTTCTGACTCTCCTGGCAGTGGTGCCATTCAAACATAGCTATGTAATATCAATTGAGTAGCTTTGGGTATATGCATAAAAGAGAATAACAGACACACTTAAGAGACATTTGAAGCATATTGCATAATATATAAACGGACAAAGAGTAAGAGTTTGCATCTTACACAAAAGTTACCATTGCTGTGCACAATGTACTTGCTCCTGGTTCCCCGGGCGAAAGCCCTGCCTAAAGGGTGATGTCAGATACCCACAAGCTTCATTTTGCTCCTGGTCAACAAATCCTAATTTCAAGCCCAAGCGGCATCCCCGCAGCTGCAGCCTGGAGTAAGGCCAGGCCCAGTGGCTGGGGATGGGTGAGAGGAAGGAACCTTCACACAAGTCATGCCCAGGGAGGAAGCCGCCTGCGCATTGCTTGAAAGCAGTATAGGACACCCTAGTAGGTTACGGATGAGAGATAGGAATCGTAAAATGAGCCATACCCAGAGAAGTGGCAGCTTGAAGTGAGGCCATGCAGGGGACCAACGAGAGGTAGCAACCTTCACACGAGCCACATAGGCCCCCTGGAAGTTGACTTGTGAGGCAGGACCCTTTAACACAAGCCGCGTCCAGGGGAGAGATTGCCTGGTGTGAGGCCTGGAGCTTGGGAGTCAAAGCCGTACAGCTTCAGCAACAGTTGACCAGCGAGAAGTACACATAAGAACCTTCACATGCATGCTCAGTGAAAGGCAGCTTGGTGTGAAGCTAGGCAGCAGCCACATGTGCCCTGCAGAGGTGAGCAGTGAGGGGTATGAACCTTCACACAAGCTGTGCACAGGGCAGAATTAGCCTGGAGTGAGTCCTGTGTGGTCACAAAATGTATGCTAAGTGAAGCGGCAGCCTGGTGTAGGACCCGACAGCTACACAGGCCCAGGAGCAGGTGACCGGTGAGAGGTAGGAACCTTGACACGAGCCGTACCGAGGGAAGCAGCAGCCTGGAGTGAGGCCTGTTGACTGCAAAGGTAACAAGCAATGGGAACCTCCACATAAGCCATGCTCAGGGGAACAGCAGCTTGGAGTGAGACCTGGTAGTCACACAAGTCTAGTGGCAAGTGATTGGAACCTTCACACGAGATGTGAGACCTGGCCGTGTCAAAGTCAAATGGTAGGTGATGGGTGAGAGGTACTGGTAGGGACAACCACAGGAGCTGTGACCAGGGGAATGGTGGTCAGATGTGAGAGCCTGGAGGTGTAAGGAAAGCATGGTATCAAACAGTAAGACAGCACAAGTGACCACAGTTCAGGGGTGTCTATTGAACTTCAATTGGGTTTGAAAATTGCTTATCTAATCAAGATAGGAGCAAGCTACAACCATCAAATAATAACGCAGTCCTAGTGGTGTCTTGTCAAAATATAAGGGCCTATACTAACAGACCTATTGCTAATCCTTACTTCTAAATACAAATGGTGTGGGAAACAATGTTATACAAAATAAAAGTGTTCAAATGAATGATATATCAGGATAATTGAGCTGCTTTCTTCCCTTCCCCACGTTTTCAGCATGGGACAAGGCGGCACACTCCAGCTTAGCACATACTCTGGCTTTTCTAGTACGAGGATGCAGTCAAAAATCTCAATATCAGGACATTCTGTGCTAAAGTCTCTTTGTCATTCAAAGTCTCTTATTTCAGATGACCTGATGCGACAAACATTCAAAGTTCCTTTCTCCTCAGCATTCTCATAAGCACAATTTCTCTGGTGATTCACTGTTCACCCCGGGTCACCCTCTGCTGGGCTCAAACCCACTTTAACACAAAAATCTAATTTTCCAATTTTCTTTACTATATCAAAATCGAAGACTTTCACTTGTGCGCTGGATTTTTACTTGACCACTTCGATTCACAATGCTCTTCTCTCTGCTTAATATGTCTTTCTTAACTTTCACTCCTGCCACTTCGCAGCTGGGCACCTTACAGAGACTTTCGATTGAGCACCCACGCAGTGCCCGACCACTCTGTCAAATGTATTATATCAAAGTCTCTTCAAAGTTCAAACACTCATCAGAAGTTTAACTTTACTTGTGTCTTTTATCACACGTGTTTTAACAATGTTCATTCCAGCACTCGCCACACAATGTTGCAGCTTGCAACCTTGGCTTCAACACAGACCTGCCTCATATCGGTCTCCCCAATTCACCGGCTGTATTGATTTCACTGACACTGCTTTGTTCGTGGAGCCAACGACGGTACCACGGCAGCTGCTGCTTCTCCCCGCCATGATTAGTGACACGGGAGGGCCCCAGGTATCTCCGACATACAATACAGAATTCTTCAGCCTGGTTTCCTGGTCTTAGGCTTTCTAATCTCGAGGGCTTGTGAAAGTAAAGGTCTCCTGTCAGAAAGGTCAAAAGAATTTCCCTTTTTGCGATGCCCTCCTGTTTTGCCGTCCTTCTCTCGTTCAACTGCTGTCTTGAAACTGCTGTTTCCTCGTGTGCTTTACCTCGCTCAGTGTGGGCTGTCGTTCTCCGCCTTTTATCCGTGTGGGGAAGCTTAATGGAAGTCAGGTGTAAGTGATGGTCAGTAATTGCCTAACTTCGTCTGACCATTGTATTGGGACACGTGGGTACACTGCTCGGGCGTTAGTCTGTTTTCTCCCAGAGCGGGCTGTCCGTGTGAAAGTGTTTGTGCAAGAAAAGGGGGGTTGTAGGGTTAGCGTTCCTACGTATCCTATCTGATAGGATGGAGTAAAGGTGTTACAGGAAAGAGAGGGATACTGCGTCTCACCATTCGGTGCCCCACTCCCACTCCCCGAAGACCCCTAACCCAGGTGATCCTCCTGTACTGGTCCACCCCCAGGGTCTGGATCCAAAGGCCCTGGCCACCTGAGAGAGAGATCTGTGGGATTAGTGGGTGAGACACCTTCTGGTTTCTCACAGCACACATGTCAATTAACAGGTTAACAGTGCCAGGTACATGTAGGAACCTTCACATGCACTGTTTTCAGTGAACAGTGGACTGTGGTGGTCCTGGGAGCCGGCAGGGGCACTGGCCCAATGGCTGGTGAATATCGAGATGTATACATAAGAGTGATGCTCAGGGAAGTGGTGGCTGTGGTGTGAGGTATCGGATTCTGACAGGTCGTGTGGCAAGTCACTGAAAAATAGCATCCGTAACACAAGCTTTGTCCAAGGTAGAGGTAGCATGGCGCAAAGCCTTGAAATCTGAAAGCAATATAGGGCAAGAGACTGGAAAGAGGTGTAGGACCATTCATGTTGGTACTGCCAAGCAAAGCAATGGTCTTGTCGGAGGTCTGGCAGCATCACGAGCCTAGAGAGGTACAGGATCATTCAAAGGGGCAATGCTCAAGGAAAGGAGGCCCCGATAGGAGGGCTCGGAAAGTTGAGACGGTGAAAGTTGTGGGAACCTGACAGCAGGACAACTAAAGACCAAGGCAAACAGATACATGTGTAAGGACCTGAGCAGCTGCATTAGCTGGTTGACAACCGACCAGCTGTCTAGCAATTTTCACACAACTGTACCAGACCGAGTTAGCAGATAGTTCGGGGCTAAAGAAACCAAACAGTAGCAAACCCAAAATATTGTGGTAGCCCAATTTGAGCCTGGCAGCACCATTGCCAAATGGTGAGGCTATGGGGGTGGAAGGTGAAGGGAGCTGGTGGCAGTACAGCCAAATATTGTGGCGATACCTTCAGGGTTGGTGCCAGACCTGAACCACAGCACAGTCAAACGATGAGGTGCGCTGATAAAAGGTGTAGGGTTTCAGGTTTCAGCATAGCTCAAGTGAGAGCAGACCAGGTTTCTGTGTAGTAACTTTCACATGAGGACCCAAGGGAGTCCTGGACTAGTAACAGCTGGTTACAAGTGTGGGAACTGACCTGAGGGAGAGAGAGTATGAGGAGCAATGCAGGGACTGCATGCAGCACATCCAAAGATTGTGGTCACCTGGTAAGAGGCATAAGAAATTAAGCATGTCACGTGACACCTGCCCAGGTGAGCGCTGGAGGAAATAGGTAACAGCACAGTTGGAATGCAACGGGTGAAGGGTGCAATTACTACACAGTAGCTCAGAACATGTGAGAGGATCGTTTCCAGGGAAATGGTTGCCTAGTCTGCAGCACTGCCCAAGGCTAAGATGAGCATCTAAAAGATGTGTGAAACTGACAGCAGCAGAGCCTAATGTTCGGTAGAATAGGAGAGAATCTGACCCTGGCAGCAGCACAGCCAAAGATCAAAATGCACTGTGTGCGACTTGCAGGAGCCTGAAGGCAGCACAGCCTGAGAAAGGGGTGGTGGAGCGAGAGATGTGTCAATCTTGACAGGAGCAAGGCACCGATGACCTAGTGTGAGCCTTGGGACCTTGACAGCAGCACATCCTAATTGACCAAGTAAGAAGGGTAGCAACTGCACAGTAGAGCATGACTGTGTGAGGGGTGTATATGGTTCTCAGGGCACCATCCAAATGTTCGCAATTTCAAACAGGGGACGTTCATCCTCTTGAAAAGGGAGTGGGACAGGGTCTCAGTGAAAGAATGTCCACTGTCCCAGAGAGGGTCTGCTATCTCAGAGTCGGACTGTCTGCCATCTCCGAGAGGGAATTCCCATTTTCTCAGACTGGGGAGGTCCACCGTTTTATAACAGGGAAGTCTGCCACCTCACAATAGGGAGGTCCACGGCCTCACAATGGGGAGGTCCACCGCCTCACAATGGGGAGGTCCACCGCCTCACAATGGGGAGGTCCACCGCCTCACAATGGGGAGATCCACCACCTCACAATGAGGAGGTCCACCACCTCGATGAAATTACATCACAGCTTCATTTTTTCCTTTTCTTTTTGAATGGTAGACTCCCATAACCTTCCTACCAAATTTCACCCCTTACCGTCCCAAACATACATAAATATATGTGTGTGTGCACGGCCAAATGCGCCAACACAAGGCTGTCAGGACTATACTGTACTGATGATCCCTAATAAGGGTGAAACCAGGTATGTAGTTGTCCTGCAGCCTTGCAAATGCCTGCCTTGCGTTGATTAAGCTATGTATAAAGTAGCACGGGCTTCTTGGACAGACAATTTCCTGGAGAAAAAGGTTTGTATTTGGACTAATTTGCATACCCACAATGCTTTGCTGAAGTGGCTCAGAACTGGAAGTGAACTTCCAACGATGGCTACTAGGTGACGTTGTGTAATGTGTGACTAGGCTCAAATGGACTTTCCTACTTCAATATATATATACATGTATATAAATTGTTTTGCCAAGAAATAATTCCATCTAAGTGAATTGCCACAAAGTAATTCAATTGGATGAAACAACGGTATATGAAAAAGGGTCACCCTCTCAAAACGCTGACCTTTTCAGATCGACAGGAAAGGGTTACCCTCTTAGATCGGAAAAGGCAAACTTCCAATAGCCTCCTCTTTGGACATGCCTACTTCAACGCTGAAATTAAGACAAATCAACAAGACTGAACTACCCACTGCAACAATAATTATATTCATTCTCGGAAGGGGCCTTCTACATCATTCAGCCCACTTAAACATGCCCAGGTCCTTAAGTATGAGACAAACTTAGTTGACAAAGCAAGTGCCAAAGGAAGCTCCACCTAGTGACAGAGCGCTCCAAGCCCCATCTCCCTGATTGGAAGAGCGAGAAAAGTACAGAGAGCAACTGCAAATAGAAGTATCCTTTGCTCAGCCGGTACCCTGGCAGAATCTTCCTGTTGGCTCGGCTTGGGTATGGAGGGCTCGAGTGTACATCCTAGAGCAGAGGTCTACAGCCTGCATCCTCCCAGATGTTTTGGAATGTGACTCATGATCCCTCACCTTTGGCAATCCTGACATGGTGGGACTTGTAGTGCGGAACACCTGGAAAGCCAAAGGTTGTAGCGATCAATGTCGTGCTGGGGTCTGGAGAAAGGCCTTCGAGAGAGAATTTAGTACGTGCACGAAAGCATCCGTGCATCCAGTCTGTAGACCTCATGGCGGTGATTGACCGAAGAAAGGGCGCCGATAGGAGACAAGTCACAATAGACTTGGGTGCCTCAAGCCCTTTGCACGGTAGCAAGCTGTGTGTTAGAGAGACTGTAGAAGGCACAGACACAGCAAAGCCTGGGTTACCGCATTGCATGATGGGGGCCCTCCTCCGCAAATGTAGCCCGTTCACTGAAGCTTAAGAGAAAATTACCGAACAATGGCCCCTGGCATTCCCCACATTGTTTGAGAAGCAACACGAGATAAGAGCCAGCATGGATCTCCCAGGCTTGGCCACCCGCCAGCTGCTCTTACACGGCATGAACCTGCTCTTACACTCTAGGAAGTACTGTGTAATTACCGATTCTCAAGTCTTGGGGGGGCGGGCAGCCTTCGTCGCTATTACCTAATGGGGTGGGGTTGGGGGAGGGGTGGAGGGTAGAGGGAGGTAGTCCAAAATCCAAAATGGATCTCACAATTCTCCAAGCTTGCACAGACTTCCGTTCCCCTGTATCCTCATGCCATTTCTTTAAATCCAGTTGCACTTCTTATTGTCCACAATCGTTGAGTATCAAAAAGTGTGCACCTGTTACCATGCACCGCTACCGCTGAAAGTGTTTTTAAAGTCTCCATCTCGATCCCTTCATGCTTAAAGTACAAGCATCAAAATCTGTCCGCACTCCATCAGCGACTTGAGTTTGGCCTCCTGAGATTCAGAGACCTTTCATGACTTCTTTTCAAGGTTCTATATTCTTAGATCGGCAGGTTTTTTTTCATGGAATTTTTTTGCCGAATATTTTTGGCTGATAAAACAAATCTAGATTTTTGTTTTATTTGAGGGGGTTCCCCCACAAACCCCATTCCCTATTATCTAGTCCCTATTCCCCAAAATCACCTACCTCTTAAATCCCCTTACACACCCACCCCATATTTGTCTATAGGCTTTTTTGGCTGAAAGGTTCGGCAAAGAAAAACACTGAAAAAAAGCTTGGCAATGTAACAACTGTTATGAAGTTGTCTCGCTGTATATAAATAGTTATGGCCATGCTTGCTATTCATAGAGAGCAGGGTGGTCATTGGGTATGATGTAAAATAGTTCTATGTGGAATGTCACAGTGTAATATAGTTCTGAGCAGGGTCTCATAGCTTGCCTGTGGCCAGAGAATGTTTACTCTTAATGTTGCTTTTATTACTGTTTGCACTAGCCAGCCAGGTGTAAGGTTGGGCTGGGGGTCTGTACTTCATGACCTGTAATAAAGGTTATTTGATCTCACTGGAAACTGTGTGGGACTATTCCTCAACAACGTCATACCCTTTTCATTGCTTCCTAAGGCTTCTTCAATCCTCATCACGGCACACTTGAAAAAGGCTCTGTCCCAGTCTCCAATCCTCTTGATCCTCCAGAGACCCAAGTTTAGCTCCACCCCCTTGTGTACAGAAGGCAAATGTGCATTAGTCCTTCAAGATCAAGCATTTTTTCAATCAAACTGCGCAACCCATCGCAATCTACATAGTGGACTTAGTGGCTAAATTTGTCAGACTAATTTTGTTGACCCCCCTCTAATTTTTTTCTACCCAAAGTACTTTGAAACTGCTTTAGATTGCATGCAGGGCTTTAGAAAAATCCAAAGAAAAGGGGACATTCTTTTCCCTAACAGAATGATTCTTACGGGTCCCCCATCTTTCCCCCCCTCTTGAAATCTTCGCCCATGCATGAAAATGTTCCTTGTTCACAATCTGCTGGACGCGGCAAACTTAGGACTTTGAAAGCGAATGATCTCATAAGAGGCAAATTGCATTTCTACTTGATGGGGTCATGGGATGCTCAGTTCTCAGAGCCTGAGCGTGTCTTTCTGGGCACAAAGCAGTTCTAATGCATTTACCGCTCACATATTTGGAAAGGATGCACGGTTTCAATCAGCGGGTATTCCATAACTGGTCATTACGCGGAGGGGAGATGCCAACAGTGTGGAAATAGCTTCGGTCAAGGACTTCTAGCCAGATGTCGGAGTCTCAACATGGTGATGATGGTCTGATGCCAAATACTGCTACTGGCTGCATAAAGAAAGAAAGGAATCAGGTATTCATCACACACAACCATCCACCAAAAACAAACGCACTTTAAGGAGCCCAGTGGGTCCTCCAGACCAGTGTTCTCTACCAGTACAGAACACGTTTGGTACAGGGGTTCAACTCCTCTAAACCAACAATTGCTGCAGGACCTCGAATGCAACATAAATCTACATGCAATCAACACTACGGGCGCATAAACACTTATAGGAGACTACCCAGGTTCTGCAGACGATACAAGGATGACATTCCCGCCAAGGTTCACTAGTCATCGGTGCAGAGGAACGTGAGCTGAAAGCTGCTTGCCCTTGTTCCATCCTGGGGACGTGTGCATCACTTTGCATGTCCTTGCCATCCCCATGTGAATAGAAGTCAAATGCTTTGGGATAGAGGAGTCTAGTCTGTCGCGGAATTAGGAAGAATTGGCAGTCATGGTCCTAAGGGTAATGTAAGATAGAATGCCAGGCTGCACGAATTAGATGGGCAGAATGGGGTATTTAAGAATAGGGTGGGCAAAATGTACTAAAGGAGCATAAGGTATGTCAGAGATAGAAGTGCAATAACTACGGTATAGAGTATTTTCTATTATATGGAGCTTTAAACATTTACAACAGACAATGGGCCTCATTACGACCCCGGCGGTATCCGTGCTGGTAAAAACGGCACGGATGCTGCCGGAGTTGTGTATTTTTCCGGCACCTGACAATGGAGAATCATTGGGCATTACAGCCCCAGCGGTCCCTGAAGACAGGCGGCGGAAAAAGTAACTCCCCGTTCCCATTTGAGTTCCATAGGACTCAATGGGAATGGGGAGGATGGTAGCACCGGCACCATGCACGTTGGTGCCGGTGCTACCATCAAAGTCTGCGAGCGGGAGCCTTTCCACCCGTCAGGTCAGACCTGTCGGGCCGAAAGGCACCCAACCCGCAAACTTGTACTCTGCCGGTCCGATAACAACGTTGTTACCGGACCAGCAGGGTTTTAATGAGGCTCAATGCCTTTCTGCAGGATTTAGTCTTCACCTTTTTCCTGACTTCAGTAAAGAGTGAGAGCCGGCCCCACTCTTTCAAACACAGATGATACACCGTCACCCCCCACCCCCTGTACCTCGCACCCCCTGTCACAGAACTGGAGTGAAGCTATTCCCTAACAAACTCTGCTGAGACCAACACTGTAATCTCAGGGCCACTTTCACTAAGGAGGATTGTTCTGCACCTGCTGGTGTTAAGATGAGCATGAAGGTACCTCCTGAACTTGACCAATCAGCGCGCTCCTGTGGGTAGGGTCCTCCTAACCAAGGTAAGCCCGTCCTAGGAGCGTATCCTCCTGTGGAACCATCCACGTCCAGTTACTGCAGATTTCTCAGTTCCTGGGCCCTGTCACTGGATGAGGAAGTGAGCCTATCTGTGAAGTGCTCCCAAGATCACATTCACTGCCTCTAGCACTGCCTGGCAAGCGCATGCCCGGCTCGGCTGGTCCTTGAGATCCGGCGTGCATCGCGGACTCCTAAGCGTGTAGGAGGTGCTGGCTGTCCGCTGTGGAGCAGATCTCAAAACAAGCCCTTCATTTTGGTTCAGTAACCTGTGGTCCCGCACAAGGAAGAGGGGAGGACCGGGGACAAGGAGCGGAATCTGAAGCAGAGTTTGGACAAGCCAGGCTGGTACTCACAGAGGAGACTGCATGGAAATAATGGACACAAGACTTTTGGAATATGAGTACAAAGGACAGCAGCAGAATAAGTGTACAACTATACCAGCTAAAGAGTGTAGGAGTCTGGATAACCCCTGACCTAAGCTAGAATGGGAAGGGCCAGTAGATGGATTGGGGAGTTTCTGTCAAGACAGGCGATCTTTTTATCTTGTTCACGGGAAAGACCAGACAGCCATACCTTGAAGTATCGACACAATCTGATGTGCTGTGTGCATGTAAATATCAGAATCATTACCACACAGGCGTTTCACACACTGCTGCTTCCTAAAGGCAAGCCTTTCTGCAATTCTCTATTCTATCCTACTTGCCTGCTAGTGGACCATCTGATTCTAAATAACTGTATCGCACATAATGGACAGTTGAATTTTAAACTGGATAGCCTCTGTCCCAGAGGATGACGAGTAAGTATGTGCATAAGTACTCCAGTATCTGTTGATGCTTTAAACCAAGAGTAAGTAAATTTGAATAATCAGAACACATTAACAATAGAAGTATGTAAGCATAGAGGCCGTAGTTACCTCATAACTTTTACGGTTGTTTCTACCCAAGTGCAGCTTTTCTATTCCTATCTACAATCCTATAATCTATACAACCAGAACTGTAGTTAACAGTGAAGATGGCAGTGAAGACAGCATCTATGCTAGGAGACCAGCATTGATACTTGGAGAACATGGATTACAATCAATCACAGCATCTCATGGATTACAATCAACCACAGCATCTCATGGATTACAATCAATCACAGCATCTCATGGATTACAATCAATCACAGCATCTCATGGATTGCAATCAATCACAGCATCTCATGGATTACAATCAACCAGAGCATCTCGTGGATTACAATCAATCACAGCATCTCATGGATTACAATCAACCACAGCATCTCATGGATTACAATCAATCACAGCATCTACAGTAGGAGAACATGGATACACTCAACCATGGCATCTACACTAAGTGGTGTGGTGGGTCGGAAAAATAATACAGACTCAGACTTTACATCTCACTGCTGTAGTTTATTAACTTATAAGGTGAGAACTTCTATCGTTCCCTATACTAAGGGTGTTCCCTATCTAACAAAGCTAACTAAAGTGCTTGTCAGTGAGAGTCCAATTCAAGATCAGGCCATTGCCAAACTAATCTAACCCTACCACTATTAGAACAACAAAAGTACAGAGAATGACTCCCTTGTCCGCTGAGGTGGTTTTTCACCAGGTTCAGTTCAATAAAGTATTCTTGATAACTGCTTTTACCAAATTACAGTTCTGATATGGGGTCCCTCAAGGTTTCAACTGCCTATTTCACTCGATTACGCTTTCTTTCCTTCTTGTTTTATTCTAGTTGTGTTTGCCCATCTCCTTTAATGGGACATGTTTATTCCTTACTGTTCATTCAGATTTCAATATTTCCCTTGATTCAATGTCAACTTTTTTATCTTGACTGGGATGAGTTTGAGGGTTTGTCAGGTGTATTGACCCACGTTTGAGTCATTAAGCTGCAACATTTGGTGCTGTGGGCTTAGAAAATCCAAGATGGCCAAAAAGCCCACATGTACGCCAGAATCCAGGAGAACCGCGCAGTTTGTGAGCACACCAAAATGGTTGCCTAACCTTCCACCCACCAGTGCGAGCGTGATGGGCCACGGGTGCCATGAGTGGAAGGTGTGCCAAAGGAAAAACAGCAGTGCCTGTTAGCTTAAAAAGCCCTTTGAAATCACCTTGGTTTCGCTGAATGCAAGCTCAAAATGCCTATTCAAACATTGCAGGATATTCAAGAATCTCACTGAACACCAGCAGAAATTTGGCAGAATGAAGTTTTGTGTGCATACAAAATCTGGAAAGAAAAAGAGCCAAAAACAATGTTCATAACAAAACTGGCTGAGCTGTGGAGGTCAGCAGCTTAAGTTAAACTGAACTGAAAACCACTAAAATCGAAATGTTTAAATTAAATGAGGGACCTACTTTTGAGTGTCACATAGTTTGTAACTGTTGAAATGTGATAGTTTTGAACTTATAATCAGCATTCTAGCTGCATGTGTAAAAATTGTCAGTTTGATTTGAATGTAGAAAACTGGGAACAAAAAGTGACATTTAGCTGAAACCTGGCTTAATGAAACTGGATTCTGCCTGACAACTACCCCCGACAGGAGTTGAAACTGGATCAACAGCTGTGTTCCCAGGCCTGGCTGCATTCTGCTGCCCCCACAAAAAGGAGGTGACACCTCTCTGATTGAATTACCTGGGGACTGCAGGAGACTGAACAATGGACTCAGGCAAATGTTATATTGGGGGGCCGTAAAGTGGCTTCCTCTTGGGAGAAGTGGGAGGAGAAGTGCCTGTGAGAGCCAGCTGAGCTTGGGGGAAGTGGATAAACCAGTTCTTCCACCATGTGAGGTGGGAAGCCACACCCCTTTTTGACCAGGGCATAAGTTAAAAAGATAGATAACTCATAGTGCGGACTGGTCAAAATTATATAAGTAATATCATTATTCTTGTGATTTTTCTGTGCACGTTTTAAGAGGCGTTAGGACCCTGTGGTGTATGCAGGGGGGTTGCTAGCGGAAAATGGGGTCTTACTCCAAATGGCTGCATGTTAAAAATCTGACACTTCATCAATTAATGTCCATACTCCTTGCGCACATGTGTGTAATTTTTGGTAAATGTCCGATAGTGGTAAACCAGTCAAAAAGCGCAAAATGTTGTCATTTTTGAATGCAAGCCCCCAGGAAGATCAGAGGCGGACAAGCATGGACCATAAGGAATATATAATGTGTGCATGTAATTTCAAGAAATTGTGTATCTGGGAAATATATATTTGAATCAAATATAGATTTGTGGGCAAATTGACCAGGGGAGGATCCTCTGACCCATAAACAGACCTCATCATGATGACAATCCATTTCCTTCGCCCAATCATGGGAGAGGGGAGAATTGGGCCAATGACAAATAGAGAGGGGCAGGCTCAGTTATGCCACGCACACACCCACTTCCAAAACACATAAAAAGAGACTGCTGGGACAGGTAGAGACATTCATTTTACATTTCTGCAGAGCATTTTGACGGCCGACATCCCATCCAGACAGAGACCAGAACTTTATTTCAGAACCTAAAGCAAGGGCCTAAACCCACAAACTGAGAACTCTTCTCAGCAGGCAGCATCCTTACAGCCGGGCGAGCTGTTTGATTTCTTTGCCAAGAACTTTTGCCGGAACCGCAGACAAGACCCAGACCGCTGTGAGCAGAACCAGAAATCCAGATCGCTGTGAGCAGAACCGGTGCCTGATTGACCCGCCAAGCAGAGAGAACCGCCGCTGGACGTGCTGACCAGATCCGTGACGAGGCCTATTTCAAATTTATATTGTGAGTACCTAGCAGAACTCTGCAGAACCAATCTCTTAGTTAAAATAATCTAATATAAACTATTTTAACCCAAGTAGAACTGCCTCCTAGTAATCCTGTCATCTGTCATTCTAAAGCTGCGAGCTGTCATCTGTCATCCTAAAGCTGCAAACTGTCACCTGTCATTTTGAGTTTTACTTGAAATCCGAAAATCTACCTTTATTAAATCATCCGTATCCCCTGAACCGTTTGGGCGAAATTTAACTTTCATTTTAAAGCTGAGATTCTCGGCTTTTCAATGAACCTAGAACCGACTTGATACTCCTTATACTTTTGCCGTAATCGAGATTTACGCACTCGCAAAATTTACCGCGATTTGCGATTTGGCCTGATTTCATCAACTGTAAAAAGATAGCTGCTTTTGCTTGAACTGCTAAAATTCGTTTTAACCTGCTGGTTACACATACAGCATTGCTAAAGTGAGCCAGACCTTATATAAAGTAGCCATCACCTACCCTGAACCTCTAGAGGGAATTAAAAGCAGTTTTAGCACATTTCTCACTTCATTGTCATCACATTCAAAGCATTTTGGGCCTGTGTTTCAAACCTCTACCTGTTTTCCTCTAAGCTTGCTGGGGGGGGAACTGCATTTCGTATTGCATTTTGTTGGGATTCTTGAAGACTGTGTGCTCTCCTTCCATTTCTTACATTGCATAGGGGGGGGGAGTGAATTGTCAAGGAAAAGTGATTACATTGTCTTTTGTTGAAGCCATATCAAGTTATTTTCTGTACTTCATTTCATTCATCATTGCGTTTCCTTGAATCATATAAAGCATTCTTTCCCACCTTATTCTTCTGTTCCTATTCATGCTGATTACTGCTCATATTCACAAGTGTAATATCCATTATCAATTTATTTATAGAAGTGTGATATATATATATAGTTTAAATTTTCAAATAAACCTTTTAATTTGCAAAACAAACCTACTTCTTGGCTCAGTGGGGGCAGGGGGATTCTAAGAGAGGGGTGTTATATAAGGGTTGTCATCCAGAGTACATGAACTGGACCGAAAAATATATCAATAAGGGTTTCCCTCAGCATCCCAGACTAGGCATTGACTTAGCTGTAGTGTTGAAGTGAAGCCGCTTAACAGGTTCCAGTACTGATTTCTCTTGTCCTGTCTTTCTTGAGGCCATCATGTGTACCAGGAGGTTGGAGGAACGTTGCGTCTTTTTGTGTGGGCCTCCTTTTTTGGTGGTTCAGGAGAAGGCCCTCTCACTCCGGTGTGATCCCTCCTTTCTGCCGAAAGTGTCCTCTAAGTTTTACTGATCTCAGGAGGTGGTCCTTCCTGCCTTTTTTCCCAATCTGGGCTCCTCTGATGAATGGTGGTGTAGTCCTTTTGATGTCCAAAGGGCCATGTTGGTTTATTTGAAACACTCTGGGCCTCTGTAGAAAGTGGACAATCTCTTCGTCACCTTTGGGGGCCCTCGGCAGGGTCTGAAGGTCTCAGTTCTAACCATAAGTCTGTGCATCTGGGAGACTATCCTTCGGGTGCATCAGTCGGCTGGGGTTCTTTCACCTGCAGGAGTGCAGGGCAGGTTCACTAGGACCATTGCTGCCTTTTGGGTGGAGGTGCAGGGTGTCTCGCTTGAAGCTAATTGTTGAGCAGCCACTTGGGCCACTCCTAATACCTTTCTCCAGCACTAGCAGTGGAATCTGCATAGGGTGGGTGCTGGGGCTTTTGGTTCAGGTGTTCTCAGGTTTGGGGCCTTCTGAATCGCTTGATTGTGTGTCCTGAATAAAAAGGTACTGGGCTTTTGCACATCATTTTTCTGCTGTGTCTGGTTCTTGCCCATTCAGCTTACTGCCTTTGGTGTACCTCACATATAAGCACTGGACTGAGAAAGAGAAATGGGCAGGTAATGCAAGGATTACTTAGCAGTAATCTTCATTACTCCTAGTCCTACTCTTCCTTGTTACAGTACTGGAACTTGAACTGAGAGTCCCGCCTCTCCCGCTCGACTTGGCTGAATGGGGCTGTGCTTGGGTATTGCTTACTGAGCCCAGTGAGGTGGGTGATGCCTGATATCCCAGAGCAATTGGTGGGACCTAAGGGGTTTAACAATAAAAAAAAGGATTCCTGGGGTTGTTAGGACCCCTCACACATAAGTACTGTAATGAGGAAGCGTAGGACTAGGAGTAATGAAGATTGCCAGTAAGTAATCCCTGTATTTTCAACCAAGGAAGCTTGGGCAGTCGATCAAGTGAATGGAATGAAACCCCTTCAATCAAGCGAGAAGTGACAGCATATAAAATACATCTAGGGAGGATAGCTTGGGGGCAACGTGCTCGCCTTACAAGCAAGACGACATGGAGCAACACAGGTTCAATCCCCGGGTCCACGCTTAGAAACCTCTGGGTATTAAGCACGTTTAAAATAACCTATCATATCATATAATTGATGGCACCCTACCAACCTAGACACCAGTGCAGGAAATGGGCCATAACAAGCTGTTGTGGTGCTCCAGCAAAACGTGTCTTGGCTAGAGCCCTGTCCCTAGACCACAACACTCACAGATGTGCTCTGGAGCCGCGTTACGCATTGAACGTGCATCCCGCGCTTCAACTCTGTAGGGCTGGTGAGTCTTTTGAAAACGGGTTGCTCATGCGTGTGATAGCTCAGCTTTAGAACAGAATACCCCCAGGAGATCTATTCTGAGTTACCACATGCACAAGCAACCCCTGCATGAGCAACCCCCGGTTTCAACAAGCAGACACTTTTAGTAGACTTAACAAAGGAAACCGAATACAATAACAGCCAAAGCCTCACATATTTGTTGCAGCTGTCCAAACTGGTATATATCTCCTGCAATGTAGAGAAATCGTTTCTTGGGGTGGTAGTATGACCAACCAAAACTGCAGAGCCCAATTTCCATTATTCCCTCAAAAGTTTGTATTCCTGAATCACTGTCAGATGTGTTTCAAATTAAAAATTGTGGACATTCTTATTTTCCCATAATGCTCGTTGTTTTTATGTAAATCGCCAGGATTGGGTTCTTTGAAGAGACACTGAATTGTGACATGGCTTGGGACCACGCGCCTGGGCCCTGCCCATCCACCCCCTACGACCTCACCCCTCCAAGAATGAGAGAGTTCCCCAACAAATGTTTCTCCACTAGAGTGACAATATTTAAAAAATAGAAAAAAACGGAACACACCATAGACATAGAAGTAGGACTAAAGTAAAAACAAATAAAACTGTACTGCCTATTCTATGTCGTTGGCCTGTTGCAGGTAGGTGGGAGGGGTGTGTGCTCACAGGCACACTCCTCTCATTGGAAGAGAGCGGCCGGGAAGGGGGAGGAAATGGGGGCATGAAAAGCATTCATGCCCCCATTCACGTGCAGGAAGAGCCGTGCTGTGCCCGATTTTGGGATTTCGAAATCAGTTCCTGGCAAAAACCGGGACCGTAGCCACCCACCCTTCCAATCCCGGGACGGGGTTTAAAAAAGTAGAAAACTCTCTGGACCCCGGGACAGAGGGAGATTTCTCAGAACTGTCACAGGAAGTCTGTCACACTATTCTCCACATACCAGCAAACCAATGAATGGCTTAGCCTAAATGCCAGGGATCAGTGAAATGATCAGTTCATAAGCACTTTGGGGCGGTTTGGTTTTGCGTGTGCTTCGTTATAAAGCAATAATAATAAAATAATGTGATACATGTCCCTTGTGCAACAATCGCATGTGCGATGAAAGCTAGCACCAGCAACCTACCCTATGCCAGGGCAGGATACCTGTAAACAATATCCAGCAACAATTGCTAGCAGTGTAGAAATGTGGCTGTTGACTCATTAAGATGGAACGCATCATCTCACCCACTCGAGAAAACCTAAAAAAAAAATTAAAAAAGGCAGCTGCGGCTATTGCCGCAAATGGTTTTTAATTAGAATTCCTGCCAAACACTGCAAAAAAACAGAATTCACATTCAGATGTAAATTAACAATTTTATTTTAGCCTCGAGGTGTAACCTTCTGTAAAACGGCAGAATGCAATTCTAATTCATCACAAACATCAAATCCTTCCGAGAACACCGTTTTTTTTTTATTTTTTCAGGGAAAGTTACAGGAAGGCAAATATCCATCTCTGAGATGCTTTCTCCAGCTGCTTGTACTCGCATGTCGTTTACTTTTTATTACAAAGCCACTGATATTTCCCACAAGCCTTCCCCAAAGGCAGAGGCGAGAACGGCGGGCCTTGCAACCGGCTGAAAATAATGTCGGCCAAGAATCGCATATGCTTCCTGATGGGTTATAAATATCAGCTGGCGGGCAGACGCCACTTCCTGATGGCCGACCGGAAGTGGGGGGCTTCCGGTTATACCACTTGACATTTGGGGAGCGTGCACAATGTAAGTTTTCGCTTTATTTACGCTACATATGCTGGACTTCTGACTGGAAATAGCCTTCACGCGAATAAAACTTAATGAGGAAATCTTGCAATCTCGGTGAAACTAATCCAAAATCCTAGCAGTAAATACATTCAGCTTTCGGAATGATTTGGAAAATCAAATTGTTGGGATCTTGCGTTTTTTTTTTAAATGTGTGCTTTTGTATAATCCTTATTTCTGCACATATATGTGACGTCTTGAGTTGTAGACGCGCATGCGCGAGCCTCGTTGTGGCCCGCGCATGTGTGGTTGTAATAAAGACGGTCCGTGCGGCAGTTGCCGCCAGGCCCTTGGCAAGGACAGATGACGTGCAGTCGGCTCAGTGATTGTGTACATGCGTGTGTGTTAGTACGGGGCGGCCCGAGGCACGGGCAAGCCCATCACATTGGCGACGAGGACGGGTGTGAAAAGGGGGATATTCCGACACGCGCGAGCGTGTCAACGGTACATTTCTTCCTCGAACACGCCACGTACCCAACACGAGTGATGGCGGCCATTTGCAATTTTCACGCGTGAGGCAGTAGCAGTCCGCACGGGTGCTCGCGCGCTGCCCATGTGCTGATGAAGATCCACATCTTCAATTTTTGGAACCCCTGTGGTTCTCCAGCCAGGAGGACCACAGAAACTACCAGGAAGGTGGGGGATCTTCACGGTGGATAGCTGGAGAGTCTCTTCAGACCACATTCGGGTGCTTGTGGCAGGTGCCAAGCCTGAGGCACAACAGGACATTTTTCAAGGTATGTGTGTGTCCGTTTAAAGTCAGGTTTGCGGCCTCCAGGACAGCAGGAGGTGCCTGTGCGGCCTGTGAAAACATGGCGGACAGCGACGGAGAAGCAACTGCGCCACCCACAGTGATGCGTTGGCAACAGGGCTCTTTGCTCCCATTGCAAGAATTTGACATCTCCGGCCCACCCTCGAAACTCGGCCCGAAATGGCTCTTGTGGATCAAGAAATTAGATATGTATTTCACAGCCACCGGAGAGACCGATGACGATGCGAAAAGGGCCACTCTACTATATTCAGCAGGCATAGACGTTCTACGCATATACGAGTCCCTGAACTTGCAGGTGGTGACGTATGCAGCTGTCAAAACGGCACTCGAGAACTATTTCATTCCGTTATCCAATGTTGACTTCGAGGGGTTCCTTTTTTGCGGAGAGAAGCAGCATGAGGACGAATCTCTCGACAAGGACCGTGAACATGGTGTTCAGAATATCGGCCAATGAAGGGGGTGACCTGAAAAAGAAATTGGTTGAATTTCTTCAGGAATATCGTACCACACCCCATCAGTCGACCGGAGTTGCTCCGGCGGAGGCTCTGTTTGTACGCTGCCCGAGAGGCCTTCTCCCGGAAGTTGAGGGCCATGAGCCAGGGGTCATCGACAACGACAGAGTCCGAGAGGAGAGAGCGGCACGCAACGAGAAAGAGAGCGTGCGGAGAGGTCTGCAAGAAAAGGCGGTTGATGTGGGTGACGCGGTGCTCGTGCGGAACCGTCGACCGGAAGGGAAGCTGTCACTCCCATATGAGCCCCAACCGTGGACAGTTACTCATGTCACGGGAACCAGGATCACTGCGGCGAATGAAAAAGGGCCCGTCACCCACAACCGGTACTTCTTCAAGAAGGTGGACGGTCGTCATCATGAGGAAGAGCAGGAAGGGGCATCCCCGCCCGATGCTGTGGTAGACAAACCAGAGGTAGATCCACCAGAGGACATAATGCCACCGATGGACATCCCGCTGCCGACCCCCAGGAGCAGCAGCCAATATCCCATGCGACATGGTCGCAGACTGCCTGTTCGTTTCAAGGACTACGTCCTGGACTCAGGAGACTGAGCCGACGCGGCAGTCAGGTCAGCGGCCCCGTTGGGCCCATTCAAAGTTGTCATGTTTCATTGATGTTGCAAGTTGTTTTTCTGTTTAAAGAAAAGGAGGGATGTGACGTTTTGAGTTGTAGACGCGCATGCGCGAGCCTCGTTGTGGCCCGCGCATGCGCGGTTGTAATAAAGACGGTCCGTGCTGCAGTTGCCGCCGGGACCTTGGAAATCACAGACGTACGTGCAGTCGGCTCAGTGATTGTGTGCATGTGTGTGTGTTAGTACGGGGCGGCCCGAGGCACGGGCAAGCCCATCACAATATACATGTTTCATGCAGTGGTCGAAGTGTACGAAAAGAAGTAGTGGAACTATGTTCCCAACTGGCCTGCCCCGCTTCCCACAAGCCCCATCCCACGCCCCTCCCATGCACAATAAAAAAACCAAAACACAAGTGCCTGCTATTTAAGGAAACGTCCTGTGCAGTGCACTGAAAGTGCAAGTTTCAACTTCTTCCTACACTTTTATTTTAAAACGAAAACATTCCGGAACGGTTTCTTTTAAAATTAAAGTATAGGGACGGTAACACTGAATTAAATGAAGTAGAGGAGCACCGCTCCCGACTGCTCCCGCCGACTTCGACCACTAGTTTCATGATGCTTGTTTTTCATTCGACCATCATAAGTAATTTGTAACATAAAAAAGAGAATTTAGTTATCAACGAATAACCACCTATTACCTCCATGTCCCTCTTCCTCATCCCAGTACTTTGTTTCTGTACTGGGATGAGGAAGAGTAGGACAGGGAATAATGAAGATTACCAGTAAGTAATCCCTGCTTTACCTCCACATACCTCTTCCTCGTCCCAGTACAGAAACAAAGTACTGGGACGAGGAAGAGTAGGAGTAATGACGATTACCGGTAAGTAACCCCCACATTTGTTTTCTATATATTCAGGACAACCGACATCTGAAAAAATCTCCAACAGCCTGATGCACCTGTACAGAATAAATTTATCAAACTTGGAATAATTAACGGCAGAGACAATGCTTCTGAAATACAAGCATATAGTAGCTTATAATATGTGAGTCGTAAAGTAAATGCATGGCGTAAAAGCCTTGCGTATGGCTTTTACGTCATGCATTAACATCACGGCTCCCTTGCATTCATTTGTAAGGCAGAGAGGAGGGGTGAAACACAACTTGCGTTTCTGCCTCGCCACCATACAAATGTTCCAGTATTTGCACCAGCACGCATCTTCATGATGGCGCAAATGCTGGAGATCCCTAAGAGGGTCTGCAGGCTTTATGCACCAGCAAATAGATCCCATAGGGATCCATTGTAAACTCTCCATTGCACACGCTTCTATGCCACATTTTGCCCTGACCTTTGGCATTCTGTTGTGCAAATGATGAACATTTGGCAGTGGGACCCATCTACGTGTAAGTCTGCACGCAATGGGTCCCTACTGCTGAATTACGGGCACATATAAGAAGAGCTCCGTGGCCTTCAGACTGGAGCAAGAACCCCAACAGATGATGCTTTATCCCTTCAAAGCTACATCCACAGCTGGACATGAAGGAAAGAAGAAGAATGGCACTTGAAATGCGTGATGATGTCACTATAATTGTAGCAGCAATCTATTGTGATGTCCCCAGTGCACAATGTGAAAATAGGACGTTTCCCGTAAGGGAGTGCAAAACGCCTGTTCTGCATTGCACGCTGTGTGAGGACGTGCTGGGCCAGGGACAGCGGCAAGGGAGGCAGTGGCTGAGGAGAGGAGAAGAGAGGATGGAAATGGGTCTTGGAGTGGGAAAGCAGACCTGGCGGGGAAAGTACTGGGTTGTCCCCAGATTAGGAGAGGGGATGGGAGGTGGAAGAGTCAGAGGTTTCCGGTGGTGTCTTAGAGAGTATGGGGCAAAGAGTCCTTTTTGCAGGTTTAGAGTTCCCGCAAAGGAGTCCACGCAAACACAGATGCACAAAGGAAACAGTGCGAAAAGCTGTCTTGCAGCTAAGCTTTGACATTAGAAATGGGTCACGATCACATGCAAGTCAGGCCGAACATGTCCATAAAAAAGCATTCAGGCCAGAATGTCTTGTTCACACCCAGTGCTCCAGATACGTTTTTGAAGTGGGAGTATTTTACTCCCTATTTTTAAAGTTGGGAGTAAAATTATTTTTTGGGGAGTAAAAATGCAAGTTCAATTCCCAATGGGAGTATTTTTAAAGCGAGTAAAAATAAGTTTTAAAAGGGAAACGGTAAATGTTTCTGTAATAATAATTTCTCTGCAACTAGTTATTCATGCACATTAAAAGATACATGTTTACTTCTTCCTATCAGGCACTAATAGTCATTTCTTCCTGTGGTACTACAGACACTGCTGGTCCAAACACACCCAAGGAGCTGTGTGTATTTTTACTCCCTATTTTTATTTTTGGGGAATAAACGTGGCTGATACACCCCTATCTGTAGGGCTGGTCACACCGCCTCTAAAAGTGGTGCGACTTGACTCAAAATTCTCCTCCCTGCTTATCCCCAACAAGAACGGCTAGATAGCATCTGGAATTTCTTGGTAGAACGGTCCGAGGAGCTGTGGATTAACAGTTCATGATGGACTGCTACTTTTGATGTCGTCCAGTACCCTTAAGTCATTATCAACATTTGCAATAGCACATCTCCACTAAAAGTGATGGAATGTGAGTGGATTAGTGGACCTTAAGACTATGCTGCTGCCCACACCTCTACTGCGATAAGGTATACTGATTTCATGTTTAACACGGGTGGCACCTCCCCAAGGAACCTGGATCCGTCTCTCTGTTCCGGAAAATTACTAGGAGACATTAGCGAAAAGCTCTCGCCCATACGTTGGCGCTCCACTAAGATATCCAGATCACTGGAAAAGTGGTAAACGACTGGATTAGACAATCATAGATAGAACAAGAATTCAACTTTCACCTGAACAGGCGGTCCCTCTCCCTTTAGGTTATGCTGACACAAGGGTGATGACAGAATGTCCTCTCAAAAGATGGCAGACTTTAAAATTGCTGCATCGCTTACTCTGCCCTTTGCATGCCCGTGTTTATTTGCTGCCTGCAGCCCAGCAAGACTCTTGCCAGAAATTGAAAGGCTGCAATACACCTCTTTGTATTCGATTGAATGAGATCGAGAAGAAGGATTAAAAAAAGCCATTGAGAGGGGCAAGGCGTCTCAGTGAAGGAGATCTTTTCAGTTTGGGTGGACCTGTTGCATCGGGGAGGTAGTTGAGAGACCCATCTTCTCTGACATTAAGAGGCGAAGGATAACACAAGGCAGCATCCTGTACAATTTAAACTATGTGGATCGGCATGCCTCTCGTTGACTCAAATATCATTAATGATTTTGCAAGGCCAAAATCCAAACAGGTTGCCAACTTCCCTGCTCTCTAAAACCAGCCAGGGTATTGACTTGTGTTTCCAATACCCAAAAGACAATCGTGGGGTGCTGTTTAACTCAGGACAACACCCTTATCACCTTAACATCTGTGGCTGATTCGGCATAGGGTTTGCAGTCTTCTTTTATCTTATGGCAGCAAGACCACCAGGGTCACCAGTGATCATCTGATGAGAGGTGACACACTCCCCATGAGCAAGCTGCACTCGGCAGACACGCTCGGGCAGATGTTTCTAACCACTAACAGGGGAGATAATGGCAACTTTGCCTCGATGACCTGGGTTCTTTTAGCCAAAATCTACAGGACTAGCTTGATTAATTTCCATACAGGGCCTGCTGATGTTGGCTGCATGTAGAGAGTCAATGCTCTCTGCAAAGCTGCCCCATTTTGTGTGACTTCTTAAACCAAACTGTCCTTTCAGTCAATGACACTTTAAATTCTGGGTGTTCAAGTTCCACCATTTTATGAGTATTAGCCTACAATACCCAACATATAAACACAGCTGGCTAAAGGGCTAGCCAGCCCTAGTTTAAGTTGTCACACATGACGTGCGGTAGGTGACTTGCCTGCTGTGCTTCGCACATGCACGTGCTTTCTTAGCTGTTTCAAACAGGAGAAAGAGAGTCATTTTACAAGGTAATTTGACAAGGTTTATGGTGAATTTTTCATTGTCCTTAGCATGACTTAGCATAATCAACCTTGCTCCCTCTCGCTCAGAAACAAGAGACTAGGCTCAAGATTCCGTCTATTACACACACACAGCAACAACTCCAAATACACTATCCCCAAACCACCTTGCCCATCTTCTCCTAGCATTAATCCTAAAACCACTACCCCAGCAGCCAAATCTCAACAGATCAAGGGTGCCATTATCAACGCCAGATCTCTTCCAGCCCACTTACTAGACATTGCAGACCTTATCACATCCCAAGAACTTGACTTTATTGCAATATCCGACACTTGGCTACATGCCGCATCGGGACCTTCACTGTCCCTGGCCTTACCACCAGACTACGGCATCACTCGATGGGAATGCAATACTGCCCAAATTAGAGGGGGCAGAGTGCCTTCCTTCACAAAAACTCTCTTGGCGTAAGAGTGACTACCAACCCCAAACTAGAGTCGGCTGAGCTACTCTCAGTCAAATTACCACTAACGCCCAACCAAACTGCCACCCTCCACCTTATCTACAGACCTCCTGGTCCTGCACCTTCCTTTGTTGGCGAAATGTCCACCTTAATTCTTGACAAAACTAAAACCAACTCGCAAATTATCATCCTAGGTGACCTTAACCTGGGACTCAGTGACCCTAAAGACTACTGCCTCTGTCTTGGAGAATGTACTAACTGACTTCGGCTTCACCATGCACATTCAAGAGCCTACCCATACCAAAGGGAGGACCCTTGACTGGTTATCCAGCTCCAACTGCAATATTAATGTTCTCTCCAATAGCCCCTGCTTATGGTCTGACCATCACATCCTCACCTTTAATATTGAAGCAGCACCACGCTCTCCTCCTTTGATTGCTCCAGCCCTCTCCACTAGAAATAAAAGGGACATAACCAAAGAGAAACCTCTCCCACTGCTACTCCCATCTCTCACTGCAGTCACCTACTCCTGCACCTACCCTACAACCTTAGCAGACACATACAATCGCACCATGCTCACAGCCATAAACTCAATCGCCCCTATCAAACTTAGGAAGTCTAAACCACGTGCACATCTCAACTCTTGGTTTACACCTCAGTTAAGAGTGCTGCGCAAAGCTAAACGCTGTGCTGAAAATCGGTGGAAAAGTCACCCTTCTGATGAGCATAAGGATGGCTTCATCCTTGCCTCCCTCACTTACAAAGATGCTATTATCACTGCAAAAAAGGAGTCTCAGAATAACCACATCATCCAAGCAGACCCGAGCACGAAAAAACTTTTTAAGATCTTACAAGAACTTGAATGTCCAGCCACCCCCCTGACACCTGCACCAGCCACCCCCCTGACAGTAAATGGTGCGCCAACATTCAGTCCGCTCTACTGAATAAAATGCCCACTCTACAATCCAAAATCAAAGACAAACAAGACAGCTTGAAACAGGACAATCGTCCACCAACCCCGTTAAGGGTCTCTCCTCTAGCTTCTCTTAATATTAAACCTTTTGCCTTCTCTCCACTCACCATTGATGAGGTGGAAGACATTATAAAGAGAATCAAACCGTCTAACTGTCAAGGCGATCCTTGCCCTGCTCTTATCATTAAGGATTCTGCCCACGACCTGGACCCATTCATCACGGCCTTCATTAACTCATCTTTTAAAACAGGTACTGTCCCCGACAACCTCAAGGACGCATGGGTGATCCCACTGCTTAAAGATCCATCCTTAGACCCAAGCATACCCACCAATTTCAGACCCATAACCACTGTCCCATTCTTGCTTAAAATCGTAGACCGTGCGGCATACTTGCAGGTCCAAGACTACTTGGAATCCAATAACCTCCTGGGTCTGCGGCAATCAGGATTCCGTCCCAGACATGGGACCGAAGCAGCCTTGATACACCTTAAAACTCAAATTGAGGTCTTGAAAGACAATGGGAAACTAGCCCTGCTACTACTCCTAGACCTTTCTGCAGCCTTTGATCTGGTCAATCACCAAATCCTATGCCAACACCTTAATTCTGCTGCCCACTTCTCTGACTCAGCCATGGCATGGATCAAATCCTTTCTGAACAACAGATCTATGAGGGTCTTCTCTCCCTCTGCAGCCACTGACCCAGCTCCAATTCACTGTGGCTTCCCTCAAGGTTCCTGCGTGTCACCTACACTCTATAACGTCTTCACAAAACCTCTCTTTGATGTACTTGACTATCTGGGTGTCTCCTACACTAACTATGCTGACGACACTCAGATAATCATTCCCATCACTGGCGATTACATGGCTGATACCAAGGCCTTGAATGACGTCTATCTGGTCATCCAGGCTTGGATGGCCCAACATGAATTATGTCTTAACGACGACAAGACGGAGCTCCTCATCTTGGGCTCCTCACAACGTCTCAACAAACTAGATCCATCCTACCTGTCTTTCATCATAGATGGAAATATCATTAAGGTCTCTAAAGACACAAAAACATTAGGTTTCTATCTTGATGCCACACTGTCACGACAAACAAATGCAGTTAGATCAGCCTCTGCTTACACCTGTAAACTTAATGCAGCTTGCAGACCTTTTCTGACTGCTCCTAACAGCATCACCCTAGCCAGAACGCTCATCATGTCAGAAATCGACTATTTTAGTGCCCTCTACTTGGGGACTAGTCAAGGGAACTTGAATAAACTACAAATCACCCAGAGCAACGCCATCAGGGCAGCGCTAAACATTCCCAGAAACCACCACATTTCTGAAGCCAGAACTAATCTACACTGGTTACCTGTCAAGCAGAGAATCTCACTGAAAACACTTGCCCTCACTCACAAATGCCTGGCGAACAAGGCCCCCCTACCTCTGCAACCGACTCTCCCTCCACACTTCCACCGACCTCAAAGAACTGCCCAGACCCACTGCCTATCTATCCCAAGGTTCAAACGTAAAAAAAGCTGGTGGCGCGAGCTTCCCTGTCCTAGCATCCAAGCTATGGAACACTCTGCCTGCTACCGTCAGATCCGAGGACTCATTTAAGACCTTCAAGTTGAAAGCAAAATCATGGCTGCTTGCTCAGAACTGAGACATTCCGCTATTGCTCCATGCCTGTTTCTGCATCTGACTCCTTGCTAATTTTGTATGGCACATTCTACTAGCCGAACTTGTTAAGACTATGACCGTCGTCTATTCTCCGTGTTATATTCTGATCCTAATGCAATGACCCTTGCTCTTTCTACTTGTCTGCCTTTATATCTTATCACTTCAACTACTGCTGTAAATACTTGTATGTAAGTAACTATGTATGTAAATAATTGTAAATTTCAAGTTTTGCGCCCTGATACCCCCGGGCCGGATGGTGCATGTTACAAATAAATAAAATACAAAAATACACACTGCGCTGCCCTCTAAGACAAATAATTTTCCAGAGCAAAAATCATGCCATTCTGCCAATTTGCATACCCACAATGCATTGCTTAGTGGCTCTGAGCTTGCGGCGGATTTACACGGATGGCTGGCTACTTGAGTGGACTCTATCATGTGTGGCTTACTTGGAATCTGAGTATACACATTTCCCATGAGAAACGCCTACCCTTTTGCTTCAAAATGCTCCTTTTGCAGATGCAGGTGGATTGTATTGGTTCCTGTAGCAATATAATGGGTTTTTGACAGCTACATAGGTTTAGTGGAAAATCTCTACTGGTTAATAAAAATACCAACTAAATCAAAAAGACACACAATTAGACGCCCGCAACCGATCTAAAGATGTTCTCTACAGCAGTAGATTGGATGTCCAAAAACATATACAGCAACTTAATCCAGTAGAAACCATTTGTTTGTTTTCATCTGGAGTTTGGCACCAGGGTGCTTGCAGATCCTGATTGTGCCTTGATTCTGGAATAAAATGCAATGAGGCGCTACACAGCAGGGAAATCATAAGGAATACATCCTTTTAGTCCACACATTTGAGTAGACACCTTTCTACTCCTTGCCTGCTGCCCATCATGTTTGCATGCGACATCCTTGCTTCTTGGTGTATTCGTGTGTAGGATGGGCATACGGTTACTAAATTACTCCATCATGAGGGACACCCAACCCCCCCTCCCCGACCACCGCCGGGCAGATTTGCTTGGGCTATAATTTGTATTGTAGATTTGACGGCATGACTACTGCTCTGCATGAGTACGGTTATGGGTAGTGGTTAATATGCCTATTTATTCTCGCACTACTACTAAATCAGCAGTAATACAAGTCATAAAGGTGAGACCGGCAAATCCCGACTGGTATTCCTCTTTTAATAATATGGGCCAATGGCAAGCTGTACTCTTCAGTAGTGTATGAGCTGGTACAGGTGCAACACAGATTAAAATGGGTGCACCACACTCCTCTTTTATTGGTCTTTGAGCGGTCTAGCTCATTGAAGACCAGAAGTACACAATGTATAACTTCCGCATGGTAATGTTTCAATTTTAAGAAGACAAAAATTAGCTGTCATTCTTCTTACCATTGTCCAAAGGGATTATCGTACTGAAAAATACAACATACTAGCGGTAGGTTCTATATATGATTTATTAAGAATTTCATACTTTCCCATTATAAGCAGTTCCCGGAGTAATGGCAGGTACTACTTATTTGTCTGTTTTTTGATAATTTGGGCAAGAGTTTAGTTTCCATTATTACTCAACCCGACTGTAAAATATCCTTCAACAAGATATTTTTCCTTCAGTACCATATCCTGATAAAGGGTTTTAGAACGCTGCATTGATTGGTTGGAGGTATTTTAACATTCATATGAAGAAGGGATGACAACCTAGCTATAGCTGCATACATGATTTGCCAAGCTACATTTCAAATCGAGCAATCAATCAGTCATTACCACAGAGACAATGTTGCTATAGTTTGAATCAAAGGGATACAATCATATTAGGAGCTTGTTATTAAGATTCTTTTACATAAGATAAGTTATCAGATACGGTATCAGCTACAGATGAAGATTTTTGTTACACTGATTGTAGGAAGTGGGAAACCCTCATGCAATTTTTTTAATAAGACTGTTTGTAATAGAATTCTGTCATATTTAGCACATTAAGAGTAAAATAATTCTTCGCTTTGGTTCACTGATCTTAGATTTACTGAAATTGTAATGTAATTATCTGCCTGATGAAGAAATGTATATCCACTAATAATGTAACATTGTGTTAGCGTTGTGAACATGAAGAGTGCAGCATCTTTGATGTAGTTTCTGATCTGTGGGACATTCTTTTCTACAGAAGAAACATAATCAACAACAGTACTATGGTATCACTTTAAAAAGAATGTTGAACCAAGGATCTATAACAAAAATAAACTTTAATACAACTAACAATTCACACAACTAAAAAGACCCACCCTGTGTAAAGGAAATAGAGAATGTAGACGTTTAGAGCAAAGGGGCACTCTGTGTGAACTCAGGGATTCAGGAAATTGATTTGAGCAGCAAATGTCAAAAGGACTTGAAAATGTCTTAAAAAGAAAAGAGTGAGTTCTTTGAAGTCACTAGAGCCCTTTAAAGCAGACCAGGAGGACAGGACCACAGCAGTCCTTATTGCTTGACTTGGTGGCACGACAGAGTCGAGCCAGGCTTCTTGGCACCAACGGTCCAGTCGTGCAGACGAGTTGGCATCAAGGCTGCTTTGAGACACGCGAGTCAGCATTTGTGACGGGTAAAGTCGGATCAAGACGATGCTTCCACAGCTTCCAGTCGGTGCTCGAGATGGGAAAGGCGATGGCTTCCAGCAGGTCGAGTCGGCATTCGATTCGGGATGAAACAATGCTTGTGTAGGTTCAAGTCAGTGCACAGGATGCAGTGAGGCGAGTGCTTCCACCGGGACTGGCATGCGAGTCACAGCGGCGAAGCCCTTCGCTTGATCGAGACAGCTACAAGAAGCAGGTAAGAGGCTTGAAGGTCTTAAGAGTGTCAAAAGCAGAAATGCAGGTCCTGTAGTGGCTCGAAATTAGTCAAGCACAGTTTAGTTGGCTCGAAAATGTCTCGAGGCAGTAAGCAGGGTTCTGAGCTGCTTCCGGGCTGAGTTGATGAGAGGCCCAGTACTTGGCCCACAGGGAGAAAGTGAGTCCTTTGTTTACCACTAAGACTCCAGGAAGATTGTCGGGCACCTGGAGGGGTCCTTAACCTCCAGTGAGCAGGATTCTGGTCCCAGTCATTTCACCTCAAAGGTGGGTGAGGAGAAGAGTTCTCTTCCTTGTAGCCTTCTGTTTTTACCTCTATGGCAAAGAACCTAGGGATAGACGGTTTCCCCAAAAGGGTTTGTGGTGTCTTGAAGCACAAAGGGAAATCCACTATGGGGAGGATATCCCCCACTTTATAAAGGCAAAATGTTACAGTGCACTAGTGCAAAGCAAGCCTGTTGTCAGGGGCCCAATCGAGGCTGCTGTAACAAGTATTCTTTGCCCTCAGATGGCATCCCATCTTTGTCTGTAGGAAGTGGGGAGGGGGAAGGAAGTTTAACAAGCCCTCGCAGAATCCAAGATGGCAGAACCCCTCTCTGGGCTACATCGCTCCTGTGGGCTACTCTAACTTCAACCCCTTCCTTTGCCTACTTCAAATTGACTCCAGTAATCAGCACTTTGGTGTGAGGGTGCCATTACCATGTCAGGACTCGTACCCTGGGACCTCTCGGGGAGGTTTACCGACTCCTGGAGAATGGTGTTGACCTTCCTCAAAAGAGAAACTTCCTGGGCAAGGTTCAACATGGTTGTGTGGGTGCACCCATGCCAGATGGCTAATGCACACCAGCCCTATCATGAATGAGTCACAACACCAAGCTGAAAATAATATGACATCCAAATGTGTGTGGCTTTATTATTCATGTCATAGCCATGGCTTATATTTAGATATAAACATGCTGCGACTGTTGTGGTACATAATTATAAGAATTTGAACCAGAGGGCCAGATTGTTAAAAAGCCACTTTGCCTGTTGAAACTTTATGTTCAGGAATGCACATGTGGCCTTTAAACCTGCTGTGCTGCCACTGCAGAACAGATGCTAGGGAGGTCAGGAGACAACCACATAAAAGGTACATCGGTGCACTATGTTTTTGGCATGAAGAATTATGAAATGGTCGTCTGATTAGTATGCTTCCCTTAAAAGACACCAAATTACCTGCATCATTTTATTGCTGAAAATCAAAATGTTCACCCTGCCCTCACCAAATGGCATTCTGTTACAATAGTCTTGTGTGGGATGGCTATACAGCCATATGGCACAGATAGAGATACTGTGGGGGGAGGATCAATCATTTGGATATGAGGGATCTCTTGATAACAATAGTTCTTTGCTCGCACTATGTGCTAATGTTAGAAGAAACTCTATGTGTGTAGGTGGCCAGGTCAGTATTAGTGATACCCAATTTACTCATGTATCTGCAACCCCAATCTCGATTTTCATGCAGAATATGTGGGTGTCAAGACATTGCTTGAGACAGTATCTGTTGGACCTAATAGTGGTAGAACCTCCTTCTCAGATGATAATGCTATACCGGTATTGATCAAAGTTCTATCAGAGAAGGTAGAAGCTTTGTTTTCGCTCTGTTCAGTGATGGCAACAGATGAATAGAAACTGTATTCATTAACAACTAAGCTGATCCGCCATAGCGATATGGGTGGGAGGTCTAATTTTGAATCCATCAAACTTTGTAACCCCAGTGTAAGCACTATGAAGACAGTTGTAAATGTTACTGCCCCCACACACATTGAACCCCTGGGGGATGTCCGTTAATCGTCTGGAGTTACAGATGTGGTTACAATCTCGGATACTCTAAATACTACACGGGGGCTGGAAGATTCAGTTAACATATCAGCTGTGTCTGAGGAGGATGCAATTGACGCCCTTTGTCCGGAAATATCCCTGATGAGGGAGAATTCCAGTCCGGCTATAGGATTTGTACCCCAGCAGAGTGTTTGTCCCCAGGCATCCTTGAAGGATGGACGTGAGGTTGGTCCTGGTGCGGGGGGGGGGGGCCACGTATTATCACAAGGATGCAGCAGGATGGATCAGTCAGATCGGTTAAGTTATATGGCCCTATGGATAAATGGGTTCGTTTTTAAAACAAAAAATGGTGATACAAAAGTTAGTGAGACCCATGTTAAAGAGTCAGGAATATCAATCCAAAAAGGTATCGATAGGTGGGCCAGTATCTACTAGACAGAGAATATTAACAGAGGTTGTGGGATCGGAGACAAGGTCGGGTGGGCCCTAAATGGCCTGCCCAGGAAGGTGGAACAAGAGGTAATAAGGAGATTGACCAGTACAACTGGATATTTAAAAGACAACCACAATCCAGTGGTGCCGATCCCGAGGCTCAGTTAAAGAGGTCACAGGTCTCCCCATTGGATGAATTGGGTGAGACTTTACACGTTCAGATGCCTAACAACCTGGATAAAAATCAGGCACTGTCTATAGCCGACCGGTTGGAATTAGGAATCACGCTCAGATTGGACAAAGTAGCTCCCACAGACGCGAGTCCTTTTGTACACCGGTCGACATTACTGGGCCTTTGGGCTAAACTGCCATGGTTATCGTTGATTACCACAAATGATATTGCGCAAACTATACTGCCTAAATATGGTAGCAGCACTAATTGCGTGCAGATACATATGGCCAATAAGATCGCTATGGCCATACTGTGTGATAATGCCCATGTACTGTTAAGAGCAGGCTTGAAGATGTTGGTCTGTAGAGAGCCAAGTGATAGGGGTATAAAGGTGACACTAAGCAGCCTTCGTAGCTACTGGTCAGACTGGATGAGATCCACACTTCAGATGATAGCCCCTTTTTGAATATATCTACGCTTCTTAAAATTTGGGCTAATCTACCAAGGCTCATTAATTTCAACCAACGATGTGGCACATATACAGCTACCGAGGGCCGATAGCCCAACAAATTGGGCAATATTGAGGTTCACAAATAAAATTGCAGCCGATATATTGCGTGAAAATGCCACGGAACTACTTAAACTAGGTCTCAGGGTAGGGGTGGTTCGAGAGATATGCCAGACTAAGGTAGGGATTGATCAAGGTGCCTATGAACAAGTCCTTGGTTAAGGACGGGAGAACGCACGGAAGTAAACAGGCATATGCTAAGCCCAGCCCGAGTACCCCTCGGAATGGCTTAAACTATGCAGCATGCAGCACTGTCATGGGAAACAATGATGCATTCAAGTAGATATTCGAATAAGAGGAATATTGTTTGACCATTGATGTTAGTGAGCTGGAATACACGGGGGCATAGTCATCTGCTGAATAATTCTGGCTCACTTCCCTGGCTTCTAACCTCTGACATTTTTATGCTCCAGGAAAAATGGCTAGACTGTCCCCTGGTGATAGATGGTATCCACATACATCAGTTACTGGCCAATAAGGGGGTACGTGGTAGACCTTTCGGGGGTCTTATTGTAGCCGTAAGAAACAGGTTCTGTTCTAAACAATTACCCCTGGTTACAGTGGGTGGAAATATAATGGCGGTGGTAGTCGATAAAGAGGGTATGTCTGATTGGGAGTTGTTGATAATTAACGCCCATGCACATCCAGGTCCAGAAGGGTTGGAGGAGATCCATACCAGTTAGGAGGATTTACTTAAAAAGGTGGTGGATGATGAGAAGCACCTGATAATTGCCGGAGGAGATCTTAAAGCCCATTGTATTGACAACACACTTAGACCACATACAGAAATGTCCAGTCAAAAAGTAACATGCACCAAAATATAGCGAATAACAAAGGTAGGAAATGGATTTCCTTTTTCGGTCTGATATATGGATGTTGAATGGCAGAACTATAGGTGATATTCCAGGGGCATACACTTGGAGAGGTAAGAACAACGTGGCTACCCTGGATTACCTATTTGAGAACAACGTATGCCTTCAACGTGTAAAATCTTTGCCAGTATATGGCATGAAATGTAGCGATAACGATCCAGCAATACTGGACATGGGCATTTCTATGCAAGAGGGGGAAAAGAGATGTGTCACAAATTCGAAAGTAAACCACGCTGGGAATACAATACGGTGGACTGAAAACAATTTAATCAAACTGGATGGTATACTCAGTGAATCTGCAAGTACTATGATAATATAGAATGTATGAACGAATGTGAGATAGAAAAATGGATTCAATATCTCACTAGTACAGTGGGTAAGGTGGCAAAAGTGGGCTTGGCGGTTTGCAACAAACATCCCAATTGCTATGATAAAAACATTCAGGACAAAAAAAGATCCATGTATCGACAAATCCGCATGGCTTTGGTAAAGGGAGAAATGGCAGGAAATGGCCAACCACTGTAAAGAGATCCATAGATCATACCAGGAGTGGATCATATGATGGAAACACTGTATCCAGAATGCAGATTGGCAGTATATGATTAAAATATTATGGGGAAAGTGTACCCGTTTGATATGGTCGATATTGACAAAAGCTAAAGGGAATGTTAGAGAATACAGTAAATCCAATACACGGGCAAATTTGGAAAACCTACTTAAGGAACTGAGGTGGGGATCCAATACAAAATATTATGCCAGTTATTGTGGAGGGGGGTTGGCCACTTTCCTTCACTATAGAGTCTGTAAAAGAAGCAATTCCCAAATTGAAACACTCGAGAGCCCCTGGTCCTAATGGGCTGGCTAATATTGTTTTAAAGAGGAACCCTGACCAGTGGGCTGTTGTTTTACAGGCTTTATTTGAAAGAGTGTCAAAACCAGCATATTCCTGATTCATGGCATAATGCTGTTCTCTTACCAGTTTATAAAAAAGGTGACAGGATGAACCCCGAGAATTATAGATTATTGTCATTATTAGATGTGACAGGGAAGATCTTTTCGTCCTTTATTCTTGAGGCTTTGAACCGGTGGATTGAGGAATCTAAGATCTTACATTTCACCCAAACGGGTTTCCGGGCTGGCTCTGGAACGAGCCACAATCTTAGGGATTAGACTTCCTTATACCTGGCACTCTGGACTCTGGTACCCAGACACTATATATAATTTTTGTTGACTTCAAAGCCTCGTTTGACACGTATATCGGCCCAGACTCTGGGAGAAATGTATGAGGCAGGATGCCCTGTCTGGCTCATCAGTGTACGGCAGGGTTTGCACCTATCTACCAAGGCGGCAGTCAGACTCACAGATGATTGTGTGATTACGGACTGGTAGAAACCTGGAAAGGTGTTAAACAGGGCTGTGCACTGGCGCCGCCGACCTTGTATAACTTGTATATGGCTGATGTCCCAGATTGGTTGTACACAGAGGTGGGATGTTGTCCTAGGGAAGGGGGTAGCACTCTGCCCTGTCTATTGTATGCAGACGATCCTGTCCTGTTTAATTACACCTTTTCAAGAATCAAAGCAATGTTTATGGCACTTTGTAAATATGAAGATCTAAATAATTTGACCATAAACATGGAAAAGACCAAAATTCTGGCGGTTTCATCAAAGAAGGCAAAAAGACCTATGCTTAAGTGTGACCTGGGAACTATTTAATATGTGGATGTGTATACATACTTGGGGTTGGATATAGATAGTACTATATCTTATAGAAGCATTATAGAGAGAAAAAAAGACCACTGCCCGTAGGATGATTTGCGTTATCTGGAAATTTGCCAGGAACACGGTGGGGTATTCACTTGAGGGAATTATACAAAGTTTCTGTCCAACAGTCCTCTATGGGTTGGAAGCCTTGGCCATGGCTGACTTATCGTGGTTAGACACCTTAAAGGGCAGTTTTTGGAAGCAAATCCTGAGACTCAAGCCATCTGCAACAATACAGTATATTAGACTTGAATTTGTCTTGACCTCCCTCAAAAGGAGAACTGTTGCGAAGACGTGGTTTGTTATACATCAAAGCCCACTCAAACCCTAGATGTCAACTGCTCAGTGTCCTGGCTGCTCCTTTACAGGGCAAAGATTGCTTTGGTATGTTGGTGAATGACCTGTTTAATGACCTAGGATGGTATCCAGAATTTACATGGGGTACACCCTATGCTACATTGAACAGGGTTTCAAAAAAGGTAAGTCAGTGGGATTGGGTGGCAAACTACAGACATGTAGAGTCTATTCAGAGTTATGCCTGCATGAGTGATGTTGTGCACAGTTATCTGCAGCCGCAAGCCTATCTTAGACAATGCCCTAATAGGGGTATGCGGGTATTCAGGCTAAGGCTGAGGATACATCAGTTACAGATGCTCTCGGTAATAGGGCCACAGCTGAGCCTACCTAAAAAAGACACATATTGTCGTTTGTGTCACAACACTTTATATCCAGAGACAGCCAAGCACATTTTCCATGAATGTAGGATACTGCGTGCAGAATATATGAATTGGTTGTGACCATTTGTACATAGCTATGAATACATAAAGAGTGATCATTTTTGGGCCTATTGTCTCAATACGGATAGCCAGAAAGTATATATTGCTATGTATCATCTGTGGTTAATTATTAAGAAACGTTTAGATAGTGTAAGAAGAACTAATTTATTGTCAGAATGAAATTGTTGTCCTTTATAAAAAAAAGTAATTTGTTTTAGTTGGATATTTGCTGCCCTGGCAAATGTATGATGTTTTTATGTTGGACATACTGTGTTGGTTTTAATGGTATAACGGATTTGATAAATTGTGTTTTTATTGTCTTATTGTTGTGAAAAGTTTTTTAAGGTTTCTTTGAAACTAAACAAATAAAGAAATAATAATAATAATATACTCTTTCCAGATTACTCTGCGTCATGAGAGACCCCTTTCCCCACCTTCCTCCTTGCCTGCTGCCAGGCACTTTTGCTTGTGGCATCACTGCTTCTTGTTGGATATGGACATAACTGGCACAATCCCAGTTTGCCAATAAAAGGCAATGGCATTTAATTTATCTGCCACTCTATCGAACAACCAATACCATAGAAGTGACGGAATCCAATGTTTTAGAGGAAGAAGTGACCAAATTGTTTTTTTTTATTTTTTTACCAAAAAAAGTTTTGAATAAAATATATGTCGGATGGGGTAAGGGATATTAATAAAAGTAGGGGAAACGAGAGGGGCTGCATGGGGTCTCCCCCCGCAATTAAAAAAATGCAGTCACTTCACTCTTTCCAAAACATAGATTCGGTCAAATCACCTACATCCTGGACCAACGGCTGAGTCGGCCCTGGACTGGAACCTTTGTCATTCAGACTGAGCACTGATATCTGCAGAGCACGCTTAACTCAATGACCTATCTCTTCAAAGCACATATTTGCAACACCCTAACAAGCATCTACGTGAAGCTTTTATTCGCACCGAGGGCGGCGATGCTAAATAGCCCAGGACTTGAGCAGCTGTGAGACTGCACTGAACACATTTATGGACCTGTCACACACAAACGGTTGTTCATTAAAGGACATTCAGGCAACCCAATAAAGATCATTTTACAGGTGGGGAGGGGACCAGTAAATCAATTGATTTGCGCTAGTTAATAATTAAGGGGACAAGGTTTATGGACCCCTTGCTTATCTTTAAGGAGGGGGGACAATGAGAGATCAAGCAGGCGTCTTGTGCATTATGGCAGCCTAGGGAGCAGAAGGTCCCGGGCAGAGGAAAGAACGGTGTAGGGCCCTGCAGCTTACACAGTGTGTAGGATTTTGTGTGTATCCTCCCCAGATCTTAGCCTTTGTAATATTATCTAGGAGTATATATGCCTGAGCATCTTGATTAGCAAAGCATCTTGCCCCCAATTGGACTTATTTTCCTTGGCTTCGGAAGCGGGCTCCTTCTGCAATTTGCTGCATTACAAAATGTCAAATAAACATACCCACCACCCCTTGGGAATCTTGCCCCCACAGCACAGGGGGCGAGATGTTGGAGCTCAGATTCCAGGACACCGTTAAGGGGACTAACTGGGAGCAATTCTCCATATTTTGGTGAGAGGATCATGGCCTGTGCAGAAGCACCCTGGCATGATTCCTAAGGAGTTAAGTGCTCACCTTAGATCTGCTCGTTGCATGCCTAAATCCAGTTACAGGGCCGACTCAGCCCTTCGGCTTTCCCACGAATGCCTTTGGTTTGTTCCACTACTTCAGGACTGTCAAACTACAGGCCTCATTGGGTGGAAACATGTCCAATTTTCTGGATACCCCCTCATTAATATTCATGATCTAAATTTACATACAATGATTCTAAATCTATGCAAAGGTTTTCTCATGCATTATTAATGCAGGATATTCTGAAAACCCATCAGGTTTGCGGCACTCAGTGCCTGGAGTTGGACTACCCTTCTTTCCAGGAACACCACCACAAATTCTGCATACCCCCAAGAGAGAAAATTGTTTATACAGCGCTCTTTGCAAATTTGTTTTTGAGATAATACATCTGCGAGAGGAGGGGATTGGGTTAAATATTATGGGTCTGCTTGTTGCTTATTGAATGGTTGGGTGGAGGCATATGTAGCTAATACCTTCCTTGTAGCACCCCAAAGCAGAGGTCAACCGACCCCATCATGAATTGGGAAGGGGTGAAATCCTATGCCCCAGGTTTTGCCATACAAGTCCTACTTCTTGGGAAGTAAAATTATCCATCCGGAAGTGTTTTATATTTACTAGTGACAAAACAAAGGAGTAGCTCAAGAGTTACATGCTCGTTTTATACATGAAGCCCGCCTGCACATCGCAGGTTCGAATCCCTGCAGGGCCAATTTAGCCCTTCATCCATCCTATGATATAGATCTTTAATTTGGGCACCACTAACAGATATTATTACACTGCTCAGCATGTGCATTTCATTGTTGGTGTGTAACAGGCTATTTTGCAAACACAGTTGTCTCAAAGCTCGGGGGGGTTGAGAAGAGGTATGGGTACCAAGGATAGGGGGCAGGAGAAGAGGGAGCAATAGGAGGGAAGGTCGAGGAGGGAGTGGGTGCAGTGCAGTATGCATTCACAGTGCCAATGTCCCTTGTATACAAATAAGTATGATTCCCACACGGAAACAAAACATGAAAACTCCAGAGCAAGTCTGCAGAGGCGGGTAGGCGCACCCTTACATGACATACCACTGGGAAGGTTGGAAGCGCAGGGATCTAGAATTATTACGGTCATAAATCTGTTGGTGCAGAGTTACCCAGAGGTGGCAACTACAGACCAACCCTACCCTGGAAAGCCCTGGGGGAGGCGTGCAAGGGTGAAGGGTGGGCTTAGAACCCAAGGGGTATTGTCTAGAGACGAGGCGTGAGGCCAGAGAAGGAGTAAGTGCAAAAGGTATTGCTAAAGAGACAACCTTGCTTAGGTTGAGCCAGTTAGACTTCGGGTGATGCCATCACTGTATGAAAACTTCATATTATTACAGTCGGGCTTTGCAGAGAAGAGAAAGAAGATGCACACATCTGGAAGCCCACTCCCAAACTGAACAGGACTCATGCAGTACCCTTATCATTTAAGCACTTAAGACTGGTCCAAAGTCACACATGAGGTGTAGGCTTGGGTGGATTTCCCCTTGCAGTCTTTACCCAAGGATTCGGAAGCAGGTATAGAGGTTGCCCAATGCCTGGAAACGATTGCCTCCAAACCTGAGGCATGTGATATTTGTATCACACACTGACTGATCCCCCACTGGCGCCCTGAGGTTGTCATGTGGGGGCATTTAGCTCCATAGGAATCCCAATGAAGTATGTGCTGGAATACCAGTATTCCAGGCGTATTTACGACAGCATTGGCCTACACTAAGAACTAAACAAGAACGTGTTCACATACAACCCTGCCGACAGCCAATGAAGTCCCAATAGACTCACTTGACTCTCTAGCAACTGGCTTCTATCGATCCGCCGCACTGTTTGGAAAAGGGGTGAGGATGGTTCCATCAAGCGTGAGCACCAGTGCGAAGACAGACCGCCTTCACCACACTTACAACACATCTGCAATAGGGAAATGTACACAACTGGTGCATCCTAATCCAACACATTGAAACATTGGCCTGTATGTTTTAAAATCAATTCACATATCTGGCTTGCCAGCTGTTCAATTATTCATGAGTCCTTGTCATTTATTCATGCCGTCAGACACCAGCTTTTAAGCTCACAGCATTGATGCGGGATGTCACAAATTTCTCGCAACCGCGGGTCAACGCTGCAGCGAAGGGGCTGCCCGCACACTCCTGGATGCCCACAAGGACAGCTGGAGGAGGAATAGCACGCAACATGTTAGCAACAGCAACATTCACTGTCTGCATGGGAGCTGTCAGCGTAGACGCAAACATTTACTTCTGCCGTAGGGTCAGAGACAAGCAGCAGCAAAGTGACAGAAAATGGAGCCCGCAGTGAGCCTGGGCTTGTTTCTCAAAGCAATATGCATAAGTATGCATGGCAGCAAGTCCTAGGAAGAGATCAGAAAATAGGGGACTTATTCTTTTGCTCCTGGTTGTGGCCGCGGCTATGTGCAGGCCAGCGGGATTGCCATAGGGGCCGGAACACTAGCCAGATGGTGCTGATCCAGTAGGAGTGCTGGGGCAATGGGCTGGAGGGGAGGAGGGGATTCTCTTCCCGTAGGATCAGCCTATTTCCTCCAGGATGGAGTGGTTCATGGCACTTCCCTCCAAACCCCAAGTCCATTGAGGCAGCAGTTTAAGAACGATCGCACCAAAGGGTCAGGGAATCCCACTGTAAACGTATGTAAGATGTAATTGTTCTTGACCAACATTGATCTGTAATATTTAATGATGGCAACATTTTTCATTGCATTGGCGAATTAAATGTAGCAGAATGACTTCCAAGAAAGAAAATTGAGTGAGGGTGAGAGTATGAGAGTGAGCGTTTTTTTCTGTTTCTCCAGCACAGACCCAGCGCCTCACAGATGTCTGGTCTGCTTTGTGGGACAAACCTCTCCCTTAAGAGTTTTGATAGACAAGAAGAAAATCCAAGTTCCCATGGAACGCTGTACTGAATTCTGTACATGATACCGTTTACATACTGTTTTTAATTACTTTAAAATACATCCCAATCACACAATATATTAATTTAATCAAACCGGTTGGGAGTCAAAAGGTTGGCATACGAAAGGTAGGCTCAAAATATAGACCTTTTAAGGTCGACGCCCATATCTGGCTGATTGAGAGGTGAATTCGGAATTGGAACAGGTGTGAATGGGCATGAAAGGGCGTGGGGGGGTTATGGGAGTGGATACTCGCCCTTATAAAAGCAGGAGCAAACAAACAAATTGTAAACAAACTCCAAATACTACAAAATAATGTTCTCAGAACAGCCTTGAGTATCCCAAAGAGAGACCATATCTCAGAAACTAGAAGAAAGCGCAAATGGCTCTCCATCAAGGACAGGATTCATTTTAAAATAGTTTCCATTACTCACAAATGCCTCAACAATGCGGCTCCACAGTACTTAAGAGAGAAAAGCACAAAGAAAAACTCATCACGACCTACTAGATCCACCAACTCCTTTTGCATTACAGTTCCACGATTCAACTTGAAAACAGTTGGTGGCAATAGCTTCCTGGTGCAGGATGCCCAAGCATGGAATGCCCTCCCCCTTCATCTGCGCTCTGAACAAAGCTTCAGGACTAAGACTAAGAAATGGCTGGTCATGAATGACTCTGCACCTCGGAGTGGTCAGAGTACACTGAGGACATAATTGTGCCATACAGAATTACACATCTCCGTACTTGCCTGACTTTTCGTAAATTATCTGTAAATGCTCTTCTTCTAACTTGCTGACATACCTATGTTTTAACCTACACTTGTTACGATTATATGTGTGTATCAATTTTTTTGTTTCAAAGCTGTCTTGTAATGCGCCCAGATACCTCAGGGTGTGGTGCGCTTTATAAATTAATAAAACAAACAAAAGCAAGACAGTCTGAATGAAAGGGAACAATTAAATCTTTCTGCACACAAATAAGCTATAATGGGTTATCAAGAAAGCCTAAGACTGAAAACCTTTATGTTCTCAACCTCAAGAGTTGCTTTTTACTCCCACTCATTGGCAATGCATCAGTGTACAGTTTGAGCAAGGCTCCGCCAGCCGAAGCCCCCATCACGGATTGTCCAACTCCAGGCCTAGAGGCTGGAATCCTGACGGGTTTCAGTATATTCCTCATTAATATTCATGAAATAAAGTTGCATACAAGGATTCTAAATGTATGCAAATCTTTCCTCATGAATATTAATGAGTGATATCCTGAAAACCCGTCGGGATTCCGTCCCTCAAGGCCTGAGATGGACAACCTTCTCGCTCCATCAACGCCCTGCTGGTAACATAGCACGGGTGATCCATAAGTGATTTGGAGGCTGGGGCCAGGCAAAAGGTTGCGTGCTCTGGGGAAAAGGATAGCCTGAGTTCACTGAGACTTGCCGCTATCCTTCCATTTCACCTGCTCTATTACAATGCAACCCCTCACAATGCAAACCCATTTCAATGAAAAGGCACACACCGTCGAACACATAAAAATCGCCATAATTAACTCTTCAATAAGTAAAGAAAGAAGCATCTTCAATTTGAAATTAAAATGTAAATATTTAAATAATAAAGAGTAAGGAAGAACAGGGCATTTTAAGAGTGACACAAAGAAGTGAGGTAAAGGCAGAGACAAGTAAGTAAGGGCAAAAGTGGATGATAGAGTATATTACTCTATTGTTTTGCTTTGCAGAAGGAAGGAAGGAAGGAAGGAAGGAAGGAAGGAAGGCATATAAGAGAATGAATAAAACAAAGATTCGGTGATACGACTTCACGTGAAATGGACCAAACACACACTTCGATGAAAGGACTTGGGGTGAAATGCCAGTATTGAGTTGGCTATTCTATAAAAGGCATTCCATGAAACAAGGGGTTCAGCTTACCCCATCGGGCAGGGCCCACACTGCACAACTGGACTCCCAGCTACCTGAAAAGCTCGTTAAAGAAGGCCATGCTTGCACCCTACACCTATCCAAGATGGCACCCCACTCCATATACTGATGCTGTCAAGTCTTAAAACCAAACATGAAAATAAAGATTTTTATGTCAGTATCACAAGGTCACAACTGAGGGGAATCTATTACTCTTTAGTCAGTTATATGCAACCCACTGCCGTATAGTAGAGGGAGCAGAAATGTAAGTGCATACTTCTACGGGACAAGGAGAGGAGCCACTGCACGTGGATGATTACCGACCAATGATATCAATGCAATAATGCTGCATTCTGAGAGGCCTTACCAGTTGGTTACAGCCCTTGGCCGAAGCGTATAGGTCTGAAAGAAGGGAGAGCCTTTAATGAGGACGAAGGGCTGTAACCACCTGGTAATGTCCAGAAGGAGAGGGAAAACATGAGCAACAGCACGTGGAGGAAGTGTATGTAGAAACAATGCTGTAAACTAGGGACCTGGAATGCCGGGCTCCGAGAGGAACCCGCCTTGCATTCCAGTGGCAAGATGCAGGGTCGGATTGGGCCTTCGGCCTAATCGACCCTGGGGCCGGTTTCTGGCCACGCCTGGGCCGGTTTGGGAAAAGAAAAAAAAAGGATTTTACATTTTTTTTTCTTCCAAAAAGCCTTTCATCCTTCTTAGGTCGATAAATGAGCAACAACACAGGTTGGGTGATATTGTATGCATATTGGTCTATAAAAAAAAGAGCTTAAGCGTAAATGCTACACAATAACATTATCATTTGGCCTTGGACGTCTGCTCGCATTCACAGTGAATTGGTAATATGGGTCTATACACACATGATACACATGTATCAATGACACATATGGTGATCCATTCTTGTATGAAATGTATATCACTTTACAGTGATATCGTTACCATATTTTTCGTAGTGTACTTGGGAACAATGCCATTTGATGCCTTTCCTGTTTTGTCAATGGGTGAAAGGCCGGGTTTCTTCCCTTCCGGGATGTCACTTTTGGGGGGGTCAAATCAGAGGTCAAGGGTCGTGAGACGAGGAGTGGGCCACTTTTTTGAGGCGAGGGGTGGGCCACTTTTTTTGGGTGACCAGACCTATTTCTTGTCCGACCCTGGCAAAATGTGGCAGAGGCGGCATGAGCGAAAAGGAGGCGGCAGTCAGACGTGGGTAAACAGGCCATGGGGGTGCAGTTTATGGGAGCACAAAGCTAAGGGGGCACCAGAAAGGCCGCACAGCAAACCGAGGGAGGGAGCAGAAAGGGAGAGCGATGGTGACAGTGGGGCCGGAGAACACGACAGCACAGCCTGCACTGTGGAATGCAGGCTTTCATCTGCAGATAAAACCTACGTTCCTGTGCAGCTTTTTCTCCGGGTCCTACTGCCTTATGGAGGAGGACCTTCCTCCTTTGGGAAGATGTCAAAGTGGGCTGCACATTATCATGTTAATCAGTTGCATCTCACGCTAATCATCCTCCCTCCCCCAACCCCAACACACTCGGCAACCTTAAAAGCGCTGCTTTCACACGCGACATCACTGCAGAAAATGATGCACTATTCAAGTAAACTCATTCATTTACCTAAACACACCAGTGTACAGGCGCGTTATCAATGACGTATATCTTATCTCTAAGTTAAGAGCATGCATTCTGCTAGGAAGGCCTCCTTTGCCCAGTGAAGGATGGGAAAAGGGTCATATGTTAGAGCAGTGTACTACATGTGCACTGTATCTATTTTAAAGGTTAATTGGTGGATCGGATAGGATTTTTCCTGCAGAACCAGCCATATAGGTCTGCAATATTCTTTTGAATGCCCCAGTATGTTGTGTTACTGGGATTAGTGCCATTTGCATGGTCTCTGGGCACTCTGGCTGATCTGAAAGAGAGGGGGTGGGGCTAGGGTAGTGAGAAGAGATGGAAAATGCAAGATTGCTTTGCTGCTGTGTTGATGTGTGTAGTTCGGAAGTAACCGAGTACTGTGTCAGAGTTTCTTTCTAGGAGGCCTGTGTCAAGAGCATAGAGGCACGTGTGTCCACGTGGGATCCTTGGTGGGTCGGTGGAATGCAAGATGACACTTCCTTCCAATATGCTACAAAGCAATCTGCTAATACGATTCATGTTTTCTCAGATTCGCTTTCTCAAGACATATGTGCTCCCTTAACTTCATTACAGGTCTCCCCCCATAAAGCTTGTTCATAAACCTGGACAGAGGATGACTAGGCAGGAGGGGGGCAAATCAGGTAGGAAGGGTGTGTAGGATTGCCATCTGGCAAGCGTGTAGTTGCCTTGGCTTTTTTCATTTTTATTAGATTCCTAAAATGCTGTTGGTATTTCCATGTCAGAAAGGTTAACTGCCAATTAGGTTCCCCTTTAATAAGCTCCCTGCCAAAAGTATAGTGTTCACCTGTGCCCTGCTGCATCAGTAGCCTGATTTGCAGTGCCCGCTATACGGTGGCATAGAGCAGCATCAGAGGTCATAGGTGCCCATCCGACAGCTGCAGTGACAGTCCAGTCTCTGCAGCACAGGGGCTTCATTTAAGATGTGCACCTCTGTTCCAAAAACAACATAACTTTGAGTATGCTGACCTAATGGCAAATATAAGGCACACCTGTGTTAAGATATGGTTGCCAGCATTTCTCAGATATCTAGCCACATCAATTTGATATTATATATTCGTCCGCCCTGTGAGCACAGTTTAGCTGTGGAAGATTTAGGTCTATTACATGGGCCAGACTGTCTGCTGCTACTGTCAGCAGGACTGTAGACTTGGGGGGTTTGCTTTCTTGTTCCTTTTGGAGGGCAGGTGACACCCTCTCCAGAGAGAGAGGGCCACTTCAGAGGAAGCTGTCCTGGGAACAGGAATCAAAAGGCACACCCATTCACAAAGAGAATAGCCTCACAGCAGAGGGGCCTTTGATTCCATTTAGGTGGGGAGAGGGCGAGTAAATATAGACGCAGGAGCTCTTTAAAGCTGGAGGAAGATTCCACCATCTCGCTGCCTATTTCTTCCTGCCCCCCTCTACTTCCTGTAGAACAAAGCAATTTGGGTGTGATATCAGAAGGAAAGGTCCACTTGTTCCAAGGGCAGGGATTGGACCATTAAGGCAAGCTTGGTTTTTCCATTCACCTGTAGACTGTTGCCTTTTAAAGGAGGGGTCTCCCATGCCTGCTCATCCCAGATTCACTTTGGAACAAACAGCTTCAAATAGTTTTGTTGGACCTCTGTTGGGAGAGTAGACTTTCCAAAGCCCTCCACCAGTGAGGTGAAGACCGAGTGTCCAAGGCAGATGCAGGCTCTGTTCCCTACCCATCTCCAAGGCATATTGGGGCAAACCTGCTGCTGGAACAAGACCTGCATCTCTGCTAGTCACACTGCTGATCAGGACCTTGTTATGGTGAAGGACCCCTGAAAGGTATGCACTAGTGTCCCTTGCTGGGAGCCCAAGACCAAGGACTAAACTTCTGTCACGCATCGCGGTTTCCTCCATCGATAGTAGCACCGCCGACCATAGCAGGCAGTGACACCGCCTTGCCCCTTCCAAGATGATGGCCTGGGGCTCCCTCACAAGCCGATCCCAATATGGTGTCCTCACATGTCCTTGGGGGATTTCCGCTCCCGGGTTGCCAATGGCGGGGCGCATGTAAGCATCTATATTGTGCAGCATTCATGGGATTCAGCGTGCCTCAAAGTAAGTCCCAGCGCTGCATAGTTCCTTCTATATTTCCTAGTTCCCATTCCAGGAGGAAAGGTTTTTTCCCCCCCTTACTTGGACCTTTTCTTTGGGGAACACCCTATTGGTTACCTGTTAAAGTGGCAGGGTGGCTTCCTCAGAAGGCAGGCCTTATTCACCCAAAAAACAAACAAAAGAAAACCCAAGACACCGGGAAGCCAAGATCTTGACAATTTGTCCTGCAGACCCCAGGATGGGAAACAGCATCCTGAGAGCCAAGAGCCCTGCGTTTCATCGCATCAAACCATTTGAACTACTGCAGAACTGAGTTTACTGCATCTTGAACCAGCAGGACCCTCCACAGATGTCTTATGCACACATCAAGCTTCTCAAATTCAAACTGCATGTTCAAACATGGTGACCGCCGCACACCGCTAGCTGAGCACGTCGTTGCTTCAGCTCAAATTAACGGCTCTTTGTTGCATCGGCTCAAGCGACCGGCTCTTTGTTGCATCTGCTACTTTCAAATCTCTGCTCTACTCACCAGCATCTTCGCTGCCGATAGTTATCACCAGTTGAACTGACCCTGGTGGATCCTCCAGCCCCGACCATCGGATGCCACATCGTACCACTCAAACCAAACTACATATCCAGTCGCCAGTGTCTTTGACATCTACTCGACCAACTCAGGTGGCCCTCACAATCTGTAGCCCCTCAAGCGATTCATCGAACTGATACCACATCCAGTCACCAGCATCTTCACTGTCGAACTGACCATCGAACTGACTCTGGTGACCCTCGCAATCCACTCTTCTCCAAGCATCCCCTTCAAACCGCAACAAGCTCCAATTCGACAACCCTGCTCGATACTGCTCCTAGTTTAGAGCAATGCAATCGCTGCACTCTAACGGCACCGAAATGCCTAGTTCGCCATAGTAAAACCACCAAGAAGGAACTAAAGACCCATAAATTCCCCGGTGATCCATTTAGGGCCCTAGTTACTAGTTAGGTCACTTGTGTGCCTTTTTCATCATAGACATATCCTTTTAAAAGAACACTGTGGACATTAAACTTGCCTTTCACCTCTGCATGCTCACCCAGAATGCTGGATTGCCACTTTTGTTGCGTATTCTCTGTTCTTTCCACAGAGGTGTGTTTGTGTACAGTTGTTCTATTTATTTTTCTTGCAGATGGTGTGTTTAATTAAAGTATTTATATATTTTTTAGAACCTTGATTGGACGCTCCCTTTCTTTTGGACGGTTATGCTTTGCTGTTTGGGTTGCTTCTGAATCACGTTCACAGCGCTCTTGCGAGTACAGCCTTCTCTCTGCCCACGTTACCACTAAAGGCAAAGGAGGTAAAATCTCTTAACGGTGTCTGATTTACCTTTATGACTGGGATCTCTGTTGCTTTGTAGCAGTGGACGGGCTGAATAGATGGTTTATTCACTACGCAACCCATTGTCCAGCAGATCAGAAATCATTTTGTCATAGTGTGTCATTAGGGTGAGGGGCTGTTGCTTCTGGCGTGAAGGTCACCTGGGTGACAGGCCCCTTGCCCAGTCGATATTGCTGGGGTGGTGGTGAGGTGCGACCACCTTCATTGCACTGATATGGGGACATTACGTGCCTGGAACCTTCTTCTGGGCGCTTTAAAAGCAGAGCGGAAACCAGGTTTGTCATCTGGTTCCATTGCGAATCACGCCTCCACTGGCAAATCTGACCATTTTCATTTTTCCTCATACCCACCACGCCGAAACTGATGCTGGAGTTTTTTGTCTCATATGTTGGTGTTATGGAGTTGAATTTCTCACACATGTAGACATTTTTCTAAGCACACCGCGGACATGTTCAAGTGCTGTTTATTCTTTCCCCCCAGTTACAGTAGAGGGACCCCAGTGGATGATCTAGTGACCTCCTGCCGTGACAGTATCAACCCACAGTACTGATCCAGTAGGACTGTAGAGTCAGCGCTAGATCGGTCCTGTTTTTAAGCTTGCACTCTGGGTATTCTATTCCTGGTTCCATGTAATAATGTGGCCACAAAAATCTCGCCATGCAAAAATATCACCGAAAAATGGCCGTTTTTTGTGGCAACATTATTGCATGGAACATGCTGGGGACAACCCCGCAACCCCCAAACTTTTTTTTTAATTTTTTTTATTTTTTTTTGCCCCTGTCCCCATATATATGGTCACCCATATAATATCACCGCAACCTTTTCCCAGCGATATTATTTACGGCGACCATATATATGGGGATAATATTACCTGATACCGTATTCCTGAAGTTCCCTATTATAAATGAAGGAGTAAAAGTTCCAGAATGCAACGTTAAAACCAGGACTGGATTAGTGTCTCAGCCAGTGGCAGCCACTTACATTGGGCACTGAGGGGCCCCCAGAGTGTGCAGACTGCAGAGAGAACATTAAGGTTCTCTGAAGTGTGCCGGCAAATAAATCAATGTTGCAGAGCGGCAGATTAATAATTTATTCATAATTAATATGCAGCTCTGCAATGCTGAGTCAAGTCAGTGTTCAATGTGGCTGGCCTGGCCTGCTGCCACGGTGCCACCCTTCAGAGAGGGGCGCATACCGTTTTACGCAGATTTTCCCAACTGTAGAGTGCTTGGAACTCGTAACTCCACGTACTCTTCATAACGCATTCTCAATCAGGAGGCTGGCGGGGCGCTGGAGGGGTGGCCCGTTGTATTATAATTGTGTGCAAACAGCGCACCAGCCCACAGGATAAATTGCAGACTAGCCGCATGTTTGCCAGCCAATGACAGCCCGAGTGTGGGTGGGGACAAGACATGGGCACACCCGTGTGCCTCACCTTCTCGTTCATTCTCTTGCTTTGCTTCGTAGTGTCTTGTGGACTTACTTTCTGCAAGAGGACTGAGCTGCCCAGAACCTTAGGCCCACCACTTCACTGGCACCTAACTATTGCCCGAGTCGCCCCCAAGCACCTAAAGTAAGTGTTAGTTACTATTAGTTAAGTTAACTCTTAGTCTTCTTCATCATGCCTCATGATGAACACTAAGAGTATACTTAACTTTTCATGCTGCTCAGCGAGTCGGCCTATATCTCACAAACTGTGAGACGCAGTCCGAGTCGCACTTTGGCTTGCGTGCTTATTTGTGCCCATGGCCCGCCAGGAATCCTGGTGAAGGCTGGGCGGGCCGCGGGCAGGAACTACTAGTGCTCTGTCGGGGTTGCTCCAAGCAGCAGGCCCAGCCCAGAACCGTCTTGGGCTGGTACTCTTGTGGAGGAGAGCCCTGGCGGGATGTCACAGGCGGCCAGCTGTGCGGGAGTGGGGCAGACGAGGGCTCCGCGTGTGGGGCTGGGTATCCAGCATGACCTCTGGGCTGCTTGGGACTCTAGGAGGCACATTTTGGAAGCCATTTTTCAAAAATGTTCACGGGGGGGAAACTCCACCTCACCCAAGTTGATGTGGGGTGGGCTCACTCACACCCAAACTCACCAGGAGAAATGTACACCCCACCACCTTTCAAAGTCACCGACCACCACTGGTTTCTGGAATGGAAAATGTTGGCATGTATGGAATCAGATGTGCCTTGAGAGCATGGCGCTGATGATGTTTATTCTCATACTCTACCTTCATACTGCACCGTTTAAATGTTTGGTTGCGCAGTTGTGTGCTGAGGTGTGTGTAGTCTATGCAGTCAGTCTTTCTCCAGTCTCTCTGAAAACGAGGAGGAGCTATTCTTCAAAAAACCCTGAGCTGTGCGGAACACATCGCAGAGCTATGTGCTGAGGTGTTTGCAGCCCATGCAGTCTGTGCAGGCTAAAAGGTGTCTGGCACTGGAGTGGAACCGAAGGAAGTTCAGTCGAGAGGTGAGGTGGAATTTTCGACTTGCATTACCCGCTAGGTTGGGGTGTGGATAAGCTGGGTCCCTTGAGTGTTGGACTGACCTAATTTCGTGCAAAATCCTTCAAAGCATATCCCGCTCTCTCCAACTTTGAGAACCAAACGCTATTGTGTGCAGGCTCCTCAAGCTCCTGCCGTTCAAAAATGGCAGTCGGCCCGTGTACTCGCATTCAATTGAAAGCCCGAGATGTTGAAGTCCATACCCCAAATGAAACAACTCTTAAAGCGGAGGGTGTTGGGTGAGCCAGTCCAACGAGGGGCGGATAAGGGAACCATTGGAACAAGAGCGGTATCAAAATGCGGAGGCTGAGGACGCAGTATCAGAAAACGTCATCATAGGCCTGAAAACTGACTGGCAAGACCCGATCTTGCTAAAGGAAAACAGATGTGTGCAGGAGAAACCTTTGCCCCGTGGGAAGACTAACCAGACTGAAAAATACCCTTGTGGAGAGAGACCAAAAAAGGCTAGTGCTTCAGCTTGTGCTCATTTTACTAACTTGGCCACGAAAGGCCCCATACTTGATTCAGCAACAAATAGCGGGGTGGCCAGGGAAAGGACTCGGGTAACTAGATGGCTATCCAATAACAAGTAAGGAGGGCAGATCGGCTGAGTCCCCAGAAAACAGGTCCATCGACTGGGAGGATGATGCTTTCATAGAATAAATGTTTTCTTGGCCAGTCTCGCCGGATTACGCATACCCGTTGGAGAGTGACCCCACCTTGAATCAAATAAAGGGATGGTTACTCAAGTGGCTGCAGGACAGCTGAACTCATTGGAAAATCAACACTCTTCCTCAGCAGCACGCCTGCAGAGGGACATACAGGACATTAAATCCAACATGGCCTGGCATAGAAGATTGAGCGACTCGTTCTCCAACAAGTGTTCAACTCCTAAATGAATAGTAATGGAGAACTTGGAGACGAAGGCCTATTAATGACTCACTGGGGGAAGATGTCACACAAGGAACCTTGAGGGAAGCATATCCCCCAAAACTGACTGATCATCCTCTCCCAGAACTCTTGGAAGGGGGAGAACAATTGAGTGAGGGGAATAGGAGGCCGAGGTGTGAAGGTGAACTTTCATGCACTACGTCTTTGACAAGTGTGGAGTCGGTGGCGTCCCATTGTCGCAAATCCAAATCACTGTCGTGGCTGCATTGGCAATCGCCCTCAACTCCTTCACCAAATTATATGAGAACATGAATTAGTCCATAAAAGACCAAGGAGACAGTATGATCTAGCTAGAGGGTAGGAGGCTGATAAAACATGCATGATGTCAGCCTTGCTGGATGCCATGAAATGGTTAAGGGCCTTCTGCGAAAAGGATTAACAAAATAAAGAGGGTGCCCAGAAACAATGCAACCCAACAACGAAGAGCGGGCGAAACAGGAAATTATCGATCTTGAAGAGGGCAACTCTTCTACAGGCTTCATACCTCAGCTTCCAACTGAAGTACCGGATGATAATTTAAATCAAGTAACAACTGGTAAGCAAAGGTCTGAGCCGATAAGGAAGAATTTAGAAATCGAAGTGGTTGACTTGGCCCTCGATGCACACTTAAACCATGAAGAGGGGCAGAAGGGGGCTATTGATGTGAGGGAAAGAACTAGTTTGCCCCCTCTGAACCTGACGAGAAGTCCCCTTGTAATGAAACCGTTCTCGTTATTTGAAAAAAACAGTCAAATTGAGAACACCAAGCAGCAAAGGGTACAAAAAGAGAAAAAGGACAAATAAATGAAACCCCCAAAAAAGTGCAAATCTAACGGGTCCAGAACTTTCTTCAGAAATCTATCAATTCTGGAGACCCAGAAATCTATCCAGTGGATTAAGCAGACAAGACGGGCAGACAAAGAGTATAGACAGACTCTGCTGGCAACTGTGCCAAAGCACTCTATAATGGAAGAAGAGGCAGTGATCGAAGAAGAGATCCCCCTGGAAGATCTCTCGACCTATTCAGAAATGCTAGGGCAAGTGGAGGCTGACCAAGTGAACATAACATTTATCAGGGAAGACGTAACCATGGACTGGGGCCCCCCAATAGAAGGAAGGCAGGATCCCAAGCCACCGAGAAACACTGAAATCGAAGCTTACTTGATGTAAACCATATCGGGTTGGTTCCAAACCTTGGAAGAAAACAGGGACATTACTGTGAGAAGGTCTACATGGGAAGAACCTAGGATTATGTACAAGGATATATCTTCCAGCAGGGTGTTGAAGGACGAGAGAACAACACTTGCCCCACTCCTTCCTCCATCAACCCTTATCAATTCTGTTACTATTTCCATCCAAGGGCGGCTTAATATTAAACTGAAGAAATATTTTGAAACATCAATTCCAAAGATAAAATAGTGGACCAATTTATTAACGAGACCCATAGGGACTGGGTAGCACTTCACCTGCAGTCGGTTTTAATAAGAACCATGCTATTGAAAGCAACACAGGACTTTCTGCCTCTGGGTTTTGAAATCAGTGACGCCCCCCGTTTAAAATCTCCAGTGGGGGATGTCTAAACAAGTAAATTCTCTGGTAGTGAAGCCTAGGATAAAGAGTGACCACCATCTACTGATCCTAGAATGGAATGTGGAGAGGAGGGAGACCCGGGGGCGGGGGATGTAGGCATTACACTCCAAGTGAACCAGGGGAGGAGTCGCCTTTGCATTCTCCCTAGTGAAGTGTAGTGAAGTGCCGCAATCGTATCCAAATACACCCAGGCTCTATTAATTGAGCACATAGGAGTGGAATACTCTAGCCTGGTGGTGGAGTTCCAAATCCACAGTAATCTTGGCCCTAGGGAAGGAATCAAAAGACTTTACATCTTTGATAGAGATGTGGTTGCCCCCAGAAGACTGCCTAGAGCGGTCATAAGAAGAATGGCACGATCAAATAAAAATGGCAAAGTTGCTTTAATGAAAAAAAGGAAGCAGCAATAAAAAAATTGGCTTTGGGCCACTAGGGCCTTGCACCTTCAAAAAGATGCTGAAGTAATGCTGAAGACGATAGCTACGAGAAACACTAGAGATCTGTGGAAGATATTCAACAATATTGAAGTCTATCAAAATTCTAGTACTACTCGGGCAGTAATTGAGGAAAATTCTCAGGCCTTTTTGCAGGTCGTAAAAGACACGGATAAACTGAGAACTGGGCCCTTAAAGGAGAGGTGGGCCATCGAATTTGATAAAGAGGATATTTTGATACTAATTAAAAAGTTGAATCCATCACGAGCTTCTGGCCCCGATGGCCTGAATAACTTAACCACTTGATTAAGCAAAAATTAGAAGCATGAGCTGAATTCTGCTTCCTTTTATTTGAACGGATCCTAGAGCTTAGATCAGTACCTTTATCCTGCATTGATCGTCCCCATTTTCAAGAAGGGCCATAGAGAAGATCCATGCATCTATAGACCAATCACCCTCTTCGATTCTTTGGGGAAAATCTTCGCCTCAATTCTGTTGCAGCATTTATATTGATGGCCAACTACAGCTGGCCTCCTAGATCCCAGACAAACAGGCTTTGTAAAAGGTGCAGGAACCCCCCCCTCAATTTCATGATACTGAACGCTCAAACTCAGAGCCTTGAAAACAAAAGCTAAATTGTAAATTGCTTTCTTAGACTTGGAACAGGCGTTCAATAGCATTAATAGAGAAAGGTTGCGGGCTAAATTGGCCTCCTGGGCATGTCCCCAGACTCTTTTGGAGGCGATTAGAGAACTATACATGGATACAGAGATCCAAGTTAAAATGTCGAATGCGGGCGTGTTATCAGGAAAAATATGTACATTCAGGGGTTTGAAACAAAGCTGCCCGCTGGCTCCCATATTGTTTAACTTATACATTTCAGATTTGGCTAAGAGCCGACAGGAGGTGCAAGCATTTCTGCATAAAATCTATGGACAAAGCATCCACTGGAATATGTATGTTGATTACTTGGTCCTTATGGACAAGACGTCTAGTGGTCTCCAGCGGAGCTGAATCAGCTTGTAGCCTATATGAAGGAAAATGATCTTCGCATAAACCCAAAGAAGACAAAGCTGATGGTTCTCCCGGTGGTTTCCCATAAGGAAAAGAGATTCCCCAAATGTAGATGGTTTGTTGGACAGGAACACCTAAAATGCGTTAATCAAATGACGTACCTGCGGGTCCCTATTAATCCAAGCACAATCGAGACTGGATGGAAAATGTGAGATGGAAGTGCAGAAGGCTGACCACCCAGGCTGTAATGTTGCACAAAAAATATGGAAAATTCTCCATATCCCCAATAGTGACCTTCTATAAACAAAAGATAATTCCGGTCATAGCCTATGGGGCAGAGACTGCATTGAACCTCCCGAAAGTTTTGGGAGGTTTTAGAGGGATATTATTGGAAGAGAGTGTTACGTCTCCCCCAATTCTTGCTGATTGCCTTATGTAATCCTGAGTAATAAGGGATTGGGGAATAGAAACTGGTTGATAGATGCCTGGAAACATAACTTCGAGGAAAGGGTGTTAAGTCTGGATCTAAGTAAGCTTGATCTAATTAAACCCCAGACAAGATAAAGGAGGAGTTAAGATCAACTTATAAACTAACATTAAATATGGATTTGGAAAGGAGATCAATAAATCAGCTCCCGGCCTACCTTATGAAATTCCTCTCCCCTCAATACCGATATATGTTTAGGAGATTAAGACTAAATATCCTAACTACTCTGGAAGTCTTAGCTTCTTAGAGACAAATAGGAAGAGAAGAAGCTTATTGCAGGTATTGTCAGGAGAGGGAAATTATTGAGACCACAAAACATTTGATAATGTGGTGTATAGGCTTCAATACTGCAAGAACGACTTATATGGGTGATGCTGTAGAAAGCTCCAATTCATCATCACCGGAGGAGTGGTGGAACATTTTCATAATGGGAGAAAAAACGTTGTTTGTGACAATGACATTCATTGAAGGAATTTTAGAATTGTGAATGGGGGTATTATTTATGTATTTTTCTAGTGTGAAGATTATTTTTAGCTGAAGATAGAATAGATTCATGTAATTGATCTGTGAATGTTTTCTTTTAGCCTTTTTGAAGATCTGATGTTTTGTATCATGTATGAAAGGTATGGAATAAACCAACTATAAAATATATATATATTTTAAATACAAAAAATAAAACGTGCCCAAAGTTGATCACAAGCAATTCTTGATGTGGTTTCTTTATTTTGGCAGAGACTGTGCACCTGCAGCGTCTAAAATAATTAAAAGCAGTGTCTTCAAGGATAGAACGTTCTAAACAAAAAGAGAGGTGAATGCATAGTAATCATGTCACAAATTTCTTTTTCAAGCAACTCAATTGCCCAGCTCTGAAATATTCCAAAGCAACTTGTTGGAAAAAGTGGCAGCTTTCTGCGTGTGAACCAATGCAGGGTTTTACCAGTGCCGCATTGGGGTATCTTCTTTTCAAAAAGTTGACTTTCTGCAGCAGAACATAGAGTGAAATTCTAGAACTAGAGACCAAAAAATACAGGTGGCATAAAAATTAATGCAGATAAAAAAAACAGGAGTATAGCAATTGATCAGACTAACTTGCCTATTCTTGGATATGGCTCGTCATTACAGTGCCACCACATTTTTGCCCCAGCTGTAAAGTGGGCATCAAGTCTATTTTTTTAAGCACAAGATGCTCTTTTTGAAGCCAACTCCCAACATCTGTTAAACAAATTTAACCAGAGCGCTCTAGTTTCCCAATGCCATGCATGCGAAAATCACCCAGTCACATTTTTCCTAGCAATTTTAGGACTTGTAGTTTTCCTACATTGAAAATGGAAAATAAACTACAAGGCTCAGAATTCAAAGGGAAAAAACAAGGAAGGTCTGGATTGCCTTCTTATGCATGGCTCTGGTTTTACAAAACAAGGCATGCTATAATAATAATATCCTCTGAGACTATTGAGAAAAGAGATCGTAATTTGTTCCCCAATTTCCCTTCGACCCTTATTCCCAGGGTGTAAGCTATTGATATGCATGATAGAGCCGAACTATGCAGAATCCCAGTGACCTATACATATTCTGCACAGCATGGTGTGCTGAGTTCCTGGCAAGGCACTGCTGAATCAGCATTGAGTCATCAATTCCCCAAATCACTAACTTTGCAGCACGAGTCATCCAATCAGGGAAGACCACCCCTTTTCTGATGAATGAACTTGTATTTGCAAATATGAGTGAGTTGTCAGCTTTTGGATAAAAATGCAGCCTTCTCAAGCGCCGGTCCATGAGAGTTTGATCCCTTGATTACAGGGCTGCCTGGGTGGGTGGGAGGGTGATACCTGTGAAACATCTCTTTGTGCACTGTGCTCCAATCTCGGGATTTTGTGTTCGCATAATGCATTCCCCAAACCAGTCCCTCAAATAAGAAACAGGATGAAAATTGCCATTTTTAAAAGTATGAAAATGTGCTTAAAAATGTAAACGATACACCTTTCAATGGTATCCTTTCTGCAAAGGCTTGTTTGCTTTTCCCAAACATTAAGCCACAACAAATCTACTGTTCAGGTCTGCATCTTTTTACAAACGTTCCTTTGTGCACAGTGAGAACAGGTTGCCCTTCATCAGGGCTCAACAGCGAATACGCTCCTTTTGTCAGCTCGGTCTGTTACTTGTGGCCTGATACTTAGAAAAGACTGAAAAGGCAAAAGTTCCAACATGCAAAGTTATGTAATGTTAGTGTGCTTTTATATAGCGCCACATCCCCAGTATAGTAGTTTCAGTGCACCTAGACTTGTCAGTGGGGTGGCACACCGTGCCCCCGCCAAGGGGCATCCACACCTTAGTCTGATGGAAGAAAGAAAATGGGTGAAGGAAAGAGAAGAGTATGGGAAAGGGGGTTACAGATGCTGCACACAAATGGAAGGAGGGATGCATCATGGGACGAAGGTGTTGTTCTCGGATGGGAGCGAGTCAGTGCGGTTAGGTGGACTATAGTTCTTAACAAGGGAGGTGGCATATGGGTGCTAAACTGTTGTGATAATTGGGTTGTGTTTCCAAGGCAGATTAGGGGAGTATGTGTAATGTTGGATGCTCGAGGGGCTAGAATGCGTGTCCTGGCCATACTGGTGGTTGGGTGGCATACTTGCCCATGAATTGCTATCATTTGTGCCCCAGCCCGCAGGTCAAACACCAGACTGTGAATTCTGTAACTGACGAGCCTGAGGCAAGCGTGGCCTCGTAAATAATACACTGAGTAGGAAGGTGAATGTTGCTGGTAACAGAAGGTAAGGAGGCAATGGGTGCTCAAACTAATACTGTAAAAAAGAGGGAGAAGGTTGAGGTCTAAACAGGGATGTGTGGGGATGCGGAGGGGTTAGGGGCGTCCACTCAAAGCAAAAGGGAGGTGTACATCCAAAGCATCATTTCATCGAACGTGCATTTAGATTTGGCAACAAAACACAAACATCTCAACAGACAAACATTACACAACATGTCCCTGCAGCCTGACCATGACACGGTGTAGAATAAAATAAAACAGCATAGCCTCCCAAACCTAAGAGAACACAGCATTTAAAAGCATGGAGGAGCATAGCGAAGATAGCATAGGGTCGCATACTGCAGTCACATATAAAAACACATCCTATAGCATAGCAAACAAATAGTGGTGTAAACTGGCCTAAAAGCACCACAGTAAAATGCGTATGCCTGACATGTAATAGAAACATCCTTCAAGTGGATGGAAGGAGGGGTGCCTCTAGCTCAAAATATACGGCACCTGGAATAACCTCCCAGTAGAACTACGGCCTACACAATCCTTTTAAAAGCCTTTCAGAAGTGGGGTGAACAAAAACTCTACACTTCGTGCTTAGCTGGGTCTGTTTCTGCTTGTTTTTTTCCTGTACTAGGATTACTTGTTCTTAAGTGCTGAGGACGAGCATGTTCGCATAATAGCCCGGCAGTTTGGGTGTTTATGTATAGACGCTATGGCGCCCCCTGGTTTTAAATGGCATGCAATGTTAAAGTACTTAAGAATTCATTTTTAAAAATGTACAAATTAAACAACAAAGCAACCCAAATGTTGGATGCGCTCAAGGCCACCGCCAACGGTTTGATCATGCACTGATGGCATGCAACCTTCTCTTTCTGTGCGCGCGGTGGAACCCACGGGGCACAACCCTCGGTTGGCCATGAGAAGAGTGAAGTTAAAAGCCATCGTCTTGGGAGATGAAAAGCTTTGGCCAGCAAACATGTTTTTGCTTTTTTCACCATTAAATAAAAGGAAGCGTTTTCATAAACCTTTTGACAGGGTACAATGGATTATTTTTGAGTGCAGCACTAGATCCTTGTACCAGATGTGTGGGCACTGGCAGAAGGAGGACAAGCAGCACCACGTCTGACATTCACCCTTCTTTGGGTGAGCAATCTCCAGAGAGTATTTTCAAAACTCCTTATTAACCATATTGTAAACTTGAGAAGTTCACGGAACTCGACGTCACATTACAAATTACAATGTATAGACAATATTACAACTGTATTCACAAGGGATGTTTCTTGGATAAATTTGCTGTGCCAATTTCACTTACACACTCAATTCAGCAGTCTTTCACCTTTGAATTGGAGGGCGTGGAACCCACACAGATAATATCAGCCATCAGAAAGCAGAGCAGCTCAATAACGCTACCAATAATCACCCCACGCTCCCACTCACAATCCTCCACAAGATCTTTGAAGTGGGGTGCCATGCGGACAACACACCGCTCGCTCGGGGTAATTGGTAATGAGCCCATCTGCCATTGGTTTGGCCTGTTAGTGTCAATGAAAACTTGAAGGAGTCTCCATCGCAGGGTTTCGGCCCAGATAGACACAGCCAGTAGAATTCAGGTACAGCAGTAGGTGAGCCTCCTCACACACGTGCTACCCAACACTAATTAGGTAAGGTCTACTGCCGCACTACCTCCGGCGTCCCAAACGGATTCTACCCGATGGCTCAGTGTTTTCCAAAAGCCACATGTCACTTTGCCCGTATGTCACTATCAGAGGCTGTGTCCCGCTTCACCTCCGGCGCTTTGCTAGAGCCTAGAGGTACCTCCAAGAAGCCCCGGTGTTATTTATCTCTGCTCTCGGGAATGAAATGCAACTAAGAAGCCGGCCAACTGCACAGTGCGGTCAAGGCTGTGGATCACTGGAGGCTGTGATGAGTTGCCCTGGGCGGCACCAGACCTGAATCTGCAAGAGGCTTGAAATGCATCATGTATCACAGCACTCAACCCACGCCGCATCAATATTTCCCTGCACATTAATGTTCATAACCGCTCGTTCAGATCAAAAATATTAGGTGGCATATTGTGCTGGAAAGCTTTCAGCAGAAGCTGCAAAAACATCGCATTCCTAAATGCCGAATGACGCGTGGACTCGCAATAACGCACGGGTCCTTTCTTTATTAACATTTTAATCCGTTTCTTATCGCTTTTCAGTGATAAGGTTAGGCTTGATGTTGTGAGATCGCAAAGATTTGCCAACTCTGCCTTCTTCGGATAGAAGAACATGGTTGACCAATGGCATTCACTGCTATGCTCCAGAGGCCCATGGTTGACCAATGGCATTCACTGCTATGCTCCAGAGGCACATGGTTGACCAATTGCATTCACTGCTATGCTCCAGAGGCACATGGTTGACCAATGGCATTCACTGCTATGCTCCAGAGGCATGCAGACACAGCCACACATCTGCTCGGTAGATTCGGAAGCAAACACCAAGTTGCTTTCATGGCGGTCCTTCATTTCCAAGATGCGAAAGGAACTGGGGCAGGCGAGGCGCAGGAAGCTGCTCGCGGCGCGGAAATAACAGCGAGTCCTGCGGGGGCCTCTGGAAACCCGAGCCCGAGGCCTAGAACAGTAAAAACCTCATCAGGCTCAAGGTTAGGGAGTCACAACATCGTGTGCTCTATTTAAAAGGCACTTACATATTGAACAGCATATTAATTGAATAACTGTGGCCTTTTAGCGGGCGTGCAGTTGGAAGATTGATGGACTACTATGATATGTCTATAGACTTGTAGGCCTCTCCACGCCCATCATCACAGCAGGCTTCTCCTATGGAGCGGCAGAGCATCACGACACCGGTGCACGGCGCGGCGGATGCAGACGACTTCCGGACACGTGATGCTAATATTAGCCTCAAGACTAGCGCCACGCAGTGAACCGTGAGCAAGGCCTCCACACTTTGCTGCGACGGAGATTTCCCACTGAACGTATGTCCTAGGCGGACATAAAAATGTAGCTCAGCCGGTTGGGTTCATCGCCACTGGAAAATGTTGATGGGCACGGCTGGGCGGATCAGGAGAAGATTGGGCTCAAAGTCATGAGGCATGAAGTGGAAGACCAGAAAAAGAGCAGTGCCCCTTTTTGGAGTGCCTTGCTGGCGAGGGAAGGGAGGGTTAATGCCAGAAACATTTAATAATTTGAGGTTAAAATAAATGCATTATACTTCTTGGTGTCTGAACTCCTCCATAGGGGAGGTGGGGGATGGAACCCTCCACATCTGGGGGCAGGAGCATGCCATTTGGGAACCCGGGACCCTAATAGAGTCTGGGGCTAGCATGCTTTCAGATCATGGGGGCAGGCTGCATCAAGACCCAACGGCCAGGATCCTTCCAGAGCCTGGAGTTTGGACCCATCCAAAGCCTGTAGCCGGGACCCCTAAAGAGCCAAAACATATCAAGAGCCTGGAGCTGAAGCCCCTCCAGAGCCAGGAACCAGGACCCTTCCAGAGCCTGCAGCTAGGCCCCCTCAAGAGACTGGAGTTGGGACCCCTTCAAGAGCCTGGAGTCGGAAACCCCCCCAGAGCCAGGCCCTTCCAGAGGTTGGAGCCGTAAGCCCTCCAGAGCCTGGAGCTGGGACACCTCCAGAGTCAGGACCCGAAAGCCTCGAGCTGGGACCCTTCCAGAGCCTGGAGCTAGGACCCCTCGAGAGCCTGGAGCCGTGACTCCTCCAGAGCCTGGAGCCGCGACCCCTCCAGAGGCAGGACCCTTCCAGAGGCAGGAACCCTCCAGAGCCTGCAGCCAGGACCATTCCAGAGCCAGGACCCAGAGCCTGGAGCTGGGACCCTTCCAGAGCTGGATCCTTTGGGATCCTAGAGCTGTTAATGATCTAGAGGCAGGCTAGCATTTTTTTTAGGGCCTGGCTCCTGACCTATCCAGAGCCTGAGCTTCGACCCCTGTAGAGGCTGGAGCTGTAACCCTTCTAGAAGGTGGATATATCATGCTTTCACAGCCTGGGGCCTGGGCCCATCCAGAGTATATTCCCCCTCCCCTCAGAACCGGTAAATGGCATTCTCCCAAAGCTTGGTGTCAGGGTCCTTCTCGGGGTGAAAAATGGTCTAGAGATGTTCGTTAGAACCCTTTTGCAGACCCTTCACGACAAGGAAGAGGGAAGTTGACGTCCCTACTAATGGAGGAGGTACATTTACTCTGAAGGAGTCTTTCCAGAACATGCCAGACTCGTGGATTGCTTCCAACATGGAGATGAGTGAGCAGCAATTGGTATAGTCCTAAGTTAGAATTAAGCTAAAACAGCTTCTATCAAGGAACTCTCAAACTCTAGTAGACTTAGAACACACCACATGCATTATGGGGGCTGGTGGAGACTGGAAGGGAGTTCTGGACGCCTCTTTGGAGGATAGATCAGTAAATGCCCTTCCGAACAAGCCTTGAAGGGGATGATGGAGGATCTGGGTCCAGAAGGTGCATGATCTTGCTAAATTCCACCGAGTACAACTGTACATTCAATACCACTAAGGCTTGGGCCTTCCACCAGAAAAGACTTCCTGGGTTTCCTCAGTGTTTGCACACAACTTACTAATGGACGCTATCTTAAAAGCGTTGTTTTGGTTCTTTTTCCAGAAAATATAGGAAGAGCTGCTTCGAACCAAAAAGTGGCGATTCAATGAAGATCTCCGTCCCAACAAAACAGGCACAATATTAGTGAAGGATAAACCTTAAGGACATTTTGAGTAAAACTATAAAGAGTGAATCCCTCACAATGGACTGGGACAATTATCAAGTAGTGTCCTCTTTGGCAAATAAATTCAAATATGGGTCATATATTGAAGAAATCCAGGGCAAACCTCAGGGTCTTAGACCCAGAGATTAAGGGTAGGAAGGGCTAATGCAAGCGAGAGAAGAGAACTTTACACAGTTCAACAAAGCATCAGAATTAATAAATATTCCCAAGGGCTGCCATCATCATGTCTAAAAATTCAGGGTGCCTTTTTTAGAAGCATGATAACAAACCAGGTAGGCCCTTGGTGCAGTTCACCAGGCAGACACAAGGCGCAGCCCAACTACACATATGGACAATTGAGCTGTTGCAAAAGACTGAGGAGTGCATCTTTTAAGCCTGTCCTACTGAAATGACCAACTCTCTACTGGAGCTCAGATAACATGTAACAACAGAGAGGACCCAGCACAATAACACATCAGGATTCAATGGAGGCTCGCTGGGGAAACCCATAAAACAATTGCACCTGCGTTACAATTTAGAATTACATATCAGCTGGAAATCAGAGGCCCAGAAACGTTAATACACAAGCCAGGGAAGGACCCCTTCAGTTACCATAAATAAAGCCTGACACCCCTAATGATTACAGATGATGAAATGTGAAGCAAACTAACGTAGCACCGAAGGATACAAAAACAAAGAATTACAATGTTACAGCTGTGAAGAAATGTATGCGATATCTGGGGATTGATCTAGACTTGACTGTCCTAGTCAAATCGGAGGGTTATACTCTACGGCTACAGGTGATAAAGGGTCTGGGTGGGGGCGGGGAAGAGAACACCCTGGTTACTGATGGGACTTTCACCTCTAGCCAATGTGATGACACCACCACTAGGGGAACTGTACTTTTGGCATGACCTCCCTACCAACCCTACTGATTTGCTTTATGAATCTCACAGATATATAAGACCCAAAGACTCAGAATTGCCCAAAAGATTTCCTAACAGGAGATGTATTCAGAATTCCAAATCTACAATGCCATGCGTGGACCAAAAGACTGCCGCAAGTGGTGTAAATCCAAATGCAAGGGAGAGAGCACCCACATTGGGTGAAGCGCAATGCCCTCCTATTAAAGCCTTTCGACACCACATTCTAAGCAAAATAGGCAAGGACGTTCCCCATACATAATACTCTGCTCGCTTACATTGGAGAGGCGTGGTTCCATAGACACAGGGGAATGAGGCATTAACCAGCACTCACCATATTTCTAGAACATGAATACAGTACATATGTTCAGCATGGACGGCCGATTGGCATGCAGAGATCACGAGTAGAACCCGGGGTTCAAATCCATATGCCAATGCTGGCACAAGGGATCTGTGAGTTCACTGTGAGTTCACTGCTCTCCCCTAGACATCTGTGTGAATCCTGCGGGACACAGGTTTGCATCTGGGCAGGGATGGAGAGCAGCCCTTTATCCTGGTTGATAAATGAAGTTCTATTAACTTGGGGCTTAGTCCCACCTAATATTACAGTGCTTACATGAGGAAGGATGGCAGAGCGAGATGATATATGAAGACGTGATCAATTTAGTTTGGGAGTTTGACCTCCTACAGGAGCAGAAAAGCACTTACATATTTAATAAAATCAAGTTTTGTTGGTAACTGACGCACAGGCATTGCCAGGAGAACAAGATGGCTAACCACAAATAGCCCATTGGGACCTTTCAAATAAACCTGCCTAGAAATATGGGCTAAAGGCAACACTTTCTGCCCAGGTACATTGCTACAGCAAACAAAAAACATCTTGAACAACTCCAACTGTAATTGGAGCAGTTACATTGTACAGTTAAAACAAACGCGATCTTGCTCACCTATCATTTTGGCCAAAGATAAACTAGCCTGACCTCTATGTTGTGTAATATTACTCCCCTGCAATACACTGTGGCAAAGTTCCCTGCCTCGGTCTGGGGACGCCTAGTGGGGCTAGCGGATGAGTCTCACAGGGGTGGTGTGCGGAGGATCGCCTGGTTACCCCCACCTAGTACCCATGTGTCCGTTGTGGCGATGTCGTCATGTCATCTCTAATGATGCCAGCATAGGTTTGTGATGTATAGTCGAGCTGGTCCATGTGGTCAGTCTCCGCTCCATCTGGTTTCCTACTTCGTGCTCTGGGTGGGATGCGGCCAGCTTGTGGAGGTGGAGTGTGGCCACGGTGCATATTGACATCTGAGGCGGCGAACAGAGGTGTGAACTCATCCCACGGGGGGTACTTGGGTCGTGACGTCATCTGCCATAGTTTGTACGTGGGTCGGGGGAAGGGCCGTCCCATTTTCCCTTTTCAGGACAGTCACAGGTCACCGCTATGAACGGGGTCCCATAGAGGGGGTACAGCCTCTGTACCTAGCGATCAGGGACCATATGAAATAAGAGACACTAAGCTCTTCTCAAACCCAAAGCACAGTGCTGTGGCCTTCACTGAAGCTGGGGACTCTGTAGCCACTTTCCTTTTAAGAATTCACAATCCGACCTCCTGAGAACAAAAGAAACCCATCAAGTAGCCACTGTTACTGACGCAGAAATCTCAGTGTTAAAGAAAACCCCACTTAAAAGGCAGAGAGACCTCGAGACGCGCATTCTTCCAGTGATATAATGTTGCCAGTTAATTGTTTACTGGCAGCATTCCACGCATGACTAATACAACGTACAATTGCACCAAAGGCCAGCATTCCTTTCAGAGTCATACCCATTTTAAAACGATGCATCAGCATCACCCTCAGACACTGATTAGGCAAGAGAGGTACTCTTCTTAGGAAGTGGCTTTCAGAAACAGGGGAGGGAGAGGGATTTCCCAAAAGTCAGACAGACCAAGTAAAGACTTGGTGGTCTGGCCCCTAAAAGCCCGATAAGACTCAAGCGAGTCAATTAATAGTCTAGCACAGCTCCTCAACTGAAGCCAGCTCCCTCACAGACAGTCCAGTCTGGGTGGGTTGGGAGAGGGGAGGGCGATGACAAAGCCCCATAAGAGGAAATATGCTCAGTCTGCTGTTATGGGGGTTTGGAGTAGAAGCTGGAGACCAGAGAGCGGAGACATGAGTTTGTTGGGAGGAGGATGCGAGGGAGAGCAAGATATTGATCAAGACCAAGAAGAGTGGATGAGAGGTCCAGGGGGGTGGGCAATACTGGAACCTGGGAGCTGGAGAGGAGACTGAGGGGGCGATACCAAGGAGTCAAGCGAACTGGATGCAAGTGGCAAGAGAGTGATCGCCAAAGAGGGTAACATTATCAAGAAAGAGGGTGCTGGTCCAAGGACCGGAGACGACAAGGTAACCTGATGGCGGAATGCAGGAGAGCTGGCGGGGGCAGTTCGTCTCAATAGGACGGCGGAGGTAGCAGCAGAGGTAGAAAGTGGAATTGGAGCGTTATTTTGAAGAGTTCCAATGAAGAGATAGATGTGATAGTCCGTGTAAGAGCATTCCAGTGGAGTGGGGTAAGTAGGTAAAAAGTCAAAGGGGGACAAGGCGGACAGGAGAGGAGTCTCAGATTATGAAGAGTCGAGGAGCAGAGAGCTGAAGGGGAGAGCACAGTGAGATTAATTTAGTGGGCGGGGGGTGGAGGGGCAGGACCATGGTTGGAATTTTAGACAAGCAGCATAAACGTAAAGAGAGCGACTTTGTATGAAGAGGCATTCAGCATGTTGATAGTAGGTAAAGGTGGGAGAAGATCTGGATGGCTTGAAAATGGTGGGTGCTGCAAAGTTGAGGACTTTAAGAGGAGCAAAAAAAGATTAGAAGGGTAGACCTAAATGTATATAGTCGATAGTATAAATGCAAATAAATGAAAAATAGTCTCTGGTCTATAGTCTTGTGTCGCTGGGTTCCTACAGTTTGATGATGGGTATGTTCGATATTCCTAAATTCTATAGTTTGAAGTTAAACCTTTTTGATAGTTCAGTGTCAGAATGTTCCATAGTTTGATGTTTGGGTGTTATAGCAGTTTAAAGGTTTGGGCTGAAGTTTTAATAGTTTGATGTTGCCAGTCTTCCATCATTTTAAATTATATTTGTGTTTTTTGCCAGGGTGTGCTGTAGATTTATGTCGGGGGTGCTGAGTAGTTTAATATCAGTAGCATTTTATATAGTGAACATTGGGTTGTTCTATAGTTTGATATCAATGAAATGTAATTGATATTAGCCATGTTTATAGCTAGATATTAGGGGCTTTGTTTGGCGTGATGTCAGAGTGTTTATGTCTTTGGACCATGCCTGGGTGAGTTTCATGTCATATCAGTGTGTGATGGGATGGAATCTGCTGTTCCTCCTCACGGAGTCTCTCAGGGATGCGATTCCATTGCAGGAGCATTGTAGCATCAAATGCATTGCAGCCCTCTTGCTGTCACTTCTAACCTGCACACATCCAAGCTCTGATCATATGGAACAGAAGCTCCGTTTCCTCACGACTGTGACTAGACTCTGGATAGAGTTAGTGAAGAGGAAAAGGAAGTGTTCAGAAATTCTACCATCACTTCTGTGTCAGATATGCAGGTGTCGCGTTGCGCGATCAGGGTGCGCGCTGCAGGAGGTCAACTTAACGTCGTCAGCCGGTCTTACAAAGGTTTAGGTGCTTTTGCAACTGCTCCCTTTTGTGCAACAGACCACTTGAAAAAGGTATATGGGGACACTGCAATGGGGAGTCGCTAATAAGGAGGCAAGAGAGGTGGCCATTGTGTTATATAATTGAACTGTTACCAGGTGAGTGGCATTTGCATTTATCTGAAGGACAGCGATGTCAATTTCTAACAGAAACGATCAGATGACATCAAGTGATGATCCAGTTTATGTGTGTGTGTGTACTTAGTGTGACAGACACCAGGAACAAAAACAAGAAATATGAAACGTATGATTTACAAAGGTAGCAATAACCTGGGCAGGCATGCACGTCAAGCTAAAGAGGAGTATTGTACTAACATACAAAAATACATTAAGCATCTCTGGAAGGGCCAAGCGGTGCCATATAGGTAGGATGGGGAGAGTGCCAGGAGAGCTCATTTTGGTGAGCAGTTGAAGTTTAAATTGAGCTTTGAAGAGATACACAGTCAGGCTGACTTTGATTGTGATGGGCAGCGGGTATTAATAGAGTGTGGACGGCAGAGAAAAAAAAACGGAATCAAGAGGAGGCACGGGGTCATGGGACAGTAAGGTTGAATGCAAAGGAGGAGCAGAGGGAACGAGATGGTGACTAGACAGAAGTAGTCAGCCAGGTTCTGCGGAGCAAGACGATTGATGGCTTTTAAGACTAGGAACCGGAATTTGAAAAGCGAGCAATTGTGCATGGAGACGAGTATGGTGTGAGTTGGGGGAACATCTGGTGTGCTAGAGAATGTGGGTAGCCCAGTTGACAACTTTGTCTAGAGCAGTGGTCTTCAAACTTTTTTGGCCTGGGGCCCCCCTGAGCAAAGATTGGGCTAGGCGGGCCCCCCAAAATTGCCAGATGACAGTATGTAGAAATCGCTATGAACTTTACTGTGCCGTCCCCGCACCCTACTCCCAGTACAGATCCTGGGCTCTCCCCACCCTACTCCCACCACTATCCCAGTGCTGCCGCCCATCCTGCTCCCACCAGAGTCCCATAACACAAGCATACACACATCCATACACATTTAAATAAAAAATAAATCGCCATAAACGTACCTTCTGCAGGGGCCTGCGCGTGGTTTCTAAAATGCCCCGCTCCAGGTTGCTCTGCCCATATGTGCGAGGAGGCGCAGGAGCACCCCCTCGCACATACATACATGCAGTGCCCCAGCCAGCATTTCCAATGAGCTATGCAAGGCCGGCGAGGCAAAACACCCCCAGTGTTGCATGGCTCAGTGATCATGTGCGGCTGGGGAAATGAACTGTCAAAGGCAAACAGTGTTTCCCTTTGACAGTTCAGCCAACCCAGGAGCACTCCCTCAGCTGGAAAAAGCATTTGAGGGAGTGCTCAGTGTTTCACTGGGCTGGCTCATCGGCTCCTCCATAATGGGTGGCCAGTGGGTGGACACCCCCTCACCCATTATGGATGAGCCGGCAGGATTGGACTGGCCTATAGGGCAATAGGGCGATGACCGTACCAAAAATGCAAAATGCTAGTGTAGGCCAGTCAAAATGGGCCACTTTTTTGGCCAATGTGGGCCAGTTTGAGGGGTTACTTCACTATGCAGCTAGTAGTTTTGACCATTGTTGCTGGCTAAATATTCTTTAAATATCACAATTTGTTTCATTTGAACAAAAAACAACCCCTTGGGTACTATTCAAACAGTTTGTGACTAAAGGACTGAATATCCATTTGCAACTACTGGCCCTTTTTTCATTGGTGCCTAAGACCGTTTTATGATCCAGTCTGACCATGTGAGCTGCCCCTTCCCATTTCCTCCAATCTAAAAATAAAAAATGTTATTTCATGCCGGGCTCTGGCGCCCCCCCTTTGAAGACCTCTGGTCTAGAGGAAGGCCAAGGAGTAGGCATACGCAGTAGTCTATTTTCCTGAGCACAAGGATGAAGATTAGTTTTCATAGGGTGGGGAGTACGAAATTAATGCTGAAAGGGATGGGTACTAATTTGGTAGGTGAGTAGAAGACAAAAGTAGAAGGGGTAGGTGGAAGAGGTGGTGGACAGAAGGAAGGTGGGGAAGAGACAAAGGGGCGTATCAAGAGTCACATATTTTAGAGAATTTAGAGGGAAAGTAGTGAGCAAAGTCATTAGGAGAGAGTTGATGGCTCTTGGGAAGCATGAGCAAAGCATGGATGTTAGATGAATGTTTGCTGGGGTGATTGCAATGGGGGGTTATTAGGTTGGTGAAGTCAAAAGATTTGGCAGAGTCCAGTGCATAGGTGAGGGCAGCAAAGAATTTCTGTTGGACAGGAGTAGGACGGGGTCCATAATTTGTACCAGCATCATAGGTCATGATGCATGTTTGTTTGGAGGGTCTGGATTCTCAGAAATGATCCATGACTAAAGATGGGGATGGGAAGGTGCAAATATGCATGCATGTTAGTGTTGGTGTTGGTCAAAGGGTAGAAGTGTAAAGTGAAAGTCAGAAAGGTATGGCCAATATAAGAGTCATGATTAGGGGAGAGACAGGAGAGAGGTCCTCACATCATCCAGGGAAGGGGCAAGAGAGTCCAACTTGAATTTCCTCTTGGTAATTAAAAAGGCGATAGGAGGGTGGAGAGGAGGGGTAGAGGAAGGAGAGAGCGGAGACATTGAGATAGTAGAGGAAGTGGGTGGGAAGTAGAGGGAAAGACATGGTCACGATAATTTCCACCAGAGTGGTAGGCAGGTCTTGGAAGAAGAAGAGGGAGTGGTAAGATCGGACGGAATTAAGTTCAATGTAAGTGGCTGAGGAGAGCATGGGAAGGTTAAAGTGCCCCAGGATATCAATGAGGATGTTGGTGGGAAGTGAATCAAGGAGAAGGCTCATGTGAGGGAAGGAGTCATCAAGAGGGCCAGGGCAGAGTAAATAACAAGGAAGCCTTAGAGAGCCAATCAAATGCTCAAGATGGCTTCCTGTTACACTTTTATTACTAAAAATATCTAAGTTGGGAAGCACACAATGTTTCTTTCACAACGTATTCAAATAATATTAGATTAGTATAAGTGTGAATGAAAAGGGCTTATTGGCTCTAATAAGCCCATCAAACTACAACTCACCAAACCACATAAAATCTATATGCAGCTTGCAAGGAATGCATGGTATCAAACAGTGAAGACAGAGAAGACAGACACAAGTGATCACAGTTCAAGGGTGTTTTTTGAACTTCCAGGGGTTGGTTAACACCCATCTGAACCTAAATCTAAGGATGGGAGCAAGCTACGACCATCAAATAATAATAACACAGTGCTAGTAGATTCTCTGTCAAAATAAAAGGGCCTATACTAATAAACCTATTGGCAAACCTTACTTCTAAATACAAACTCGTGTGGGACAATAGTGTATGCAAAAAGAAAGGTTTTCAAGAAATAATTTGTCAGGATAAGTGAGAAGTTGGCGTCCCTTCCCCACGTTTTCAGCACGGGCAAGGCGGCACGTTCGAGCTTCGCACACAGTCTGGCTTCTCTACCACAAGGATACAGTTCAAAGCAAAGGTATCAGGGTATTCTGCCAAAGCCTCTTTCTCAATAACAGTCTCTTACTATAGAGGGCCCGTCGTAACAAACAAACACCAAAGTTCCTTTCTCATCAGGATTGTCACATTGACAAGTTCTCACTTCCACGTTTGGCACCATTCCCATGTTATAAAGCCCTACAAAGCACTGGCCTCGCCCCAACACGACACTACAGAGATCAACAGAATAAACGCTGCAGCGATGAACATCGTACAGACAATACCGCCCCACCTCAATAGCTAAGGAACTAGATACATCTCCCAGCACGAGTGACTAAGAAGGTACTGGCCATCGATGGTCAGACGCTCCCAAGCATCTGAGATCCCCACTGCAACACTGGTGCACATTGACGAGTGGAAAGGAATATAGTTATAATTTCCCTGGACATTAATTATTCCCCTGGACATTATCTCCTGAAGAGATACTATGTTTACCCTGTACAATTGTTCCACTACTATCCTGAACTCAGGCCAGCAAATTATATTACACCCCTACCAACTTTCCCAATGAAATACAAGCTTCTAATGATCAGTATACTGTGTAAACACTGTCTTAACATTCTTCCTATTCACACATGCAGGGTTCTGCGTCTGATAACTGAAAATTAATAAATGCTAGAAATAGACTGATATTCGATTTAGATGTTACCCTCTACTGACTACCCTGAATCATTGTCTCATCAGTACATCCATGTTATACGGATACCCCTACATTGCAAAGGCCACCACAGATCTATTACTATGCATTTCTCGCATACATAGAGCAAACATACCCACAAATTCACCCCATCCTGCCCACGCTTAGAAATCGATCCATACGTAAGATCTGGGAGGAAATGTTTGTCTGGGCATTGAATGATTACTTAAAATACTTACAAATACTAACACAATAACGCTTTTTATTGCGATTTTCAGGCGGCCAACTTTATCGTCTCGTCGACCGCTGGACAGCGGTGTAAGTAGTAAAATCATGGTCGTAATAATAAAAATTATTTTGACAACCTTGTGGTTTATCTTGACGACTGGACTGCTAACTGCTGCCCTTTGGCAGCTATAAATGGCTTAGCATGTTTCTGCAACACACAATACTAATGTTCTCCCTACCCAAGCTTCAAGGAGCACTCTGTCAGGTGGTACAGACAACACTGCTGACAAGGTAAGGAGAGCTAAGCGCAGTGTTGGCACTGATGTTAATGGAGAAGACACATCTCACTGGCACACATAACAAATAACATGTGGTATAAACACATGTCGAAAATAGGTAATGACATAACAAGGGACAGCTGCTATGTCTGCTCATTGATCCCCTATGCCATGAGGACCTCCAGGACCTTCGTAGCCACAGAAGTACCAGCGACGACAGCGCAGTGCCTCCTGTATCTCGCACTGTTCCAGACACAAAGAAGATTCCAAGGGAAAATAGCAACACTCGGATGGAGATCCAAGGCAACATATCCTTATGAAGATCATTTCATAAAAACACTACCCATATTCGACAATTACTGGCAACATACTGAAGCACTAAGATACATAACTGACGGGCCAGAAAAGGGCAAGACAAAAGAAGTAACATTGGACTACTTACCTTGCAAGTGGAACGTAAAAGAGACAGGCAGAGAACCAGGCTGCTGGGAACAACCACAGATTTTGATATATGGAAAAGTATACACTAAAAATGGATGGGTAGATGGAGGGGTGGGGAGCAAACCATTGACTTTGGCAAAAGCTGCTGTGAACAAAGTTCAGGAAGAAAGTGCCTTAAAGAATCATCCAGGAGCGCAATCCTGCTAACATGGTTGGATAAAGAAGATGGACCACTAACAATAATTCCCCTAACACCAGCCTTGTGTTACCAACACAATGGTGACATTAAAGTGGGGACAAATGAGCGGTGCAAAAGGACTGAGAAACTTGTTGAGATGGGGACAGGTATGGCCGTGCTCATGGACCACTATTGGGCCTTTGGTCCAAAAGCATACAACAAGCTACCACCAAATTGGGGAGGAATATGCTCCCCAGCACATGTCAACGTACCCTCACTGGTAGTACCAAAGAAACACATTAAAATAGACGATTTTCCAAAAATGGATGAAGGCAGCAGTAGAAGGAAGAGATCTATATCACCAGCAAAGCGTCTCACAAGTAAAGTCACTGCCAAGGATGGAAAACTAAGAAGAGTAAAACGACAAGGAAACTACTTCTGGGGCAAGTCTGAAACAGCTCTCGACAAAGTAACACCATCACACAGGCTGTCCAGCAGAACTGCCATGTTTTTCTCAGCACTGATACATCCAGGATTTCAAACATAAGCCAATGCAAATGGCTTTAAATTAGCCCAATGGGAACTAATGCTGACAATAAACTCAACAGTGAACGGGTTCAATGCATTAAAAGAAGAGATCTGAGCAATACGATTGGTGGCACTACAAAATAGATACGTCTTGGACCTCCTTACAGCAATGGAAGGAGGAGTGTGTGCCAAGATTGGAAGTTGCTATTGCACATTTTTTTACCGGCAAATGACGAAGACAACGCCGCTGTCAGAAACAGTAGCACAACTGGCCAAGATGCATGCCAAAATGGAGGAAGAATCTAAAGGCACAAAGAAGGACGGAAGCTGGTTCTCGTATATCTGGTTGTGGATGCCATCCTGGCTGTCGGATGGCCTGAAAGTACTGGCAGGAGCATTGATCCTGGGGTTCGCCTCATTGTTTGGGGTGAAAGCATGCATGGCGAAAAATAAAACAGCAGAAGAGGTGATCTAACTTACTCATGCCCATGGATAACGAACAGCAAACGGATGTCATAATTGGGGAACAAGAGAGACTGCGCCAACAGCTAACGGAGTCAGACCTGTACCCGCCTTCAATGAAGTTAGAAAATCCAAAGAACCCAAAGAAGTAGGTAGGGAAGTGGGTCTACTGTAAGCTTGGAGGAGGGTGTGTATACATTTATTGGTTGTTTGAAGATCATGTCAACCACTACGGACACCTAGCTGGGATCATGAAGGTGTGGCACCTGAGAGAGGACAAGAGGAATAAAAATGGTGTGGTCGGCAAGTCGACCAGAGGGGGGACTGAAGAGGGAAAACCCAAATATACCTTCCATCCCGATGGATCACCCAACCGGAAGAAGTATCCACAACAAAACGACCACTGACCGTATGAGTTTGCTCCAATCCCCACTGCTCCCACCATCGGCACGCACCACAAAAGATAACCAGCCAGCCGACCTTACAAAGTGTGCAAGGAGAGACAAGACCGAGCTGGAGATGACTACATGGACAGAATCGACTCACACCACCACAAAAGCCATGCTGCAAGTCATAAGAGACATCATGATGACATAGCTACGTTAGACAGGAAGCACACATGCAGTCCGCACACTTGGGACATTCACACACCAACCTACACGAAGAATACATGCGTACAGTTCTATGAGATAGAGGATGGTAACATATACATACTATTTGCATCTTTATTATTTTGACACTTAGGCCGCTACAGCACCACAGACACGCATGATGCCAGAAGAGATGGTGCACATGCTTGCAGATGCTACCTGCTATTAACCCTATGGAAGGACAGGAGCACTTGAGGGACCTGACCGACCATGTCTCCTTTTAACCTATGGACATTATGCAGAACACCTATTCAGACCCGGAGTAGGCCTTAGGAAAATCCAGCAAGCCAAGATCAGCTCACAGAAACCTCAAGCAGCAAGATGCTGTGCAAGCAGAATCACCATGACAGACGCAACAGCAGCCAGGGCCACGATGTTGCAAACGACATTCCCCACACACCAAGCCAAGGTGATACCAGCCCCAGCAGGGACTCGTCCATACAAAATACAAAACAAATCGAAGGAATTCAGCCCCACACACAGTGGCCTCACACGTGACTCAGCCAAAGCTGAGATGATGCCAAGACCTACAGGCTGGGAAAGCACAGCAGCCTCACGGCCAAGACAGAGCTTGCAACAAATCGCAACATATCAGCAACGATATGCGCTGGGAATGGAACGCTCTCATGGCAGTAGTATACCCACACCATTGTTAATCACCATCACATAGTCACACATTGTTGATACACATTATGCATGATCAGGTGTCTTGCAGGTTGGGAACAAAGTTTGTCCCAGGCTTGGGGGCCCACAGCCTGGCCAATCAGAACAATGGGGGATAGGGGCAGGTGGCGGGAATCACCAGCCAATCACCGGGGTGGCTAATGTAACACTTCCAGAGTAACAATTTTTAGGGATAGTCCAAGCACACCACCTGACCCAGCGGCCTCCACTAATATTGCACACTATATGTCCCCATACCGGACCTACCACTCAGGGAGCCAATCCTATGTGGCGTTAGGTTCAGGGATGGAACTCACTGAGTGACGGGAATAGCAACTCCATTTGCCTACAAAACTTGCCTGAGAGCCAGAATATGTGTGATTTTCCTGGAGTACTCCATGTAGATGATCCCTGTGGTTTGTGCTAATAACCTGCAGAAACACTTGCTCCTTGCGTGGACCTCGACTTCTTTGGGACAAGGGAAGGAGTTAGGGCCTTCCGTGAACCGGAGGTTCGCGAACCCCAGGTCTGGCTCTGCCGGCCCCGGAATGAACACTTTTTAAGGAGGGATGTACAAGGGAGTGCTTGAGGAGAGAGGGGAAAGTTCCAGTGACAAATAGTGATTGCCGAAATCGACCTGGGCCGGAGCGAGGGTGTCAATGTGAACCTTGATGGTTCTGGAGGAGCAGGGTAGCACCTGTTTGGATGACACTTTCATAGATAGGACTTGTCTAGAAACCTTGCCCGGTGTAGTCGGGGAGAAAGAGAAGGGAGGAGGAGAAGGCAAGGCAGCCAGAGGGGGGCCAATAGAGGAAAAGGGAGAGGAAGAGGAGGGAGAGGACAGGATGTCCTGAGTTTTACTGGTGAAGTGAGAAGCCAGAGCCTTACAGAGGGCCTGTGAGGGAACAGGAAAGGTGGAGACTGCAGAAGGATTGGCCAGCTTGTTGCAGATTTTAAGATTTTGGCCATGTTTTTAGAGGTCGCAGAGACATGGGCTTGGATGTGGGCTCTCTACTTGGAAAGGACAGAGTCTGTATTGCCTTTGGAGCGGGTGGCAGCCCTGTTTGTCAGAGGATGTGGCTGATGCCCTCCACTTCTTCTCAGCCACCCTACACTTGCGTTTCAGGGTGGCGAGGTAGGAGTCATACCAAGAATTACACTTTGAGGGAGGCTTCAGACGGATTCTCATGAAAGGAGCAAGGACGCCCAGAGTGTTGGAGATAGGAAGATGCAGGGTAGAGAGGGCTGTGTCAGAGTGTGTGTCAGCCACAGGCATGGGAGGAGCAGAGAAAGTAGTGGCAAAGGCATCCAGTGACACACGCTTCATGGCCTAAATGCCTGAGAAGGTAGGTGGCAGTGCTGGGGTCGGTTTAGCCTGGGGGACAGAGAGCGTCAGTTGAGAGGAGATCAGAAAGTGGTCAGTCCAAGAGAGAGCAGTGGTAAGTGTTCGAGAGGGGGATGTCTGAGGAGATGACAACATTCAAGGTATGCCCGGCAGAGTGTGTCGGACTAGAGGGTAGAATGGAAAGAGAGAGTGTCGCAGAGGTTGCGGAAGAGCCGAGAGGAGGGATCAGAAGCATCCAGGTGGATGTTGAGGTCTCAGAGGAGGAGATGTTGAGAGGCAAGGAGAGGAGTGGTCAGCTCACTCAGAGGAAGAGGGCAACCTGGCCACGTGGTCTGTAGATGGCGGCCACAGTCAGAGAGAGGCCAGGAGAGATAGAAAGCCTGCAGACCAGGCATTCAAAGGAGGAATAGGCCTGCATAGGAATGACAGAAGCAGGGACCCACTCCAGAAAGATCAGAGCTACTCCACCTCTGGGACGGTTGGTTCTGGGTTCACAGAGGATCTTCTAGCTATCAGGGAGGAGAGTGTCAGATCTTGTGACAGAGCTGGCCATGAACCATGTCTCGGTGAGAGCGAGGACATCAGGTCAATTTCTTCGAGGAGGTGGCAGATGTCAGAGGAGTGTTGGACAGCAGAGCAAGAGTTGAGACTAGCGACGTGAACAGGTTGCCACATTTGAAAGACTTACATGGAAGGGTACAGACTTAAGCTAAGAATAGATGATGCATGCATGGTGGGAAGTATGGGGCCAGGAGGTGATGCAGTGCAGTGGTACGAGGTGTAGCAGCATAGTAGGAATAGATGCATGCATGGTGGGCAGTGTGGGGGTTAGGAGGTGATGCGGGTGTGTTGGTAGGGGGTGTTGCAGCATAGTAGGAATAGATGATGCATGCATGGTAGGTAGTGTGGGTGCTAGGATGTAAAGCAGTGCAGTGGTAGGAGGTGTTGCAGCATAGTAGGAATAGATGATGCATGCATGGTGGCCAGTGTGGGAGCTAGAATGTGATGCAGTGCGGAGCAGGAGGTGTTGTGGCATAGTAGGAATAGATTATACATGGTGGACAGTGTGGGGGCTAGGAGGTGATGCAGTTGCTGTAGGAGGTGTTGCAGCATAGTACCAATAGATGATGCATGCATGGTAGCTAGTGTGGGGGCTAGGAGGTAAAGCAGTGCAGTGGTAGGAGGTGTTGCAGCATAGTAGGAATAGATGATGCATGCATGGTGGGTAGTGTGGGGCTAGGGAGTGATGCAGTGCAGTGGTAGTAGGTGTTGCAGCATAGTAGGAATAGATGATGCAGTGCGGTGGTAGTGTGGGGGTTGGAGCTTTTGCAGTGCGGTGGTAGGAGGTAAGACAGCATAGTAGAAATATATGATGCATGGTGGGCAATGTGGGGGCTAGGATGTGATGCAGTGCGGTAGCAGGGGGTGTTGCAGCATCGTAGGAATAGATGATGGTGGCTAGTGTGGGGGCCAGGAGGTGATGCAGTGTGGTGGTAGGAGGTGTTGCAGCATCGTAGTGATAGATGATGCATGCTTGGTGGGTAGTGTGGGGGCAAGGAGGTGATGCAGTGCGGTGGTAGGAGGTGCTGCAGCATCGTAGTAATAGATGATGCATGCATGGTGGGCAGTTTGGCGGGGATGCAGTGTGGTGGTAGGAGGTAAGGCAGTAGAGTATAAAGAGGTGATGCGTGCATGATAGTAATTGATCAGGAGTAGCTGTAGGAGGTGGGGCAGTGGCAGTAAGGTGGTAGGAGCCATGGCAATGCTGTTGTAAGCGGTGACACAGTCGAGTGGGAACAGATGATGTGCTGCAGTGCACTGGAAGGTACTCACAGGGACCTACTTTCCTCTAGCCGAGCACCTACGTTTTCGCTAGCCGAGAGCCTTTTGTTGCCATTGGCTGAGAGCCAATCAGCCTAATTTCTGACCGCCTTTGTTCCCACTAGCCAAGCGCCATAGAGCCCACTAGCCAGGCGCCATAGAGCCCACTAGCCGGGCGCCATAGAGCCCACTAGCCGGGAGCCATAGAGCCCACTAGCCGAGCATCTTTGTTCCCATTTGCCAAACACCTTTGTTTCCAAAAGGCAAGCACCAACGTTTTCCACGCACCTTTGTTTCCACTACCCAAGCACCTTTGTTTCCACTGTGGTCTTTTATCAGAGCTTCTCTTGGCTCTGCGTGCTTGGGTGTCACAAGCATTGCACATGCTGGGATATTGGCAGAGCCTTGTGGGCTGTGTTTGTGCAGCAATTAAAGGTTTGTTTTAAAATCCAAGGTTAAGGCTACAGTTCAAAGTACACCATTTGTGACTGCATTCACGCTTGCTTTGGCAAATATTCACACGATAAGTGGCATAACCACAGGTTAGAGAAACAAAGGCGCCTGTCCTGTGCCGAGGGATATCGTTTGCAGCGTCCACAGGAGCAGGAGCTCCTTTCTCCTGGCTGCCAGAGCAGCCCACAGCCAACGTGCTCGCATCCCATTCCAGAGGTGAGCGGGAGATCTTTTCACCGCTACCCATGAGGGTGGCCCCTCTCACCCACAGCAAGGCCCCACTCCTGAAAGCCTATGCCATCTGCATTATTGCAGATCTGATCCGCTGAATGCCCGCATGCCACAGCACCCCGACGCCGACCAGAAGAGCATACAACGCCAACATGGCCGCCATGACCGCACCGCAGCACGGTTGCTGATCGCTGACCTGATTGGTCCTCCCCGCCCAGCGTATCCACTTCTCTGATCCTGTGGGACCGGCAGGCGTGAGCCGGCCCACAACAAGGCGCACACTAAGGCGCCTGTCCTGTGCCTGTCCCTGCCTGAACACTGCCCACTGGCCAGGAACTCTGCCCGTCAGCCACTCCACCGAAGGTACTGTACAAACTGTTTCCTGATCGCCTACTATGTCGACCTCCATCCAGCCTGACCTGCAAACTTCCTCATAACACTAATTCTAAACGTGCGCGCCATAGCGCCTCGTGTACTTATGCATGTACTATCCTAATCCCACTACTATCCTAATCCCACTCGCATTTGCTAACTCCCCCTGTGCATTCGCATACTGTGCTTCAGCCACCCCCTGCAAAATTCGAATCTACCCACTATTTAATATTCTGTTATGCCTATGGTCCCATTCCTAGTTGTGCCCCAGATCTTGCCCCACCTGTATTTATGATTCTATTGTGCCGTGATTTTGTTGCCCACACTGCATTCTGATTCTAGTTGTGCCTCAGATCTTGCCCCACCTGTATTTATGATTCTATTGTGCCGTGATTTTGTTGCCCACACTGCATTCTGATTCTAGTTGTGCCCCAGATCTTGCCCCACCTGTATTTATGATTCTATTGTGCCGTGATTTTGTTGCCCACACTGCATTCTGATTCTAGTTGTGCCCCAGATCTTGCCCCACCTGTATTTATGATTCTATTGTGCCGTGATTTTGTTGCCCACACTGCATTCTGATTCTAGTTGTGCCTCAGATCTTGCCCCACCTGTATTTATGATTCTATTGTGCCGTGATTTTGCTACCCACACGGCACTTTGATTCTATTTGTGGCGTGTTGAACAATACCCTCGCCATGCCTCATCCCCAATCCACCAACTCACCAGCTGCCCCACTGGCATTCCTCTCCAACATTCCTCCCACCTACTTCCTACCATCATTCTTCACTGAAAGCATCCCCACAGCACGTCATCCCCCACCCAGCATAACCTCCTACACTAGACCCATCCACATCAGGAACCAACTCCTAGGTCTCCGTTCTAGATACCCCAGACTCACCCACCAAGCACCTCCCATCACTCTTAACACGCCTAATACGCCAGCCCTTACAGTCAAAACACCCTTACCCAAACCCGCCATGCCGCACCCCATCCCGGCGGCACCACTCGACACCACCCCTACCCCAGCCCAACACACGCACAACCTACAGTGTGCCCTCATTAATGCTAGATCCATCCCTGCCCATGCCACTGAAATTCACGAACTCCTAATTAACTTGGACCTCGACATCCTAGCCATCACCGAGACATGGCTGCACACCACTGCAGGGCCAGCCCTCAACCTTACTATCCCACAGGGGTACGCCATTATCCGGCAAGACCGCCTCTCCTCAGTAGGTGGTGGGGTAGCATTCATCCTGAAAGATCACCTCGAGGCCAGACAAATCACCTCCAATCTAGGTGACACCATAGACTCTCTAGCTATAAAAATTGCCCTCTCCCCGAATTCCACCATCACCTTCAACCTAGTCTACCGCCCGCCCGGCCCACTAATAGAGTTCCATGAGAACCTTGTACACCGCCTAGCAGAAAACCTAAAACTCACCTCCAAAAGCATCCTTCTAGGTGACCTTAACCTGGGGTATAACGACAAAAAGGACAAGCCAGCTAAATCTCTTGCACTAGCCTTAAAAGAACTAGGCTTCGACCAAAAAATAACCTCACCCACACACAACAAAGGCCGTATCCTGGACTGGATAGCCGACCACAACTGTCACATCGACATTAGCTCCATTACCCCGTCTCCTTGGTCAGATCACCACCTCATTCACTTCTTCATTCCCGTCGTATCTAACACAAACAAACCTAACCCCATCCCCCCAGCACTGGCAAGATGTGTAAAAAATCTCACTAAAGATAAAGTTACACCCCACCTTCACATCCTCTCCACAGACCTCAACTCATCTGACCCGTCAGAATTAGCAGATATCTACAAGAGCACCATTAGCACCGCCATTGACGCCATTGCCCCCTTGCAGACCAAAAAAGCCAAAACTATCAAACACTCAAATACCTGGTTCTCCACTGAACTCAAAGAACTCCGCTCACAGAAAAGAAAAGCACTAAACTCCTGGCAGAAATCGCCTTCCCCAGCCACCCTATCCTCCTACAAAAAAATCACTGCCCAATACAAAAAAGCCATAATCACAGCTAAATCAGTCTCTTATAATGACAGAATTGCTAATGCAAGCTCCGAATCCAAAGAACTCTTCGCCATTTTCAACGAACTCACCACACCGGCCACCAAATCACAAGACATTGTTAAAGACCAAATCTGGTGCAACTCCATACAATCTGCCCTGTTAAATAAAATTGAACTCCTACAAACAAAAATTAAGGAGCACCACAAAAACCTATCACTGCACCTCAAATCTCCCACCACCTCGAGCCACATGCCCACCCCTAGCTCGGGGACCCCATCCACCAAAGCCCCCACCACCCCGTTCAAATTCAGGGAAGTCACAGAACACGAAGTTATTGAGATAATGAACAAGATCAAACCATCCAATTGTAAAGGAGATCCCTGCCCCGCCAGTCTGATCAAAGACTGCACTGAAACACTCGCCCCCTTCCTTAAATCATTCATTAATGCCTCTTTCAATACCAATACTGTCCCTGACAGTCTAAAAGAAGCCTGGGTGCGCCCGCTTCTAAAAAAACCCACCCTCGACCCAGAAGTAGCCACCAACTACAGGCCCATCACCACTGTGCCTTTCCTGCTCAAGATTCTGGATAAAATTGCCTACACACAAATCCAGGATTATCTCGAAACCAACCATATCCTAGGCAAAAGACAGTCAGGCTTCCGACCAGGTCACGGAACAGAGTCAGCCCTACTTGATCTGAAAATACAACTTGCAGACACTATGGATAAAGGCAAACCGGCACTCCTTCTCCTACTGGATCTATCTGCCGCCTTTGACCTTGTCAACCACGATATCCTAGGCATGCACCTAAAAAATGAAGCACACTTCTCCCCGGAAGCCATTGCATGGGTGGCCTCATTCCTAAATGGCAGACTCATGAAAGTCTTCTCAGACACTGCCTCGGCAACCCCTACTACCATCCACTGCGGAGTCCCCCAAGGCTCCTGCACCGCCCCCACTCTCTACAATATATTCACCCTTCCTCTCTTCAATGACCTCGACTGTCGTAACACAGCGTACACCAACTACGCAGACGATACGCAGGTACTACTCCCGCTAACTGGGACCTACGAAGAAGATGCGACAGCATTAACCAAAATCTACACAGCCATCCAAACTTGGATGGCGGCCAACGGCCTCTGCTTAAACGGGGACAAAACCGAAATCCTCATAGTAGGGACCAATGAAATTCTCAACAAACTCCCCCCCCCAATACAAATCCTTCAACATCGACAACTCCACCATCACAGTCTCCAAGACTGTTAAAACCTTAGGTGTTCACCCAGATGCCTCACTATCTATGACTCGACAGGTCAACGCCATAGCCTCTTCCTCAGCACTCACCACCAAGGTGATAAATGCTGTCAAGCCTTTTCTCTCCACTAAAAACTGCCTGTCCATCGCCAGAGCCACTATAGGTACAAAACTAGACTACTGTAATGCCCTGTTCCTAGGCACTTCTGCCCACAACCTAAAAAAACTCCAAATCACGCAAAACAACGCGCTCCGGGCAGCGCTGTCCATTCCAAAAAGAGAACACATCTCCCAAGCAAGGAAAGATGCTCACTGGCTACCCGTGAAGGAACGTATACTTTTCAAAGCCATGACCATCACACATAGATGCCTCTCCCTGGATGCCCCACCCTATCTCGCAGAAAGAATCCCACCGAAAGCCTCCATCAGACCCACCAGAGCTCACCGCACCAACATGATTGATGTCCCCACGTTTCAAAGATCCAGGGCGGGAGGAACCAGCTTCCAACACCTCGCACCTAAAAACTGGAACTCCTTACCTACCTCACTAAGGAACGAAAAATCATACCACACCTTCCGTAAAAACCTCAAAACCTTCCTATTCCGCTAAACTCCTCCACATGCACATTCATGCTTGCATTGTAACCACAGCATAGCATAACCTCTAAGCTCAATGTTTATTACCATTGTGAAACGTACTCTGTAACTCGGTTTACATCTGTAAACATATTCCTATGTTTGTGTTCAAGACTAAGCCTGCTGTAACAGCGCCACGATGCCCCAGGGCAGTTTTGTGCGCTTTATAAATGCAAATAAATAAATAAATAAAAAAAGAAAGAATAAAATCACAGAACACAAGAGCATACATTTCAAGGCTACACCCACCTGTGGATGAGAGCTCCCTGGCTGCCTCGTGCTTGCTTATTGTCTGTGCTTTTGTGGCAGCGTCTCCCTTTGATAAAGACCTGGGGCCAGATTACAGAAACGTCGCACTGTGCAAGTACAAAGTTGCACGGTATTAACACTAGGGCAAAGTTTGCCCTAGTGCAAAACACATTGGGGCCATATTAGAAAACCTTTGCACCACGACAAGCGCAATTTTTCACGGTGTAAGCATTAGGGCAAAAATATAGAACATACACTTTCAGTGCATTTTTGCACCAGGACAGGGCCACCTAGTGCGAATATCTTGCACATTTGCACCGGTGCAAAGGTTCTGTAATCTGGCCCCTGATAGTTGATTACCTTTAGTTGCAGCACCAGAGAGCGCATGGCAGAAGCAAAGTCGCCTGAAGGGGGCAGGCCAGAGCAGAGGTGGAAGGATTGAAAGCTTTGGGCTCAGGAGTGTGGTGGCACTGGCCCACGCCGTGCACCCTAAGATCACCCATACCATGAAAGCATCCGCCACCAGAAGTGAGGCGGGTGTCCCCCTTTACTCAATATCCTTGCATGCTCACCTCCGCCCCCAACTCGTGCTGATTCCGGACCTTGATTTGTAGTAGCACACTTATGCAGACAGGTCGAAAGGTCACGGTGGTTAAAGTCTAGCGCTGGCCTGGGTGCAGAATGGAGCGGATTCTTTAAAGAGGAGTCTCCCAGAAACTAAAATAATGGATCCCCCAAGTCTTTGGAGCCAAGACCTAATGGTCCAGGTGAGGGCTATAGTTTGCCCCAAAGACATTCTTTCTGTGGTGGTGGCTGCGCTCAGAGAAGGGGTCAGCATTGCATTGGGGCAATTCTGCCACTTTTGCAGGCATGTGTTTGTTTCTTTCATACTAGCGGTGGGGCGCAAAAGCTCGGCCCTAGGAGCTGGTCATCACAAACAGTGCCATCAGGAATCTACTGCGTTTGTACCTTTTTTTAGAAGGCTGAGAACAAACGCCTAAAAATGCACCCTTTACTCTCCCGACAGGAGCTGCCGAGTAAAGGCAAACTCTAAGGCATTGATAATCACCGGCCGATGTATGCATGTTACATGGTATTTGTAGAGCACTACAATACCTTTGGCCATGACCTCGAAGCACTGGGTTTTCAGAGGCAATCGGGACCATAGTCTTCATTGCCACTCCATAGGTAAGCAGCACACCGCGTAACAATAACATTGAACAACTGCAGAGGAGGGCTATACAAAAATGAGCACGATCAAAAAATACATACCCTGTGTCTGGACAGGGTGGTCTGTGTAGTCGCTGACATTATTCTACGGTTGTTGAAGTTGTAATATCTGAATCTATTGGATGGCGCTGCAGGCTACTATCCTACAGCTGCGAATTAGAGCCGTGTGCAAAGTCCACCCGTGCAAGACATCCAGATGTTCAGAATCCCATCATGCAAATCTCAGCGGGGCACGGTATACATCTAGTAACAAATACACAGAAAAGGGAAACTCCCCAACTATCACAGACATAAAGAAAACACAGCAATCCTCCGTGTTTACTCTCCAATTGTCTTTCATTGAAACAATAGTGGTTACTTATTGCCATACACATTTCGGTGTGTTAGTAAAAACAGGTGACTTGATAGCCTGACAATGTTGTGTAATATGCCTCATATCTTGACAAGGGTGTCAACGGAATGCCAAAACTATGGCCAAAACGTTTCACCCACTGAGCTTTATCAAGGCAGATTGGATGTGCTCGGTCTTATACTTGGTTACAAGCATCAGAATTAAAATGCTCTATATCTTATACTTGGTTCAGATTCCTCTTCCGGTTCAATGGGCCTCATTATGACAATGGCGGTAGCCGTGCCAGTAAATAACGGCACGGCTGCTGCCAGATTCTTATTTCCAGGTGCCCAGAAATGGGAAATTACCGGAGCATTACAGCGCTGGTAAGTATTAGTCCCCATTCCCATTTGAGTCCCATTGTACTCAATGGGGAGGCCGGATGTACCGGCACCATTCGTGAATGGTGCCGGTGCATCCCACATGGTCTGCTCGCGGGTGACGGTCTGCCCACCAGGTCAGACCTGGCGGGCGAAAAGGCACCCGCGAGCAGAACTCATAGTTTGCCGGTCCGGTAACAACGGTACCAGCAAGCTTACCGGTACCATTGTTACCGGACTGGCAACCTTATAATGAGGCCCAGTGTCTTTTTCGAATGTGTTCTCCGATTGAAGCACCTTATTAGTCCAATGTATTGTTCATTTTACTCTCAATTATTTATATTCAGGTGCATCATATTTATTTATTGCACTTGGTTACACATGTTAGTCTCACAAAGTTTTGCATTTTTCAATGTTCATCGGAATGGGGGCGTTCCGCGTGTTCTCCGTTCCTAGTCCTTTAAATCTGAAGCTATATCTCCAACCACAGCTTTAAGAAAATCGAAAGCGCGGCCCAACAATCTTAACTTGAGCCCCGATCTATGGAACGTGGCGGTACGCCGTGTTTTGACGCAGCGCTTTCAGAGCCAGCCATTTCAGCATGGCGGGTTGTGGCGCAGGTGCCTTTCAGGCCCAAATAGGTTGCTGCATCCCGCATTTTTTGTTTGCGGGACACAGCAACCTATTTGCGCATGGAGCGGGCACTCAGAGGGCAGCTCCATGCCCTGAGCGTTTGATGTTTGCTTAAATATACCGTCAACCTAAGCACTGCATTTTTCCGTGGATAATGTTTTTATGCAATGACAAATTACATGGTGCACAGGTCCCTATGCCCTGCTGACAGCGACAAACAGGGCACGCCTAGAAGGGACTGCCACCCAAGGCGCTACACTGAAATGGCCGGTCCCCCCGGTGAAGTGCCCTGCTTCAGGAACATGCATAGAACAAACTGCAAATAGTGAGCTGTTCCGTCTAAAGGACAAGGCTGGTTACATGGATATCCCAAGACGGATCCAGGAATTAAAACCAGAATGACATGGGTCCAAGAAGATGCCCTTACTGACCAGTGACTATATTGAAGCAGCGTAGAGCACGTTACGCAAGATCTAATTCAGTATCTACTAAGAGGCGGATGTTTGAATGATTTGCGCCTAGGTACACTTGTGTACAGGCGCGTTATAAATGCCTCAACATATCATATATCATATATCACCTTTGAAACTGCTTTTCAATTCTTGGTTGCCATTTGGGATCCAGTGAAGATTTGCAGTCAGTATCAGTCATTGGTTGGTTTGCTGGATATCCACTAGTTCCCAAGATGCACCTGGATTTATTTCCATAGATTCTAGCTGCAAGATGGTCGTTTTTATGTCATTGTGTTAAATGTATTCGTGGAATTCTCCTGCTCCCTTTAGGGGAGGTACTGTGACGCGTGAATGACTAGGACGATGAATTCACTAAATGTCCAAACCAACAGGCCAGCAACTGGATCCAGTAGCCAGCATTTGCAACTGGAATTTCCTCCAGGGTTGCTACACATTGCCGGTATTTAAAACCCCTTCTACTCGTCCTTTTTGCATAGACTTGCATTATAGCCTGGCAGTTTGCGATTTTAAAATTGTACTTCAATGTCATGACATTATTTTTAATTTCTTTTTTGAAGGCTTACTGAAATCAATAGCCAGAAAGACTGTACTTTAGGATTAACTATGCAACCCTTTAATATTTTACAAACCTCGCTCCGCAGCATGTAATCAACCCACATATGATGCATAAAAGGCATCCGGTGCAGAAAATAAAAATCTTTTGTTCATTGAATCCCTTCTTTTGGGGTATGGATAATATATCTTCTTTCCTTTGTGATGTATAACATTTCCTACTCTCTTTTTCAGAGCGATGAGCAGGAAAGTGGCCGCCCGGGGCGGTCCTACTGGAGTGGAGCGCTGAACGGGAGAACAGCAGACTAGGACTGTCCCACGGGTAGAGAGTACTAAGCAGGGGAGCTGAGTGTTGGACCATCCCACGGGTGAAGATTGCCGAGGGGTACAGTGCTGACCGGGGGCATGGCCACTTTTGCCAATCCCACAGGTTGATGGCTCAGCAGGGAACAAGCAGCCTAGGGCCGCTCACATGTGCAGAATACTGAGCGAGAGACCAGCTGCAGATATCAACACGCAGGTTCAGATTTCTGAGCAGGACCAGGATTGGTGCTTTCCACTATCTCACAGTTATAGAGTGCCGAGCGGGAGAGCAGCAACCTAGAAACGATTCCAGAGCTCTTGAATATTGCGCTGCCTCACAGGTGTAGAGTGAAGGGCAAGAGAACAAGAGACTACGACCATCCCAAAGGCAGATATGGTCATATACGCGTAGAGGGTTGATGAGGAGCATGGCAGCCTAGTTCTTTGGCACAGGTCTCGAATGCTGAGTGGGAGAGCAGCAGCACAGGACACCACACAGGTGTGGCAAACCAGAAGAGGGACCGTGACCAATGACGGACATGTTTTTAAGGATCTTTATTAAAATTAAAAGAAAATGAACTTTCCATTTATCTCTATGAGGAAAGTTCCCTACCTAGAAACTAAAAACTAGTGATACTCGTCAAAGAAAACCGTCCTTGGTCCAAAATCCTAACCAACTACTCTGGCCCTACCACTTAGGAAATCTAAACTAAAAGAGAAGCCGGAGCAATGACCTCTACATTCGGCTTCGGCCTGGCCCAATCAGATGAGTGATCTGCCAATAGTTCAAAGTTCATTAGTACAAAATAACAAGTTCACGTCTTTCTTGCAGACTTTGTTAATTTAATATGAAATGTCCTCCTTATGGTTACCTCTTCCTTGGGGAAAAGAAATGCATTTCTCAAGACATCGCCAGGGTGCCTTGCAACATAGTTCTCTTTATCACCATTTTTTGGCTCTTGGACTTCCCAAAGTCCTAAGGCCTTCTGACAGACTTACTTTCTCTCAATTCATGTAATTCTCACATGGCGCTTACCCACTCGGGATTCGTCGGGCTCCCTCGTCGGCTTTCCCAACCTTGATACAAAATGTTTGTGTTTCTTTCCTGCCGTTTCACTTAAGGGCACATGCCCCTTCAGATTTCTCCGGGTCCTGTAACCTTGTGGGCTTTCCTAGCCTTGGTACTAAGTGTTCATAATAATTCCAACCTTTTTGAAGAAGGACGTTCGTCCATTCTGATTTGTGTGCTCCTTAGGGTTTCTTGCGATCCCGTAACCTCCTGGGCTTTCTCAGCCTCTATTCACAAGGTTTATATCTTTCTCATTGCGATTCAGTTGGGTGCTCTTGCCCGCTCGTGTTTCTCAGGCTCCCATATCATTGTTGGCTTTACCAGCCTTGCTTCAAAGTACCTGTAGTTCTCAGTGATGGTCTCTCAGTGGAAGCATTTGCCTCCCCGTTCCTGCTTCCCTCTGCAGCTAATGTCCTTACGGCATAAAGATCGGCGATCCAGGCTCTCCCCAGCGAGTTGGTGTCGGCGTCAGATACCAAGCTCTGAGCCCACCATGGCATATCCATGGTCGTCCCACTAAATTAAATGTGTGCTTCTCCATTTCCACCTCTTTCTCTGACCAAGACTTCATGGTCAGCGAAACGCCAGCCTTCTGGCATCCAGACATCAATGGATTTGCTCCCCACGCTGCAGCGGGTTCTGCAGCCCAGCATGGCTCTGCCCCTTCATGATGTCGCCTCCAGAGGACTTGCCTTTGCATAGGGAATCCCACACACCCTACATAGGAGTTTCCTTATCTCCATTCACAGTTCGTCTGTTTGTGTAAGTATGTCATTATGAACAGGAACTTTGCATCCTTCTTCCATGTCTTTGGCACTCAGATGGAATCCAGCATTGCCTGAATCCAACAGAAACAAAGGGCTGTTACGGGTTGGTGGAGTCAAAACAAGAATACAATTAGGTTGTACAAGTCCCATGTAGGCAGACAATGTCTTCTGGTCTAGGAGGTCCTTATCAGACTGGGAGTCCTTGTCCTCGAGAGGGGAGTCACTCCCAATGACGTCCCACTTTCCCAGACCCCTGGGGAGGGTCTTGCGGAGCGGGCTCACCTCCCTAGCCTCGGCAGATCCAAGCAGGAAATCTGCAGCCTGGAACTGCCCTCCACAAGCTAAGTGCAGAGCAGGAGAACGGCAGCCTGACACCGCCCCACATTTGTGGAGTACTAAGCCGCAGAGCGGCAGCATAGGATAATCAAACAGTTGCAGAGTGAGGAATGGGAGACCCCAGTTTTGGACAGTCCTGTGACTTTACACTAGTGAGTGGCACCTTAGAACAGTACTGTACCACTGGTGTAAAGTGATACGACGAAGACAGGTGTCTTAGGACTGTCCCTCTGCTGTAGAGTGCTAAGCATTAGAGTGGCAGTCTGCAGCCATCTCTCGTGTAGAGCGCTGAACAGGATGGTGGCCCCAACGTCAGTCCCAGAGGTGCGCAAATGATGAGTCAAAGATAAGCAGCATACAATATGTTATGTTATGTTACTTTGCATTTATATAGCGCCTTATGTACCATTGGTATGGTCTGAAGGCGCTGGTAGGTTGAACGCCCTTGGGAACCGGAGTTCAAGTCAGTAGAGGGAGTAGAGAGAGTCAAAGGTGCGTGGGAGCATATGTGGGTCAAGTGCTTAGCTCAAGTGTGGTGGTCTAGAACCATCCCACACTTGTAGAATGCTTCATGGCAGAGCAGCAGCCTAGAATAGACCCACATATGTACAGCACTCAGCAAGAGAATGGTGGCGAAAGACATCCTATCGCCACAGATTGTTGAGCAGGAGAAAGGCAGCTAAGGACGATCTCAACATCAGAGAATGCTGAACAGCAGAATAGAGGGCTAAGACCATCCCATTAACATAGAGGGCCAAGCAGAGGAATGCAGGCCTAAAACCATCCCATTAACAGAGGGTCAAGCTGGTGAATGGAGGCCTAAGACCCTCACATTAACAGAGGGCCAAGCAGAGGAATGGAGGCCTAAGACCATCCCATTAACATAGAGGGCCAAGCAGAGGAATGGAGGCCTAAGACCATCCCATTAACATAGAGGGACAAGCAGAGGAATGGAGGCCTAAAACCATCCCATTAACATAGAGGGCCAAGATGAGGAATGGAGGCCTAAGACCATCCCATTAACATAGAGGGCCAAGCAGAGGAATGGAGGACTAAGACCATCCCATTAACAGAGGGCCAAGCAGAGGAAAGAGGCCTAAGACCATCCCATTAACATAGAGGGCCAAGCAGAGGAAAGAGGCCTAAAACCATCCCATTAACATAGAGGGCCAAGCAGAGGAATGGAGGCCAAACCCACCATAGTGGAGTGCTGAGCCAGAGAATGGAGGCCTAAGACCATCCCACCATAATAGAGTGCGGAGCAGAAGAATGGCCGCTTAGGACATCCCACCACTGTAGACGGTCAAGAAACAGAGCGGTGAACTAGGGCGATTGCACAGGCAACCGCTGAAGTGAGCAGTGGCATAAGACCATACAATAAGTAGTTTGCGGAAACTCAACTGCAGTTTGACAATTGTAATCTCCCAAATTCTTCACCTCCTGTGAGGGTCTGTCTATAAATATACCCAGTGAAGGGTTCGCTGGAATATAAACGAATTTATTTACTCTGGAGGGAGTAGAGTATTTAAAAAAAATCTAATATCGAGCTGGTAACGCTAGCCACGTAAATCAATTCCCATTCTCACAGGCGGCAGTTTCGGGCTGTTCTGTGCCTTTGTAAATAAATGCCAAACGTAATGAGTTCTGAAATATGTCAGCCCGAAAGCCACGGGGAGAAAACGTCAGACACAGAACAAAATCGCTGCGCTTTGCAGCAGGCCACCGTGATGGGGCAGACGCATGCATCCGGCGATCCGACGCTAGCAATGTCGGGACTAGCTAGCCTCTTGGTTGTAGCCCCTGACCTTCTATATAGCCCCCTAACTGCCCCCCTAGCAACGCCTCTGCAAGGGGCTTCAGCAGCTTGGCAGTCTCTGCTGACCCATGCAAAGAGAAATCTGAAAAATTACTCTGTTCTATGATATGAAATGATAGGTTATTTATAACGCGCTTAATACCCAGAGGTTTCTAAGCGTGGTCCCGGGGATAGAACCTGTGTTGCTCTGTGTTGTCTTGCTTCCAAGGTGAGCACGGTGCTGCTGAGCTATCCTCCCGGGACTATAAAATAACTCAGTGGGTTCATACTACCCTAAACGGCTGCGGATCGAGTCCCAGTAAAGCTGCCCGAGACAAAAAAAAGAACTCTTTGATGATACACTAAGATCAGATACCCCGAAATGGAATAAAATCCAAATAAAATGCTACTTGAAAATATTATTTCCAAAGTACGAATATACAGCCCCTGGACCACAGCACGGGATAACATCAAGATGTTTGTTCCCTAAAAGACACCCCCATGATCCACTGAAGGATGGCTGATAACAAGAGGATATGGACAGCCTGTGCTTATTGGTTTTCATTTGCATAGTAGATACATATTTTGCGAAGGCGACATTCAATTAAGAAGAAGACATAAAACACTCATTGTCTGTACATGTTTCGTGCCATGAGCACTTCCTCAGGACAACAACTGGAGGGTACTGTTGCCCCAAGTAACTTCATTTTAAAGCAGGTGCTGGTACCTCCAGACCAAAAGCTCTGTGTCATTATTGCAATTGCTAATGCCAGCCCTTGGATTAGAGTATGTAGGACCTGTGTGAAAAGATTGGTACTGAAACCAACTGTACCCTCTATGTCTTGCACTGGGGAAGTGTCCATACCAAGAAAAACATGCAGACCATTTGGAAGGATATGAACTATTGTTTCTAACTGGATTAAAAAAAAAACTGTCTAAGGCATCTGACCACCGCATGTCTTCTACCTTAATGAATATTTCCTTGCGGAAAGGAAGTTTTTAAGTAGTATACAAAGAAAACATCAATATGTGCAGGATGTCCAACTCCTCCTACAATCCAATAACCCCTGACCACTGAAGAGAGGGGATCTACACTAGGACACAGTGTGCAGCGCTGAAGAAACTTTCAATAATAATTAAAAAAAGAAAACAAACAGCGCCCTCTCTGTGACCGCCACAATAGCCAGTGATGGATATTCTTTCTTGATCCTAAAGCGCACCCAGTCTGCCAAACTTAACGCCAGTTTTTATGCGTAGGCTGTCAGCCAGATAAAATGCCAGTTTTACCCAGTCAGCTAGACATAACACCAGTTTTTAAGCATACCCAGTTAGCCAGACATATCGCCCGTTTTTAAGCATACCAAGTCAGCCAGACATAACGCCAGTTTAAGCGTACCTAGTCAGCCAGACATATCGCGTGTTTTTAAGCATACCCAGTCAACTAGACAGAACGCCAGTTTTTAAGCGTACCCAGTCAGCCAGACATATCACCAGTTTTTAAGCGTACCCAGTCAGCTAGACATAACGCCAGTTTTTAAGCATACCCAGTCAGCTAGACATACCGCCAGTTTTTAAGCGTACCCAGTCAGCCAGACATATCGCCAGTTTTTAAGCATACCGAGTCAGCTAGACATAACGCCAGTTTTTAAGCGTACCCAGTCAGCCAGACATATCGCCAGTTTTTAAGCATACCCAGTCAGCTAGACATAACGCCAGTTTTTAAGCGTACCCAGTCAGCCAGACATATCGCCAGTTTTTAAGCATACCGAGTCAGCTAGACATAACGCCAGTTTTTAAGCGTACCCAGTCAGCCAGACATATCTCCAGTTTTTAAGCATACCGAGTCAGCTAGACATAACGCCAGTTTTTAAGCGTACCCAGTCAGCCAGACATATCGCCAGTTTTTAAGCATACCCAGTCAGCTAGACATAACGCCAGTTTTTAAGCGTACCCAGTCAGCCAGACATATCGCCAGTCTTTCAGCATACCGAGTCAGCTAGACATAACGCCAGTTTTTAAGCGTACCCAGTCAGCCAGACATATCGCCAGTTTTTAAGCATACCGAGTCAGCTAGACATAACGCCAGTTTTTAAGCGTACCCAGTCAGCCAGACATATCGCCAGTTTTTAAGCATACCGAGTCAGCTAGACAGAACGCCAGTTTTTAAGCGTACCCAGTCAGCCAGACCTATCAGCAGTTATTAAGCATACCCAGTCAGCTAGACATAACGCCAGTTTTTAAGCGTACCCAGTCAGCCAGACCTATCAGCAGTTATTAAGCGTACCCAGTCAACCAGACATAACGGCAGTTTTTAATCATCCCTCATGGATTACCTCAAAGGGTACCTCACCAGTGTTGTTTTACTTAAGCTGGGGGTGGCGGGGGACTCTGCTCTTACCCGATCAGTCTCCCCTCCCGATTGAAACAATTTCAATTTTTAATATAAATATTTCTCATCACTAAAAGCTATCTGTAATAAATGTTGGTGCTGACATGTTTCAGTCTGTACATTTAATTTGGTGTATTGAAAGATAGGCCTGGGGCTGCCCTGGATCCATTATTTACCTGGTGTGGATTATCATCTGTTTCTTAGATCCAACCCTTTGAGACTAGGTCTTAAACCTCTGTCATTGGCTTTATAAAGTGGCTAGACTTCATCCGAGTTCAGCTTTGAGCAGCTCACCCACACCTGTGTTTTCACTTTTCATTCTAGTTCTTGTAATCTTATTTTTCCCGTTGTAAATGCAGGACTACAGGTCCCAGAATGCATACTCTTGGCTCTGAGATACTTCTGAAGAATTGGACATGCCTTTTCCAGCCTGCAGAACTATCAGAGGAGAGTTAACATTACCATTTGGTATAATAGCCACCTAAACGATATGGGACTTTTGAGAACATCTGAAGTCCAACACACACACATAACCAGTCTTAATAAATCTCTTTAACACACTTAGGATATCATGAACAGCTAAAGATGAGGTTGGTCTGAAGGTCGACGATTTCTTTCACCCGCTTTACCCTGTCTTTCCTAAAAAAACAGCTCCATATCGCTTATATATCCCTGCTTACAAATGCATTCTACTGGTGTTATTTTACTCTAATGTTTGGAATCCAAGTTTGTTCCAGGGAGGGGTCACAATTCACTCACCCACGGATAAGGACTTGGCGTTTTAAGACCACTACGATGATGACTCGTACAGTTTAAAACCAAATAACAGCATATCTTGGTTAGCTGACCGCACTGATATGGGACAACTGATTTCTGATTTATGATTCTGATAAATGTTAGAGGTCATAAAATGTATCCAATGTCGCCATCATGCACCAACATGGAAGACAGGCAACTTTACTTGAGTCTCTTTTCCCAAATGCAGCAAAAAGCTGAAAATGTATCTCGAAATACCCAAATTCAGGAAGATCAACTTTGCCCTGTAATAAACCTCTCAAAAACTAAAATCCGGGCCTCAACACGAGCCCATCCACTCAGACTGTTCTAAGTAGGCTATATGTCTCCCCTGCACCCCGACCCGCTTCTGCCATTTGGCAATGCCTTATTAATGCTCCCCGCGGCTTAATATCTGGGCTTCAATGTCTGCAATCCCCGATTAACAACTTTATTCAGATGGCCATCTCCCGGCCTAACCATCCCCCGACGATTTCACATCAGAAGCACATTGTTCCGTCCCATTAGATTTCAGCCCAAGAAATGCTGATCATACTTGCTGCCGTGTAGCTTCTCTAGCTCCTCAGAGCTCCTCCCCAGGTACCAGTGTTCCTTTATATGAGACCACAGAGCCCTTATCCTTCTATATTTAAATTGACTTACCAAGTGGCACATGCACATTTCAAATGTCTGCATTACGTATGATATGATATGATTTGGTATTTATAACGCGCCTGTACACAAGTGTTTCTAGGCGCCACAAGACAAGGAAGAGGGAGACGGTGGGAGGACAGGACAAATGATCTTACTAGGCCTTGTGTCATTCGGACCGTGCAAGGGCGACAACAAAAGTGCAAGGGTGAAAAGGAGAGGGGGAAGTGCAGGGGAAAGGGTAGTGGAAAGTGTGTTCAGGGCACCATGGATCTGGGTAAGTGCAGGAAGGCAGGGGGCAGTAGGAGTTACAGTTACTGCCCCTACGTGCGTGGTAGGCTGGGAGGCAGTGCAGAAGGCTGGTCATGGAGGGGCCTGGTACCCTGTGAGACTCTGATGGTACCCCGAAACCAGTCAGGGCAGGCAGACAGGAAGGTTAGCAAGGAAGAGGCAGAGAGAAGGCAGTAGAGAAAAGAAAGGTCTCGAGCAGCTTCCAGAACCTCAGGTGGTCCGGCTCAAGTTTGAGAGGGGCAGGGAAGCAATTCCAGAGGGAGGCACCTGAGGAGGAAAGAGATCTACCCCCCACTCTCTGCTTGGAGAAGCGTCTGACCCTGAGAAAGTTTGAGGTAGCTGAGTAAAGGGCTCTAGAAGGAAGGTATTTAGGCAGAGCGAGTTGAATACAGTGCCAACTTTGGCCCCAGAAAGCCTTGTGGACGATGCAAAGGGTCTTGAACTTGATCCTATGCAGCCAGCTGGAGCCAGTGCAGAGATTTCAGGAGTGGGGAGAGGCGGTCACTGAGCTTGAGGACAAGGATAAGACTTGCAGTCCTGTTCTGGATTAGCTGAAGGGGGCGAAGAATAGAGTTAGGCAGATTGAGAAAGAGGCTTTCGCAATAGCCAAGCCTGGAGAGAACCAGAGCTCTGGAGACAGTGAGCTTCTAGGGAAGGTGAGAAAAGGTAGAATACCTCTGAGGAGGTGCAGCTGGAAGTGGGCCTTCTTGGCAAGATCCGTGATGTGAGGAGAGAAGTAGAGGGTGGAGTCGAAGATGACCCCAAGGTTTTGAGCCTCTGAGGAGCGTGGGGGTAGGGGGCCAAAGGAGGGCGGCCAGTGTGCGAGAGGGAAAGCATGAGCAGGGGTCCCAATGAGAAGAATCTCAGTTTAATGGCATTGAGGCATAGATTGTTGGAGGTGCACCATTCCTGAATCGCGGTTAGACCGTTAGGAATGAGCAAGGAAAGAGAGGAGGCCGAGGGAAGCCTGAAAGAGAGCTGTGTGTCGTCCGCATATCACTGGAAGTTAGACAAGAAAGTGGAAATCAGGTGGGCCAAAGGGGCCAGGTAGACATTGAAGAGCCAGGGTGAGAGGATAGAGCCCTGGGGGACACCAGAAGTGGAGAGGTGGTGGAGAGAAAGGACCCAAGTTAGACCTGGGAGGGTCAGTCCAAGAGGAAGGTCAGCCACACCAGAGCCTGATCTGTGATGCCCAGGTTCTCGCAAAGTCGATTAATCAGGATGGCGTGATTTACCATATCAACAGGCAGAGGAAAGGTCAAGGAGGACGACGACAGTGGCAGAGCTGGAGTCAAGGTTAGATAGCAGATCTTCCTAGGTGTTCAGAAGAGCAGTTTCCATGCCACTTGGCTGCTCTGAAGCCAGATTGATGGTCATGGAGACAACCAACAGGTTCAGAGTGAAGGGTTAAGTTGGGAGATGGCCAGCGTTTCCAGGAGTTTGTCCAGGAAAGGAGTGATGGAGATCGGCGATAGGCTTTTTTAGAAGGGGGTGCACAAGGGAGTGCTTGAGGAGAGAGGGGAAAAGAGCCATTGGCAAAAGAGTGATTACAGAAATCAGCCACGGCTGGAGTGAGGGAAGCAATGTGACCTTTGATAGTTCTGCATAAGCAGGGGATCACCTGTTTGGAAGACGCTTTCCAAGATCGGACTTATCTAGAAACATCATCAGGTGTTATCGGAGAGAGGCAGGAAAGAAGGAGAGGAGGGGGAGAGGCGGCCAAAGGGGGCCGGAGAGAGGGAGAGAGAGAGAGAGAGATTATTACCTCATACTTGCAAAGTTTTACTGCAGAAAGACCCAATGCACCACAAGCAAAACCAGACTTATCCTCCACATACCGCAGCCCAACAAAACCGTTTTGCACTAAAAGCTACGAGCTTCCCACCTCAAAAAATCTGGACGGCCTCCAGTCAGCTCTGTTCCCGCAAGACTTTACAGCCTCATCTTCTCCCACCAACCATTTACTCAAGACATATTGCTCTTCCTCTGGATCTAGCTCACCATGAATGGCGCGCCCTGGTCTCTAATGCACCTTCTTCCCCTCCCTGTGACCTGCCTCGATGACTACACTATGTTACTGCTATTGGGTTCTTCAGTTTGCTTTCTGCTGTCGATATGATAATGTGTTATTTATATAGCGCTTTCACCAACGTGATTTACAGAGCACATAGTTACATACAATATCACCCAACCAAAGTTGGTACTCCTTTATCGACCTCGGAAGGATAGAAGGCTGAGTTGACCTAGCCGGGATTCAAACCTGCGACCTTCAGATCACACAGATCGCATTTGTGAGCGCTCAACGCGCTGAGCTATCTTACCGCCTAATTGTTGAGGTATTGCATTTGTAATAATTGATCCATTTTCTGCACCAGTACCGGGGTGTGCCAACAGCAAAGGCCCACGTTTTCATACGACTGGTGGGGTATTGGAACGCTGGGGTGGAAAGAGTCAAAAAACGCCTTGACCATTGCTACGCCCTTAACCCTTTATACTGAAAAGATACACCAGGCCACCAGAGGTCACGGAGCATGCACTCCACAGCATGCCGCACTGTGTGTACACTTTGGCAAAGCACTACTTTTCTATGAGGAAGGACACAAGGTACTTGGTCTATAGAATGTCATCAGCACCTTGCTAGGTACATGACAGCAGTTGGCAACTGGAGCTTATGCCACTAATCAGCACAAACTAAAACCAGAATCAAGTCATTTACAATGGACTGCGTTTTTCATCAAGTGTCGTTTTGTACAATCTAAACGGAGAAATAGCCAGTGCATGTTGGGAATTTGAAGCCCATTACGAATTTTAACTGCTCAAAAAACAAACAAAACAAACACTGGACGTAAAAAGAAAATGGGCATTTCTACAAGAACAGCAAAGGAAACATCAAGAGGAAAATACCGACTGACGCAAATAAATTGTCTTTGGGTTGTGAGAATGAAGTTAGCAGATTTATGGAAAAAAACAACGGGCAGAGGAAAATTCGGTATAAGTGCACGATAAATGAGAGTTTGATGGGAAAACAGAACACAGTTTTGCAGAAAGTTCATTTGTTATGTTTTCTTAAGAATTTGCCCTGCCAAAAGGCTGACTTTAAGACCATTCCATGACATCAATGTCAGGACAGCCTTTGGATTCACTCCAGAACCTTCTAGAACGCATCTTCCTCAGCTCTCCAGCCCAGGCAATAGACCTTCTTCTAACTTCATGACTCCAATCCTTGCACACATCCTAAGCCCCATACTCTGTAACAACAGGGCATTCCTCAGTGATCATGGTCTTGCAAAAATATGCAGATGTAACACTTTCTCAGAATTAATATTGCATGGAAAAAATATTGCATGATTAAATTACATTACAGTAAAGTGCATCATCATTCATGTATTTATGGCACGGAATGTATGCAGCGAAAACCAAAGTGGCATGTGACCGAGCTCTGTGCATCCACATACAGAGGGGAATAGGCTTGAATGCTTAGTATTCCTTCAAGGAGGCGGTGCCTACAAGGGGAGGAGGTCAAAGTTCGAAAAAAGTTTGTTTGAGGAATAGAAACTCCCAATTCGGCCTTAACTGTAGGGTTTGGGGGGGGGGGGTGGGGCAAGTCTGGTGTGCGCAGATCACTAGTTCCAAAGTCCTGGTGCCTCGCAAGAGGCGCCCCATTTCATGATTTCTTTCCCCCTCTGCATTGGCTCCCATCCTTTAAACGTTGTAGCTTCTAGTGGTGTGCTCCCTAACCATTACCCTTGGCCTGTCTACCAAGTAGGATGGGGGGGTCAGGATGTCAGTGCTTTGCTTTCTATGTGATGGATTCTCTCTCGAAGGTGGACTGGGGGCAGGGGCCGGTGCCTAGGTGGTATGATTCTCCGAGTTCAGGGGTGATATGTTTGAAGTCATCCGCACCAGTGTTGGGATAGGCTGTGGTGTGGTGGGCTGCCTTCAGGGGGGCGCTCAGGTGGATGTCAGCTGCAAGCAAGGCATTGATATGATGATATATGATATGATGTGATAGGTTATTTATAACGCGCTTAATACCCATCGGTTTCTAAGCGCGGACCCGGGGATCGAACCTGTGTTGCTCCGTGGAGCACGTTGCCCCTGAGCTATCCTCCCGAGACAATCTACATGTAGCTTGAACAGCACTTCTGAAGTCCGCAGCTGGGAGGAAGTACTAGAATGTATGGAGAATGAGCGTTAAGACCAGGTTGCATGCGTTTTCCCGGCAACGTGGGTTTTGAAGAAGAGGTCTAGTCAATGGACTTTACGTAGTGAGCGAGATTCCACTTTCTCATCTCCGTCACAAGGACTCCACTTGAGTGTGCGTTATACATTCTTCCATCCTTTTGTTTCTTACATTTTTGTAGGTTTTGAGTTGGCTAATGTATCCACACGTTAAGAGGGGAGTGGATAGGAGTTTTTAGTGAATGGGGTTGACCTCGGAGATGGTGAGTAGCTAGTAATTTATGGCATGATTACGTTTACACCCTTACAATAGGACAGTTTTAATAAGTGTAGGGACAAATTGGTGTACCCTGCTACGCCTCTGGTCGTGTTACGGTCACATAGAATTGCATTATTGCTGCACTGGTTGACAGGCAGATATAGTGTCGCAAGCCAGTCAGTGCACCAGAGATTCTAGTATAGCAGACTGTGGTAGAACCAACATTACTTTCTCCCCTGTTGCTCCCATCCACTGAAGTTGCCTGGGCCGCCCAGAATACTGCCCCACACTCTGCAATGTCCGGTTATGCTAGGATATGGAGCCTTTCATTGCACACCATCTGCCATTTTCACACTCTCTAGGCCCTTCAGGGTCTGCAAGAAGTGCACGTTTTCAGACTTAAAGGAGAGAGTTAACTGACTATAACATTGAAGCTCCACTAGCATAGTCTCATTACACTGAGTAAACGAGTTAGATTCCCTAACTCAAGTTAGTTTGCCACTTCTCCACCGTCTCTGAAGTTAGCACCTCGCCCAACATTTGAAGGGTTAGCCCGCACCTAAATTTTATCCTAGGTGCACCCCTGGATGTCTACACTTGCATTTTGTTAGGCAGAGAGTGGACAGAGCCTTTCCCACGGACTGGTGGCGTTAAGTTTTACTGCGTTTGTTCAGAAAAATGTACTTGAGCAAATGCATTAGAACTTTAAAGTTGCTACTTGCAAGAAATACTTCCATCACCTCTCTGGATACTGTGCTTTAAAATATAATGTTTGATAGTTTGTCTCCATGACAGACCATGGGGTGGGGGGTAAGAACAGTGGGGGCAGAGCCTCTAGGTTTGCCCCGCTTATTTTCTAAAGTTGCCCCTACCATCACCACTGAGCCCCCTTGCAAATGTAGGTTTTGCTGTACCCCTGATCTCGACCCAGCGCAGTGTTATAAGTGTACCAAAAGAAGTAGTGGGTCTGTGACTGACCCTGGCAGGAGACAGAGTAAGCAGGAAGGGAGCAACATGCAATGCATTTTCAAAGGGTTGCAGCCATGCTGGTTGACAGCCAATTGAGTTGAAACGGATCTAATTTTAACTGGTACTGCTATTGGGAACTAAAGTGGAGAAGTGTGAAAAAAGTAGTGGAACTGTTGATAGTAAAACAATTAAAGTAGTGGAACGCTCTCCCGACCGTTCCCGCTGACTTCGACCACTGCCCATGTGTAGCGTTTGGTAAAATCTCCACCCATACCGCTGTCTTCCTTACCGCCACACAAGCCTTACTGACTAGCGAGCCGGGGGACACCACGGATGTTATGGCTCCGGCATTAAGAAGTGGCTTTTCATTCGGCTTACAGGTGAAAGAGATGAATTTAATAACTGTGCGATGAGCTCAGCCACACCAAGACTGGCTACATAATGGCCCTGTGCAGCACGGCGCGAAGAGCGCATCGACCGTGCCAGAGATGTGTCAGTCCTCGCCTTAATGAAAAGGAGGCTCGGACTGATGTCAGAGACGAAAAGCCGAGCAGCCCAAACCTGTAATGCGGCTGTCAATCAAAGAGGGAGAAACAATAGAGAAAATCACAGTCATTACAAGACTGAGGGCTATCATTTCCTGAAAGAAGGCGCACTCCGCAGAGCCGCGTGCCACTCCATGCATATGGATGAGCGATGCGGCCACCCTTATCTGATCGCCCTTAAAACTGCTCCAACGTGGAATCATTAAGTCCCTGCGGCGGCCTCGCTCCTCACAATGGCGCCGACCCAGGGTTCAGAGCTCGAAATCGAGGCAGTGCCCGGGCGGGCGCGGATGAACTTTGCATTTTCGAAGCCTGCGAGCCCGGGCACAATCTTGCTTTGTGTTCGGCCCGTAGAAGGGATCGAGGGAGATTTCAGATATGCCAAAGGCGCAATCCCCAGGCAGGCCCATAGCGAAGCAACCGCTCTCTTGCACAATAACATGAGAAAGCCCAAACTCTCGCGAGAACGAGGGGGACTTTACAACCAGCCTCCACTGCCTGCGCCATCTTAGGGATGGGCACTAGAGTACCCTCACGGGCTACACTGGAGTAATGCAGAGGTTCTGAGGATGCTCTGAAGGAGGGGAATGTTCTGGAAATATAACCCTGCATTGGGCGCAGCCTGGCATCCAAATGTCCTCTGTGAACCAGGTCTAAAACCCTATGCAGGGAAGGAGGGCAGCCATTTTGCCTCGGTAGGAGAACATCCTTGGAATGACCCTGGTTCAGGCATAGGTGACCCATCTTTACCTTGGCTTCAACCCTCGTGGTATTCAGTGGATAGAAACCATAAAAGGTTGGTTAAATACACAGACAGATCAAGGAGAGTGGAATATGGCTCACTTAATATCGGCAATACGGATGTCCCTACATCCATTCATCCAACGCTCCTCTCACAGTTGTGTATCTTTTCATGAAACTATTCATCCATTATTAAGAATTAAGAAGAGAAACAGGTAAGATACACAGAGAGGAGTTAAGGAAGTACAGGAAAAGAAATGGCAGAAGGGAAACAATTAAAAAGCGCCCCTCACCCCCCGCGGTACCGGTGCTGTATCTATGAACACAGGGGGCCTCGCGAGTCACGGGAGGCATTAAGGATATCTCATGAAAACCGGGTGCATCCCACAGCTGCCTATAGCGTTACTGGCATTTGCCTTGATTAAAAAAGTGTTGTGTTGAAATCTGGAAAGACTGTTGGACTATAAAACCGGCTGGTCGCAGGATCCACACGGAAGAGGAGAGGGAGTGCCACGAGGATAAAGAGTAGGCTTGGCTCAGGACATCCCTGAAGGGAGGAGAGCGTCTGGTTGGCACACTGGATACTGGCCCAGGATGCAGGGTTGTCCAACTCCAGGCATCAAATGCCAGAATCCTGACGGGTTTTCAGGATAACCCTCATTAATATTCATGAGAACAAAATTGCATACATTTAGAATCATTGTATGCAAATTTATCTCATGAATATTAGCGAAGGGTGGACAACCCTACTCCAAGAAGAGAAAGAGGCCACCATTAAAAGAACAGCATGTCTGCATAAGCGTCTGTAACAGGGTGGGGAGAAGGACGTGGCCCTGAGACAGGCTAAACAAGCATTGGCAATGCCAACAGTGTGGCCTTTTCTGTAGGCATGGGAAAGGTACTTGCCAGGGACTGCTGTACCGGTATTAACTGGCCATTGATGGTAGCAGGTACAAAATGGCGTGAGTACCCGAGCATCAAATAGCAGTGCCTGGTAAATGCCTAAAACATATCGACAACCCAAAACGGTTGGCTTTGCCAATGCTAGTTTTTAACAGGACTTAAGTGAAGGATACCAATAGTGCTTATAAATCGAGTAGCTGAAGGCAAACCTGGTTAAGACACTTTTAATACACGACGAGCTCCAATTAAGTCGTTAACACTTTGAAGATTGCTTTGATAATACAATGGCAGGACTTTGAGCACAATGTTTGTTGGCAATGCTTGATAAAGCTAGCTCAGAGAGATCCCAGGAGGAAATGTTGACGGGGAAGGGCAGAAGTGGGTGGAAATGGCCGTAGGGATTAGCATAGCCATGAGCAGCCAATGGTTAGGTAAATAACTAAACACCTCCAAGCTTTGTGTCCCTCCTCATATAATATGCCATTTCTACCTAGCTGTACTCTCATGCCAGTACACCCCATTTCAGCGTGACCTGTTCGGCGTGGGCCTGTTTCATGCGGCCTGTTGGGCACGATCGCTCCAGCGCTGGGATCTTTTGGCACCAGCATGTTTTCGGCGCGGCACCACAATTTTTTAATAAAAGAAAAAAAGAAAAGCTTGCCGCTGTCTCGAGCTAACCACTGGGCTATCGACATCTTATCAGTTTCAGATGCACCAGTTACTTATATTAACGTCGGTCATCAAGAAAGCTCGTAATGCTTTATAGAAATAAAAGGTGCGGACAAAATCGATAAGAGCTCTATGGCCTTGCAGTTAACTCTTCCGCCACCCAGCCCTGCAGACCTGGGTTCGCATCAGCCCTAAACGTATATATTTTTTCATTGAATTAAAAGTGCACTGATAAAAATGCAATGTTAATAAAAATTTCAGTGAAGTTGCTGCGCCCAACATGTCGCGCCAAACTGGCTCCTGCAACGAAACATCAGCTCCAAATCGGCCCGCGCCGAACCGGTAGCGCCGAAAAAAATGTCCTGCTCCGCTCTAATACAATAGTTTTGCTAATAACCAAACATAAAAAGGCAGTCAAATAACACATCGCATATGTGGGGCTGCCCAAGCAGCACTATCTTGCAAACCCTGCCATACCATCACCTAGCGCCTGGTGACGTATTGGCTCTTCATGTCCTGCTTCAGACATTTATCCATTCGGATCACAAAAGGAACAGGGATTACTCTGCCCTGCAAATTGGCTTGGCCTCATAGTAGCCAAGTGGCTGCATGCCACCAGCATCACCTTCAAACAGCCAAGAGCACCTGGATGGCTGAATCCTTCCGGAAGGTTGGTACACTGAAGAGCCTACATCGCCCCTCTATAGGCAGAGAGTTTTAGAAGCATGGGGGGCAAAATCGCCCACCACGTAATGACTTCCAAGCTTAAAAAGTGTGCATTCCTGTGTGATAAGTGTCTTCCCACATCTGCACCAAGGGACAAGTCTATGCATGTGCCTTGGTGCAGAAGTGAAAACCCCAGTTAAAGACTGTTTGAGTAGCATAGTGTCGTGGAAAATACACTATGCTTTTCTTATTGCTGGATGCACAACAAAGAAAGGCAGACATTGTGCCCCTCTATACAGTCCCTCCCTGTGTACTATGCACAGACAGAGTCCTGGAGAAGATGTTTTCTGCGCTTCATGCACAGCTGTACCACCTGCATGTCTCATGGAAAATATGCCGTCTGCACTACAAGCACAGCAGGGAAAGGCGGGTACTGTGCTCCCTGCAAAGTGTCATGGAAAAGGTGCCTTCTGCACTACATGCAAAGCAAGGAAAGGCAGCAACCGTGTTCCCCGCACAGTGTCCTCGTGGAAAGATGCCTCCTGTGCTGCAGGCACTGTGCTCCCTGCATAGTCTCATGGAAATATGTTTCCTGCACTGCATGCACAGGAAGGAAAGACAGACACTGTGCTCCCTGCATAGTCTCATGGAAAACAGGTCTTCTGCCCTACATGCACAGCAAGGAAAGGCTGGTACTGTGCTCTCTGCATAGTGTCAGAAAAGATGTCTTCTACACTACATGCACAGCAATGAAAAACAGTCCCTGTGTTCCATGCATGGTCTCATGGAAAAGGTGCCTTCTGCACTACATGCAAAGCAAGGAAAGGCAGGCACTGTGTTCCCTGCACAGTGTCCTCGTGGAAAGATGCCTCCTGTGCTGCAGGCACTGTGCTCCCTGCATAGTCTCATGGAAATATGTTTCCTGCACTGCATGCACAGCAAGGAAAGGCAGGCACTGTGTTCCCTGCACAGTCTCCTCGTGGAAAGATACCTCCTGCGCTCCATCCACAGCAAGGAAAGGCAGGCACTGTGTTCCCTGCACAGTGTCCTCGTGGAAAGATACCTCCTGTGCTCCATCCACAGCAAGGAAAGGCAGGCACTGTGTTCCCTGCACAGTGTCCTCGTGGAAAGATGCCTCCTGTGCTCCATGCACAGGAAGGAAAGGCAGGCACTGTGTTCCCTGCACAGTGTCCTCGTGGAAAGATGCCTCCTGCGCTGCATGCACAGCAAGGAAAGGCAGGCACTGTGTTCCCTGCACAGTGTCCTCGTGGAAAGATACCTTCTGTGCTCCATGCACAGCAAGGAAAGGAAGACACTGTGTTCCCTGCATAGTGACAGCAAAAATATGTTTCCTGCTCTGCATACGTACATAGCAAGGAAATGCAGGCACTGTGCGCCCTGCATAGTGTCCCCGTGATAAAGATGTCTTGTCTTCTATGCTGCGGGCACAAGTAAAGGTGGCACAGTGTTCTCCCCATAGTTTCGTGGGAAATATGTCTCTCACTCGGCACTGTATCCCAACGGCAGAGAAGGGTACACATAAGCATACAGAAATCGAGTGAAGTTAGCGCCCAGAGTCCAAGGGAACTCTGACGGACAGGACTCCGCTTCACCCCACATGCTCTGAATGACAGGGCCCAATGCCCGGAAACTCTGAAGGTGTCCACACAAGTCTGAGGGATTTTGGACCAATTTGGTCAGTGTCATTTTTCTCAGGGTGCCTCATTTACCCACTATATCATCTATGCTGTGCCTTTGTTTCATCTTTGCAAACTTGCCGAAGAGAGCTTCTTGGGGGCCACACACACATGCCAGCAGACACTGCAATAAACTGCATTTTGGGTCCTGGCTAAAAGGACCCACTCACTGTGAAGTCTTAGAGTCTGTTCCAACGCATCACACCTGGAGGTTAATAAGCGGTGAGAGGGAGATAGGCTTCTTGATGTAAATGAGTCTCTGCATTGTCATCAACCCCTAGACCCGCCCCATGGAACGTCTTTACCACGCAGGCCAATTCATGTTATGCTGTCAAAATGGTCTTACGATTGCGGCCTCCCAGATCTGTCACCAAGCCCTCGGAACTTTTTTCGGACACATAACCCGCATGACGAATACGAGGGCCATGGGGACGGCCACATGCCCAAGAAACGTAAAAAGCCCCGAACATTCCCTGAGCAATCCAGGCACCAAGGCGGAGGCCCAAGCCGCCTAAGTGAAGGCTTTTTGGTGCACACCGGCCACCGTTGCACTTAGCTCCGCCACGCTTTGAGGCCTCGCTCATTAGGAGGAGTGCCCAGAAGCGGTCGCTGGGTTCCACAGAGCTTTGCTGCTATTACTTTAATGGCTCCTGGGATTTGGCCTGTGATCTGGGGTCAAGTAATGCAGGGGCGGGTCAGGACCTGGCTCTGCAGTGAGGGACACACGTTGACCTCTAACCTTCAAGACCGTATGACCAATCAAAGGACAGACGGGGGTCAAACCCTTCCAGTTTTCTACACAGCACTCAACAATCAGGCTGCTTCTATGGCATTTACATCACAGCCACAGAATAAATGAGCTGCTGTATTTGTACCGTGATACTTTTAGATCTCAACACCAAATATGCTGTTGCTGGAGAAAAAAAAATCAGTACTTATAACCGCGGACCTTCCCCCGTCTTTATTTCTACACTAACCGCCTCCCAACCTCCTGCATTTCTGTAATCGACTTGCATCCTCTTGGGCTCTACGGCGGCACAGTCTGTATCCTCCTAGAAACACTTGTGTACAGGCGCGAGATAAATATCATATGATATCCTATCCTGCCGTCGAGCACGACCGTAAGGTGCAAAGCTCCTGCGGGTACCCAGGGAATGGCACCCAGCATATCTTTTTCAGGTCATCCGTATGAGATGAGATTGTTGTCGCTCAAAGCAGTGATGAAGTAGAAGGCATTGTGCTTATTTAGGAAATGTCTCTTAGCTGAACCAAATTCCCTCTCACCAATTATGGAAGACTTTTTAGAATCCGAACCGTTGGGAGGACTGTGTACATGGATGGTGTATGGTTTGGAATAGCTATCAACAGCTGAGATATCACTTGAGATTTGGCTACAAATGGCGGATAACGCAAAATTGACGGAGAAACGACTGGTGTCGAACTTTAGAAGACTGCGCCAAGTATACAAGTTACATATGTTTAAAATACGAATGGAAGGCACTTGGCACTTTACCAAAGTATCTATCAAAGTGTCCCAGTTATAAAACGCGTCAACACTTCTTAAGATTAGAGTTGAACTTATGGCCGACTAGGGAAGTTGTAGGGTCAAGACTGAATTGGCAAATCATAGATCGGTGCTGTCATTTCTGTAATGATCCAGAGGAAGCCGAAACTAGGGAACATCTAATAGTCTCTTGCCCACACTTGAAGGATAGAAGAAATTGTATTTAGAACAATATTTTAGCCACTACAGATAGGATACGGGCGATGATTTTTACTGGCCAATTTATTTAGTTGATTTTAGCTACCATTAGTTTTCTTAATACAATTAATATTTGAAGTGATTTAGAGTAAAGCTTGTCTTTTGGATAAGTGGATGATAATAGGCTGAAGTGAAGTGTAATTGAGGATATTTGATGATTTATTCATGAAGTTTTCAATGAATTATTTTAAAATTACTAAGGTTTCGGTTTTGGACACAGGGAACCATGAATGTTTCTCAGTTGCCTCATTTAATTCCTGTGAACATGTCCATCTATTTAATAACTCTTTTCTAACTTGCAAACTTAGGGAATACACCGTTGTTAAGTTGCAAGAAACTTGGCTTAAGTTGCAGCCGGCCTTTGATGCTTATAGAGTTGTCCAGCAGGCTGCGCGCCAAGGCCTCAATGGCCGGCTTTATGGTGGTCTCTTGACTTTGGTGAAACACTTCTCTCTCATTAAGGTAGAGGCCATGTTTGAAGTGCAATTTGGAATATTGGCGACTCCCATTAGCCTGCCATTGATCCAGGTCATACATTTCCTTGTTATCAACATCTATTGGCATAGAGGCATGACACCCGTGGTTGAGGTAGTTGAATCTATTTCCACTTGTGTTGCTGATTGGCATAACAAGGTGCCCTCAGGGCACGTATTGGTATCAAGAGATCTGAATTCAGTCTGTGTCTCTGCTATGGATTGGTCTCAAACATGTTCAAGTGACAAGTGCTTAAAATTAAGATTGGTTGAGTGTGGGTGGATTGCCTTACAGGGATGGGGCTCTTGCCTTTTAATGGGTCGACTCGCGAAGACTTCCCACCTGTGGCAACACGGTTGAATGGTCTTAGTTTCTCGATCATTGATTACATTTTTGTGGGCTCATGACTGATGAATCTATCCTCTCAAATCGAAGTGCAGAAGTCGGAGATTAGTGACCACTCACTCTTGGTGGCACACTTTGAGCGATTACTCCTGGGAGTACTACTGTAAATCTTGGGTGGCGATCAGTTGTCCCTAATATTCAAGGAAATCGTTTGCATTGGACACCACAAAAGTTAACCGCTCACTTACTGAGGTTGTTGTCTCGATATCGAGACAAGAAATGCTGACTGACTTCTCAGGGAGAATTTCAAATGTTTTATTGCTAATGTTTTCGAAGCTAATACCCCAGGGAAGAACATTCGGACACCTCGATCCTCTTCCTACTCGCATACCTACAATTGTGAGGTTGCGAGCAGAAGAAGTCTTGAGACGCCAAATTAAGCACATTAAAAACAACCTCCACCTAAATGACCTGGAGAAGTCAGTAGAACGGAAGAAAGTACAACAGGAGTATAAAAACTGGCTTAGTTATTCCAAAATACAATGCCCACAATTGGACGCAGAGAAAATGCTTCATGCACTGACACAAAGAGACACAAAATTCTTCTGGTCCCTAATCAATACTTCTAGAAAGCCCCAAGGTGGAAGGTTGGTTAGTGCAGTTGCTGAGAAAGCATGGGTAAAACATTTTGACTCACCATACACCCTTCAATTGACATGTGTCCCACTGGAGAAGGGTTTGCCGTCCTTAGACGATCATTTTGAACTTGACATGCCACAAACTAAATTATTAACCTTAATTGGAAATATTAGTAATTCGTGTGCCCCGGGTCCCAATGGGTTTTTCAAATTCGTAATTTAAATCAAATCCACCATTGTGGGCGGAAATTGTATCCGTGCTCTTCTCTGACATTATTTACCAATTTCCTGATACTTGGGACAGAGTGCATATCATTCCAATATACAAGAGAGGGGATAGAGCCCATCCAGGAAATGACTGCCTGATTGCCATCCTGGATACAGACTCGAACATTTTCTCCTGCACCCTACTCGAACATCTTGAAACTCGGACGTGTAGCCAAAATTTACTATCTAGGTGGCAAACAGGCTTCAGGAAGGGGATGGGTACCCGTATAAATGGAATGCTGCTAAAGTGCGTCCAGTCTCATGCGTGCACCAAGGGGAATAATTCTGTGTTTTTGACATCAATTGACATTGCAGCAGCTTTTGATGCAATGGACTGGTCGCTGGTTTGGCAAAAATTACAAAAATGGGGCATTCCACCAGGCTTACTGAGACTAATACTTGCCCTCCACTCCCATTCTCTCATTCAAGTCAGCCTAAATAAGCAGGGTGCATTATCATGCCCGATTAAAATTACAGAGAAGTGCGACAGGGGTGCGTTCTCGCCCCAAGCCTCTATAATCTGTATATGGCCGACTTGGATAAATCACTACAGACTGTTGCTTTTGCAACTCCGAAGATCTCTAGCCTCAGGCCGATCTGGACGTGATATGCAAATGACTACTTGGTCTTCGATAATACCCCGGTTGGCCTTCAACGCCTTCTGAATGGCTTTACTACCTTTGTGAATGCCAACTCTTTGTCAATTAACCCCGCAAAGACAAAGGTGAATGCAACTTTCGAGCATCCCGAAACAAATTCCCTTCAGGTGGTACGGACAGTCAGAAGTGGTGGAAAGGATTGATTCTTTTGTTTTTCTGGGCTTTAAGATCAACTCTAAGCCTTGTATCACCCTTACTCGAGCATGTCTGGGTACGAGGGCTGTTAAATTGGCAAACCAACTACATAAGGTGGACTCCAAGTTTGGCAAAGTTTCACGACTACTATGTCGTAGATTCTTTGAGGGCAAAATTGGCCCAAAATTATTATTATACATCATTGAAATATACCACCCAGTGGCGACTGATTATTTGCTTCAGTTGGAAGCATTGATTTGGAGAAGGATCTTGTCCCTACACGCTCCAATCTATTATTGGCTACAAGTTGAGAAGCATCTCAATGAAGGCCAGGGCCCTTTGGCAATACTTGTCATTTTACATGAAGATGTTAGACTCTCCGGCACATTTTTTGATTTAGGATTTGGGGAAAGCATGTGAAATTGGAGGCTCTCGAGCTCTGTCTGAAATTAGGGGGATTGCTCCATTATGTTTGTCGGAAACGGGGTGCACTGTTAAGGACTTTATGGGTAATCCAGATTAGGTTAAAAAAGCACTATTCGTAGCAGACTGGGCCCACACAGTGACAGAATTTCAAACCTATACATATTTAGCCCAGTTAAAAGAAGATCATGAGAAACCAGGCATCTTGGCCCCTTACTTGTCGATCTACTGTAGAAAAGCAGTCCTGTCTACTTTCCTGTAATGTCGTTTAAACTTGATCCGCACGAAGAGGACTTTGCTTAGCTATGGACAGGTTGCAGAGGACGCTGCCTTCTGTAGATATTGCAACGTTGAGACAGCACATATTGCTATTATCCAAAGCATTGGAGCCTTTAAGGGAAAGAGTGTTTTATAGGAAAACAAATTAAAATGAATATGCTATTTTTTCGACTGATCAAATGTGGAATTGTTGCCTTTCGGGAGTAACAACATCTGCTGTAAACACAGTTGTCTGCATTTTTTTGCTCATTAACACCTGTCTCAGACTCTTAATTTAATGTTACTGATTCCTTTTAGCTATTTATGACTGAAATTAGTTTTACCTCTATTGTCTATTTTGTCCTCTTTTGTTTTAAGTTTTATTTCCGTTTCTTTTTCTTTTTTGCACTTCTTATTCTTACGAATATTTTGTATTGTATTGTTTTATTGAAGGTTGAATACATTTTTAACCAATAAAACAAAATAAGTTACTGTTTTTGAAAGGTTGATTGTTTTTTAGCCATATCAAATAAAAAAAAGATATCTTTTTTTTTAACAAACAATGCATACATTTCCTCTCACTTGTGTTGTGGTTTCATTAATTCATTTAATAGTGATAGAAGACTTTAAATGAATGTGTTTTTTAATTAATATAAAATGTTATGTTTGTGTGTGATACTGGTGGGCATAAGTCCTGGGATCAGCTGTTTGTACTTTCATTTGTTTGCAGATATATACAGCAGTAATGTTTTTCTGAGGCTAAAACGAAGGCGAGATTTTACTAGTTGCCGGTATGATGCGCTTTCCTTTCGATGAAAGACACTGTTGCACAGAAAGGCACAGCAACAAGCCCAGGAGCACTCAAGTTGGTCAAATGGACATGCTGAGAGTTAACTCAAGCCTCCTACCCAGAAACGTATTTACAACAAGGCAGACGAGTACCCAGAAACATATTTACAACAAAGTCGACGAGGCCCAGCCCTACAGAGGAGCTGCATTTTATTACCATTTATTTTTAATTTACTGGTTGTCATTTTTTAAATATAAAGCCAATTTTGTTTCTCCCAGTCTGGCTCATCCACAACACTGCACAAATAATTTTGAGCTGATAGCAGTCATTCCACTCAGACAGCTAAAGTCTTTTTGGGCCAATATATATATATATATATATATATATATATATATATATATATATATATATATATATGCTTCACATTTACAAAAGATTTATTATTGTTAGGGTGATTTCTAAATTCTTTTTAAACAAACAAGGAAATGCATGCCAAACCCAGCATGCTTTAGGTATTTAGTGATTCTGTCATACAACTCTCACATACATATGACGGGTAAGAAGCTCTTTGGTCATTCTCATCTTCCCAAAATGCTCTTTAATATGTAAAACAGCCAAACCCTCATTGGATTTCTTGGTGCCACTTCACGTTATCTTTGGAGTTCTTTCTAATCAATACACACATACACTGTGCTAAGCAATCACGTTTATATTCAAATAAATGACATGCATTTTTTAAACTGTTGCAATAATGAGGGTTTTCCCTTCAGAAAAGCAAAAGGTTAAAAATGATGCATCAATTTACAATGTTAAACGCGTTCCGATGCTTAAGTCAAGCACAGAGTTCCCACAGGTGGCAGTAAAAGGATGTTCTGAAACAGGCCCTCATTTCACTCCCCAGCCCCACATTTCAGACGTTTGTGGTGTCCCAAAAGGTGCAAGCATGAAATAGATTATAGAGAAGAGTACATTTCAATGCACAAGTGCATCAAGAAACCAGTGAAAGGCTACACAGTGCCATAGAAGGGTGATAACAAAAACGATGTGTCAAAGGTACACACTGTTTCACAGCTGTAAAAGTGTCCTGTAAATATATCCATTCACCCATCTTTACAGATGCTAAGCTGGCAACTGGCATCCCTGCTGGGCTTATCATGTGTCTTCGATGCTGCACACTCAGTACTACCAGGAGAACCAACTGCAAAGTATGTCCCACAATGCATAACTGGGATGTTTATAAGTAATCTTTACATAAATTATATTTTAAATACAAGGTACAACATTTACTGTGAAAAGGGACTTCATGCGTCAGCAAGACATCTATACCCACAAATCTCAAAATGTTCCTGTGTAGTGCAGTTCAACCAACAAACATTTTAAATTACCTTAAACGCAACCCATAGCCTCAACCACACCCACAAAGGTAATATTGCGCTGGATCCTTCAAGCCATTGCTCAGTTTTACTCTTGGAGTGTTGAGTATTTTGGACAGTGGCACAAATAACAATAATGTAAACAGTATGCACCACTTCATTTGTTATAAAAGGAGCCTGCATTGTGCAGCTATGAGCAATTCTGCTGCTTCCCACAAGTGAATGTTCAGGGTCGGCCTTATCCATTACTCCAGCATGAGAATGTACAGCCAAAGATTCCAAGGACCTTATCCAACTGTCTTTACTCTACTGAGGTTTTTATATGCTTAGGCAGAGTTTACAAACTTCACTTGTGATTTAGCCATTTTTATTTTTTTTAAACTTTGGTTTTATTAGCATTTTTGTAAATATAACCAACGGGCTCCATACATGTTCAAGAGCTGTGCATATGACAGGCCCAACAAACCCCCCCCTCCCTTCCTCCCTCCGCCCCGATGCACCCCCACCCCCCTAACCGCTTAATCAAACCTGAACTGTAATGTTGGGAGACTTGGACTTTTCTTTTGTGTCCAGTGCTTGGTAATGAATGTGAACGTCGACAATCTTTTATGGTTGTGATTCGACCGCCTACCCCCGGGCCGTGGGCGCCCATTATGTCATTGGTACCTCCCAGTCTTGACCCACTGGGCCCCGCATAGGGCCTCCTCCGGGCATCAGTGCACGTCCCATCCGCAGGACTGCTGCACCCCATACCAGTTTTCAAGGAATGAGCCAGAGTCATCTTTCACCATTGCCGTTAGCTTGTCCATTAAGAACATGTTTTTTTAACTTCTTTAGCCAGTCCTCTTTTGAGGGGGTCTCCAGGCTCTTCATTTCTGCGCCAGTGCCACCCGACCCGCCCTCAGCATTGTTTCCCACATTCTGGGGTACCTGTAAACATCCGAGGCCTCCAGGGGGAGACCCAACAACACCGTCAGAAGGTTCTGGGGGAGCAATTCCTCGGTGACCTCAGCCATCCAGCCCCTGACCTTTATCCAGTACACCTGCACTTTTGGGCAACGCCACCACATGCGGCTCCTCGAGCCAGTCTGACCACACCCCCTCGGACACATAGGGGAAACTCCCGTAATCATTTTTGATAGTTTCACAGGGTCTCGGTGCCACCCCTGCAAGATTTTGAAGTTGTGTTCCATGTCCGCTATGAATAAGTTCACGTGAAAAGCTATTCTGAAGATCCCCGACCAGGCGTCCTCCGAGATCACCTCACCTGCCAGGTCATTCCAGAATGTGCGGAAACCCCGACTCTCCACTAAATTTACACTGTTAAGGATTTTGTACATCCCGGAGACCGCTCCCTTCCAAGAGGTTGCTGTGTCAAGTAATTTCTCAAAGGGGGTTAGCTGCCTCTTCAAGTTCTCGCCCCATGACTGGTCGCAAAGGAGGCCCTTTAAGCGGAGATATTCGAATATGGAGAGGAACCCGATGGCATCCCTCAGATCCTCATATGGTAGGAATTCCCCCTCCCGGAACAACTGCCCTGCCCATTCCAGACCCGAGTCGGACCAGGCCTGTGCCTTGCTGAACCCCCTGTTACCCAATCTGAGGGGGTGTCCCCAGAGTGAGGACATCAGAGATGGCCATGACGTTAGGTGCGCTGTCTGGGGGCCCTCCCTCCAGATTGCCCAGAGAACTCCCAGGGTGGGGTGGGTTTTGAGTCTATTCGGGATAAACCTGCGTGGGGCCCAGAGGAGGTCTCGAACTTTAAGAGGGTGAGCATCCATATCCTCCAAGTAGGACCAATAAGTGCCCATCCCCTCCCTCATGTGCTCCAGGAGGATGCGCAGTTGGGCGGCGCGGAAATAAAGTTGGAAGTCAGGCAAGCCAAACCCACCCTCTTCTTTCGGCAGGGTCAGGACCGCCTTTGCGGTCCTCGGGGTCCTGCCCTGCCAAATAAACTCACGGATCGCATTCTGTAGAGACCTAAAAGTGTGGTCGGGGATGTTGGTTGCGAGAGAGGTGAAGAGATACAGCAGACGCGGCAGCACGTTCATCTTCACTGCCGTCATGTGGCCATACGAGGACAAAATCATTGAGCCCCACCTCCTGAGGTCCTCTGTAATTCCTGCCAAGACGGGGTCATAGTTGGTTGGGGCTAGTTTGGATAGATCCCTAGTGAGGAGGACACCCAGATAACAGATAGAGACCTTTCCCACTGTTATCCCATGAAGTGTACCCATGGGATCTAGGCCTGGGTCCCTTGTTCTCATGGGGAGTAGAACAGATTTGGATGCGTTAATTTTCAGCCCCGAGAAGTGCCCGAATGTGTCCACTAGGGACAGGAAGGGGGGGAGGGAGGAGCCGGGGTCCACCAGGTAAGCCAAGATGTCATTGGCGAACAGGGAAAGCTTAAATTCCACTTCGCCCCTCTTAACCCCTTTGATGTCCGGGGGTGATCTAACTGCTATGGACAGGGGTTCCATTGTAAGGACATATATCAAGGGGGACAGTGGGCATCCCTGTCTTGTGCCCCGTGAAAGGGGGAAGGGATCTGACAACCTGCCATTTACTTGTACCCTTGCTTTCGGAGCTCTATATAGTGCAGCCACCCATCCCCTGATGTGTGCGCCAAAACCCATTTTCTGGAGGAGGAGTTTCAAATATCTCCATTCGACCCTATCGAACGCATTTTCTGAGTCCAGGGAGAGGACACTCGCGTCAAGGTCCGACTCCTGGGCGTGGTGGACCAAATCTATGGTTTTACGGATGTTATCTGAGCCCTGCCTACCCCTTCTAAACCCTACCTGGTCCCCATGGATCAATTTCGGTAGTATCTTCTCCATCCGCCTCCCAATTACCTTGGCAAGAACCTTGACATCGATGTTTAGCAGGGATATAGGGCGGTAGAAGGAGCACTGCGTGGGGTCCTTACCTTCCTTGGGCAGCACAACAATTATGGCCTCCATCATGGAGTCCGGAAGGGTCCGCCCCCTCTAGTACCACGTTGAAGACCTTCACTAAGTGTGGGGCTAGGGTTGAGCCAAACCTTTTATAAAAGTAGACTGTGAAGCCATCCTCTCCCGGGGAAGTGCCCACCTTCATTCCGCTAATTGCATGTTCCACCTCGTCCTCGGTCACTGGACCCTCTAACCCCGCCGCCATCTCCCCGGTCAGGGCCGGTATTTGTATTGAGTTCAGGAACCCTTCTATCTCCTCGTCCTGCCCATTGTATTCTGATGAGTAAAGTTTTTCATAATATCTGCGGAAGGCCTCTCCTATGTGGGTAATGTCGTGGCCCATGGTCCCCTCTTCATTCCTTACTGCCTTTACCATCCTATCTCTCTGTACCTCCCTCAGTTTCCAGGCCAGGATCCGATCCGCTTTATCCCCTTTTTCATAATATCTTTGATTAACCAGTTGGAGACTTCGTTCCATTTTGTACAGGAGAAGATCTTTTAACTGGAGCCTATATTCGGTCAGAGTGGTGAGCTGATCTTGTTCCAAGGGACCTGCTGGAGGGCCCCCCGGCTGGAGTTCAGCTATTTTCTCCCTCAGGGATTTCTCCTGGGCATTCCTTACTCTTTTATTTTGGGCACCCATTTTGATAAGGAGGTCCCTTAGAGTTGCCTTGAAGGCGTCCCATAGGGTGTGCGGACCTACCTCCCCATTGTCATTAAATTAGAAAAACTCTGTTATGGCTTCTAGAACCTCCTGAACGCAGACCTCGTCCTTCAACAGGGAGTCGTTGCATTTCCATCTACCTCTGCAGTCGCTTAGCCAGCCCCTTGCAATGGTGGTTCCGACCAAATCGTGGTCTGACCAGGGGACGGGATCGACCCAGTGGCCGTTAACGAATGGGTGCAGGGCCTCATCCACTAAGATGTAATCTATTCTGGAAAATGAAGAGTGGATGGTAGAATAATATGTGAAGGAGGGGGCTCCCGTCCTAGGGGTCGGGATTGTGTCCACCAGTCCCAGCTCAGAATGAACCCTTTGGAAGATCCGGGCCATGATCTCATCCGTTGACCTGGGTAACTGAGGGCCAACGCGTTTCCTGTCCTGGGTTGGGTCCATGACCATGTTGAAATCTCCCCCCACCACCAACCCACCCCGGACAAAGAGCTTGAGTTTCTCCCCCACCACCTCCCAGAACTGGGCTTGGCCCTCATTTGGACCATATATCACTGCCAGGGTCCCTCGTACCAACAAGTACCGGCCTTCGGGGTCTTTCAGTATTTCGGCTTTTTCGAAGCCAACATTCCTCGCCAGAAGGATGGCCACCCCTCTCTTTTTGGCCTTGTGGGACGCGTAAAAAACCTCCCCTATTCCTCCCCCCCCCATCTTGGGTTCTTTCCCTCGTGCCCAGTGAGTCTCTTGTAAGAAAAGGAGGTCAAGGCTGGCCCTCCCGAATTCCCTACAGACCAGGGACCTCTTTGTGGGGGTGTTTAGGCCCCGTACATTGAGAGAGCCCACTCCCAGGGCCGGCAGACTTTCAGCCATTTTCTAGAATCGCTTCTCTTCTTGTCGACATACCTTCACCACCCTTTTCTGCGTGCTCCCGTGGTTGCCTGAAACTATTCCCCAACTGCCCCCCAATCCCTGTCCAAAACTGAACAACCCCAACATTCGTGTATCCCTCCTCCCCCCTACCCGGCATTCAGCCAATTAGTTCTGCCATTGCTGGCTATGGCCGAACCACCAGCCTGCCCACCTCGGCCAGGACATCTGTGTAAAGCTCATCGCCTTGAGCCCCCCCTTCCCCCTTGTCGCATTGTCCCCCTCTGGCCCCCTTATACTTGCTGTTCATGGGGACGCTGTGAGTGGTAGAATCTCCGAGACACCACTACTCCTTTCCAGATCCTGACGGGTCGCCCCCGTCCTCAGTCCTCAGAGCTGTTCCGCCCCCCATCTTTCGCTGGCGACGGTGTATTCAATTTCCTGAATTTCCTTGCGCTCGTTTTCCTTCTCCTGTCTCTCGATGGGCCGGGGCCAGTTGGTCTGCCCGTCTCCGGACCCGATGGGCCCCTCCGGGGGTTCGAGTCCACAATGTAGTCTTGGATAGCTCCTCTTATGTCATCTTCCGTGATCAGAGTCGACCTCTGGCCCATATATTCAAAGGTCAGGGTCAAGGGGTAGCCCCATCCGTATCGCACCCCTTTGTCTTTAAGCAGTTGCGTTAGGGGGCGGCACATTCTACGTTTAGCCAACGTGTAGGCCGAGAGATCCTGGTAAATCGAGATCTGGGCATTATTGTAAGTGATCTCCCGGGCTTTTTTGGCCTCCTCCAGCACTTTTGTTTTCTCAGAGTAGTAGTGTAACCGGACCAGGATCGACTGGGGGCCCCCTGCTCTGCCCCCCGCCCTGTGCACTCTGTCAAATGTGAGTTCCGTCGTCATCTCTTCCGCAAACAGGAGGGTGATGATGTCTCTCACTGTGCGGGTGATGTCTCTCTCCGTTTCACCGTCCGATTCTGGGACCCCAAAGATCCTGAGATTGTTCCTCCGTTCCCTATTTTCAAAATAGTCCATCTGCCTGGCTCGCTCCTCGTCTCTCTTCTCCAGGGCTGCTAGCCGCATATCTGTCTGTAGTTCGTGGGACACGGCCGAGGATTGGTTGGTCTCCACCTGTAGTAATCTGTCCTCGACCTTGTCCACCCTCTGATCCATTTTTTCGAGTTTCTGAGCAATATCTGAAAGCATGTCCCTGATCTCCTGCAGGATTGAGATGAAACCCTTTTCCATTGCTGCTTTGGAGGGCACCGGGCCCTCTGGCTGGGCCATCTCGCTCATAAGGGTCGAGCCTTTGCTGTTACTCGCGGCCTCCTGAAAGCGAAATTCCTGTAATGTTTACCGCCAGTACATCTGGTCACCCCGAGTCCCCCTCCGTCGGGACCACCGCAGTCCATAGGCCCCACCCGGGACAGCCGGTATTCCTCCCACAGGCGGAGGGGGGGCAGCGAAGAAGAGAGGGGGTAGGGGGAGACCGGGGCTGGGTCTCTCCCCACCTGCCCCTAATGTGACTCTGCAGCCACGAGGGGGTAACAGTGTTGGGCGGGCACATGCCCCGCCGTCGCCAGGCGGGGGCCTCACACCCCTTCCAGTCCCACCGTGGCAGCCGGGGCTCCCGAGGGAGCAGGCCACTGGATCCATTCGGCCTGGCCTGGGGGGGCAGGGCTCCGTGGCTGCCTTCGTCAATGTCTCCCGCGGGGGTGGGAAGGACCGATGTGGCCTGGTCTCCCCCTGGTCAGAGGGTCTGGTCACTCCGCTTTGCCGTCTTCACCCAGTACTGGAAGATCCCTCCACTCCCGAGGGCGGCCTGTTCGCGCCTTCCACTCCTATACTTCCGCTGGGATCGGCACCTCCGATTCTGTGCCGGGGTGCTGGGCCCTCTGTGGTGCGGCCCGCCTTGACTGTTCAGGGCCTAGGAACGACCCATCCCAATAAGTGGGGGCCTCACTACTCCAGTCCCCCTAGCCCCTACTCCCCTATGGCCTCCGGGCAGTGAGTTCTAGCCCGGGCGGGGGCTCGCCTCGTGCTCCGGGTCTGTGCTCCCGGTCCGCCGGGGGCCGCTCCTCCCGCGGGTGCGGGGGGCCCATCGAGGAGCGGGGGCGGCGCACCCGGTGTCTCCTCGCGGCCTCAGTGAAACGTCTCCGCTCCTCTGGAGCCGCCCAGGCCTCGTCTTCCTTCTCCGCTCGCGTGTGTCGGGGCCCGTTCTCAGGCACCACTAGGCTCCCGAAGTTCGCTCTTTCGAGCCTGGGGCGCCCGGGGGGTCACAACACCGAGTCGCCCCATTAAGTTCACCTGTAGGGGTTCGGGGGGGCTCAATCCTCCAAATCAGCCCGGCCTCAGTGGGAGCTGCACGCTCAGGCTGCCATTGCCAGCGCGCCCCCTGGTGGCCTCCCCGATTTAGCCATTTTTAATGGTGTTCCAGCCCAATGGATTGGAGGTACATCGGCTGCGGCAGGTAAGTTGCCTTATTTCCATTTTATCCCCCTGCTAACACCAGAGCTGTAACCATGACAAGGGGGTTGAGATCTTTTTTTTCAACTTTTTTATAAGGTATGCCGGTACCATTTGCATGTATTTCCTATTTAAACTTTACCATTTGACAAGACCGAATGTGGAAATTTAGTTCTGTTGCATTCATATTACAGACCAGTCTAGGTGCTTCTCAGAGTGACCGCAAGAGAAACCAGATATTAGCATTGAAACCAAAATTCCTCGTTCCAACCTTCTCTCACTTCTGTCCAGTTGGCAGAGAGCTTTTATTCTCATAACTTCCTCTAAAAGATTGTTTACAGAGTTAACTGAAAGTAGACAACTAGCTGTAACAAGTATCTCTAATGCACTCAACTGTAGAACACACTGACTTCCTCCAGATATTGGGCAGCAGAGATCTGGAAACACTCTCATAATATAGAAGATGAGCGGCGTAAATTAATAATCTTCTAACCCCGGAAACTGGTGAAGGTGCAGAGTCTGGCAGAGATGGAGTAAAGTTGGGGGGGTGCATGCACTTATTTGGGTCTAGAGCAGCAGAAAGCCTACATGCGCCGCTGCTCCTTCCCCAAGAGCTGACAATTTAGCCACTAGAGCCCATTCCTTCCTGCCCACACCAAGTCCCTAAAACAGGGATCTGCTGACCCTTGGCTCTCCAGATGTTTTAGACACCATCTCCCATAAGGCATCTCCAGCACAGTCAGTGGTGAGGGATCACGGGAGGCATAGTCCAAAACATCTGGAAAGACGCCGGTTTCAGACCCCTCTCCTAAAAGAACAGAGATCAACAGCTAGCAAGAATTTCCCGGAATTATAAGCATGCCACCACCCACGTGCAATATTACACAAAGAGCCTGAATCATGGAAGTGTTTTATAATGGCACACTGCCAGAGGTAAACGTTCTATGAGGCCAACAGAGAATTGTATTTTTCAGCCGTTTTCCCTGCCATCAAATCCCATTCTGACATTTCCTTCAAAAGACGCTCTCCAACCCCGCTTGCGAAGCATAAACAAACGTGTGCCATTTTATCTGTAAATCTCGCGACGTTTACTTCACAAATTCTCATGCATTGCCATAACCCCAGCAGGTGTTCGTGTAAATGAGTGCGCATCTTCATTAAATATGATCAATCTCAGTAGACAGCGGGGATCCCGGGTCTGTGAATTAACTCAACACTACGGGGGCTCGCTAGAGCGTGCTCGAGAGGGGGGCGCACGATACGAGTAAAGAACACGTTAAGATGTCACCGGAAATGTATGCGACACAAACTCAATTACACCAAGAATACTGCGCAATAGCTTCTTCCAGAGCCTTTCTCCTTGGCATGTTGAGGGAAATTGATTTGTTGCATGTGATCAAAGGTAGGGCAGAAGAGGCAAACATCTAGGCCTAGACGCCAAGCACCAGAACCTGACTTAGCACCTGCTTTTAGTTCACTAGATATCATGTTCAGAATCTCTTATGCCTTCCTGTAAGCAGCAGGATCAAGCCGATCAGATCAATTGGGTCATAAGGAAACCACTTTTCCAGACCAGTGCTTCACAAATACATTGTGGGAATTGTACTGTTAGTTGGAGGGTTGCACTGTGTTGGTTTTACAAGGCCTTCTCTCAGCAACTATATCCCTAGTGTCCTCTCTGCTAGGCGGGCAATGATCTCTATGCTGGCAGAGATTTCACAGGTGGTAAAGTCCCATGGGAACAACTACCATGTCCCCGGTGCCGTTACCAACCAGGAAAGCCATCCTGCAAGTGGATTATGTCTTTTAGCCACCTGGCATAATGGCCTGCATGGTAAGAGGTTTTTATTTTGTTATTACCGGGTTCCATAGAGGGGGAAAAAACAACAAAAGATTACCGCTGTAGAAATGGCAAATGGATATACATGGAGTCCTCTCTCCATGTCCATTGGTAGATGATTGGGTGAAGGGTTGCAAGGAGAACGGGTGAGGAATATTAGCTAGCAGAGTGGGAAGTGTTTATGGGGGCTGTGGGGTGGAGGCATGCAGTGGGGGGAGGTGGCGGTGGAGGAACCATGCTGGACATGAGAAGGTGCAGCAGGGCCAAGCTAGCAAAAATGGCTAATGCCTGACCCCTGATCTCTCTGATTGGCTGAGCGCCTCCATCCAGATACTAATATTTAACATCTACATGTATCCCGTTGGCAACATTCTACGATCTTTCTGTGCAGAATGTTCTATTGATGCCGACAACCACCAGATGTACAATGGGTCGGAGGCAATAGTGGCGGCCATCTGGATCATATCCCCACCACTCTCAACTTGGTCCAGTAATGGATCAATGATAACATGCTATGGCTGATTGTCATCAGGACTGAATTTCTGATTTAAGTCACTTCTCAAACTATCCACCATCCAACTCATCATTAACAAGAACCTCCGCGACCACATTCACGGCTTTCTACAATCCCTACCATGACTCCCAGTAAAAGAGATGCCAATTCGAGGACTGTGCTCTGGTCCAAAAAACATTAATTGAAAATGCCCTAGGACACCTCGCAAACCTCAATACCTCACAGAAATCATCAAGAGTAGTCAGCTCCAGGCCCTGGTCTTCAAAGACACATCCCTGTGGAAGTAGATCTTATTTAGGAGGTGCCGCACAATAGAACGCGAACCCTCAGCATCTCCACGGCAACCCTCAACTCCTCCATTTCTGAAAACTTGATCCTCCAACTCTAAGCAATGAGAGGGCCGGTGGGCCACTTCTACCACACTATGAGTGTGCATCTGCTCCCACCCACAGTGCACGTCTTCGCATGGAGAAGTCTTCCAAGAAAAGAAAGAGCCGCCCTTGTCCATAATTAATAATGTAGATTTTATTTTCCTGAAATACCGTTTGATAAATCCTCAGTCTAATTAGGGTGCTATCATTACTGGAAATGGGAACAAATTACTTGGGATCCCATGGGGTGGGTCGAGTGATGGGGCAGGGCTAGAGAGGGGGTCATGGCAGACAAGTGACAGGCTTGAAAGATGTATAAAAACTCAGGACTCAAATATCAGAAATGACTTGAAATGTTCATAAATCACATAATAAAACAACCCGACTATAAAGACTTCCTTTATTTGCCACACCCTGAATGTAAATTTACAATTATCAGCATGCAGATTAATGTCAGCATACACATTTCTCTGAATCTAGAAAGAAATAGTGCAAGAAAAAAATGTTTGTTTGCCATGCTGTCACACAGTTTGCATCATTATGCATCCCTCCCAAGTTTACTCCTCCCACATTTGCACATATTAAGACCACCTTGTCGCTCCTCATTCAGTGCCGCTGTGTCTGCAGCAATCTACCCATCACTGCACTTTACATGCGAAGTTCCAAACAAACACAAAGAGACAAGCTACATCAGAGCTCTGTTGAGCTCGGAATGTCTCTGACCGCTGGGAACAGCTTCACATTGTGGGTGCAATGTATTACAGAGGCGCAGCAAGGGCAAGAGCTGCTTGTGTTTTCAGATTCGGGATCCGCGAAACGTTTTTTCCGGATTCCAAATCCGGGAAAATCAAGCCCAATTCCATCATTGGGTGCTACTTAATCTAACAATACCACTTTGTGGGCAACATTTGCCCTTTTTAAGGCTAAGTATTGTAAGTAAATACTGTGTTAAATCAGACTCGAGAGGCGGAAAACAGGCGAGTGTTAGAACGTGACTTCTTTAAATCAATTAGAAGGACTATTCCATGCCTACCTCTAAGGTGGGTCGTGGCCCCATATATCAAAAGAAAAAATAAGAATAAATGGTGCTTGTCAATAAGTCTTAAAAACCTACCATAGACCTCTGTCACAAAATCCTAATCTGACCTGTGTGCTGACCTTAAAACTAATAAAAATGGATTAACAAAGTGGAGCATAACAGGTCACTAACGCCTTTTTGCCTCAAGGCTTGACTATTGATTGGCTTCTGAACCCACCTAATCGCCCACCTATGTGTTTCCAGGTCCTGTGCCTCGCTGTATAGTTCGAAGTTCTGGTAAGAATGTCTTTCCAGCTTCTCTTGTTTTCTAGTACAACAGTCTATGATTTTACCAACAAAACGACGAGCCCACCTCCCTGAAGTAGGCTTCCTTTAATTCGTTCTTGGATTTGTGTGTCCTTTGCCCCTTTCTTGGGGTGGTTTGGGGTTCAACCTGTCAATGCTTTCTGGTTGCTAACCCCGCCATGGGGTATGGTATCTCTCACCCCTTCTTGGGGTCATTGGGTCTTCACCCGTTCAACCGCTTTCTGGTTGCTCACCCCACCATGGGGTATAAGTTAATCTTTTATAACATACTTAATAGCGGGGTCCAGTCTCTAAGCGTGGGACCGGAATTGCAACCTGTGCTGCTCCAGTTGTCTTGCTTCTTAGACAAACGTGTTGCCCTTGAGCTATCCTTCTGGCTCGGTGAGGGATACACTAATGGTATCTCTCACGCCTTCCTGGGGTTGTTTGGCCTTCACCCAGCCTTGGTTTCTCGAGTTGCACACCCTACCATGGAGTATGGTATCTCGCACCCCTTCATGAGGTGGTTTGGCGTTTAGCTGGCCATGGGTTCTCTCGCTGTTAACCTTGCCATGTGGTACGGTATCCTTCTCCCCATCTTTGTGTCATTTGGCATTCACTTGGCCTAGAGTTCTCGGGTTGCTCACCCTGCCATGGCATATGGTATCTCTTACCCCTTCTTGGAGTAGTTTCGCTATGACTCTGGTTAGGGTCTTCTGATCTCTCACCCAGCTGTGGGGTGTTGCCTGTTCTTTCTGCCCTCTTCCCTGCTCCCAGGAACCACCGCGTACATTGTACGTCACAGTGGCATTCCTTGGAGGAGACAGTCTCTTTGGCTGTCACAGGACAGTGGGCCGGCCTCTTTCTGATCTCTTTGCGTCAGGCTCCTTGTCAGCCCTCACCTCACTGAAACCGTGGTGCGGTGTACTGCAGGTGTCAGTTTCCCACCTCTGGTCTGGGTGTTGCTTCTTGGTTTGCTCGGTCAAGCCAGACCGGTTGGTAGCTAGCAGCATTCTGCGGGTTCTTTGGTTCCTGTGCACCCTTCTGCTTCAGTCTGCTGCTTGGCTCCACCTTCCAAGAGGATGTCCCCTCTCGCGGCTTGCTCCGCAGGACTTCCTTTTCCTGTTCCTTCTTCTCTGATGTTGCTCTTGCCTCGTAAAGTTCAAGCTGAAATGAGATTGGATGTTCCCTTGACTCCGTCTCTCGTAATGATTGTGGGATACATAGGTCAGAAACTACAGCAGCCTTTTCGTAACGATTACAGGTGCAATCATACTGCTGAAAACCCATATAGCCAACAAACACATGGGACTTTCCACATGAGGTTGAACGCATACATCCCTTTCTGGCGATTCCTTGTTCACCAAGGGCGGGTCGCCCCCAGTGGGATCCTGCTTACCTTGTCCCCTAGGTGGTGTTCGGCAGCTGAACAAGCTCCACTGTCCCAGAGGGGTAGCTCTCCCTTGGGGGAGAAGAGAAACTCCCTGGATTCTTGGATACGTCGCGGTCGCGGCCAGCAGCTAACCCAGAATGAGAGGAGCTCCCTTTCCTCTTAGCAGGTCTCCACCCCAAGCCTTCCAAAATTACCTTGCTTTTCAGTCCTCTTGCCAAGTACCATGAACCTTCTTAAAAATATTTTGTGGGTTATTAATGCCATAAATAAATGTTAATTGAAAAAAATGAGGATTTGGGCATCGAGGCAAATGACTTGTTAAAGGTCATTCTAGGACTGGAAAAGGGGTGTCAGGAACATGTAATAATTGGGTGACCACAAGAACCACGGGTGAATGTCTGAGTCAATCCATGGCCTGGCTGGAAATGGGAAGGGCTGCAGGCGGGGAAACAGGAGTTAAAAAACAGCAGGAACACAACTAAGGGAGACACAAATACTTGCCGAATGCCTCAAGTCAAGAGGTCCCTCAGCCTGACTTTTCAGCCCAAAGCACTTTGGATGCTGTGACTTGTAGTTTCTCATTCATATAATGAGCAGGGTCCTACACTTACCAGCATGCAGAGCGATCTTATTTAAAAACACAAACTGACTGAAGGTGGCTCACGTGGCAGGAACAGAGCACAACAGAGAATATGTATGAGATTTACTGGCAAAGATACATTACTACAGATTTGTAACTCCTAAAAAACATTGATGAAATTACCTAGTGAGAGAACCAGCCCTGAAAATGCTGCGTGATGGGTGTAGCGCAAGGACGTACGGGTGATACCCGAACTCATCCAACCAGAGTCGCCCAGGCGAGGTGAGGAAAAGTGTAGTTTAAATGAAGAGTGCCAGAAATGGAATCGCCAGGCTGAGCGCCCATCTAATCCAACCCACATGGCACACCGTATACAGAGCCACCTGGCCTGGGAGGATTGGCCCTCATCAATCTCGAGTGTGCGAGGGTCCCGAGAAAAAGTGTTGCAATGCACACAGAGGCACACCGTGTACAGTATTGTATTAAGCACCCCCTGTTTGAAATGCAATATAACATAACGTAACAGGTGTCTTTGAAGAGCACACGGTCATCCCCAGAGGGGCATCTTGGCACTATTGACAATTAACATATATTTATTGCTACCCAACTTAAAGCCACTCATTTTATCAGCTTCGGAAGGAGCTGAGTGGACTTGCCGGGATTCGAAGCTGTGACCTTGAGGTCAGACACGCCCCTGTAGCGGATGCATTAGCCCACTGACCCAGCTTTATATATTCCTAATATATAGGAAAGAAAAACGTTGATAGACGGAATGTTGAGGTAACGCTTCACTACCAGGGACGTCATATGGGGGGCAGTATGGGTCACAGCTGTGACCCCCGCGATCCCACTTGCTACCCCTGTGGTCTCCCTTGCTTTTTTAAATGCAAGCTCCTGGGCTGTGTCCAGTGGCTCTTTGTTTCTGGAGTGGCTGGTTTTCTTGTTCAGGCCTCTTAAAAAACAGGGGGTTGCACTAGTGTAACACTTTGAGCAGTGACCCTAAATAAGAAAGAATAGGAATACGAAATAATTTGTCTTTCTGGAATTCTATACAATAATTGCTAGACTCAATAAAGGGGTATTTCAGGCACACTTCAGGGAGTGAGAGTCACTGATTTAATTTGTTCATAAACACCTCAACTCAGCCTTTCATCCTTCTGAGGTTGATATACGAGTACCAACAGAGGTTGGGTGATACTGTATGCATATTTGTTCTATATAAAGCGCTTAAGCGTAAGTGCTATATAATAACACATCATTATCATTTGGCCTTGGACGTCTGCTTGCATTCACAGTAATGTGGTAATATGGGCTTATACACACTGATATTAACGCTATATATGGTGATCCATTCTTGTATGAAATGTATATCACTTTACAGTGAGATCGTTACCATATTTTTCGTAGTGTACTTAGGAGCAATGCTATGTGATGCCACTTCCTGTTTGTCAAGGGGTGGAAGGTCGTGTTCCATCGCTTCTTGGGATGTCACTTCAGGGTGGGGTCAAATGGCATCATCAGAGGTGAAGGGTTGTGTGATGTCACTTCCGCTTCCCCTAGCATTTTGGTGAAATGACGTGCCTAGTAACTAATGGGAAGCTCTGGGGTCTCATTCCTTTCCATCGTTTTGTAGCTCGTCTGTGTCCCGACAGAATGTTACCAGTGCCGGTTTTTTGATCACCACTCTCCTCACAGTCCCAAAATGAAGCTATCCAGCCGAAACTGATGCACGAAAATCCCTGCACGTGGGTGTCACCCTCATTAGTGAGATCGAGTATGGCTGGACCGCTCTGTATGGGACTGCGGCCCTGCCTCAAAACAGTCGCAGAAATCGGTTTATAAAACAGAAAAAAATAGCTTGAAATTGTTGAATTGTGCAGGAGTGACCATGTTGAAGTGTGTAACATGATTTGAAAACGGAAAAAGAAGGCTGTGTGGCTAGAAACAGCAACGAAGAGTGAACCACTGTGAAAACACCTTGGCCTGTATCTAGTCCGAGAGCAACGAAAGGCCACTTCCATCATCATAACTCATAGGAGGAAGTGTGCGGAGGCTGCAGGGAATGAAAGCCACAGCGCATCCATCAACCGCCTCTTCACCTTTCAGGAAATGTCACCCAAGTCCACCCCCAACCTTCCACCTGGGATAGCAGAGGCTGGCAAGCAATACCCTATCATTAGAGGCTGGCGCGATACCTCAGCAAGCGCACTGAAGAGCCCAGCAGCACTAGATGTCAGATCTGTGTAATGGCAGAGTGGCAAGTGTTATCTGGCTGGTGGTTGCTCAGAGCAGATTAAACAGGCTCCACTGGATCGGATAATGAGACCTCTTATTTACAGTGCTATCAACAGAGGCCAGATCCAGGATTTCAAAAAGTGTTCTGTGTCATTCAAGATTATTAGATTAGTATTATTACAATTGTTTTTTTTTTATAACGCACTTAATATCGAAGAGTTTTCTAAGGCAGCCCCGGGATTCGAAACTGTGTTGCTCTGCCAAGACAAGCGCGTTGCCACTGAGCTATACTACCCATGCAGATGGCATGACGCATGGGGGAGGTAAGAGGTGGGTGCGGACATGCCCTAACTTTAGAAGATAGGTTTGGCATTTGGCACCAACTGTTTTGGAATAAAAAATAGCTCCAGGTAGTAGACTGGGTTAATGAAACTAGGTTTCTAAACCACAAGTAGGAGCCAAGCAGCTCTCAACTCCTAGATTTTGGCTGCTCTGTACAATACCAACAGATATGTGCCGGGTCCAAGTGGCAGACAGACTTCTGGGCTATCAAACTCTCTCTGCCGAGTATAGAGACTAGGACAGGGGTATATAAACCATGGTTCTCCTTATGTTGTGCACTACAACTCCCATTAGTCCTCACCACTGACTATATTGGCTAGGGTTTATGGGAGTTATAGTACAAAACATTCGAAGAGCCAATGATTTCAGACACCTGGACCAGGCATGATACTAGCCTATATGTTGGCATGGCTATGGTGTAACTGGTACACCCATGACAATGTGGATTTATTTCTATGGGACCAAGAACAAGTATAAACTGAGGAGGCCATTTAGTACGGTGAACTCCATGCATGGAGATGAAGTTAACCAGGCTCTTACAAGAAACGTGCTGCAGCCTAAAAGGTACGTTATTTCAATCCCTGCCTCACCAACATAATGATTGTCTGCCAGTTACTGCCAGCAGCTATTCTTCTGCACTTGTTAGTAACTTGGGCACTCTACTCTCACCATGCTGTGAGGCCAAACACCCTGCGGTCATCTTCGACTCTGCTCTTTCATTCACCACTCACATCTTGGACCTTGCCAAGAAGACCAACTTCCAGCTTCACCTTCTTAGAGGCATCCTCCCTTTCCCCAGAAGCTCAACGTCTCCAGAGCTCTGGTCCTTTCTGGGCTGCACTACTTCAACAGCCTCTTCCTCAATCTCCCCCTTTCCTCCCTATGCTCTCTTCAGCTAATCCAGAATAGGGCTGCACAACTTATCCTTGGCCTCAAGCCCAGGGACTGCATCTCTCCTGCCGCAATATCTCTTCACCGGCTCCCGGGGCCGCAAGGATCTAACTTAAAGCCCTCTGCATCATCCACAAGGCTTTTCTGGGGCCTGGGACCAAGCCATCTCCAACTTTCCCCCCCTAAATACTTCCCTGCTATAGCCCTGTGCTCCTCTAACTCTAACTCTCTGCTTATCAAACGCTTCGCCAAGCGGAGAGTAGAGGGCAGGTTTCTCTCCTCAGCTGCAGCCTCCCGGCCCCCCTCAGATTCAGGCCGGTCCTCCTTAAATTCCAGAAACCTCTCAAAACTGCTTTTCTCTACCTCTTTCCCTTCCTTGCTAATCACACCTCACTGTGCTGAGACATGAATCTCACAGGTTACCAGGCCCTCTACCATAGTATAAATATTTTCACTGCACACATCTGTAACTATAGACCTAAGCGAATTCCGTAGGAATTACTTAAAAATGTAGCTGAAGATAAAGCACAACAGGCTCTTACAACAGCTATTCAACCTGCTGAGGTGCCTTTCCAACTTTGGATTTCACCCTTCGTATCACTTCACTTCTAAATCAGATGCAGACTGATCTTCGGATACTGGTCAATATGACACTAGTAGTGCATGTAGGCTTAGCCCCGGCTTCACTAGTCCTTTCCAACCACTTACACCGCAGGAGCAGGAGACAAGGCTGCCCTGAACGGACCTGGAACAAAGCAAGCCGTAAAAAAAATTAAAAAGTGAAAATAAAGAGACTTTCCCCAAGAGTTCTTCATCTTTGGTTATCTTACAAGGATAACATTAATTAAACGTCCGGGAAGTAAGAACGGGTACAGACATAAAAGGCACTATTTCTGTACTGTCCCCTCAGCTTTTTCCCACGGCCTCTCCCCTGGGTTACTTTCAACCTCTAGGGTTGAAGATCACAATGAATAAAAGTCAAGTAAAAGTCCTCCGGTTGCTTCTTGGCCCAAGTTCAGGCTCCCCCTTGAGGCCGGGTGCGTCTGTGCCCGAGTCTGACCAGACGTCTGGAATTTGTATGCAGGGTCGCCGACAAAAAACTCAAAAGCAAAAGCCTCGCATTGCTTGGTCCTCTTCCCGTCACTCACTGTCTTTGAAGAAAATAAGCTTCTCTTGAATGCCCTGCTTCCTTGGTTGCTTCCTTGGGTGGCTTTAGCAAAGTGGGGAGGCTTCTCGCGACCCCCAGAACTGGAGTGGTGCTATCTGAATGGATTAGTGAACAAAGGCTGGTTCTGGGCTGGTCTCTTACAAACCCAGAGTCATTTGGCAGGCAGCCACCTTTAAGCTACCACTGGCTTCCTCCTTGGCTTCTCACCATCTGCCTTTCTCAGGGTCCTGGCTCTCGAGCGCATCGTTGTTCCTTCTCTCACCTCGTCGACGCCCTGCCAATGCTGTTACCTATGGGGTCTTCATCCCTTCCCTTTCCTCCTGCGTGTTCACACATTACACTTTGCCATGTGCTCGTTTGTCCACCATGTCCCATGGGTTTCCTTCAGGGGTCACACCGCTCTGCCAAAGATCTCCTTGACTCCCTTGAAGCCTAAGGTGCCCCACTGTCTTCTCTCCCTCCTCTCCTATATGCACCTCCTCAGGTTCCTGCTCTCCTCCATTCCTCTCTCCTCAGTCAAATCCTCTGTTTATTTTGACAACCTCCTCAGTCTTCTTGTTCCACCCCTTGATGTTCCTCCTATTCTCCTCCCCTCTCTTTATATCCTCTGTTCAACTCCTAGAATTACAATTCCCCTACTCCCTTTCCCCCTCTTCTTCTCCTCTTCTCTCAAGCTCTTGGTATCCCACCTCATCTTCTCTCCTCTCCTCTCATCTAACCCACCTAATCCGCCTCATCTCTCCAACTTCTCTTCTCTCTCTCCTTCTTTCCTTCCTATGCCTCTTCTCTTTTGGGCCCCGCTCCCACTCCATCGATTCTCCTCCAATATTCACAAAATATACTCACTCTCTGTGCATCCACACCTTTACCCCCCCAAAATACCATCTCCTCTTTCCATCTTCTGGCACCAACACCAAGAATATCGCAGCCGGGACTGGAATCACCCGGCAACCCTCGTCTTTGGGAGTTTGGGTTTGGAGCATGAGAACAGAGTTGTTTATTGCAGGTGGAAGACCTTGACTCGCACGGTCCTCTTGGATTTCATTACCGCAGAGCCGGCAGCGCATAGCAAGGTAGCATCCAGGAGTTCAGGGTGCTGTGTTGCTAGAGTGGGCCTTGATGCTGCATAATGATGGTTACTGGCATTGGGTCTCTGATACTTGGACTGTACATGGCGAACGACACATGTAGCACAAAACTACTGGGTCCGAGTAGGTAACAGACTCTCCAATATTACTGTTCTCATTACAAGAGTGGGAAGCAGAAGTTATGGAAGGAAAGGGGAAAATTCCTACGAAGCTTACTCTTATGACCCTTAAAATGGACAGTGACCCCCAGGTGTCTTCCTGTGGCACTCCCTGGACTCCTCCTTGGTGCATGGTGGGTTTAGCCAGGGGATCCTCCGTGCACCATCGCCAGGTCCCTTCCTCACATTGGTGTGCCCAATAATTTTGTTTCAATAACTATTTTAATTTATTCCTTAAAGCACGCAATGCAATTACCTTAAGAACTCTCACCTTTTTGACCAACTGTTCAACTTTATTGATATATATATATATATATATATATTGAAACGAAAAAAGAGGAGAAAGTAAACCGCACTCTCCGCGGTCAGTTGAGAGACCAAGATCCATGAGAAAAACACAAATAGCACAGCTCGCAAGAGAAGTAAAGGTCTTAAAGTATTTTAATATAACCAAAGAAATGGTCAAAAAATATACATATTACGGCTGGGGAGCAGCAGGCCCACACACAACGCGTTTCACACTCAACTGAGTGCTTGTTCACGTGTATATATATATATATATAGTTTTTTTTTTAACATGTTTATTTTAAAACCGGAAGCACAGGTGAAAACAATACAAGCATATCAGAGACATAAAGTAACCCCAATTTCAGTTAGATGAGACCGAGCAAGCATAATCCGGAGACCCCGAAGCTCTCTCCTCCCACCCCCCCAACTCCTTCTAGTGCATATGTTTTAATGTTTATATATACAAAAAAACAGGAACTCGTTTATGTATTTTCTTTCTCTCTTTTGTTGCTCCATAAATTAATTACTGCAAACAATTTGTTCACTTTTTCATGTTATTTCAGATAAAGCATCTTTTTTATCCTAATTCATGCTTTGAGTATAGTATTACACACATCCTTAACTACAACACAATATTTTGCACACATAAAACACCACGTGAAGTGGTTCCTACTAAACACCCACATGTGCGTGTATTCTCATTTCTTTTTGGACCCGGGTATACGTCTCCACTTTATTGTATTATTGTTTTTCCTAATGTTGTTTTGTTAGGAGTTTGGGGGTTACTGTATTCCCTCCTTATGAGCTGGACGTTTCGGTAGGATGTGTAATAGACCACCTTCCTCAGGACCTTCTAATCTTGTCTGACCCTGGAAAATAAACCACATATTGTGTAAACTATCGTTTTTTTTAAATACTTTTTTTATTAAAAGCAAACTTGGTCAATAAAAAAGGAATACGTTCATCATATGTTTTGAGTCCGTCACCCTGTTACTAACCTTGTGTATTCTTTTTGCTCATTGCTTTCTTTCCACGACCAACATTCAAATGATTCTGAAGCTTCTAGAACCGTCTCTACCAATACCTGTGTGAAAATAAAACCTCCATGACTTGCTTTACCTGTATCTAGGTCCCTTTTTCCCTGTCCCCTTCCCATGCACTTGCGCGATCTCAATGTCCCTTGGCCTAGTAAGATCGTTGTCTCCGCCTTCCCTCCGTTTCCCCTCCCAGGGCTTGTCGCGCCTTGAAACACTTGTGTATAGGCGCGTTATAAATGCCATATCATATCATATCTCACTCTCTGTTTTATTAAGAACATCTATTCCATTATTAACCACATTCTTACCCTGTGCGGGCTGTGTTTCTTGGTTTAGTATTTTAATTGACGTTCTTGAGGCGGGGTCTGGTCGTCCTATTCTTCTGCGTTTGTGGTGGGCTTACGTTAATTTAAAAGTAGGTCCAGGGTTCTGAAAATATGTGTGGATAAGATTCCATGTCACTTCCATCCATATTTTCCGCATTGTTATGGACTTTATATATCAGGCACGGGCTGTTATTGCAACCGTTTGGTGCTCTGCTCGTGAACGCTTTCCTGGATATTGATAGTTGCATGTTTTCAACAGGGAGATTTACTTCTGAGCCTCAGCGTGGGGCCTTACATCCAGCAACCAGCCGGTGGCTGTATTTGGTAGAGATTATTTTATATCATTTCTCTATGATTGCTTACTTACGTGTCTTTAATTTTCTTTCTTAGTGCGATTCAGTGAATTGCTGGGCCACGCCGCTTTCTCGTGTCCATGTTTCCACTCCTGGCGAGAGCGTTAACCTGAGAAGTAGCCAGGATTCTCTAACAAGTGTGGCCTGAAGATAAAATAGTTGGGCTCACACGGCAGTGACATTGACATCTGTAAATGCCCCCACAGTGCTGCTGAGTGGGCATTTACAGGTTTTGGGTGGGTCTTACCCACTCAGGCCCTACCCGGTCTACGCTTCTGGCGTTAACCCTGCAAATACGATCTAGCACGGCCCTTCCTCAAATTACCCGCTGCAAAGCAAGGGGCCTTTTACTACAACGCTGGCTGGCCATGAGCTGATTTCCGTATGTTATATTTCCGTTAGTATGGTAATTGTCTTACTGTAATTTCTTTCTCGCCGGATTACTCTGCCATTCCTTTCTCCCTGCTTTAGTTGCTATGCAACAACACTGGCGTTGGGGCGTCACCATACGTGTTTCTTCTCGTTCTGGTTGCTGGAATACTTGTGCTCCTCTGCGCCTGTGTTTATTTTCTTTTTAGTATTAGTAAGTAACCCCTGTATTTCGTTGCTTAAATTTGTGCCATCCTCACGCAAACACGCTGTCCACTGAATGGATTTCCTCAGTGGCTTTTATTATTTCTCTGGTAAAAGTCTCATTATTTTGACAGCGCTCCGCCTATGGCGAGTCACACTGTAGCTGTTCACTTTTTATGATACATTCTTATATCATTTGTATTGTGCAATCCATTCTAATCACGCAAGCTGGGTTGAATTAGTCCATCCTTGTACTACTATAAATCTTCTTTAATTTAATTCATCATTCTTGCACTACTGGCAGTTCCCGCTTGCTGCCAAGGATGTTAGTGTTATTTATTAATTAAGAACCGGCTGTCCTTGAGATGCATTATGAGAACAGTAGTTCCTAATTGAGGCCCGTAGTGGGGGTACTTAATTTGTGGATCCACCGTGATGCCTTCCTTAGTAGGGTTTTTTCATTGTTTGCGGAATTCTTTACTGTGTCAAAGACCCAACAAATCAAATCGTCTGGTGAGTGTTGGTGTTTGTTCAATGTAATGTTTGTTCCACCAATGGAGCTGTGAGGGTCTGACACCTTATACGAGTTCGATTGGTGTTCTCCAATCATTTTGTGTACAGGTCTGCTAGTCTGTCCCACATACTTCTTACCACATGGGCATTCAATGCAATAAATTGCATTAGTTGTTTTGAAATTTGTGAATTGCTTTATTTCCCATGGTTGTCTTTGTACTGTGAATTACATAATTTTGCCTGTAAACCCGCCACACTGTGCAGTTTCCGCATGGATGATGTCCTCTGATTTGCCTTGGAATCCAAATTCGATGATTTCTTCTGGTATGGAGCATGTGTTAAATACTCCTTCCGATTTATTGATCTCTTGAAAGCCATTCTTGGTAGAAATCAAAAGGTAGGTAAGAGCACAGGGAACATCGGGATACTGCGCTGAACTTGTCCAAAAGGTGAGGGTACTCTAAGCTGCCAGTTGCAAGGTTCCTATGGGGCAGTGCTCATGTGCCCCAAGTAGAGAAGCAAGGAGATGTTGTGGGAAGCCTGCGAAGTCGGCGCTGCGTATACAGATGGTGAGGAAATCTTATATTTCAAGCTATACTGTGTCACAGTAGGTAAATAAAGAGCGCTCTTGCTCAAGAAATGTTGCAAAGGTGTCTTTTATTGTTACTAAAGGTGCCGACACATGTTTCGACCACGCAAGGGTCTTTTTCAAGGCATTGATTAATGTATCATAAGAGTCTGAGAAGTGAGGCTGGATGCCTAAAAAAGTTCCCGTAATAGCTGCGCAGATTACTTTATCTGTGAAGGCCCAATGCCTCGGCTGCAAACGTCTCCTGTGGATTGGGATCAGTCTGACTGTGTGGTCGAAACACGTGTCGGCACCAAGAACTCAAGGAGACTTCAATAGCTTCTGCTAGCAAGAAAAAGTAAATCTAATGATCAACATTGTTGAATGAAGGTGTGTAGTGGGGGTCTAGGAGACCCACACAAACTGAGGAAAGGCGCAACAGGGGTGCCGAACCCCGCTGCCTACTTTGCACTGCCTCCATGGCAAGGGTCAACCGCAAGTCATTGTATGCTAGGAATGTGCACAGGCAGGCTGAATGGCAGCGTAGGTCAAATTGTCAGAGCCTCCCTCACCTGTTTAAGCTTCCTTCACAGGTCCATCCCAGCCCCGTAGCTGCCAAGTTTCCCAGTTCCATACGTGGCACTTCGAGCCAGTCCTGGTTTTTCGCATTGCATGCTGGAATTTGGAGTTTAGTTTTGCTCAGTAATTGGGCAAAACAAGGAATGGTTTGAGGCGTCACACGTGACCATGGGAAACTTGACACTGACGCAACCAACAATGAACCAAGATGTTAAGCAGGTGTTTTGCACAGGTGCCAGCTGAGGACCACCCATGGGAGTGGGGGGTGGTGTTCGGGCCCCAGCACCGTGTACCAAGAGTAGTTGTCCATGCCCCCTTCCTTGCTGTGCCATAGGCTGCCTAAACCCATTATTAACTACACAACAAAGTCTGTGGTGCATGTGCCCCAAGAGACACTCGCCCCTCCCCCTAAGAAATGCCTACTTGAAGTGCCGGCCCCAGGTTTGCCAGCGCCTTGTGCAAGATTTGTTTGCCCACCAAAAATGCAGAATAGCAGGGGGGGCGAACAACAGATCTGAGCCCCCTGCTGTTCTTGTAAAATGTATTTAAGGGTGCCTTGCCTCCAGTTCAGTGTCATGTAAATAGCGCCTATTAAAGAAATAGGTGTTGTTTACATGACACTGAGCAGGAGGCAGGGTGCCCTTTATTTGCTGCGTTGTGGCAGTGCTCTTGTGTGGCCGCACCCTCTAAGCACACCTTGAGCTGGCACTGCCCACTTGCTGCCCCATTCCTGGGCTCATTCAGAGGGATGAACAAGTTACTCTCTTACCTGGTAACGTTCTTTCGATGGGATGGTCCGACGACGTATTCCATATCTATGACAGTAATCACCACAGCTGTACTGCTTCGGAAAATCTTTCGGCGTCTGCGTCCTGCGTCGATGATGTCGATACGCCACCCTCGTGGACCTCCTCCGACGGCCGACGTCACTGGATGTTATAAGTAGGACGCACGCACGACGCCCGTAGCCTCAGTTGTCGTTTTTCCCCAGAACGTGTGGCACCAGTCTTCTGCCAGTCTGACCACACAAAGCCTTGCGGAAACGTAAACTGCAATCGCATAAGAAATTATGTAGCGGGGAACGTAGGGAGGGAGCAATATGGAATACGCTGTCGGACCATCCCATCGAAAGAACGTTACCAGGAAAGAGAGTAACTTGTTCTTCGAGGGGATTGGGTCCTCCGACGTATTCCATATCTATGACAGACTCCCAAAGCAGTACCAGTGCAAGGAGGTGGGACAAGAATTTAGAAAACAGAAATTTAGAATGCCCAATCAAATTGCGGAGTAAAGGACCGCCTTGCCAAAGGCCAGATCCTGCTTCCGGATGGAATCGAGGGAGTAGTGACGTACAAAAGTATGTACCGAAGCCCAGGTGGCTGCATCACAGATGTTACGAATAGGAACATCCCTCTGTAGGGCAGTAGAGGCAGCCATACCCTTGGTAGAATTGGCCCGTAAGCCGGCCGGTGTGTCCTTACCCGCCAAGCAGTAACACTCCGAGATAGCCAAAATAATCCAGCGAGACAAAGTCTGTTTCGTCACAGCTTGTCCCAAATGCTTTCCAGCGTAACCAATGAAGAGTTGATCGTCCACTCTGACCCGGGACCTGCGTGAAATATAAAAGCTTAACGCTCTCCTAGGATCAAGCCTATGGAGCATCTCCTCTTCCTTACCAGGATGTGGAGGAGGATAAAACGCCGGAAGAACAACCTTCTGGCCTAAATTAAATTCCGACACCACCTTCGGAAGAAAGGAAGGACGAACTCTAAGGACAACCCTGTCCTTATGAAACACAGTGAAGGGTGGCTTAACTGAAAGTGCCTGTAACTCACTTAGTCTGCGAGCGGAAGTGACCGCAACCAAAAACACAGTTTTAAGAGTTAAAAGTCTCAAAGGGCATGAATGCAAAGGCTCAAACGGAGCACCCATCAGAAACTTGAGAACAAGGTTCAAATCCCAACCAGGCACCTGGAAAGGTGACGCAGGGAACACATTAGTGAGCCCTTTCAGAAACTGAGAAATTAAAGGAATTGTAAAATAGGAACACTCTTCAGACGAGCGCTTAAATATGGACAGCGCCGCCAGGTAACCTTTAATGGTACCCACTTGAAGGCCCCTGTGGGCCAAAGGAAGCAAAAAAGACAGAACCATGGGAATGTCACATGCAAAAGGATCCACATTCTTAATCCTGCACCAGTCGCAGAACCTACGCCAACGGAAACGGTACAGGGACTTTGTTGCTGGCCGTTTGGCTGAGAGCAACACCTCCATCACGTCTTGAGGGAGGTGCCAATCCTTATACCTCAACCTTTCAGAAACCAAGCGTGAAGGTTGAGGGATCTGACCTCTGGATGGAGAACCTGACCGCCCTCCCCTGAGAGCAGATCGTCTTGGTAGGGAAGACGACATGGAGGGCAGATGGACAAGTCGAGAAGGTCTGGGTACCACGTCCTCCGGGCCCACGCCAGAGCAATGAGGATCATCTGGGAACCGAACCTCCGGAGCACTTGCGGAATGACGGGGACTGGAGGAAACGCGTACAGCAGTGGGAATGACCACTCCACCACGAACACGTCTCCTAAGGCTCCTTTCGGAGGAAAATCCCAAAGCAGAACCTCTCGCACTTCCGTTTGACACTAGAGGCGAACTTGAGGGGTCCCCCAAAGGGCGAAGATCTCCAGGAGAATCTCCTGATTCAACTCCCACTGGTGAGAGATCGTGCTCTGCCTGCTCAGAGCGTCTGCCGTCTCGTTTTTGTCTCCGGCCAGATGAACTGCTGAGATCGAAACTTCCTGCTGGATTGCCCAGAACCAGAGCTGCATCGCCTCCCTGCACAGAGGAAGTAACCCTGCCCCCCCCTTTTTTGTTGAGGTAGTGCATGGCCACTGTGTTGTCCGTCAGGATCAGGACATTCTTCCCACGCACAGTCGGCAGAAAAGCCTTCAGGGCTAGCCTGACGGCCCTCACCTCCAACAGATTGATATGGAGTCTGGACTCCAACGGAGACCAACGACCGCTGACTGTCAACTTGTTGGCATGAGCTCCCCATCCCATGAGGGATGCGTCCGTCACGATCGTCACCTCCGGCCAGGGTAGCCAAAATGGAGCCCCCTTCATCAGATTGTCTTCGACGGCCCACCACAGAAGGTCCTGGGCGACTGAGGACGGCACCTGAACAGAGTCCGACATCCTGCCGGAGGACTGAGACCACTGGAGCTTGAGTGCCCATTGTAAAGGTCTCATCCGCAACCTGGCCTCCAGCACTAGAAGAATGCAGGATGCCATGAGGCCGAGCAATCTCAAGAACTCGAACACTGGGAGACTCTGGGCAAGCTGAAACTTGTGCACCATCTGCTGAATGTGATGAGCCCTCACCTGGGGAGGAAAACACTGCCCCAGGGATGTGTCGAGCACTGCTCCAATGTACTGGAGCCTCTGAGTTGGTGTCAAATGGGACTTCTTTAAGTTGAGGGAGAAGCCCAGCTTGTGGAGGGAGTGGCAGGTGACGGACAGATGATCCAGGACCTGCTCGGGAGAGCGCGCCCTGCTCAACCAATCGTCCAAGTAGGGGTAGACGTGAATCCCCCCTTTTCTGAGGTGCGCTGCCACCACTGCCATGTGCTTGGTGAAAACCCTCGGGCGGAGGTCAAACTGAACGGCAGTACCCGAAACTGAAAGTGCGAGTCACCAACCGCGAACCTCAGGTACTTCTTGTGCTTTGGATGCATCGGCACATGAAAATAAGCGTCCTTGAGGTCGAGAGACACCAACCAGTCCTGAAGTTGAAGGGTCTGGAGGACTTGAGAGAGTAACCATCTTGAACTTGGCCTTCCGGAGGAGTTTGTTCAAACCGCGCAAGTCCATGATGGGTGTCAATCCCCCGTCTTTCTTGGAAATCAAAAAATAAGGGGAATACCATCCCTTGTTCCTCTCCGCTACAGGCACCAGTTCTATGGCGCCTTTCTCCAGCAGGGATTGAATTTCCTGCGCAAGGAGCGGATCCGGACCCTTCAAAGAGAGATTCCCCGGTGGATTCTCTTGAAGCCTCTGTCGGAAAGGAAGACAGTAGCCGTGGGTTATGATCTCCAGAACCCACACATCTGAAGTAATGGCGCGCCACTCTGCAAGATGCTGCGCCAGCCTTCCCACAACCGGCGAACCATGGGACATGGCCTCATGACTGAGCTGAAGCGGCTGCGGCGTTGCCTGAGGGCAAAGAGGCAACAGCCCGAGCGGCCTTGGCACCTCGAGTACCTTGTTTTCCACCTCTGGTACTCCTACGGTGGCCCCTTTGACTGGCAGCTCCTCTCGCTTTACCAAAGGATGAATAATAACAAAAGGAACCTCCCCTCCATTGCTATCCCCTAGGACGAAAAGGCGGAGGTTGTCGAACTGCAGCGCCCAACGACTTCGCTGCAGCTTTTGATGTCTGCAACCTCTCAATGCTCTCGTCAGCCTTGCTGCCAAAAAGATGTTCCCCGTCAAAGGGCATGTTGAGGAGCCGGGCCTGCACATCAGGAGCAAACCCCGACTTCCGCAACCACGCAAACCTGCGTATCACTGTGCTCACTGCCATGGACCGGCTGACGCAATCTGCCATGTCCAAACCCGACTGAACGGCCTCACACAGGGCATCCTTGCCATCCTGAACCATGGCAAGGAAACCATCCCGTTTGTCCCCTTCAGGAATATGTTCAGCCGCTAAGGAGAAACAGTTCCACAGAGTGTGCGTGAAACGTGACAAGGCACATACTGAGTTGGCCGCCTGAAGCACCATACCCCCTGAAAAAAACACTTTCTTCACCCAGCCGTCAAAACGCTTGTCGTCCCTATCAGGAGGGATGGTAGGATACGACGTCTGCTTTGCCGGGGCCGTAGCCGCCTGCACCACCAAACTCTCCGGAGTGGGGTGCTTGGACAAGTAGCAGGGGTCGCTACTTGCTGGGCGGTATTTTCGCGGCAAAGACTTGCCCACTGCCAGGAGACTCACCGGAGCAGTCCAAGCCGCCGCCACCCTCCTCTGTAGAGCCATATAAAACGGCAGTACCAGGTCAGTTGGTGGACCAAGGTCGAGGATATCCGTAAGGTCATCCTGAAGAAACTCCCCCGGGGGAGCAGACCATTCCAAGTACTCGGTGACCCTCGACATAAGGCGCCGGTACGAGGAGTCAGCATGAGTGCCAGGCTCAGGCCTACAAAACACCTCCGGAGAGGTGTCCAGCCCACTAGCATCGTGCAGGGACTGCCTCAGGTCTTCAAACTGGCTATGGCCCGAGAGAATCTCGTCAGGCACCGTATCAGGAACCATGCCATCATCAGAGCCCTCATCCACCTCTGAAATAAACCCAAGATGGCGGTTAGAAGGCACAGAATGTGAACCAAAGCCATGCTTGACCTTGGCCAGAGCCTTTCTAGGGGGTTCCACCGAGCCTCGGGGTACCCCCGTCGACACAGCATCGAAAGGCATCGAGGGCATCGAGTGAATCGGCGTTGACGCCGAACGCGGCGCCGACAGCATCGATGACATCGACACAGGCCTCGAGGCCGGAGCCCTGAGTGTGTCCTCCGACAGCCTGGGCGCTGATGGCGCCGACGACTTCTTCGGAGGTGGGGCCTCGAAAGAGTCCATCGACAACCTTGGCGCCATCTCGAAGCCATCACAGGTTCACACGGTCTCAAGCACGTCGAGGACCGGGACCTGGACCGGGCATGATTAGAACGATTCCCCTTGTCCGAGCGGGACCTCCCCGGTGAATCGTGCCGACCACCCGAGCCCGAAGGCGTGCGAGTGTTGTCTCTCGACCGATCACGACCGACCCCACTCGGAGGCGCAGACGGACCGGTGCCCTGCGATTCGAGAATCGCCAACATATTCTTCCAGAAGGAAGCCCATTCCACCGGCGTCGCCTGCTTGGAAGGGTAAGCGACCCGCCGACGGGCGGCAGAGTCCTCGGAAGAGGACGGGGAAGGCGACCGATGACAGCGCTTCTGGGAGTGCCTCGAATAGGCAGAGGAGTGGCGGGACTGACTCCGGGACCGAGACCCACTGGACTTCCGATGACGACGCGGAGAGTCGCCTCTCGAATCGTCCGTCGAAAGCCCCACAGACCTCGACTTCCGTGGCTTAGACACCTTACCTACTGATAACTTCTTCTTGCGCTCCCGCAAGGCTTTAGACGTGAGCGACTGGCAGTCGACACAGTCATCCGTGTCATGGGCCTCCCAAGGGCACCAGAGGCAGGCGTCGTGCGAGTCCGTAACCAACATCTTGGACCCACAGTCCCCGCACTTCTTAAAGCCCAGACGCGGTGTGGAAGACGAGGTAGACATCTTCACGAAGAAAATACTTCACAAAACGAAACAGGTTCGAAGAACCAAGAAATAACTCCAAAGAGTCGAGGCGCACCGAGATCTCCGAAGCGAACACGTTCGCGGAAAAAACGGAACTGAGGCTACGGGCATTGTGCGTCCTACTTATAACATCCAGTAATGTCGGCCATCGGAGGAGGTCCTCGAGGGTGGCATATCGACGTCATTGACACAGGACGCAGAAAGATTCTTTTCGAAGCAGCACAGCTGTGGTGATTACTGTCATAGATATGGAATACGTCAGAGGACCCAATCCCCTCGAAACTGCCAACTCGTTCAGAAGATCAGCCAGAACCCTCTCACTGCTCATGCAGAGTCACTGCTCAAACCTCACCACCTGCCAATCATTATTCAACCCTCAACACCTCCCAATCACTGCTCAACCCTCACCGCCTCCGATTCATTTCTCAGCCCTCACCACCTCCCAATCACTGCTCAACCCTCACCAACTCTCATTCACTGCTCAGCCCTCCCCACCTCCCATTCACTGATCAGCCTTCACCACCTCTCATTGGCTGCTCAGCCCTCACCACTCCCTACTAAACTGTCACTATCTGCTATTCACTGCTCAGCCCTCACCACCTCCCAATTCATTGCTCAGCCCACACCACCTCCCAATCACTGCTCAACCCTCACCACCTCGAATTCGTTGCTCAGCCCTCACCACCCTCAAACGCTGCTTAGCCCTCGCCACCTCCCATTCACTGCTCAGCCCTCACCACCTCCCATTCACTGCTGGGCCCTCACCACCTCCCATTTGCTGCTTAGCCCTCGCCACCCTCAAACGCTGCTCACCCATCGCCACCTCCCATTCACTGCTCAGCCCTCACCACCTCCCATTCACTGCTGTGCCCTCACCACCTCCCATTCACTGTTGGGCCCTCACCACCTCCCATTCACTGTTGGGCCCTCACCACCTCCCATTCACTGTTGGGCCCTCACCACCTCCCATTCACTGCTCAGCCCTCGCCACCTCCCATTCACTGTTCAGCCCTCGCCACCTCCCATTCACTGCTCAGCCCTCACCACCTCCCATTCACTACTGGGCCCTCACCACCTCCCATTCACTGCTGGGCCCTCACCACCTCCCATTCACTGCTGGGCCCTCACCACCTCCCATTCGCTGCTTAGCCGTCACCACACTCAAACGCTGCTCACCCCTCGCCACCTCCCATTCACTGATGTGCCCTCACCACCTCCCATTCACTGTTGGGCCCTCACCACCTCCCATTCACTGTTGGGCCCTCACCACCTCCCATTCACTGCTCAGCACTCGCCACCTCCCATTCACTGCTCAGCCCTCACCACCTCCCATTCACTGCTGGGCCCTCACAACCTCCCATTCACTGCTTAGCCCTCGCCACCCTCAAACGCTGCTCACCCCTCGCCACCTCCCATTCACTGCTCAGCCCTCACCACCTCCAATTCACTGTTGGGCCCTCACCACCTCCCATTCACTGTTGGGCCCTCACCACCTCCCATTCACTGTTGGGCCCTCACCACCTCCTATTCACTGTTGGGCCCTCACCACCTCCCAATCTCTGCCCAGCCCTCACCACTCCCTGCTAAACCCTCACCACCTCCCATTTGCCGCTCAGCTCACACCACCTCCCAATCACTATTCAGCCCTCACCACCTCCCATTTGTTGCCCAGCCCACACCACCTCCCAATCACTGCTCATCCTTCACTACCTATTAATCTAAAGTCTTCTCCAACTCTCTGCCCAAGGCCATTGCAGAGGACCTCTCAAGCTCTGTAAATGATAACAACAAGCTGCAAATTACACTATTAGTTATTGAAAGATTAGGCTTCAAGCAATATTCTTTTTCAACTACTATACCCTATTCCATGATCTGTCCTGCAGGAATTAAACTCTGAACACTTAAAATGCACACTAGTGCTACCAAAGTAGTGGACATTTACGCTATATTTGTATACATTTGAACAGGGACAATAGTCCCATTAAGCCAGTCCCACTACACTGGGAAAATAAAAACACCTTTTCATTACAGCACTCGGAAGTGGTATGAATCTGACATGAAATGTAGTAGAAAAATCGACTATTAAGAGTATTATAACAATGGCTATGCAGCGAAATAGCCCTCTTCCCCCGTCCCCACCCCCACCACAGACAGTGCCAATATTGTCAGTTCCTGTTATTGCAAAGAAAACCACAGTAGGAAACAAGAATTCCAATATCTCCTTTCTAGCGACCTTCTGACTACGGCATAGTCCTACACTACCGCCAGCGGTGATGAGTGAGTGGCGGGCTCCCTTTATGCTAGTGGTGCACTGTTGGCAGGGCCGCCCTTGGGGCCGGGCGACCGCCAGGTGTGCCATGCCCCTCGAGGGCGCCATTAGCCCCCCGCTCCGCTAGCTCGGGGGAGTCTTTCAAGGGATCTCCTGAGCTGGTGTAGTGGGAGAAGGTGCGGCAGGCTCCCTTTTGTTATTAAATGTGCCTGCGGTGGTGGGGAGCATTTAATAACAGGGTGCTGATGCAAAGTATTCACACGATTACCTCCTCGCTCCAACGCAGGAGCGAGGCGGTTTGCATTGGAATAACTTTGCATGAGCGCCCTATTCCAGTGATTTAACCTCCTGCGAGGTGCCGGAGCGAGGAGGTAAAAAAAATAATGTGGCACATCCTGCCTGCCATGCCCCCTATTGACCAGGGACGCGCGGGAGGTGGGGGCGCCGATTAGCCCAGGGTGCTGCTGCCGATAGGGCCGGCCCTGACTGTTGGGTCCACTAAAGACAATATGCACACTTGAGCACTGGGCCAATCAGGCGCTCATCGTAAGTTGAAATGAGTGGGCAATCAAGTTATAACGTCGTGCATGAAATGTGCACTTACCTCTGGCCACTGACGAGTAATTCACTCTTAGCGAGCTAGAAAGGTTCTGTCTGCACGTCAAAAGCCGACATCCATGCCTGGTGGCGAGCCGCTGCTGCGTGGCTAGTCACATGCAGAGTGATATTTGTACCCCGCCAACAGAGATCGGGTGGAACTTCCACTTAGTGCATGAGGCCACAAGATGTCATACGGATGCAGGGGGGGGGGCATTAATCAAGCCTGCCTCAGACCTAATGCCCATTACATGCACCAAGGAAGAAAGATATGAGCATGCAGGCCATGCACACAGTATAGGAGGGTGTGAACTAAATGTGGGACACGGCACAGCGTACCCGAGGTGCGCAGCCATAGCGGTCATGCAACCACGCCCTGCTGTTCACAAAGCTGAATAACCGCCATTTTCGATTTCAACACGGGCAATGCCAATGACTGCTGTTGGAACTCTTTCTGGTTGGCAGCGTGCGCAGTATAAACCCCAGTAACATAGCATAACATACGGTCAACACAAGGTCTGAGGACTAAGGGAAGGCAAACGTGTCACATAGTTGGGAGGAATATCTCCACTAAGCCCTAGCTGGGCCTTAAGCATACACTGCGACACAAAGAGTTCCCAGGAGGTTTAACGAAGATCTTCACTGAAGACGCCGGCTCAGGCATATCCAGCGTCCAACCAATTGAACAGCCCCATGTACAAACCAGAGGAGCTTTCAAGGCAGCCATTGATCGCCGGGGCAGTAAACCACGCCTCCACCAATGAGCGCCAAAGCGCATACGCCGAGCTCTGATGGCAGCAATCGATAGCCGCCTAAGCAGAAAGCATCGCACCCAATAATTATTGTACCGAGAGCGCGAGGGAGGCACTGAATGAAGTAATATTGAGCAAACAAGGAGAGTGAGTTATTGATGCACGCGCTGCCCCTGGGAGGTCCTGCCTGCATACAATCTAATATCAGAAGAAAAGAAATATCCAGTCATCAGATCTCGCCGGCCGCCTCATGAATTACATTAAAAGGTATGAACACCGACCCGCCTTACCTTGGGTGACCCCGGGAATCTGAGACTGTAGCAAAACCAAGGCGGGAGCCAGGAGCTACCACATTACTGTGTCTCTGGTAACCTCAGGAAGGGAGAACCCAGCATCCGGGGTTATTCATAACATACGACATTATTTTCGGACAGGTTTTTGAAGCAGCGTAGCCCTAGCGGCAAGGACGATCAATGCCCTTCACCGGGAACCTTTATTCAAATGGTGCAAGTTGAACATGAGGTGCTGTAAATAGAACAGTATAGTTCGGCATCAAATTGAGAATAAATTTGAATATGTTTGAACAACGGGGATATCAATTTCGATCAGAAATGGCTTACAATAGCACATTTACACATGGGGTGGTATTCCTTGGAAGAGGTCCTGAATGATAGCACAGCAATGTGAACAAGTGGTAAGCCAGTTGATGCGGGTGTGACCAAAATGGTACAAATCTTAACAAGCAAAACAATTTAAGATAGAGAGGACTTACAAAGGTAACATTCATCTGGTGGGTTTGGGGGGCAAGTGTTTCAAGCTAAAGAGGGATCCTGCACATATATATGTGTTGCACAGCACTGGAGGGAGTGGTGGGCTAAGGGAGGGAGGATGGGCCAGAAGGAAGGGGGACCTCCCTCTTTGACAAGTAAGCAAAGTTTAAGTCGAGCTTTGAAGAGTTCCACGCTCAGGCTTGGCTTTCATGGCGATGGGTAGTGGCTTCCATTGGAGCGGGACAAGTAACAAGAAAGAGCAGAAGTAAGAGGAGGCAGAGGCCACGGCGGAGGCATGGGTCATGAGATTGAATGCAGTGGATGAGTGGAGGGAACAATCTGGTGACTAGATATCAGCCAAGCACCGAGGAGCAAGAGTATTGACAGCTTTGTAGACATGGTGAAGGGACTTGAAAAGGGAGCAGTCGTGCATGGAGATCCAACCAGCATGGCATTGGTCGGTAGAATTGGGGGAGGATATGGGTAGGTTGTAGGGAGTATACAAACAGGTGTAGGTGCACACCTAATTATGGAATAGTTGTTTCAAAATTAAGAGATTTTGGGGTGCGGAGGGGAGATCACAACCCTGACACAAGGTTGAATACAAAATGAGAAGATAAGAGTCCTAAGGTTGAGGACCCCCCAAGTCCCCTGCACACCCCTGAACGGTGTAACAGCCAATAGTTAAACTACTATAAGTGGGTAAAAACAAATACTATAAAGCACAATTTATACAGAAAACAAAAGTAAATGTAATTAAAAAAGAGGTTAGAACAAAACAAATTTGAGCTCAACGCTTTTCATGTTTCACCCTTCATCAGGAGCAAATATCACAAAGTAAATCTTAAAAATCTTAAAAGTGTGATCTACGAAGAAATTAAGAAATGGTAACAACCCATTAGATCATTGAATTGTATGAAAAACTCAAAATACTGCAAATTATATATATACGGAAGTAGATAGGGGAGGGATGGAATTGTAAGCTGGGAGACAGAGGCATCGATTTTTGAAGAGTTCAGCATGAGGCATTGGAGAGTCATCCAGTGATGGATTGCAGGTAGACAAGATGGTAATGCAATTCCAAGATGGCTGGAGGGAAGGAAAGGAGAACAATATTTGAGTCTGTTTGGAGTGGTGAGTATCAGAGATAAGGTTGGAGGCATTCCTGAGTGCATTCTCCATGGAGCGTTCACTATGGGAGCCAAACTGAAGAGGCTCTCCAAAACTATTATCCTGAAGATACTTAGTAATCTGGTTGAAGACCACCCCCCACGGACCTTTCAATAATGGACAAGGAGGGAAATTGATTGATAGTTTGCCAGGATGCTTGGGTCAGCAGAAGGTTTCTTCAAAAGGGGCAAGGCAGTGGAAGAATTGAGGGAGACATGGAAGAGTCCAGTGGGGAGAAAGGGGTTGGAGAGTTCAGAGAGAGAAGAGCAGCTGATTGAGACCAAGTCTTTGACAGATAGCCATTCGCAGCCAGGATGTGAATGGTTGAATCTTTTTTTGTTTATGGCGATGGGCTCTGCGAGTTATTCGCAAGCCTATTCTCCACAGAAATTAAAATATATGGTTGCAACCATAGGAAAAGGGACTTAGTCCATTTTGCATTTCTATGGCAGCCGCAGGTGGGAGGAGCGCTGGAACCGGAGCACAAAGCTCTGGGCCAGCAGGTAAGTGGGGAGGCATGGAGGGGTGTAGGGAAAGGGTAAGGTTTGTTTTGAGTGTGGGTAGGGTGGCAACAAGGAAAGAGTCTCCCTGTTGCCTCCCCACGATCAAGATGGCACCACCCTTGGAAGTGCCTAGGGTGGTTGGAAATCGCGGGAGGTACACAGTGTATTCTCGCACGCTGTTCGAGCCACCTGATTGGCTGAGCACTCTTCCCTGAGTGCGATTCTCACTAATATCATCGCGTCTCCTTTGTTTGAGAACCCCTGCTATCGGGGTAACCCAATGTAGAATTTATAAAATAACTTGATGTCAACAGAAGCAGTGGTAAGTGCAGCAACATAACCCAAGGCTCAATCAGGCTTCAAGAGGTCTTGTTTAAAATGGCTTTCCAAGGTTGTTGAGGGAAACTTTGTATTATGTTTAAGTACATAGACCTCTGTGTACTCAGTCTCCCTGGCACTCTGTTATCAGTGTTAGTGTTCCCCGGTTCATCCTGCCTCCAGCAAGCATTTAAATTACATATCAGCATTGGCAAAATCATCACTGTGGGCTTTTGTGTAGGCAAGGTACAGGCCTTTTCCAGGCACTGGCATGAAATGGCAACAGCTAGCAAATGGTGTTAATGCCTGTGCATATTATGGCAGTACCTGGTAATTTCATATTTAATGACTACACAATAGCTAACACTGTTGCCTACGGCAATCCCTGTTGGGATTCCGTGCAAGTAACATATACAACGAAACACATATTGGTTATAAATCAAGCAGGTGAAGGCACACTTGGTCAAGGCATTTTTATTACATCAGGAGCTGGTTTACAGCTGTAATTAAGCTATTAACTTGCAGAATGCTGCTTAAAATTAACATTGACATTGACTTAAAAGCACAGAGCAAGCTCAAAGAGATCTCGGGGAGAAGGGAGATTATGTACAGAAGGCAAAATAGAAGGTGGCAATGCCCATAAGAACTGGCATGTGCAGGGGTGGGTAAAAATCCAAACCTCAACAGGCTGTGTGCCCCCCTCACCTCCCAGCTCTCCCCTTTCTTCACTTCTCATGATGATAGTTTCAGTTTATCAGCCATACTTACAGCACAACCTAATAGCCAACATTAAAAGGGGTAATTTAAGTGCCACAGAAGATCTATATTAGCCTTGGGGGGCTTCTCTACAGCACCAAGACATGCACATTACGCTGATTGCAGAGCTGAAAGGATTGTAGCAGGACTCAGGGTGGCAAGAATCAGTGATTGGCACTCACGCAATGCAGGGAGGGAAGATGACCCTTGGTACTATAAGGAACTGATGGTTGCAACAAGACAGACACAAGTGATCACAGTTCAAGGGTGTTTATGGAACAATGAATGCTGTATGCGGGTTGGAAAAACACCTGATATAAACCTAAGTCTAAGATGGGAGCAAGCATCGACCATCAAATGAAAAATAAAGCAGTCCTAGTGGCTTTGTGTCAAATAAAAGGGCCTATACTAAGAAACCTATTGCCAAACCTTACAACTAATACAAAAAGGGGCGTGGGATAGTTCTCAAGAAAAGAAAGAAGTGTTCTCAAATAACACGTCAGGATGCAGTAGCCTGGGTTGCCCTTCGCCATGTTTTGAGCACGGGGTAAGGTGGGATCGTGGAGCACAGCACACTCTCTAGCTTTCCCAGCACGAGATGGCAGTTCAGTTTCAGTTGTCAGGCCCGTTGATGGCCAAGTCTCGCTTCACTTGAAAGTCTCTCGCCTTCGAGGACCTAATGTCTTCAAAATAATAAAACAAAAGTTCCTTCAACAAATGAAAGTTTGTTTCATTTCACTAAGAGTGTGGATTCTCCACCTTTGGGTCCTTCTCTTCCAGGGGCTGACCCCTCTCGAATCTTAGCCTCCCTCGGTCGGGCTCACTATGGCTGTACCTTTTTCACAAATCTTAATGTCTTTTTAAACAGTTGCAGCAGACATCCGTCGGTCGGGTTCACTCCTGTCAACATACTGTTTCTTGGTACTTTAGACTTTGCCCCTCTTGGGATTCACTTCCCTTGTTTCCTCTCAATGCGGGATTCACTTCCCTTTCTTTCACACAGTTCATAGATCAAAGTCTTTCGATTGTACAGGGATTTTGCTTGACCCTCAGTATGACCACTTTGACCTATTTCGGTGGCTCTTCTATGGCCTTCTGGTATCTGTAGTTTCACTCAGATGGGATCGACCAAAGTCTTTGGAGCTAGCACCCATGTTGTGCCGGTTTCCCTCTGCAGCTGGTCTCCCCTTTAACACCTTTTACAGTTCTTTCACAGCTCATTAAACTTGGTTCAAACTTGCCACTTTGCGATTCTCAATCAACACAGCCCGGTTCTTATTGGTTCTCCCCTCGACTCACCGGCGGTGATGAACCGCTTGGCTTTCCTCTTCATTGGGGTCAAGGCCGGTACCACAGGCACGGGAGCTTCTCTCCCTCATGCTTATCGGTGTAGGCTTGACTCATGTACTGTTGAAATCTGCGGCGAGACACTTGTGCTATTGTTCGCGGTCTTAGGCTCTCTTCCACAAAGGTTCTGCATGTCTGTGACGAAAAGGGAAAGGTCACTTCTGTCCTTGCCACCCTCTCAATTCCTGCTGTCTTTCTCCTTCTCTTGAACTGCTGCGACTGATTAGCCTTCTTGTCGTGCTGTCAGCCGTGCTTGTACTGTGCTCTCAGGCTCCACCTTTTATCCCTGTGGGGAACGGAAAGGGCCGTTAGCTGTGTGTGATTCTGATTAATTGCCTGACTTTGCCTGAGCCTTGTATTGGTACATGTCAGATAAACGGCTCTGGTGTTAATCTGTTGTCCTTTGTGTTGTGCGAAAATGTTCGTGTTGGAAAAGGGGGGCGGGAAGTGGTTTTGAATGTCCTACGTGAGACGATATGGGAAAATGTGCAAAGGAAGGGGGATACTGCGTCCATCCAGGTGATCCTCCCTCACTGGCCCACCCCCAGGAACTGGATCCAATAGCGATTGGCCGTGTCCTGGCCACCTGGATGACAGATCCCCGGGAACTAACTAGAGACACCTTCAGGTTTCTCACAGTACCCACTGCACTCACTTGGCTGTACCCTCATGCCTGCTGGGCCTTAGTGGCTAGGGAATCCATGGGCAGCAGAAAGTGCAATGGCTTCCACTAAACATGACAGGGCCGGAAGTTTAGTATGGCTTCCGCTTCTCCCATATGGGTGGGAGCGAGTAGAACTGCTTTCTCATCTGTGGGGGGGGTGGGGGGGAGGAGCGTATAAGTGGTTCTGCTACACTTGCCTGCATATGTGTGGGGCTACTCTCATATGGGCGACGGGTTGCAAAGGGGTGGTCGCATGCCAACTACTATCACCTGGATGGCAGGAATAGGGCTGTATCCACTACACTCACATGGAGGAAAGAGCGTAGGATGGCCTCCTCTACCCTTGTCTGGGTGAAGTCTCGGGAGAATAGCTCAGGGGCAACGTGCTCACCTTTGAAGCAAAACGACGCAGAGCAGCACAGGTTTGATTCCCGGTTCCGCGCTTAGGAACCTCTCAGTATTAAGCGCGTTATAAATAGCCAATTACCAATTACAAAGAAGGTATAGTCTCCCTACTCTCACCTGATTGGGGAGTGTCTGACGATTGGGGGGATGTGGGGGAGAAGAGCGTGATGGCTGCCACTACTCTCCCCTGGATTGGGGAGGTAGGACTGTAGCTGCTACTCTTGCCTGACTGAGGAAGATTAAAATGGATGCTCCTACTCTGGTCTGGGTGGGGAGAATAGGATGGCTTAGACCATTATCTGTGTGTAGTGGCCGGTGTAGTATAGCTTCCACTAACTACTCTCACCAGAATAGCCCCGAGCACCCTCATTTAGTCGCCTCCCTTAGGCTCAGTTGCGACAGCTCGCACTGCCCCGCTACGCACACAGCTTATTTTCTCACTGGATGTATATGCAACATTATGCGCTGGCCAGCAAATTAGCTCATCAATAATAATACTACATTAAAGAAATATATAGACATGCACAGCCAGTTATGCGGCCATGCCGTATACCGGGGTGTTGCTACGTCTAGAAAAGAGACGCTAATGTCATTACTGTCGGTACTAGGGACTAGTGGCTAGCAAGCCCTTTGGTTGTAGCCCCCGAGCTTCGATCGTGGGCTACAACCAAAAGGGCCGGGGCTACAGCCCCCTGAACCCCCCCTTGTCCCCCTAGCCACGCCTCTGCTGTATACTAAAGCCATGCCAATCTCGACAAGCATCGCGAAGCCACAGATAAGACACTACATTACGCAGTTTACCTAAAAATAGCTACTGGAATTGTACCCCGTGCCATCTGGGAGCTAACGGGGCTCTCGTGCGCGAACTCCCCCTGGAGTGAAAAGGGAACTGCATTTCAAGAAGAAGGGAAGAAACCGATAACATTAATGGTTAGAACGTTCAATAAAACCAGCCCTCAGAGCGGCCGTTCACCACCGCCTCTCTCTTCTCATTAAAAAGAACATTCAACTGAAACTAACTGGGACGGAACAAAACACCTACTTTGTCGTAGTTTTGGCGTGAATGCGTTATAACTGAGGCCTCCAAAAAAACAGTAAATGGGAACGATGAGCCTTGGCACCAAATCCCCCGTTTAGACGGGTCAGGGGTTCTTTCCTTCACCCCCTGGTGACCTCAGATTTGCTAAACAAGGAGTGGCAGCCATTTTAGTAGCTTCTGGAAAAGTAAGAACCGACTGAAGTGGTGTGACTTTATGAAGGAATCTTGGTTAGTGATATGGGTTTGGGTGATTGTGTGACAGCAGCTTCAGAAATTGAGCTTCTTGACCGAAACCATAAGCAGATCGCGGGCAGTGCAATTTGCTTGCTGATGATACGGACGACCAATAGGCAACCGGAATCTGCCGGGTGATTGAACGATGGAATCCACTGGGTGAGAGCAAACAAAGCTTCCATGATGGAATTTGCTGGCAGACAGTGAAAAAAATTAAATGATGGGATGCGGTTCAAACTGGCCGAATAGCTTTCATGGCAGAATCTGCTGGGTGACCACAAAAATAATTCTGTGGTGGAATGTGTTGGGTGGCAGCTAAGAAAGCTTCGATGGTGGATTCTGTTGGGTGAAGGGAGCAAAGCTTGGATGAAGAAATCGGGTGGCTGAAACTGAAAGAGGCATCGATGGTGTTATCTGATGGGCGACAGTGACCGAATCTTGGATTGTGCAATCTGTTGGGTGAGCATGAACAAAGCTTGGATGATATCTGATGGGTGGCAGTGAACAAACCCCAGGTGGGGCATCTGCAGAGCGAAAGCAAACCAAGCTTTGATGATTGAATCTGCTGAGTGGCAATGAACGCATCTGGAGTGCTACAGTTAAAACTTCATGGCAGCGAATCAAGCTTTGATGATGGAATCTGCTTGGATATGATGAATGAAGCTTGAATGACAGCACCTGCTGTGTGAAAATATTCCATTCTTTGATGATGGAATCTTCTGGGTGAAGAGATTAGCGTAGTTTAGCAGATGGCATTTTCTGGGTGACTGCATGAAGTATGCTTAGTTTAAAGAGCCTGCAGAAGGAGTAATGAAGCTTGTCTAATGACAACAGCGGAGAGAGTATAAATGAAGATTGCTTGACGCCATCGATTGTCATAGGTACATACATTTTAGAGATACATGAACAAACCATGGCTAATGGACTACGGGTGTTGTTAATATTAAAACTTGGCTGTTTGGGCCTGCTCTGTGACTACATGAACAAAGCTTGGCTAATGGACTACGGGTGTTGTTAATATTAAACTTGGCTGTTTGGGCCTGCTCTGTGACTACATGGACAAAGCTTGCTTGATGGAATCTGTGACGATATGGATAAACGAGTGACTCTTGGTGCCGAAACATCCTCCTCTGGGAAAAAAATCAACAATGGAAATTGTCATCCATGAACCATTGATTAACTGAAGCTGAAATAGCAGATCACTGTACTGATCAGGCTGCAGAGTATAGCGCTTTAAGAGGGTAGTTGAAAGGCCAGGATTGGGATGCCCATGAGAAAGACACTCACATTCTGTAAGAAAATACACAGAAAAGAGACACATTCTCAGAAGACTAATGAGAAAGCAGGAGATTCTTGAGAAGCCACTAGCTTGGAAGTGTTAGGGAATCGGGCCGAGGGGATTGGCCGCTGGTATGTATCCTGGATCAAAGCAAGGAATTTATATGGAACTCATGGTAAGATTAATGACTGGATAGAGCTACCCTCAATCCCAAATTGGTGAGGGAACAGTATTTCATAGTTTAAAAAGGACTGGAGGCCTCCACAGGAGACCAAGAGTAAAGCTTGAGACCAAGTAGCCCATCAGCGATCAGAAAATTGATAGATGTTTGGGGGCGTGACAAGAAATTGGGGTATTACAAGCTTCCTTCCATATTTAAGGAGCTGTAATGTCTGGAAACTCAAAGACTATTTCAAAGCAGTTTCCCTTACAGCCGAGCACAGGAATTGAATTAGCTACTTACAGTAGGGCATAAAAATGCATGAAGGCATAATTGGTAATGCACATTGCCGCCTAGGGCCTTCGAGGCAGGGCGAAGGCCATTATTTCCTATTAACAGTGTCAGGCGGCTAATACTGCTTTCTCTGCACAGGTCTTAAGCGTACCGTGCAGAATCGGTCATTCACACATCCACCGCGGCCGCAGCCACTGCAGCCGCAATCCTTACCCACAAATCCCACAGAAGTGCAAGAGTGCATCCATGTCTGCAGCATTTTAAGACTGCAGCATCTATTTGTAAATTGGAGTCCAGACAGGACTTAGTGCAGTCTACTTGTGGCACCACCAGTCACCTGGGGTTAAAAAAACAAAAAAACAAAAAGGACATTCCTACTGGATTACTGATTACACCAGTTGCGATTTGTTTATTGGAGGGGAGTAAATATTTGTCCCTGATATGGGTGAGCGACCGAGTGCACGGACAGAGCCCACACCGGTCAATGCGAGTTTGGGGGGATTCTCCCCCCGAGAATTTTTAAAAAATAATCTGTGAAAAATGAGCATTTTAGAGCACACATTTTTAGAAAAATTGGGTAAAAAGCCAAACAGTTTGCAATTGTGTTTTGAGGGGTACCTCATGAAAACAATCAAATAAATGCAAGTCAACAACAGGGCATATGAGCATTTCTCCAACACATTTTCATGATGCCCTTTCCCGCAATATGTTACATGTGAAAGGTATTTCTACCACGCACCGTCACCAACGGAATTGGTCCCCAGGCGCTCTGGCGGATCTGTAAATGATAAGGTGGGATGGGTTAGTAAGGTGAAGAGGGAGTGGTATAGTGAGAGGAGTGGTGTTCTGTTGGCAGCTTCAGCTCGGTATACACCAGATACTGAGCTTTGGTGCAGGTATTGAAAGGGGCCCCTAGGGGTCCCTCGTGCTATGGAAACAAGGCAATAACCATACACGAAAAGATGTGCCAGACACAAGGTTCAAATTCCCAATGCTAGGGTTTATTGCAAGCAAAAGATAGTATCAATTGGCCAATTCTGATCTCACGCCCCGCGACGTGAGTTTCCTAGACCTCGAGGGACGCAAGAGAGCGAATTACGTACAACAGTTACATATATACAAAATGCATATCATACAATCAGCAAAGTCATGTTCAACACCCCTCTGTATTAAGTTCCTTTGAACTCGGGATGACGATGGACATATCCGACGAGTATGACGATTATAATGCTTTCGATGTCTATTCTAGTAACAATGTGCAATTTAGTAAGTGCGGAGGCATCTTTTAGAATAAGGTGGTTCTGTTCTTGGAAGCAGTCTGTACACGGGGGAAGAGCCACATTCCAAGCTTTGGAATGAGGTACTATTCGTGTCCTGGGAGCCGACACGTTCTAAAGGGTTTTGCGAAGGGGGGCCGTAAGAAAAGCATAATTCAAGCCTTTAACTGTATTATTCTAACATATTCTACCATCGTACGGGACTGGCTGGCAGCTGTGAAGTGATTAAATGCCCTGCAGCTTCCTCCCAAGGCTACAGAGAGGGAGCGTGGGCATTCCTCCCTGGGCTACTCATGAGGAGTTTCAGCAAACTCTCCAGTCCCGCAACCTTGTCCTTTCATATTCAGACAACAATGTTAACAGTTGAGCAGAGTAAGGAGAATCCGCAAGAATTGCAAGCTGCAAAGCAGTTTTTAGACAGAAAGCAATGAGCAATGGTTAACAAGCAAAATGGCGATTCTTGCTACATTTAAAATGGGCGCTCGTCGATTAAGCATAGCAGTTTATATTTCTATAATTCGGTGCATAAGACGGTTGGCCCACGGCCATCAAGTTACGTCTGCCATTCAAATGAAGGGTATTCATTTTTCCAGATTGACAAACCCTCCTTTTGGCCGTATGCCAAACGTCTTATTCATTCATTGTATCCTCCTCCAATGAGGATAATTCTGGGGTATCTGCGTCTAAACCATCTTCATCATAAATGTCTATCGCCATGAATTGTTTTACTGTTTTTGTTTCCTCCGTGTCTCTGTTATTTTGGCCATGCATTTGTTTTCCGTTCAACACCATGTGCATACATCCCTTAGCACATCCATCAGTTATTTCAGTGCACACTATTGGTAAGCATTGTATGCAACAGCAGCATGTTATGAATATCCCTAGTCCCATCATTAGTATCGAAATTAACTTCCATCCCCAAGATCGCAATAATCCCCACAACCAGGATTCTATCCCCCAACCTCATGTTTCAGTAGAGAGTGTGGAACTTATGACATGTAATTTCCGGATCGCTTTAAATATCGTAGGGGAGTAGTCATCTATATACACACAGCATGCAGTTTTTACGAGCTTGCAAACTCCCCCACAATCAACTAATATTATATCGAGAGCCATCCTGTTTTGAAGTGCCATCAGTCTTATTCCTTTTTCTTCTAACGTCATATTCAATAAAATATCCGTTGTGGAATCTATTGTTTTTTGTAATATTCCAGACAGTTTTCTTATATTGTAAGAATTTTCTATTTGGGACAAGAACGGTATAAATGATTTGGCTATATCCATTGCTATCATTCCATCCTCACTACTCCTTTGAGTTCTACCTTTTGTTCGTCTGGCTACTTCTGCTGTCTCCAAGAGGAACACTCCTGGAAACAGTAGACCTAGGTAGCGTGTACCTCCCCAGTTCCTAGGTAACCATGGCTATGCTTTTTCTCCACATATAAAATAAACAGGGTCTCCCACGTACACGGGTTCTATTTCATGTTTTAAAACCACTGTGTTCAGGCAGTTGCTAAACGTTCCTACTTTATAGGAACCCTTTTTCTGTAGACATAGGGAAGCAGTTTTGGGGCTGTGCTCCACTGTATAGGCAGGGGGCACAGCATCTTTATTCCATTCATCCCTCATTCGGAATGTCATTACTGATGTTTTTTCTGCTGGCGGGGTTGGTCTATTCTGCCTATGTAATCTATCTAGTCTTGTTATATTTCGTGTATTCTTTATCATAGGTTCTAGTGCAAACACGCAAGCTTTTTGGAATATGGAACAACCCACAGTTCTCATGATCACTTCCTCAAATTCATTCATATTGGTCTCATCTAGCTGACCCGTATTACTCTTGTTCCATTTCCCAAAGAACATTGCACTTAACGTTACTTCACAGGAATAAATCAATGGCAATGGTTGTGCATACCAGTCTATCCCTTTCCCACTGTGCTGTGGTAAATGGGCGCAAACCCAGCAATCTTTTTTCTTTAACACTGCATGGGTCATGTTCATGATGAGCAACAATGTATTGTTGCCGTATCCTTCTCTATGTCTCTCTTCCATTGGGGGCAAAGTACCAGTTATTACATCAACCGGGCTTTCAGTAGCTGCTTTTGGCAAAAGTGTTTCTAATGGGTGTACGTATTCCAGGAACCATAGTGTAATAGCTGTTATTGTTGGTACTATCATACTTAAGAAAAATAGGACCAATGTCCAAATCAGTACCTTATTCCTTTTACCATGCTTTTTCCCTAAATTTACAGTCTCTAAATCTATTATCTTCTCAGTAGGGGTGCAGGAGGAGGCTGAAACCGGTCTTGACTTGTTCTTCATCGTCCTTCTTCTTGCTGGCAAAGTTTGTCGTGAATGTCTCTCGTTCTTGATGCCAGAAAAGTTCAACGAAAAATGTCACAGTTCAATTCTGCCAGCCTTTTCACAGCCTAGATCATTCATCCACTCCGAGCAAGATTAGTTGTTCTTTCTCCCACTGCTCAGGCGATTTCCGAACAATTCTTTATTGATAGAGTACTATGTGCATCCAGCTTGTCCCACTCTGGCGTAGGACACATGTACTCTATCAACGTTAGTACTTATGTGCGTCCAGCTTGTCCTGCTCTGGCTCCTGACACATGTACTTTATAAGCGCACCGAGGAGACGTGAGTTTTGAATTGTCTGACTTGCACAATTCTAACACTTCTCTCCTCTACGCCCCTGGTTCCTACTCCGTCCGTGAGTAGAACCAAAGGCCAAAAAGAAAAGCACCAAAGATCTGTGGATCACTTTGCCTGTCGAGGCCGCAGATTATATCGATTCACTCCTGCTATTGTATGATCCGTGAATAGTGCCGTTGTATTTCCAGTATCAGGCTCAGTGACAGCCTGTGGCACAATGATGGGCAGCGATGGGCGTCGTGGCAATGATGTAGTTTCTTTCTCTGGCTTTGGTGCATTTGCGAGAACTGGTGGGCGCCAAAGGGGTGCACGCGTTGTTTCTGCTCGTGTTTGCAATGCAGGGTTTGTGTCGCTCAGCAGTGATGTTGTTTCCGCTGAGCAACGTTGGGGCACTTTTCGCCCTTCCCACTTACTGGCAGCCTCCTCAGGCTCTGTTTCGAGTTTCACTTCTCGTTTGCGCTTTGTTTCAACTTTCACTTCTCAGGCTGATGCTGTGGCACTGGACTGGCAACAGTTTCTTTCGTTTCCGAGACCGTTGTCTTTTTCTCGTCGTCTGGATCAGGCAAAGTTTTCAGTGACGCTGGGAACCTTTTGGCATGGGTAGCATGGATCCATGCCTTGCGTCCGTCCACTCGGATGGCCGTTTGTGTTGCCAAAGGTACTTGATAGGGGCCGTGCCACCTGGGTGCTAATGCTGTCTTCCGTTCAAAGTTTTTGATTAACACCCAGGTCCCAGGATCCAGTGAGTGCCCCTGTCCTGTATATCGCATCGACAATGCCTCCTGCACCTGCTGATGAATCAAACGCAACTTTTGTATTAAAAGTCCACAGTAAGTGCTTTACATAGGATGCTCGACCTCACACAATTTTCTGGGCTGTGGTGCGCACCATACATTTGCTGATTTCCCCATTATAATCTCATAGGGGGAGAGCCCAGTCTTAGCCTGCACAGACGTGCGCATACACAACAGCGCTAGGGGTAATGCATCCACCCAACTCAACTTGCTCCCAGCGCAAATCTTCGCTATCTTTGACTTTAGGATTCCGTTGTTTCTCTCCACAAGCCCGGCAGAACTGGGATGCCTGGAACTGGGGAATCACTTCTCTATTTGCAGTCCTGCACAGATCTGTAGCACTACTGCGCCCACAAAGTGGGGGCCGTTGTCTGACCACAGGACACGGGGCAACCCAAACCGGGAGAAATACTCCTTCAGCATTACTTTTGCTGTGGACATGGCAGTACAGTCTTTTAAAGGATATGCCTCCACCCACTTGCTGAATGCACAGATTACCACTAACACGTATTTGAAGTTCTGGCACCTGTCCATTTCTATGAAATCAAAATGGACCACCTCAAACGGCATAGAGGGTGGGCCGAAACTACCTGCTGGAGTCACGGTTCCCTTCCCTACATTGTGTTGCAGGCATGTGATACAATTCTGCACTAGTCTTTCTGCATTCTTTCTTATGTGCTCATTCTTCCATACTGTGGATTGTTGGGTTTCCTGACCCACGTTTGAGCTATCATGCTGCAACATTTGGTGCTGTGGGCTTAGAAAATCCAAGATGGCCAAAAATCCCACATGTGCGCCCGAATCCAGGAGAACCACGCAGTTTGTGCACACTAAAATGGTTGCCTAAACTTGCCACCCACCAGTGCGAGCAGGATGGGCCGGGGTGCCATGAGTGAAATGTGTGCCGCAGGAAAAACCACACTTTAAAATCACCTTTTGTTTCCCTGAATGCCAGCTCAAAATGCCTATTTCAAACATTGCAACATATCCAAAAATCTCACTGAACACCAGCAGACATCTGGCAGAATGAAGTATGTGTGCATACAAAATCTGGGAAGTTGAAGAGCCCCAAAACAATGTTCATAACAAGACTGGCTGAGCTCTGCAGGTCTGCAGCAGCCTAACTGAAACTGGATTTAAAACTACCAAAAATCGAAAATGTTTAAATTAACTGAGTGACCTACTTTTGAGTGTCACATAGTTTGTAACTGTTAAAATGTCATAGTTTTGAACTTGGAATCAGCATTCTAGCTGCATATGTAAAAATTGTCTTGACTTAAACTGGGGAACAAAAAGTGACATTTTACCTGAAACCTGGCTTAAGGAAACTGGAATTCTGCCAGACAGCTACCCAACAGGAGTGGGGGCTTGCCCAACAAATGCATTCCCAGGCCTGGCTGCATTCTGTTGCTCCTGCCAAAAGGAGGTCACACACTCTCTGATTGAATTACCAGGCGATTGCAAGAAACTAAAGAAAGGGCCCAGGCAGATGGTTTATTGGGGTGGTCGTATATGGCTTCCTTTTGAACAAACCCCTGCCTTGACTCAGGCAGATGGTTTATTGGGGGGACCGTAAAATAGCTTCCTCTTGGCAGAAGCTGGGAGGGGCAGGGTCTCTGAGCTTGGCAGAAACTGGATAAACTGGTTTCGACACCATGTGACCTGAAAAGACACACCCCTGTTGGCCAGAATATGATTCTAAGAAAGATGTATAACTCACAGTGCGGACTTGCCAAAATTATTTAAATGATACCATAATTCTTGTGATTTTTCTGTGCACGTTTTAAGACGCGTTGGGAATTTGTGTGATGCCCTGGGCCAAAACCCCGCTATTTATTGACACCACATACTCTGTGTTTAAGCTAGCGACCTGGAAAGTTACTGAGATATGTGCGGGAGGGGGGTGTACATGTGTATAAATCTGGAGAAAAATCCGATGTTGCAAAACCCACTAAAAAGCACAAAATGTTGCCATTTCTGAATGCAAGCCCCCAGGAAGAGCAGAGTTTGAACAGAGTATCCCTCATGTGATATGTGATGGGTGCATGTAATTTTAAACAAATGTGTACCTGTGCAAATATGTATTTGGGTCAAATATAGATTTGTGTGCAATTTGACAGGGGAGTATCCTTTCTGCAGACCATAAAACAGCATCACCATGACACACATTTCCTTCCCCCAATCAAAGCAGTGCAGAAAGCTTGACCAATGGGCAGTTGAGAGAGGGGCTGGCTAGTGATGCCGCACACACACCCACTTTCAAAAGACATAAAAAGAGCCACTGGAAGCTAGAGAGGACATTCAAATCCAGTTTCTGCAACGTGCTCTGCCGGACCACACAACATCCAGAAGATACCAGATCCAACACTTAGACTTTAAAACTCCAAAGAACTTGCAACGGCCTAAACCCACAAACTGAGAACTCTTCTCAGCAGGCCTTAGCATCCAGCAAACCTAACAGCGGTAGCAGCATCCAGGAGCCGTGCAGATCAGTGCTGTACCCAGAGAAAGCAGAGCAGTATCCAGAACCAGAGGCCAGAGATCCAGAGTGACCCAGACCGCTGTTAGCAGAACCAGAGAGCTGACCCAGATCACTGTGAAGTGCCGAGACCAGAACCAGAGTCCAGTCCAAAACCTGACCAGATCCGTGACGAGGCCTATTTCAAAAATATATTGTGAGTACCTAGCAGAACTGTGCAGAACCAATCTATTAGTTAAAATAATCTAATCCAAACTATTTTAATCTAACCAGAACTGCCTCCTAACTGTCACCTGTCATTTTCTAGCTGCAAGCTGTAACCTGTCGCTTTGAACTTTAAAATTTCAAATCCGAAAAACAACCTTCACAAAACCATTCATAACTCTGTCACCGTTTGGGCTAGGAACTTGGTTGAACTTTCTTCTGAAAGCTGAGAATCTTACCTTTCCAACAAGCCTAGAACCGACTTCCTACTCCTTATACTTTCTCCGCAATCACGATTCACGCAAATCGCGAATTTTGCCGCGATTTGCAATTTGGCCCGATTTCTTTACTGTAAAAATCAGCAGCTTTTGCCTGAACTGCTAAAATTTCGTTTGCCTCTTAAGAACCATCCCTGAATCATTGCTAGAGTGAGCCTGAACTCATATTAACTAGATACCACTCACCCTGAACCTCCTGAAGGTAATTAAAAGCATATTTCTCACTGCATTGTCACCATATTCAAAGCATTTTGCCTGTGTTTCAAAACTCCTATCTGTTGTATAAGCTGCTGAGGGGGAATTGAACTGAATTCTATTTGATTACATTCCTAAGAACTGTGTGCTCTCATCTTCATCTCCTTACATTGCATAAAGGGGGGGGTGAATTGTCCAAGAAAGTGATTACATTGTCTTTTGCTGAAATCCTATCAAGTTATTTTCTGTACTGCATTTTCATTCCACCTTGCATCTATTTGAAACCATAAAAGTATTGTTGCTATCTTATCCATCCTATATCCACTCATCATTGATTATAAAGAAGTGTGCTAGTGCCAGACTATCCATTATTGATTATTAATTCATTATAAAAGTGTGATATATATATATTGTTTAAATTCTCAAATAAACCTTTTAAACTTGCAAAACAGAACTACTTCTTGGCTCAGTGGGGTCAGGGGGATTCCAAGAGAGGGGTGTTATATAGGGGTAGTCATCCAGAACTCATGAACTGGACATAAAGATATATCAATAAGGGTTTCCATTCAGTATCCCAGAGTAGGCATTGACTTAGCTGTAGTGTTGAATTGAATCCTCTAACAGGATAAATGCTGTACCATTTTATTTGCGCAAATGTGGGTAGGGCTATGCGCCATTATAACCATTGCAGTTACGTAACAATTTGGCAACATCCAGTTCTTTGTTTCCTTGTCCACCCAACATCCTTCCAAATCTAACTCAGCAGAGCCCTTAGCCCATCCCTGAATCTCTTCGGTCTTGGCCTCAGCCTGCATTTCTTTGACTGTGGCAACTCCATTCTCTATCATACAAGGTACTTCCTCAGTTTGTACTGTCATCATTTTATTCCCCAAATCTGTGGCTGTTTGCTTCGCAATCCTGTCTGCAAGCGCGTTTCCCTCTCCCACTCTACATGTCACTTTCTTATGCGCCTCGCACTTTACTATAGCTAGGCGCTTTGGAAATGTGAGCGCAGACAACAATCGCACAATCAAAGGGCCATGCTGAATCCTGGCTTCATGTGATGTCAAAAAACCCCTCTCAGCCCAAAGTCGGCCAAAATTGTGAACCACGCCAAAGGCGTACTGGCTGTCAGTATAAATATTTACGTTCAAATTCTCAGACAGTTCACAGGCTCGGGTCAGTGCTATTATTTCTGCGGCTTGTGTCGAATTGTAGGGGATCCTTCTGCTCTCCACAACTCTCTTTAGGGTAGTTATTGCATATGCAGCCGTTGATGTGCCATCAGGTAATTTAAAACAAGAGCCATCGCAAAATAACTCCCCATCTGGCTCTTTTTGTGGGATATCGCTCAAATCAATCCTTCCCTTTGTTTCTTCTTCAGTGATCATTAAACAATCAAGGGGTGGTGATTCGTTGTCACCAATTTCTGCTATGGGCAGTGGCATTCATTCTGCAGGATTCAATGCGCTACACCTCATAATTTGGATGTGGGGCGCAAACAAGATGAGCTCATATCTTGTCAGTCTAGCTGAGGTGAGGTGTTGCGTCTGCGTCCTATTTAATAGAAAGTCTATAGCATGTGGCACCATCAGAATTAAAGTGTGCCCCAATACCATTCCTTCCGTTTGTTTCACTGACGCAGCAGCCGCTGCGAAGGATCGCAAACATTGTGGTAGTGCGCGCGCTACAGGGTCCAACGCGCAAGAAAAATAGCCGCACGGCCTATTTCTTCCACCTTATTCCTGTGTCAAAACCGCCAATGCACATCCTTCACTCTCACTCACAAATAGTCTGAAGATCTTTTTATAGTTGGGAGTGCCTAAAACTGGCGCAGCACACAATGCAACTTTCAATTGCTCAAACGCTTTCTGGCATTCCTCATCCCACTGCAAAGGCATCTCTGCATCCTTTTTAGTCAATTTTATCATCGGCTTCACAATCAACGCAAAATTACTGATCCACTGCCGACAATAAGAGGCCATGCCTATTACAGCTCTCACTCCTTTTTGAGTTTTTGGAATTGGCATACTAGAAATACTTTCTATGCTTTCTGGTGTTAATCTTCTTCCTTCTTTCGAAAGTAAGTATCCCAAATAAGACACCTCCTTTTGATTATACTGGAATTTCTTCAAACTTGCCTTATGACCATGGGTCGCTAAATGTGTCAAGAGTAATATAGTACTTTCTTTGCAAATCTCTTTCGTGTCAGCAGCTAATAACAAGTTATCTATGTACTGCAAGAGCACGCAACCTTCGGGTAATTCTAGCATGTCTAGCTGCTCTTTTAGCGCTCTGCTGTAAATGCTCGGGCTTTCTGTATATCCTTGTGGAATGCGTGTGAATGTGAAGGATCGACCTCCTAGAGTGAACGCGAACAGATATCTACTGCTTTTATCCACTGGGATGTTAAAGAATGCGTTCTTCAAATCGACTACACTAAAGTATTCTGCAGTGGCCGGTATCATTGTCAGTATTGTTGTGACATCTGGGACCAAAGGGAATTGTGGGTCTACCACTTTGTTTAATGCGCGCAGATCAATTATGAAACGATAGGGTACTTCATTGCCTCCTTTTTTGTAAACTGGAAGAATCGGGCTGTTGCACGTGCTACCTGCAATTTCCTCAACCACCCCCAATCTCACCAGGTCAGTAACAATGCTTTTCAATCCCTTCTCACCTTCAACAGAAATTTTATACTGGGGAATTCGTGGTAGTGTTACACCTTCTTTCAGAGTTATTTTTGCTGGCTCTATTTTTAAGCATCCTACATCGTTATCATGCATTGCCCACAGACAGGTTGGTACTCTACTTAACTCTTCTGGCAACTCTTTTGACATAAATTCCGTCACCGGTGCATCGTGAGGCCACATCGTGAGGAACACCCTGTCTGCCGTACAATGTATGACTGCCCCCAATTTTCTCAACAAATTTAATCCTAGCAAGTTCTCTCCACAATTCTCTGTCAAAATAAATGGACACTGTTCCGTAAATGGTCCTATTGTGATTGGGACAGCTTCGGACATGGGGTTAATTACTGGTGTTCCTGTGAACCCTACAGAAACATTCTTCTGCCCCAACAGTGGTATCTCCGGAACCAAGTGGTGGTCTATCTAACACTTCTGTGCCCCTGTATCTACAAGGAAATGGTGCTCCTTATTCCCGACTCTCATTTCTACGTAGGGTCCTCTCTGATTCACAGGAATAGACACTGGTTCCGACCCCTGTCGTGGGCTGTCCTATCGCGTAAATAACGCATTGTTCAATGTGTAGTCACCGCTACTGCTGTAATACGTGTTTGGTTGTGTATCAAAAATATTCCCATTTCCCCCTCGATGTCCTCCACTCTGATCATTTCTCGGTTGGCCCTGCCCGCCCTGATTTTGGTTCGAAACACTTTGGTTCAATGCCTGCTTCTGTTGCGCTTGGTTTTGCTCATAGGATTGGGTTTGCTGCATGTTACTTCTGCTTGGGCCGTTTGACCCCTGATGTCCTCTATGATGCCTTCTCTGACCAAACCCACCTCTATTCTGTAGGTGCGGGCATTGCGCTCGCCAGTGTCCTTCCTCCTTACAGTACGCACATTGATTTAAACCCAATGACACCCCATGCATATTATTCGAATTTCCCCGGCCTTGTGTGTTGCCTCTACCTTTATTGTATCCAATGACCTGCTGCAGTAACACCCTTGTTTTTAAATTTACTCTATCCTTCACCTCTCTTTCTTTCGCCACATTTACCCTGTTCTCGTAATATTAGGCTATGTGTAATATCTCACTCACCGGTTTTGCTGCCCAGGAACTTTCCGACGTCATTAACATATCTTGAATTGGCGATATTAGTCCCCTCACATATTTATCAACAAATAGCCTTTTTCCCGACTCTGTGCTCACATCCTGCCCACTGAAGTCTGTGAATACTCCTTCAAATCTATTGAAATAATCTGTTACTGGCTCATCCTTGCCATGTACACATGTAGTTAATTTGTCCCACTGAATCCTTTTTTCTGGAATTATTTCCCTCAATCTCCGCATTATCCGTTCTGGTAGGTCTGCCATGCGGGTTCCCGGATTTTCCCCTACTTTCCCATTTTTGTCCTCCAATAGTAACTCCGCCCATGTGGCGCCAAAAGCCCCCGCGTCATCTACCGTCCTCATCTGTTTCCATATATCTGCTGGCAAAATGACTGGGAAAATCAAATCTATATCGCTCATAGTAAGCACTGCTGATCTCATGGTTGACTCTACTTCCTTGTAGAAACCTGCTGGATTCTTTCTTATATCGGGAATCGTCTGTTTTATAGTATTCACCTCTTGCCTGGAAAAGGGGACATGCACATACTGGGCGGTGAAATGGCCTGGTGTTACCTGCACTCCTACTGTACCCGTCGCAGGGATCTCTACTTTTGGTACAAACGTGGGCGGGACCTCTCTCATTGGAAATGCCCCACTCACGGTCCCTCCCCCTTCTCTTAAGTTCAATAGTATTCCTAAGTCCAGTGATAAGCCTGTTTCTCCTGTAATTCGCTCGAATGCTCTCTTGTATACCGCTAGTATCTCAGGTGGGCTAGCCTTATTATTTTTTATATCTCTTTCCATCAAATGTTCAGCCATCGATTGCAGTGCCTTTCTTTTCATTGGTATGGAATATTCGTCAAATATGTCATCTATGACCATTGTTGGAATACTAGGATTTGATACCCACTTTACCGCTTCTCGTATACATACTTTCAATTTCTCGTCCTTCTGTACAGATGACATTTAATGTCTCCGCTGTATGTATGGTTCTACCGTCCCTCTCCCCTCTCTTCTAATATCCCAACCCCTGTACCCAGGAGCAGCAAACATTTCGGCATACTCATTATCCAACTCATTTTTAAGATCAAAAAGTCTATCCACATGTTCCTTCACTTCTTCATCTTTTATTCTACAACATGCTAGTTGGTTCAAATCTAACAATCGTTTGGTGGTAATTTGTCAAGCAACTTTTTCCATTCTCCCACCAAAAATTTCCCCATGCATTCCAACACTACCTGTCTCTCGTTGCTTCTTCGGTACCCATATAATGAGGCCAATGCTGCCGTCTCATCATTCCCTTCTATGTACATTTCTGCCTCTTGCCGTAATTCAATCTTCCTCTCTTTGCTGATCGCGCTTCGAGTTACCCGTCCAAATCTGGCTCCTTCAGCCCCGCCTCTCGCCTCCCTGGTCTCAATCTCGACTTCGGGAGGAGCGGATGGTGCTGAATCTGTCTCTGGAGCGGGAGGTGCGGATGGGACAAGTGACACAGGTGGCATCTGTGAAGGGTCTTGCTGGGTGCTGGGAAATTGTGTGTCCGCTGTCTGTGCTTGTGGGAGTCCTCATGCTGTGGGCGAGGCTTGGGTTAACGCTTGCGTGAGGGGAAGTGCTCGGGCTGCGGGAGGAGGTATGAGAGCTACTGGTTGGGCCTGCGTAATCACTGCTGGCGTTTTTGGTTTCGATTCTGGTTTTGGGCCTCGACCCGTGTTAGTTAACAAATGTTCCATTAATTCATCTGCTATGTGTAGTTCCCGCTGCAGGTATATTCTGTCTATGTTCATCTGGTCCCATCTCCCTTCCCGTCTTAGACTCTCAGTCCACTCTTCCTCTTCCTTCTGTTCTGCTATCTCAAGCTTTGTTTTGTGCCTGCGCGCATGCTTCTCTCTACTCCTTAGTCGGAGCATTGCTTCCCTCCTCCAATCTTTGACGGTCTCAAAAGCTGCAGGTCGCGCTTTCTTTCTAATCAGCACCTTCTCTAGGTTATCTATCCTCCCCATCTCAAAACTACCATTAATCAGCCACTGATGGTCGGGTTGCTTTCTAGTTTGCCTATGCAAAATTTCACAAAATATTATCGCACCCACACCATATTTCGCATACATATCATAAGCCGGCGTTCCCCCAGGCGGTGCACTTTGGCCATATTCCAAGGACTGTCTACCGCAGCTGAAAAGCCCCGCTAAAGTGGACAGTACTCCAGGCATGTTTCTTTAACCTTCCCCTTTGGTTAGCCACTTTTACCTGGACGTTTGAGTTTGCAAAATCAACACTCTACCAAAAATCAGGTTTCTCTTTGAATCGGGAATCACTCACCTGATAAAACAAGTCACCTGTTCTAACGCAACCTCTCCCCACGTCGTGTCTGCACTTCTCTGGCTTCCGCCTCGTCTCGGGACCCTCGCCTCCTTTGCCCTATGGCGCGGTACGTCGATCAGGGATCAGATGTGTGCAGATCTGCGGAAGGAATCTCTCCTCACTTCTACAGGGCGCCCCGTACACTTCTTGATCCCGGCTCGACTCTCCCGTCCTCGCCGTTCTTCCGCCTTTACTCCGTTACAACGTATACGATGGGGCAAGTGGGGGAGGGTCCCTATTCGGGCGCCATCTTGAAAGCGGCCCTTAGGAGTCCCTCGTGCTATGGAAACATGGCAATAACCATACACGAAAAGATGCGCCAGAGACGAAGTTCAAATTCCCAATTCTAGGGTTTATTGCAAGCAAAAGATAGTATCAATTGGCCAATTCTGATCTCACGCCCCGCAACGTGAGTTTCCTAGACCTCGAAGGACGCAAGAGAGCGAATTACGTACAACAGTTACATATATACAAAATGCATATCATACAATCAGCAAAGTCATGTTCAACACCCCTCTGTATTAAGTTCCTTTGAACTCGGGATGACGATGGACATATCCGACGAGTATGACGATTATAATGCTTTCGATGTCTGTTCTAGTAACAATGTGCAATTTAGAAAGTGCAGACGCATCTTTTAGAACACGGTGGTTCTGTTCTTGGAAGCAGTCTGTACACGGGGGAAGAGCCACATTCCAAGCTTTGCTAGCTATGAGGTACTATTCGTGTCCTGGGAGCCGACCCGCTCTAAAGGGTTTTGCGAAAGGGGGGCCTTAAGAAAAGCATAATTTAAGCCTTTAATTGTATTATTCTAACATATTCTACCATCGTACGAGACTGGCTGGCAGCTGTGAAGTGATTAAATGCCGTGCAGCTTCCTCCCAAGGCTACAGAGAGGGAGCATGGGCATTCCTCTCTGGGCTACTCATGAGGAGTTTCAGCAAACTCTCCAGTCCCGCGACCTTGTCCTTTCATATTCAGACAACAATGTTAACAGTTGAGCAGAGTAAGCAGAATCCGCAAGAATTGCAAGCTGCAAAGCAGTTTTTAGACAGAAAGCAATGAGCATTGGTTAACAAGCAAAATGGCGATTCTTGCTACATTTAAAATGGCCGCTCGTCGATCAAGCATAGCAGTTTATATTTCTATAATTCGGTGCATAAGACGGTTGGCCCACGACCATCAAGTTACGTCTGCCATTCAAATGAAGGGTATTCATTTTTCCAGATTGACAGTATTGGATCGGTGTCAGTCCGCGTGTGCTGTTGCTCCGGCTTATGCGTTGTTGCAGTGTTGTGAAGTGCGTGCGGCTTGTGGTGCGAGAGATGGTTGTGTGAGTTTTGAGTGAGATAAGCATGCAGAGTTTGAGGTTATATTGGTTAGTGGGTTACCTGACCTTTAGCATGCTAGCATTCACAGTTTTCTCTAAGTGATCACAGTTCTATCTAGAAGCGGCGCAGGCCAATGTTCACAGTTCTATCTAGGTGTGGGCATGCTAACATTCATAATGTTATCTAGGAGTGGCGCAGGCTGGTGTTCACAGTTCTAAGTGTGGCACATGCTAACATTCGAGTTTCATTTAGGCGCGGGCATGCTATCCTTCAATCAAAACCTATCTAGATGCGACGCAGGCTAATGTTCCCATTCTGTCCAAGCGTGGACATGCCGACATTCACAATTATATCCAAGCGTGGACATGCCGACATTCACAATTCTATCCAAGTGTGGACATGCTAGCATTCACAACTCTATCCAGATGCGACGCAGTCCAATGTTCATAATACCATCCAGATGCGACGCAGGCTAATGTTCACAATTGTATCTAAGTGTGGACATGCCAATATTCACAATTCTATCTAAGTGCGGACATGCTAATATTCACAATTCTAGCTAGGTGTGGACATGCTAATATTCACAATTCTGGCTAAGTGTGGACATGCTAATATTCACAATGCTATCTAAGTGTGGACATGCTAACATTTACAATTCTATCCAGACGCGACGCAGTCTAATGTTCACAATTCTATCTAGATGCGACGCAGGCTAATGTTCACAATTCTAGCTAAGTGTGGACATGCTAATATTCACAATTCTATCTAAGTGTGGACATGCTAACATTTACAATTCTATCCAGACGCGACGCAGTCTAATGTTCACAATTCTATCTAGATGCGACGCAGGCTAATGTTCACAATTCTAGCTAAGTGTGGACATGCTAATATTCACAATTCTGGTTAGGTGTGGACATGCTAATATTCACAATTCTAGCTAAGTGTGGGCATGCTAATATTATGGCACTCTATGTTATTGGGAGGTAAGATAGAGTGGCAGTGGTTTTCTGGAGCAGAGTGATTGCTCTACTCCCCACCCATGCCACACTCAAAGTTTTTGTTGGTGTCTGTTGACTGCTGGCTTCACTAGCTTCCCCTGTGGACACCTGCAGACACATCTTGGAGCCGCCGAGGTCGGAGCCGCCCTTGGCCTTGGGGCCCTTAGCCGAAGGGGGCTGCCGGGCAGAGGGCTGCCCTGGAAGGGTCGCTTAAGACAGCCAGATGGTCCAATCAGGGATGGTGGGAGGGTTGGTGAGGCGGGAAGAAGCACACGAACGGGGACATGGAGGCAGGGGAGGGGGCTGGGAGATGGGCTGCACATGGACGCTGGGCCACATGGAGGCCTTTAAAACAAGTACAGTGTGGCCCAGGAGGGCCGCTGAGGGGACTGCCAAGCCAAATGCCGCGTTTGGAATGGCGTTGTCCCACGGTGCAGCTGAATTCCTGCAAACATTGCTGGCCCTGGAGGACCAATCACGGGTGGGGAATGGACCGGGAGGCGGGCGGAGGGAGGGGAACCGGAAGGAGGGGGTAGGGAAATAGAGGCTGCACGCAGCCCGATGGGCCCACAGAGACACGGCCCAAAAATGGAAATGGACCCGGAAAGGGTTGGGGCACTACAGCTCACCTGGGAACGCCGCGTTTGTATGTGCCAGTATAAAACATTTTCACACTGGCTGTGCCAATACATTTCCATGCTGACTGCAACATACCCTATTATTCCCATATAAGAACATACTCATGTTTGCTTTGTGCATAATGCCAGTAATGACACGATGAAAAACATGTTCATGTTTGTTCTGCCAATATATGGCAGTATCCCCACATAAGAACATACTCCAGTTGGCTGTACCATTAAAAATGCATGGCAAAGTATGAAAACATGTCCAAACGGGCTGTACTAAAATGCCAGTCGAGCTACATAATAACACTTATGCTTATTTTACAAATGTCATACCGTAATAAGAAATGGCTAGACTAAGTGCATAAAAGTGACGGTCTTGCTTCATAATAACACTTATCATGCTTGCTTTGCAAACTATGCCCAATACAAAATGCCATACCACAATATGAAATTATTGAACTGGCTGCATTGAAATGCCAGTCTAGCTACACAATAACACGTAGGCTTGTTTTACCAAAGGAGCCTAATACAAAATGTCATGCCACAATAAGAAACGGCTAGACAAGACTGCATTAAAATGCAAGTCTAGCCACATAATAACACTTATCATGCTTGCTTTATCAACCATGCGCAGTACAAAAAATGTCACGACTGCTCCATGATGTGCCAGCCCCTTGCAGTCAGACATAATTACAATAATGATGAATGTGATTATGTGTGATTGTGGGGCGCTGGGGAGCACTGGGTTAAGGCATGTTTTGTTTACTGGCCATCTATCATAGATGCCCAGTAAAACAAGGACACACCTGTTCCCTGGGTCCCAAGCTCCTCACACATGCACACAATCAATGTGGTTATGTGTGTATTCCAGGCACTAGGGGACTCGGGCGGGGATGGTATTTTTTACTAGACATCTATTATAGATGTCCAGTAAAAGAATATCATGCCTGTACCCTGGGCCTAACAGTGCCAAACACACCCACACACAATGTGTAAAAAAAAAGAGGGGGTGAGGCGTGCACTATAGTTCCCAGCTTTGTATATCTGCTGCAGTTCAGTTGCTCTTCTCCTCTAAGCGCTTTAAAGTCTCTTACACTCTTCAGGGAGGCAGTCTTTTCAGATGTTACTGATTAGTCTCAATTTTTTGTCTCAATTTTAGTCTCAGGGAACTCTGGTAGCTGTAGTCAATTCTGGTAACCTGGAACCAACTCCCCTGCAATAGCACAATTTTTTTTCCCATGGTGGGGGAAAGGGGAAACCATCAATATGGCTCCCCTAGGTAGGGCATGGTGACCCCGGTGTCTGGGCCTCATGGTGATTTCACAATGCTGCTTGTTGGGGTAACTGTTAATCCACATTACTGCCAAGGGTATCAGCCCATCAATCACGCAAACTGTCATCTTTTTAGGCAAGCATTGTTCACTCTTATATGCAGAGTGCCTGCACTCTTTTTCAGCCACTTTGAGCACTTTTCTGACCCTTAGCCCTTTGCCTGTAACACGGGAAGCTATGAACAATGCAAACATCTAAACTGCTGGCTTTGTCAGTGCTTGTTTTCCAAGCATCTCACACCTAAAACAGTTGTAAAGACTGACATGAAAATGATGTCTCGAACTTTCCATGGCACGCATTGGACTGGATGACTATTTTGCAAGGCCACATAAGGACACTTTTTAGTTTGGGCTATGTATGGGGTGTCGCTTGCAACAGCTATAAGCCAAAACTATTGCACTGGAGGACAGGTAGGGAGGAATGGCATATGAGGAGGGACACAGAGTCTGCAGATGTTGTTTGGTTATGTGTCTACTCACTTCCTGCCCATGGCCATTCCCACCCATTCCTGCCTCTGCCCACCCAAAACACCTCCTAATCAGAACTCTTTGAGCTTACTTTAATGAAGCCTTACCATCAGTGTTTGCATTCAAACTGCCTGCCAGTGTTTGTTCAAAGCAGTCTTCTGAGAGTTGACTTAATTGGAGTTATAAACACGCTACTGGTGTAATACAAATGTATTACCAGGTCTGCCTTCAGCCACTCGAATTAGAAGCACTCTGTGTGTCCTCCTCTGAAGTCCTGTAAAAACAAGCATTGGCAAAGCTAACATTTTTGGCTTGTGCATACGTTTTAAGCTTTTGCCAGGCACTGCTTTCAGATGCCCAGGTACTCGCACAATTGTGCACCTGTTACCAACAATGTGTAGTTAATACCACTACGGCTGTGCCTTGCAAGTGCCTTTCCCATGCCTACACAAAAGTCCAAACTGTTGACATTGTCAATGCTTGTATTGGTTGCTAATGATGGTTACGTAGCACTCTGGCCCTCCCAATGCGAGCCAGTGGAGATTGAGAGCTGTGTGCGAAAGTGAGCTGGTAGAAAGAGCGCAGAGCTTAGCTCTGTCGGCAGATGCTTTGCTGCTGACCCCGTGACCCACTGTACTGCATCGCCTTACACTCGACTTCACGGCCCTGGGGATGAGGCCTGAGCTGCACCGGCTCTGCGTGCCATATGCACTGCGTCGGTGATGTCTCGCAGGTTGGCAGCCTTCAACACTCGGTTGGTCCAGAGAAGTTCAGCACAGCGGAAGAAAAACCTGCGGCTGGACTGGCTCCTAGGAGATGTGCCAGGCCACATAGCATAATGGGTGATAAGCATCCGGGCCACTATCAGTGCTTTATGGGGTGAAAGTGGGGTCTTGTAGGGCACGATAGCCACCAAGCGAGTCTACATTCAAAGAGGAATTGTCAATGATGTGGCTGTTAACAAAACATTGTGCATTGGTGGTCAAACCCCTCAATCAAGCTAGAACAAGTGCTGGAAATGGAAATAATTTACTGGGGAAGCCTCTCCTCCTTGAAGGGGAGGTGCTGTGGGGAGGGTGGGGCAGTGTGAAGGGGCCTGGTCATGCAACAAAGTGGGCAACATTATATGTTTGCCAGTCTGGAAACAACAGTACTACCGGCAAACTGATTTCTGCAAGCAGGTGCGGCGGACCGGCAGCCGCGCGCAGACCTCGACGGATGCACCGGCACCATTCACGAATGGTGTCGGTGCATCCGGCCTCCCCATGACTCAAATAGGAATGGGGACTAATATTTTCGAAAGCCTGGAAATGGGCAATTACCAGGTCCACGGGGGCTGTAATTTTCCCCCGGTAATTGCCCATTCCCAGGTGCCGGAAAATTCATGACTCTGGCAGCTGCCGTGCCGGTATTTACCGGCACGGCTACCGCCAGAGTCATAATGAGGCCCAGTATCTCTTCACAGAACCCAATCAAGGCGATTTGTATAAAAGCAAAGAGCATAATGTGAACATAAGAATGCCCACAATTTTAAATTTGAAACATATCTCAAAGTGATAAAGTAAGAAACCGTATTGTAAGAATAACGGAAGTTGGACTCTGTGGATTTGATTGGTCACAATACTCACTCTAAGAAAAAAAGCCTGTAAATTGTTAGACAGCTGCAACAAGTATTCAAGACTTTGGCTCTTTTTCAGTCTCTGGTGCCGACTCTTCTGAAAGCCGTCTGCTTGTTAAAACGTGGGTTGCTCGTGCATGCAAGAGCTTGACTTTAGAGCCGATCTCGCGGGGAATGTCCTGCACTAGCCACTGGGGACAGATCTTTTCTGAAGCCGAGTTATCACATGCACAAGCAACCCACGCTTCAACGATCAGAGCGCTTTCAGAAGACTGTGTGCTCATTGAAGCACGGCTCTGCGAGTGCATGCGCTAGCCAGTTCGAACCCCAGCTCAGCTCATCTTTCCAAGGGCGATATATTGAGAACTATACACTTCAAAAATAAACACAGCTACTATTACAGCACTTTGGAGCAGGAGGAATCGGCACGAAGCGCGATATAAAGCTTGCCATTATTCTCAACGTGATTTTTTATTTAGGTTTATTTAGGTTTGTGTAAAAATGACATCAAATGTTTTTTTTTTTTTAACCAGGTAAACTTCCGTGACCCCGAATTATGTGTATTTTATAAGTCTTGAGTTTGGGCCGAGAAGGCCAACATGAAAGTATTTTAATGAATGGAAATTTGGAGAAAGATTGGGCTTGCAATGTTTACAGGATGGAGGGAAAATGAAAACAACAAAATACTGTAAAAGGGCCTGAGAGACACACTGGCGACATGAGAGCGAACACAGACCTGGAGACCAAGTGCAGTCTACAGTGTTGCCACTGTTTTAGGAAAGGGTAGACTAAACCGTAAGCTCAGCGAGTTGAGTGCTCGCTGCTGCGATCTATATGTGATCCGCAGGTCGCAGGTTCAAATCCCGGCAAAGCCCACTCAGCCTTTCATCCTTCTGGGGCCGATAAATAAGTACCAACTTTGGTTGGGTGGTAATTGTATGTAAAAATGTTTTATGTACACCGCTTTGGCAAAAGTGCTATATAAAAGTATGTCATTATCACCAGGCCGACACTCTGCTCTTCAAAATCCATCAATATATACAATATATATAGGGGCACGATGGGAAGAAAAGGTGTCTTCTTCTAGTTCCTTATTTGGAAAACGAGTTCTAATTTCCAGCTGCAGTAGCCACACATCTGCAGAGGCACTTCCCCAACATTACTAAGCGCATGTGTGCATTCAGTAATGGGTAGCGCCTAATGCATGCCTACGAGGTGAAAATAGATCCGATTAGACAGATGAAAAAAAGATTAGAAACAGGACAAATTGAGGGCACGGGACAAGTTGGTTACGACGACAGGCAGGGCGGCCCTGCAATTTGCGGGGTCCTGGACGGCAAAAGATGTGTGGGGCCCCTGTATTTGCATCGTGGAAAAACTAAATTTGTCATTAGTATCCGTGGGGATCAAATAAACTGACATTCAATAGCTGAATTTTAAATGTTACTATTACGGTTGTAGCAATATCAGGAGTGAGGCTTATTTTGGAGTAGCCGACCAAGTTGATTTATAGAGATGAGTACCCCAAAAGAAAGTACTGTGACGAGGAAGAGCAGGACAAAGAGCAATGATGATCACTGGTAAGTAATCTAAACATACCTAATGTGACTGCACGTTCCAAGGATGTATGGGCAGGGATTGGCCCTGGGCCAGAGAGGGCAAAATGCTTTTGCTGCAGGATAGTGCAATCGTTACAAAGTCAATTTACCGGAAATTCTGCAGGTCTTCAAATGTCATCAATAGGGCTCAAGTCCAGAAAAAAGTGTGGGGGATCATTGACATACGCACATGGGCTGAACGTATCCTAACGTGAAATACGCGCATTTAATTCAAATGGACTTTCCTAATAGAAGAAAATTCTAAATAGAAATGAGCCTTGTCTTTCTCTAAATGAATCATCAATAACCGAAAAAAACAGCTAGAGGAGATTTTCCTAGAGCACTGCTGGCAAAGTATGAAAGGTGTGCACCCTTGTAACCCAAAAATCTATATTTAAATATTCTATGGAAAGCAACATACCAATAAAAGAAGTGTGCTTTGAAGACACTTTCATGTGGTTTTGTGGGTTCAAATTCTGGTGAGCGAAAAACTTGACCAAACAAGCTTTTTTGCATTCTGGCCTCAAAAACACACAAGGGGGTGGAGTCGGCACTGACAAATCAGCACAAGGCCAGGTAGAACATCTTCAGTCCAGCAACCTCTCTTACCCCATCCATTGACCTGGTAAATGATCACAGCAAATGTGCCCTCTGATCCTTTCCCCTCCTCACCTAAACGTTTGGCTTTCAACAATACTCTGGTTTCTACATCGAACTTGAAAAGTACACACATCATAACTAAAGCAGTCCAGCAATATAGGAAACCTTATAGAAATATGTCAAACAAAAAGAGTACAAATGTTGCTTTATTTTCACCCGAGCTTGAAAACTACAAATTCCAGAATGCAGTTCCACAAAATTATTTTAAAAAGTGGTTTGTAGGCTATCTTTCAATACTCTGGGCCTCATCGCGAGTTCGGCGGTACTAATGCCATAATATCGCCCAGGCTAACAGCGTTACTGCCAGGATCAAGGGTTGTGCAGTATTCCCAATTTCCCCATTCCCCAATCGGTCTATTGGACCCAATGGGGCATTTACAGTGCAATTAGTACGCGCTAATAGCACCCGAAAAAGGGGGAAAAGGGGGAAAATTGGTGAATTTACCCCCAGCTTGGGGCTGGGGTAAATGCTGCCAGATATGTCATTGGGCGAACCCTTAAATGCGGAGGTAATAGCATTACAGCTGCATTTAAGGGCTACCCCCAAACTCGTGATGAAGCCGGCCTCGCTAAAAGAGGCACAGGAAAAAGTCCTGTGGCTGGAAGCAGCCCAGCCGTCGCAACTTCTCATGCTCATGGCAGCAGGTAGCCGCAGGGACCCAAGAGCGGGGGCCCGGGGCGATGGCACAGAATGGCCATTCCTCGGGCCGGCTCTGTCGACAGGACACACACGGGATGGCACTGCCCAGTGAATGATTGAAGGAATATAACCCCTGGCACCCCAGCAGCACACATGGACCCCCATTTACTTATTTTCAGCATTTTGACCGATGTCAAACTGCCACCTTTTCGGCTACTCCAGCTATTTCAAACTCCTGGATGCCAATGAAGAGGGAAACTAGGAGTAAGGGAGAGAATGGGAGCGAGGGGGAAAATGGGAGGTAGGGAGATAATGAGAGCGAGGGAGCGAATGGGGGCGAGAGAGAGAATGTGGGCGAGGGAGAAAGTGTGGGCTAGGGGAGAGAAGGGGGGGAGGGGAGAGAATGGGGCTGAGGGAGAGAATGTGGGCGAGGGAGAGAATGTGGGCGAGGGAGAGAATGGGGGGCGAGGGAGAGCATGGGGGGCGAGGGGAGAGAATGGGGGCGAGGGGAGAGAATGGGAGTGAGGGGGCAAATAGGAGGTAGGGAGATAATGAGAGCGAGGGAGCGAATGGGGGCGAGGGAGAGAATGTGGGTGAAGGAGAAAGTGTGGGCTAGGGGAGAGAATGGGGGGCGAGGGGAGAGAATGGGGGCGAGGGGAGAGAATGGGGGCGAGGGACAATATATAGAGTACGTGGTAAATGAGGGCAAAGCACAGAATAAAGGGTGACATGTGCATACTTGGTCAAAGGGGGGCAAGAAGGGAAAATGAGAATGAACGTCCTAAAATAAGGTGCACTGGGTGCCTGGCGACATGGGAGGAGAGGAAGGCATGGCGAGTAGAGCCGGAGCAGGCCCACAGGCGAGGAGTGCAAGGGACTACTAGCAGGACAGGGTCAGAAGGGGTGCGGGTCAAGGGGCTGGTCTGGCCCAAGCTCAGCTCTAGTTTACAACCACTGCACGCTCAAAACACGAGCCGCACCTGCTCTCCATATACTTTAGCTTTTATCCTGCCCGGCATTTGCCAGACTTCCTGTCCAGGTCCTAGCACAGAGACGTGTGATCTTTGCAGGCCTCCCTCACCTGCAGACTTGCATTGAGGTGTCCCCTGAGGCAGAGCCCGGTAATGGAGCCCCCCCATTTACCTTTCAAGCAAGTCTGCTCATCGTTTGCAGCACATTCACCAGGACAGTTCATTAGGTGCAGGGCTGCAGGTGCAGCGGCGAGTGGGGAATGCATCACATTACCAGGTAAACCCTACAAGTGTGAACATTGGAGAAGAAGAACTGGACAGGCCCTTTAATAGCTGAAAACACCTCCCTCCCACCCCCCACTGCTGACTTTAACTACCCCCAACCTGTTCATTCGTCCTAGAGAAACTGAATCACGAACTGAACCCCTCTTTTTGAACGGTTTTGTTAATATCCACAATGCCTGCTCGTCTGAAACGTACTAAAAAGGTTTGCTCTTTTGTGAAACTTTACATTTTGCGTACATTATGCATAGTAACAAGCTGTATATCAACAAGCAATCTCGTCTGCCATATTCCTATTCATTTAGATGTCAGTAAACTCAATTCCACAGTAAATTACACAAAGGCGCGTTTATTCGTACTTGAACGTCTGTCCGAGGACAGACACAAAGTTGCTATCTATGACCATCAACATACAAATACATTACGTTACATGTTCATACTGTCATAACTGAACTCAAACTCTTACATTCACATGCACACCTAAGACCAGTCTCGTGTCTGGTCCACACACAAAAAAGCATAAAGCCGTGGCGGCACAAGGAAAGGACACACTCAGGAACAAAGAGTATCCAAATCTGAATATTATCCTAATTGGAATTTTATACAAAAACAGTAGAAAACCTGATTATACAGACAATGAATCATAAGAAACTCCTGCAATTCATTGACAGGATATGATTCTTAGTCCAGTTCATCATATAGTGCAATCTATTGTCCAGTAACTTTCAAACATGCCCATACGACAGAGCAAACTGCCACATTTTAGCTGACAGTTAGTTAATGCTGAATCTTCTTTTGTTGGCAGAGCTGGTTACGGAATGGCCTACTCGAGTTTCGGCTGGGGTGGCTCGATCTAGTCTGATGAGTTCAGCCTTCTTCAGGGCCAAAGTTACTGCTAATGTGGTAGACCTGCAAAAAAATCTGGCGGGTCAAAATCGAGGGACAGACCTCGTACTATCACTGGCAGACCAAATGTTCTCAGATGGCCGGGTCGGATGCTTCCTGTGTGTCACAAGGAATCTCTCAAGGTGGGTCAAGACATTTCTTCCTGGCCCAGGTGTGCAATATGCAGCTCGGTGCATCATCCTACATTCAGCACGTGTCCAAATTGTTGAAAGGACCCGATGCTGGTAGCCCTATTGGCTAGGTAACACTGCTTGTGTCGCAAGAGTAGTAGTAGTCACTGCTGTACCGCTGTAGTTGGACCGCCAGAGACCACGAAGGGCCTGCTTACTTCAATAGTCAATATTCAATAGCAGGAGGTCGATGGCATATGCAGTGACCTTCAATAGTCTTCACTGAGACAAATAAAGTATACAGTGTTAACAACGAACACGAAATGCCACCTGAGATTTGTCAATGAGCCTCCTTATCTGTAAACATGGAAGAAACCTTGGGATGCCCCCTGCAGCACTAAACACAAAACACACTGTGCGCATACCGTGTGTTTTGTGTTTAGTGCTGCAGTCTGTATGCCTGCCTAGCATGGATGACCTGCCATGAGCGACACCGGAAGAGTCTTCAGATAGTCCAGAACAAGGCCCTGCGGATATGGATATCGTCTGGAGCTCCACGCTTCATAAGGATAGCTGACCATCACACAGAACTGGACATCTAGATGCTTGACGAACATCTGGAGAAGCTGAGTAAAAACTTCTGCCAAGGACTGGATCAGAAACCAAATCCTCTGATCAGAAGACTCACTGCCACCACTGCAAACCTTTTTGACCGCTTCCCACAGCCCATCACGGCGAAGACCATGTGAAACCAGCCCTACTGTGACAAGTCCACACAGACCATGAAGAAACCTAACCCACGATTACACACTCAACCCAAGAAGATGGAGTAATGAGGCTCAAGCCTCGCTATCCAATAACCACCATTGATGGATAAAATCTATCAGCAAGAAGAAGAAAGGACAAAGGCCTGTCCAGTTAAATGTTCCATTCTAGCATCCCGCCATGCAATCCCCTGACGGGCATCATGAAAGGCGTTCATCGTGGAGATTCGCACTTCCTCGCTGCTGGCTGCCGCCATGCATGAAATGGAAGCAGTGGCCGCCGAGCATGAGAGATTTCACTCGAAGAGCCGTGTAAAGCATGGAGGTGTGCATGTCTGTGAAATGAATTTCATGGCAAGCGGTGTGCATTCAATGAATCATGAGCAGGCACGATTCAATTAGGTGTGACACTCGGATCCTATTAAGTCCGGCCTTCGACTCCTATTGAAGTTCGGGTTAGCGGCGGCCTGTATTCACAAATGCAGCTTTGCATGGTTCAAGCATGGGCGTAATTTTAGGGGGGGCAGGGTTTTTTGTTCCCCCCAACTTTCATGGCACACCATTTTGTCCCCATTCATTTGGCTGGGGCACCTTTTCTTCAGATGTCATGTCCCCACCAACATTTTCAGCAAAGTTACTCCACTGGGTCCAAGCACCCCCAAAAGCGACTACTGCATGCAGCACCACCCCCAGATAACTCGTTGCATTCTAGAAAGGTGTTTCGTTTGGTCCGATTGGCTATGCATTCCCTATTTGTTAGTTTAGAATGGTGCGGCAAACTAATTGCCAAATGTCATGTACACAGCAGAGAGCTCAGGAGATCGACTGGACGAAGCACGGCACCCCAACGTTCCATGTGGGGCGAGTCCTCTGAACAAACTCCCAACCTCATTGTACTTCTTCTACCCCTTCCTCCTGCTGACCTGGAATAATAGTCTTGGACTTTGAGGCTGCTGCTCTAATACAAATTATACTTCTCCCTCCAGCCCTCTCTCATTCCTCCCTGCTTCCCTCATCCCTCCATCCCCACACCGATCACCAACGATTGTGAATGTCTGGTCAGATTGCTGTTGCCTGATTTAACCCCCATGTCCATTGTCTTATGATGTTTTTCTTCTCTCCCACCCCCATCCTGTTGTGTTGGAGTCCGACAAAGAGGGCGGTCCCCAGAGTCGTCTTTATCCATGTACATATTTATGTAATTATTGGCGGGTATGTAATTGCGCACAAGTGTACACAACATGGAATACTATGGAATGCATGCTCTCCTAGTCAGGGCAGAGGAGGATGGGTTCTGTTTTTGTATTTGGGTTTATGCAGAGAAAACCTAGCTAGGAAGCAATGGAGCACTGTGTAAGTGATTTGAGGTTAAGCAGGGTAAGCAGAAGGGGACGATACCGGGTATCCCATGCTATGGCATGTAGAGCAAATAGCTAGTTAGCTTCCTAGCTAGGTTTGCATACAGTGCAAATCTAGCTAGGGAGCAATGGAGCGATGTACAAGTGATTTGAGGTTAAGAGGGGTCGGCTGAAGGGGAAGATACAGGGTATCCCAGGCTACAGGAATGGCATGTGATGCAAAAAGCTAGTTAGATTCATAGCTAGGTTTGCTTATGATGCAAACCTAGCAAGCAAGCCATGGAGCGCTGTACACGTGAATTGAGTTTAAGAGGGATTCGTGGCAAGGGGAAGATACAGGGTATCCCATGCTGAAGGTATGGCATATAATGCAAATAGCTCATTGGCCTCTTAGCTAGGTTTGCATACAGTGCAAACCTAGCTAGGAAGAAATGGAGCACTGTACAATTGATTTGAGGTTAAGCAGGGTGAGCGGAAGGGGAAGATACAGGGTATCCCACACTACAGGAATGGCATATAATGCAAATAGATAGTTGGCTTCCTAGCTAGGTTTTCCTTATGATGCAAACCTAGCTAGGAAGCAACGGAGCACTGCACAAGTAACTTGAGGTTAACATGGGTTCGCAGAAGGGGAAGATGCAGGGTATCTCATGCTACAGGGATGTATTATAATGTAAATAGCTAGTTTGCTTCTTAGCTAGGCTTGCATAGAGTGCAAACCTAGCTAGGAAGCAATGGAACACTGTACAAGTGATTTGAGGTTAAGAGGGATCAGAGGAAGGGGATGATACAGGGTATCCCATGCCAGAGGGATAGCATATAATGCAAATAACAAGTTAGCTTTCTTACTAGGTTTGCATACAGTGCAAACCGAAGTTGGAAAGCAATGGAGCAATGTACAAGTGATTTGAGGTTAAGAGGGGTCGGCAGAAGGGGGAGATGCAGGGTCTCCAATGCATCAGGGATGCAATATAATGCAAACAGCTAGTTAGCTTCCTGGCTAGGTTTGCAAACAGTACAAACCCAGCTAGGAAGCAATGGAGCAATGTACAAGTGATTTGAGATTAGGAGGGGTCAGTGGAAGGAGAAGGTCCATAGTATCCCATGCCACAGGGATGGCATATAATGCAAATAGCTAGTTAGATTCCTGGCTAGGTTTGCATACATTGCAAACCTATCTAGGAAGCAATAGAGCGATGCACAAGTGGTGTGAGGTTACAGTCTGGTTGCACAAGTGGTGTGAGGTTACAGTCTGGTTCAAGGGGAAGATAAAGGGTATCCCATGCCACAGGGATGGCATATAATGCAAATAGCTAGTTAGCCTCCTGACTAGGTTTGCATACAGTGCAAACCTAGCTAGGAAGCAATGGAGCATTGTACAAGTGATTTGAGGTTAAGAGGGGTCGGCAGAAGGGGGAGATACAGGGTATCCCATGCCACAGGGATGGTATATAATGCAAAAAGCTAGTTAGCTTCCTAGCTAGGTTTGCTTATAATGCAAACCTAGCTAAGAAGCAATGGAGCGCTGTACACGTGAATTGACTTTAAGAGGGGTCGGCAATAAGAGGAAGATGCAGGGTATCCCATGCTACAGGTATGGCATATAAAGCAAATAGCTTGTTAGCTTCTTAGCTAGGATTGCATACAGTGCAAACCTAGCTAGGAAGAAATGGAGCACTGTACAATTGATTTGAGGTTAAGCAGGGTGAGCGGAAGGGGAAGATACATGGTATCCCATGCTACAAGAATGGCATCTAATGCAAATAGCTAGTTAGCTTCCTAGCTAGGTTTGCATACGGTGCAAACCTAGTTGGAAGCAATGGAGTGATGTACAAGTAACTTGAGGTTAAGAGGGGTTGGCGGAAGGCGAAGATACAGGGTATCCCACACTACAGGAATGGCATATAACGCAAATAGATAGTTGGCTTCCTAGCTAGGTTTTCCTTATGATACAAACCTAGCTAGGAAGCAACGGAGCACTGCACAAGTAACTTGAGGTTAACATGGGTTTGCAGAAGGGGAAGATACAGGGTTACAGGGTATCCCATGCTACAGGGATGGCATATAATGTAAATAGCTAGTTCACTTCTTAGCTAGGCTTGCATAGAGTGCAAACCTAGCTAGGAAGCAATGGAACACTGTACAAGTGATTTGAGGTTAAGAGGGATCAGTGGAAGGGGATGATACAGGGTATCCCATGCCAGAGGGATAGCATATAATGAAAATAACAAGTTAGCTTTCTTACTAGGTTTGCATACAGTGCAAACCGAAGTTGGAAAGCAATGGAGCAATGTACAAGTGATTTGAGGTTAAGAGGTGTCGGCAGAAGGGGGGATGCAGGGTCCCCAATGCCTCAGGGATGCATTATAATGCAAACAGCTAGTTAGATTCCTGGCTAGGTTTGCATACATTGCAAACCTAGCTAGGAAGCAATAGAGCGATGCACAAGTGGTGTGAGGTTACAGTCTGGTTGCACAAGTGGTGTGAGGTTACAGTCTGGTTCAAGGGGAAGATAAAGGGTATCCCATGCCACAGGGATGGCATATAATGCAAATAGCTAGTTCGCTTCCTGACTAGGTTTGCATACAGTGCAAACCTAGCTAGGAAGCAATGGAGCATTGTACAAGTGATTTGAGGTTAAGAGGGGTCAGCAAAAGGGGGAGATACAGGGTATCCCATGCCACAAGGATGGTATATAATGCAAAAAGCTAGTTAGCTTCCTAGCTAGGTTTGCTTATAATGCAAACCTAGCTAAGAAGCAATGGAGCGCTGTACACGTGAATTGACTTTAAGAGGGGTCGGCAATAAGAGGAAGATGCAGGGTATCCCATGCTACAGGTATGGCATATAAAGCAAATAGCTTGTTAGCTTCTTAGCTAGGATTGCATACAGTGCAAACCTAGCTAGGAGGAAATGGAGCACTGTACAAGTGATTTGAGATTAAGAGGGATCAGCGGAAGATGAAGATACGGGGTCTACCATGCCACAGGGATGGCATGTAATGCAAATAGCTAGTTAGCTTCCTAGCTAGGTTTTGAAGAGGGATAGTGAAGCCTTCTCCCGCCACCCCCCCCCATTAAAATACATGACATGGAAGAAGACCAGGAGACATCACAATCACCCATCCTATTTCGGACTAATTCCCAACAGACCTATGTTTGACAAATTAGTCGAGAGCTACACCCCTCAGCCAGCCCTACAAGCCAGGCACAAACATACCCCTGCGTAGACTAGGAGCCCCGGGCTGCAACCAAAGACACCTCAATCAACATTATCGATTAAAGCGACAAGAAGCCATGATGCTGACGTTGTTGGAGACACCATGACTTAGCAGCGTTAGACATGAAGCACACGTGCCATCTGCACTTCGTGTATTCGGGTGTGTGTTTATGTCCCGAGGAACACAAGCGTACAGTTCTATAGATAGAGGACATATCAAACTGTCAATGATTTTAATATTTTGTCATTAGCCAAACGCAGCAATGAAGAACCTGCAAGAAGCAAGAGATCCTGAGTAAAGCTTGCAGATGCTTACATGCGAATAACCTTATGGAGCTGCAGGAGCACCTATGGGACCTGACAGAACCAAGTGTGACTAACCTATGGAGAATATAGAATAGCATGAACACTGTAGACGCCCCATTATGGGTTAGGAAAAATACAGCAGGCCACAGGCCTCTCAGCTAGAGCCGAGCTGAGTTGAATTCAGGCTCAACAGAGAGCATGACATGTGGGACAGGGCTCACCGCCAAGGCCACAAGATACGGATGACATTCCATTCCCTGAACGACAGTAGCACCAGCTGAAATAAATACAAATAACTCCTCATAATTCAGAGCTTCTAGCTCCAAATCAAGATCTCCGAACATGTGACCCGGCCGACGCAGACAATGGACAGCGACTAGCACTGGCAAAGAGAAACGATGTCACGCTACCAGACAGAGGACCGCAACAAAGCTTTTACAATGTGAGACAAGTGGTGCATGGAGCGAAGAAGCACTCTCATAGCCTAAGGTGGTACACACAAGTTACAATGCAGACAGTTGTTCTTATTACCTTGTAAAGGTACACCAAGAGCTGAGAACCTTTTGCAGATCTCAGGCCCGGGGACGTCAGCTCTAGCCAATCACAGTTTAGTATCCTAGGGGTGGGTAGCAACGGGCAAGAACCAATGGCAAGACCCGCACACTGCAACATTGTTATAGATAGAGACTCTGGGATGGACCAGGTCAGCCACTTGACATGGGAGAGCCAGTAGAATAAAACATATATGCAACCATGTAGGTTATTAGGCTCCAGATGGGCAATTCAGTGGTCCAATAGGTTTTCTGGAGAAGGGCCCAGGTCGTAATGACACTTTGCTGTCATTAGGGTACAAAACTGGCATGCGAGAGCCAGGAGAAGTTGAGATGTCCAAGGATTTCTTCTGTCCCTTTGCTGATCCCTGTTGGAATTGCCTGTAATAAACCGCAGTTTCAACTTGCCGTTGAGTGAGTCCTCCATTTGTCCTGTGGAAGGTGTTGGGCCTTCTGAGAGTCTGCAAAATCCTAGTGGCCCTCTGGCATACCTGGGAGTTTGTCCCAACAAGTTGGTAGCAGAGATTTGGTTGGCCAGCCCGGCACCAGGTCAGAGGCTGCGGGACCCTCGCATATTTCGAGAAGACCGAAAATGCATGCCCGTTTACAGGTTGTCAGGAGCCCCTTGTGAATTATCCTGCCCGAAGTCAGCGGGTTGTCCAGACAGACCAAGACCGGGAGGCAAGCACCTTGCTGGGGAGCTGGCAAGCGAACAGCTCTAGCACACCATGGAGCGCAAGTATTGACCCAGTCTAACGGCAACTGTGGGTGAGAGGGAGGGTATTGAGTATTGTGGAGTATTGGTTAATAGTGTTGAGTATTGTTGAAGTATTGTCTAGTATTGTCAAAAGTGACTAGGGACAGGAGCAGAGTTAGAAGTCCTTTTTTATGTTTAGGGCACATTCGGTCTTAGAGATAAAAGGTTCTGGTGAATAACCTAGACTATTGACTCGAGGACTTGGATGGCAAAAGTTATGGAAATAGCAGTATTCCTACGGGTTGAGCCTATTAGCTCGGGTCATAGGTGACGGTATCCCTGTGAGGTTTAGCAAGGGAGCTGGCCTAGATTGCAGAAGGTGAATCAACTGGTTAAGTCTCCTGGAGTGAGGCGTTTCGCATGCTAGGCGACGCAGCGGGTGCAGTTTGATCCTAAGAGAATATGGGTATACCTGGTCTGGAGTGCAGGAAGACAGCTGTGAGGTTTTTGTGTGGGTTTGGGAGTAACGAGTTATTACAGTGTGTGCGCGATATTTGATTTTCCTATGCTGTTCTGGTAGCTTGGTGACGTCACCCGTAGTTTTGCACATAGGACACAGAGAGCTTGAGACAGTGAAGAGCTAGTATTGGAAATGTGGAATTGGCAGTCGAGGTGAACCAGCAGCGATGCGCTGAAGGCACATGCGCAGGGTTGAGGGTGTGCCTGAGGCAGGAGCTGTGAAGGATCGGCGGTGCGCAGAGCATGCCTGATAAGTTGTAGAGTCAGAGAGGCTCGTAGAAACTGGAAAGTATTATCATTGCACTGTGCTTTTTCCCCCTAAATGGTGGACTATCGAAACCCTCGACTTGAGGTCAGGTAAAAGGTATTGAGATGTATCAAGGCAAGAGTGGGGGGGATTCGCCCCTTCAGCACCTCTGCAAGCCACTTCGACCTTATAAGGGAAAGATCAGTAAATATAGCATAGAATGGTCCAAAAGTACTGAGGGTAAATTAACCAAACCATGGACACCTTGTGAAATTTCTCTAAGGACGTGCAGCAATCACTATTGACACACATACAGGATACCTACAAGGGGAAGAAATTGATGAAAAGCATGGCCATATTTGAGTTGTGGCGCATGTTCCAGGAGGGCAGGTGGGATGTCGCGAGGCATCAGTGGATGCTAAGCCAGCAGAAGGTGAAGGACAAAGAGACCCATCCCTCTGCACCTCGCCCTGCCCCTTCAAGTGTAGCATCCAATGATACACACGAAGAACAGGGAATGCATCCAATGAGGGAACTAAGGGCAGCAGAGGGGTATTCAAATTTGACATATATGCCACCATCATATACAAAGGAGGATAAGCCGAAAGGTGCAGGGCAGCCAGCTAGTGATCCAGGGCGAGCAGTGAGGCACAACAGCATTCAAAGGAGGAGCTCCGGGGCATAAGCACGAACAAATGGATAGCAGCGCACATACTTCTGAAGCTTCAAGGGAAGGCAAATGGAGAAGCAGAAGGGGCTACCGAAGTGATAAGGAACAGCGACACAACAGATTTGGCAGAACTAATGGATGAGGATGATAGGGAGGAGAAGGACAGGAAGGTGACATTAGAGCATGACGACAGAGAAAGGAGAAACTGGAACGAGAAGACAGGGAACGAAGAAGGGAAGAAGAGGAGGAACACTTAGAAAGGGAGCAGAAGAAAGAATTGAGAGAGCTCTCAAGGAAAGGAAGAGAGCAGAAAGGGAGATGAGGGAGAAAGGGGAAAGGGAGCTGGAAAAGGCAGAGAGGCGGAGAGAGATAGCAAAGCAAGAAAAACACAAGTTAGCTGAGAGGGAACGGTGGGAGCTGCAGTTAGACTGGCAAGGGAATGAGCGTGCAGGGAGGACGACGAGCGGGCAATAAGGGCGGTGAAGACGCATGTAACACTGGATGGGGAAAGGAATAGATTTGAGAAGGGCAAACTGACAGAACCAGACAGCACAAACTTTCATGGCGTGAGTGCAAGTCAGGGAGGTGGACCAGGCCTAGGGGCCGGGGCAGGAGGAAGCAGGGGCGAGAGACATTGATCTCAGCATGAAACCCAACGCAGACTTGACATCGAGGAGACCGAGTTTTATCAAATGATTTTTGTAGCAACATGGACATGGGGGTCTGAAAATGAGGACAAATACAGTGGGACGAGAGGGGGAGTAGTATAGATCACAGTCCATGGGAATGGGGACAGACAAACGGGTGTCATGGGAGCCCAGGACACATACACAGGGAGAAAGGAGAGGTGGCTCAGATGAGCAGGGACAAAAGCCGGATGACTTTTGCACCTCACACAACACGTATATTAACAGACTAAGGGATCTCCCAGGACAAAGGCGGGAGGAGACAGTCATAGCTTGCTTGTTCAAGGGGATGATTGACCAGAGCTTATGATGACACCAGGAGAGTGCCCAAATTGGAGCCAGTAGATATATGTGCAGGCATTGAGAGTGAGAGGGGGCCTCGACAGATTAGACTGACCAGACGGTCACCTGAGGAGGACACTGCATACACACAGATGCCTTTACTGGAAAAAGGAGGGGCGAGACCTCAGTACGTGCCATGGAAGCACACAGACAAGGAGAATGTGAAGTGTAGGTTACCATCGTTGAGTGCGGGAGTTGGGAAATAGATTTATGAGATGGAGAAAATGACAGCTGGCCATATATTAGCAGTGGTTGACGTAAAAGGACTGTTCGTATCGATATTAGGAGATGCAGCTGATGACATATGGAAGAGGGTGGGGTTCCCAGGGGTGACGACGCAGAACACAGCGCACGATGGGTCACCATTTGCAAACTGCAGGGCAGCAGTATGGCAAGCCTTAAGGACACAATACCCAGACATGTCAGACATTGGGACGATTACGTCATGTAAGATGAGGGAAAACGAAGATCCTGTACAGTACATTCAGGAGATTCAAGAGCTTTGGCACCTCGAAACTCGAGAGCCTTGGGATAAAAAAAAGTAGTAATATTTTCTCACATAATGGTGCAGGGACTACCAGAGCCATTTCAGAAGAGTTTAAATAAACTGGTAGGGATGGAAGCAAAAGGATGGCCAGAGATGCAGTTCACGATTGTGCATCATTGTAGACTGTGGCAGGAGAAGGTTAAGAAAAGAGCAGCAGACAGGAAGGCAGATGAGGTGAAACTAGTGCAGAGAAAGCTATCAAAGTATGCGATGGAGAGGGTGGTTATAACCAGCCCCACCCCACAGTCACAGCATCAACAGTCACAACAATTTGCCCCGCCCATGGGAGGAGGGTACATTGGACGGGGCAGCCCACAGCAGGGGCTCAGTGGGATGGGAGGCCTACAAAGGGGACGTGGCTTCAGGCCACAGATGCCCCACAATCAAGGGGGCTTTCAAGAGGGTTTTGGGGATATGGACAACAGGTGCAGCAAAATCTTGGGGACATTTCGGGAGGTTTTCCGGGGCAAGAAAGGAAGCCACCACAGTGCTGGACCTGTGGGCAGCTAGGGCATATCTCAAGGGTATGCCCGTTTAGAGGGACACGAAAGAGTTGGAGAGAGCAGGACCGGCAGCCATATCAAGGGGGCCAAGAGGACTATTAGGCACAGGGCCAGCAACCACAAGGGCAGACTCAGGGCACATATCAACAAATGCTGCAAGCACAAGCACCACCAGCACAGATGCCAGCACCAATACCGCAGTATTTACAAGCTCCACAGATTAGACGGAGCACACCAAAACAAGCACAGATACAGAATGATGACGCACCAGAAAACATGGACACAGTGGCAACAGTGCAACAGTACCCGTCCGATGACTGGGGGGAGTCACTATGGTGGGGAAAAACCCCTTTACAGGAAATGGGTTGTCCATGTACCCTCAATAGGACAGCCCACAGACGAACTTGATGTGTCCCATCCTGTCGATCACACCCAACCCTGCAGAGGAACCTCGCATAGGGGTGGCGATAGGTGACAAAAAAATTCCTTTCTTGTTGACACCGGGGCAACTAAGGAAGGAACATTTACATTGTCAGGTGATGCCATGAACACTCAAGGATTCTCTGGGGCTCGGGAAGTAGTTCCTTTTACTGATAATATCTCACTATCTATAGGAGATCACAATCTATCACTACCTTTACTTTACTCTCGACATACACCTGTAAACATTCTGGAACGAGACATTATGAGCAGATGTAACATGACCATTTCATTCACAGACAAAGGCATAGGGTTCTGAACACCAGGCATACACATGTTCAAGCATATTGTGGACGCACGGTACAGAGGGGGGTGCCAGTGAACCCAGAGATGTTTCAGTATGGGACGGACATTGCTATCGCATGGCTTCCAGGCATCGCAGGGAAAGTGTGGCGAGTTCCAAAGAATACCTGTTCAGGCCAGACACACCATTGGACGAGCCAGAAGGAACAATAGTGCCCAATGAAATAGAGGCAGTGGTGGCACGAGATGATTGGATTGCAGTGCACGGGATGGACGACACAATGAGGACATGGAGAGCAATAATTGCAGTTGCAGAGGGGTGCAGGCTGACTGCAGTGACAGATGAAGAAATATTCAAGGAAGAGAGACAGGAACTGGAGATGGTGTTTGAAATGTATGTAACCTATTGGTTGCAGATACACTGCAGAGAGGTGCCACAGAGAATGGCGATGGCACTGGAGGCGCCACCCTAATTCTGGGAGGAGGACATGGACAAAGTACCCAGCAGTTTATGGACCACAAGTCCTTATGACATGGGCTGCATAAAGAGCATATGGGGAGTGAAGATCAAGCTGAAGCCTGGAGCGATTTTGCCAACAGTAAAACAGTACCCTCTAACCCAGGAAGCAGAGGAGGGCATTTATGAGACACTCATTGCTTTGCTTGAGAGAGGCATTCTGGTGCAATCAGAGTCCCCATGTAACATCACAGTGTAACCTGTGCGCAAGGCAAATGGGGGCCATGGCGTTTTATTCAGGATTTAAGACCTCTTGTAGAAGCAAAGTATACTCTAGTTGCAAACCCAGCGACAATTTTGTGCAGCATTCCAGCATTCACAGTCATTGATTTGAAGAACACATTCTTTCAGTACCACTACACCCAGCCTCACAAGACTTCACCAGCTTTATGTATAGAAACCAGAAGTGGAAACACACTCGTTTACCACAAGGGTACTGCAAGTCACCATCTATCTTTAACAGAGCGTTACAAATGGACCTGAGAAACATACAGATGGAAAGAGAAGTTTTACAGTATGAAGATGACATTTTGATTTGCAATGACACAGAAGATCAGTGCAGGATGGACTCCATGCACATGTGGACAGTGTTAGCTGACAAAGCGTACAGGGTGGACAAGGCTAAGTTACAGTACTGTCAGAAGCATGTGCTATACATTGGGCAGATGAAATCCAAGAACGGCCGACAGATTGCCCCATGAAGGGCAGAGGCAATACGCAAAACACCCCAGCCCACGACAGTGAGGGAGATGCAACAGTTCTTGGGATGTGTAATTACTGCAGAGCATGGGTCTTTGACAAAAGCACATACACAAGGCCACTACTGTGTGCCCTGAAAGAGGCACAGAGAGGAACATAGACACTGACATGGACCACAGAGATGACTGAGGCCTTTGAGGAACTGAAGGAAGCCATAAGCACTGCCCCAGTGTTAGGGACCCCAGACTACAAGAAGGAATTGTTCATATTTTCTCACACTGACAGTGTAGTGATGAAGGGAGTACTGACACAGAAGACAAGAATGGGCCATAAGCCAATTGCTTACTACAGAAGGCAACTTGATCCAGTGATGAGAGGACATTATCCGTGCGAACAAGCTTTGGCAGCTGCAGCCTTCGCAGTGGAGAAGTCATCAGCAGTAACAATGAGGTGCAACACCCCTTTGTACGTGGAGCACCGCCTCTTTGCGATACTGCATAAGCGAAAGAGGACACTGACCACAAAGAGAGCATCATGGTATGAGGTGATACTATCGAATGTAGGACTGGAGATAAACCGAGCAACATTTCTGGAAGATGTTCTCCAAGTAGGAGACTATGCAGATGATTTCACAAAGAACATAGAGATTTTCAGTGAGACACGCAAGGTAGAGGACGACGTGCTTGACTGAGGAGACGTGCGCTACATTGACGGTTCTTCGACAATTGATCAAACTGATGGGGTTAGACGTACTGGGACTTCAGTGGTAAGACTGAAGGAGGACGGGACAAGTGAGGTGGTTGTAAGTGCGCAGCTACCATTCCAGTAATCAGCACTAGTGTCTCTCATATTAGCGCTGGAGAGCAGCATAGAGAAAGAAGTGATGAGTTACTTTGACTCTGCCTACATGACATCAACAGTACATTCAGGACTGGCCCGATGGCTCAGGAGAAAGCTCAGGAGAGCAGACGAGACCCCAGTGCAGCATGCACCATTATTGGACAGACTGATCAAAGTGATTGCTTATCCAAAAAAGGTAGCACTAGTGAAGTGCCAAGCCCACATCAAAGGGTAAGACCCAATCTCAATAGGAAATGAAGCAGCAGACTTTGAGGCAAAATATGCAGTGTATTTTGGGCAATTGTAGGAACTGAGGTTAAGACAAAAGGCTCAGGGAGGGGTGAGGAACATGATAATGAAGGAGGGTTACAATGTATTACCAGATAGACAAACTATGGAGCTGCAGGGAGCTGCGCCCAAGGAGGAGAAACAGCTATGAGTGAAGAGAGGGTGCTCAATGTCTCTGACAGATGCCTTATGCGACAGAACACCACAGGGAAAGTGGTCATGCCACTAGCATTATTGAAGACAGCATTAACACAATTGCTCATCCAACACACACAGGGAAGGAGGTCATTGCTACACGCACTGAGTGAAACGTGTTTTTTCAAAATTTAAATGAACATGTAGCTAAGTTAGTGAGTAACTGCTTGATCTGCCAACAGTTTACAGCAGGGCATACCACAAGAGTTGTGAGAAGAACCATACCAAAACCTGTAGGCCCATTTCTGCATCTCCACGTGAATCCTGTAGACCAAGTATCCGCAAGACCTTTGTCTCATCAGATGTTTTGGTCTTCAACTCTCATTAGCACAAGCCAGCAGAGTGAATAGTGAGGCATACTAGCAATGGTTGTCCAAAACATGGGAAGAGCCATACGTTGCTGAACCCCGGCGACCATCCCCCCTTCACCATCAGATGCAGATCTCACGAAGTACAATGGTATCTAATTAATCCCTATCCACCATTTCACACCTCGGGGGATTACCCCTCATTATAATCAACAGAACTAGGAGGCAAACTGCCAAATGCCAGGGCTGCCCATCTTACAGAATCAAGACATATTTGAATAATATGTTGCCTTTCCGGCGCTGGAAGTGACCCAAGTGCTGCAAGATTGAAGCACAAGGATTGGCTAGCAAATTAACTAGAAGGATTCAAGACTTGAAATCACAGAGGCGGCTCCTCCAGTTGGAGAAGTTTCATTGGGGATGGGGAGTCTGGAAGATGATTTGATGACTTTTATCAATATATCAGTGGGCCGCGTTGGCATATGGATGATGAGCAACAATTGGCAGAAGAATGAGGAGATCATGTGCCCATTCAGTAAGTGTGGGGGAGGGAGAATCAATTACTGCCATGAAGGAGGGGTTATTTAGTGGAAAGAGAGACCCTTACCAATACTGTCTGTGGGCAGTGGCATCACATGCAGAGACACACCACCCTAAAGAACGGCTGAGCTCCTCCTACGAATGAATAAAAGCATAAATTAAGCTTGATCCAGGATTTTCTTTGGTTTGTGATCCTTTAATAAAAGGTTTTTATTACATGTTCTCCTTTTTTTTATAAATTGAAAAAGACCACAGGCACCACCACAGTGTCTTAAACTTCCAGTAGCCATCCATTTACAACAAAGACACCAGACCCATTCTTCTGGGGCTTGCCGAATGACGGACACAGACTGAGGTGACCTAAATCATAATTGTGACACCTACAAGAGGTCACACTAAACCGAAGGAACTAAGGTCACAGCCCTGTTGTCTCCAGAGGGCCAAACTTAGAATAAAAGGACACAATTGCATATCTCTGGGGCCTGTAGAGGGCCAGCTATAGACTGAGTTAACTGGGTACATGGGTCTGCTGTCTGCAGAATGCCAGCCATATTCCCCAGGAACCAATTGAATATCTCTGGGGCCTGTAGAACTCCATTCATAAACCAAGTGAACCAGGCATGTATCTCTGGGACCTGTAGAATTCCATACACAGACCAAAGGACAAAAACATAGATCCCTATGGTTCGCTGAATGCTGTACACAGATCAACGTAACCAGTGACATACCTCTAGGACCTGCTGAACAATTTAATAAGACCAAGGAACAGGACACACACCGCTGAGGCCTGTTGAATTACAGTGGAACACTGATGGATTCACAAACGTGCCCCGGGGTCTACAGAATGTCACGCAGTGCACAGGCCAATGTAACTAGAAGCATACCTCTAGGACAGGGGTCTGCAACCTTTGGCTCTCCAGATGGTTAAGAATAGGATTCCTGTCATCCCTCTCCTGGAGGGGACATTCTCACCTGAAATCAACCACCCTGAAAACCCCTTCTAATAGAAGCCGTCCTCTACCTGGTCAAGTACTAGCAAGTTATAAATACACATACCCATGGAAAGTCATTCAGAAAACTGTGGTCATGCCACTTGAGACCCGCACTGGCATGGTACAATGTGGGCTTAGCAGTGCCCCAGATAAGATTTTGAAGTGGGAGTATTTTAGGGAGTAAACACGAAGGGCAATTCTCAATGGGAGTTTTTTTAAGCGGGTAATGTTTTTGTAATAATTATTCCTTTGCAGCTGGTTATTCATACGCATTAAAGGATAAAGGTTTACTTCTTCCAATCAGGCAGTAATAATAGTGTTTTTTCTGAGGTACTCAGTGCACTACTGGTCCAAACATATCCACAGAGCTGTAAGGGGGAAGGCAGGAGCACAAGGTCTGACAGGTCTGTTTTCAATTTTTTGTTTGGAGTATTTTTACTTCCTATTTATATTTTTTGGGAGTATTTGCCTATTTTTGCAGAGAAAAAGTGGCTGATGCAGCCCTTACATGTAGGGCTGGGCCTAAAACCATTACTTCGGAACATATCGACCTCAGTGTGTGACTTCAGTAAACTTTAGATGAGTGCTGTAGGTGGGTTGACCTATTCACAGAATCTACTGAAGCCACTGGAGCCACTGAAACTTGGTGCCCTTGGCACAGATGGTATCATCAAGTGGTTTCACTCCCTCCCAAAGTCGCCTGTGTGGACAGGGGGGTCACTTGGGCCCCGCCATTACCTCCGGTCCTACTTCACATTTATCTGAACCCCTTCCACCAACGTCACCTGAACCCACACCTGTATTCATAGAAATAAGGCAGCCAGACCAACTTGCAGATTTCAGGCTCTGCACCATGGTTACTCATTATGTGGCACTCAGTCCCAACCAGCAGAGTCAGTGGTGAAAAACCATGGGAGTTGTAGAGGAGAGGATGAAACGTCTTCACTTCTCTGATTATTCTTTCATATTCACTTTTCTGATTCAGAACAATATTCAGAGTGAAAGGAGTGTCTAGAGCTTTGTCCTTTTGCTACTCATTGAACACCATCTGATGAAGATGTTTATGCTACTTTGAAAGATTATGGAGATGTTTGAAACTTGTATTTGACATCTACAGTAAATGGCAAATAAAGGTTTCACTGTACATTGCTGGCCTTTGGGTGGCAGCATTGCACCAAATATGAAGGGTGATTGTGGTGACATACACCATTTTACAGAAAACACTTGTTAATAAATTGTCACCCATCATCATGGGGCGCATGGATTTCTCTTCAGTTCGAGTATGTAAACTAAGGAACTTTCCCTACAGGTCTAGTGGAATTTTAAAGAATTTGCAAGACCTGAATTTGTCCAATAAAAGGTAACAAACTTTAGATGTGTGGTTTTAAAACTTGACTAATAATGTCTAAAACCTTTTTTGGGTTTTTGCTAGTAGGGAGCACTCACATTTAATTTAAAAAAAGGATGATCACTAATAGACACACTGACCCCCGGGCACCCGATAGCATCCATCTTTAAAGCGTTGATGATATATTATAAGGGAATTGCTTGTCACTAGGGAACAAACAATCTCAAGGTGCAATATTTATGGCGCTGTACACCAGGTGCCAAAGGGTCTTGCGGCGGCTCAGAGACCAATTTCAAGAAAAGAGAACAGATACATGTTCATTTGCTTTCTGTACCCAAGGTGCCAAATAACATGTGAGTTTTGAAGTAGGACAAAAAAAAACCTTCTCCAAGAGAAATTGGCTCTCAGAAAATTGTATTCAACATGGTCTTATTTCTGAGGCGCTCGGCTACATGTCATCCATATTTAAAATGCCTGTTCGCAACTATTCTGTATTACGAGATGCAGTAAGAAATAACAAGTGTAAGATGAGCTTGGGTTGTGTTTACGTGTTTTTCCAAAAGAAGAAGGCGTGCAGATGTTTGCTCTGAAGTGGTCCCCTCTTTCCTGCTGATGTTGCTGTTTACCACTGCGCGCAGTTTGCATCTGCATAGCAGGGATCCGGGTCTGTGCGTCTCTTCCTCTGTGATCTTTCGAGATGTGACGGCATAAGTTTCCTATGAGCCTTGTACGAGAAGCATCAACAATGAAAGGCTTTCTCTCGTGGACCAATGAAGAAGGGCCTTTCCACGGGGGTGACTCAGGCCTTGATTGGGCCACATACTCTCCGGCCTCAATGCAACCATTGTCCTTCAGGGCAAGAAGCCGGAACCACAGCAGACATCTTCCCCTGGCAGATTGCGTGTGGGGAGAATGTGGCTATACTGGCTCTTATAAGACTCCACAGCAATGGCCAAATTGCAGTACACCACAAATGTCCATTATCAGCATGAAGAAATGTTTAATAAACCTGGTCCAACTTCTATACCCACCGTGTATGCTTGTTCTTTATTTCTGGTGCGACATCATTTGATAAAGAGCTTCGTAGTGATGGGAAGGCCACACTTCTTTTTTCTCTTAGCCATCCATGGCCTGTGTGCCCCCTCACCCTTTTACTGGCAAGTACTTCTCTCTCTCATCCCTCCTCCACACAACCTCCACTGTAGCACTCTCCTTAATCTCTCTTTTACTCGTGTTTACGTGGACTCGGGAGGATAGCTCAGGGGCAACGTGCTCACCTTGGAAGCAAGACGACGCGGAACAACACAGGTTCATTCACCGGTTCCGCGCTTAGAAACCTCTGGGTATTAAGCGAGTTCTAAATAACCAATTATAATAATTATAATTTGCCCCGCCCACCCTAGCCTACTTGTGCCTCACCACTGCAACGCACTACCCCCACATCAATAACACCATTACCATCCACTCCTCTAAATCTGCAAGGAAGCTCCACCTCCCAAGCCCAGAAGGAGCTCTCATCTCCCTGCGTCATCTCCCTACCGCCCTTTACTGCCCTGTTCCTAGGTCCACTGCACTTAGGGCCTTGTACACGTCAAGCCCCCTCGGACTTGTCTGTACTTGTGCTTTCTTTCTCCTAACATAGGGTGACCAGATTGAAAAAATAAAAAAAACAGACAGGGCATCAACATAAAAAAAGGACTTCGATTTGAAAGGGACTACCTTGAATACCCAATAGTAGTGGGATAATAAGGGGGCGGGAAGGTGGGTTGGGTGCAGTCACGAAGTGGTTGTGACTGGAAGCATGCTGCAGACAAAGCAGCTTTTGCTCTGATTAATATTTTAGGTCTTGCTATTGAAGCCCTTGCATACGCAGTCTCTACGGCACAATCAGCCCTTGCATACACAGTCTCTACGGCACGATCGGCCTTGAATACGCAGTCTCTACGGCACAATCGGCCCTTGCATACGCAGTCTCTACGGCACAATCAGCCCTTGGATACGCAGTCTCTACGGCACAATCAGCCCTTGGATACGCAGTCTCTACGGCACGATCAGCCCTTGGATACGCAGTCTCTACGGCACGATCACGCTACTGCTAAGCAAAAGGCTGTGAGTTCCAGGCGGTCTCTGGTCAGCTTTAGGTAAAATAGCAAAACTATTGGTTTATAATAGTTCGATGAATGAACCTTTGCAGTCACACCAGTCATGCTGCCAATGGTCACCCTGCCTTTTCACAAAACCGGGACAGGGGGTTGGAGGGTTAAAAAAAAGGGCGACAGAGGCCCTCACTCTGGGACAGTCCCGTCAAAACCAGGACGTCTTGTCACCTGGCCTATCCTAACATAAACTGGTCGCCATTCATTATCATTCCCTCATGTCTGAGATTACCCGGTATACCGTTGCTTCACTTGCAAGAGTTTTGGGTTGAAAATATCTTTGTCTCTCAATAAATAAATACAATACAATAGATGCAGAACATTAAATCACATGTGCTATTTATTTATTGCCACAACATGAAGGATGCTTGAGATGAACCAAATCACGAACATAATTTCAGAAGCCTGGGGTTTAAATGACATTAGTAGCCGGCACGCGCGGTGCAACAGGAATACAGCGTGGCGATTGGCTAATTTGTGAGCCATACCACACGGTATTCCCTTGTACGCCGTGCATGCCGGGTACTCTATTCCCGGCGAGGGGCATGGCAGCCCCTCAGCCAATGAGGAGGCTCGAAACGGGGCAATCCCCGCTCCGAGCCTCCCCATGGCTGGAGGCTTCCTTCGTCCCCCACCGGGGACTCAGGTAAGACATTTTTTTTGTTTCCCCTTTCCTCCTCCCTCCTCCCACCCCACCCCACTTACCTTCTATCCCGCAGTCTCTGGCGGGGGACGATGGAAACCTCCAGCCGTGTGGAGACTTGGAGAGGGGCCATCCCCGCTCCAAGCCTCCACACGGCTGGAGGCTTCCATCGTCCACCGCCGGATGCCACGGTACGTTTTTTTTTTTCTTTCTTCCTTCCCCACCCCACTTACCTTCTTTTTTCTTCTTTTCTCGGGAGCAGATACGCTGGGAACAGAGTGTTCCCAGCGCGCCCGCTCCCGATGGCTGCCATGGAAAGGGAAAACGGACTACGTTTCCCTTTCCCGGTGGTCATTTTTTTTAATTATTTTTTTTTCTGTTCCGAAACGTGTTTCGGATTAGAAAAAAAAAGCAATTAGTACCCCGGTCTAACGGGCCGGGGTACTAATGGCAATAAGCCCCTCGACGGCGGGCCAATACCGCCCGCGGTAATGCCCCTGGGGCTTCGTTAAGGCCCTCGCTACACTCTGGCCTGTAACTACGGCCCCGGGGGCATTATCTGGGGCGGTTTTGGCCCGCTGTCTCGTGGCTTATTGCCACATTAAAGCACCCAAACGAGGCACAATCTCTTTGATGGTCAAACAGGTTTACTTTATGTGGACACTTTTAGAGAGGCACGTGTGCCATTAAGATGCTCACCGGAGGCAGGGAAGGGGTTGCACAGAGAGTAAAGAAGACGATGTGGAGGCCCTGGGGTCCTGCACGGCCAGGAAGAGAGTGGGTGAGAGTTCCAGCGACAGGGAGCCTAAATGGAGAAGGCCTGGCCAGCAGTCTGTAGATATGAGATGGCAGGGGCTTGGAGGGCTGGCAGGAGCCCACTTCCTAAAGTTACAGATGAGCAGGAAGAGAGGGAGTCTGGTGGAAGGCTAGTTGGATGATCTTCAGGGGCTCAGCGGGGTGAAACATGGCGGCAATGTACTGCTACCTTAATCGTGCTGCCAAACACTGACATGGAAGGTAAAGTGTTGGGGAAAAACTCCAGCACTCATCAATTTTAACTATGGGGTGGGGTGGTTCACTCCTTTATACATTCCCACTGCCTACACCTACACACACACCTCTCACATTTATTCCGCCAAGCTTTCTTTTCCATAAACACCTGTGGGGCGGGCGGGGAGACAGACAGACAGACAGACACACACACACACCCCTCCCCCACCCACCCATCCCCTCCCCCCCAGCTTTCTTTTCCGCAAACACCTGTGGCCCCCACTTAACGCTTCCTTATTGGTTCTTTGCGTCCTTTTCTGAGCATGCCCTCTCCTTTCCCAATCCCCCGGCCCCCAGGGCACCTTGCGTTATGCTGCTATAAAGCAGCAGGTACAGTGCCAAAAAAGACACATTTTCTGCAGGAATTCAATACAAAAAAATCTCTTTCGATAACAACTGCTCAATCTTTATAGTATTTTCATAGGAATTATGGGGGACGCGTCTCAACTGTTTTGAAGTAGTATTTATAAAAAATACTAAAACACCCCCAAAACTTTTTATAATTTCTAAAATGTTCCTTACATTTATTAAACTCACCATAACATTTTAAAAAAAGAAAAATAATGCAGCAGTGGTTTTACTGGTGTCCTCAGTGAGACACCTTACGGCAGTAGGGAGTATTGCATGTAAAAATAGAAGAAGGACAGGGCAGGCGTGAGCAGGAAAAGCAGAGAATAAACATGTGGCTTTTTTGGGGCCTTGAACATTAATTCAATGCGGAAAAACGTTCTATTGCAGGTTTCCCCATTAAGGAGTGTTTTTAAAGTACTTTGTTTTTTAAGAAAGCAACAAATTTACAATGTATTATGTTGCCTAATTATTGATGTAGTTGGGAAAAATGAGTGCAATTACAGTGGGGCGCGAGTGCAGAAAAAGAAGGCGGTCGAGGAAGGAGCATCACCCCGCACACTGATTACTGGAAGGGCCACCTTTGGGGGAAAAGGCAGCTTTTAAGAGGCAGTGTCATTAACTGTGAGAGTAGGGTGGGCTTTGGAGCGAGTTCGCTTAAGTGAAAAAGCAGACTCATTGGTGGAAATGTATATGCCCACACTATGCTCCCCGGAGACGCATGACTTGACGAAAAGAAACCAAGATTCCGAAAGGTTGTTGCTACTCGTGGGAATGTGTCTTTTCGGTTGCAAATCACACCGAATGTTTCCATGTTCGATTGCCAGGATTTGGGTCGAAACATTGTTGCACTCAGTTTACTGGCAAGATGCGTCACCATACTGCACTAAAGGCTCCGCGTGACACGAGACTTTGGGCAGCTTCCACTCAATCGTGTTTTATTCCATCTCTCCATGACAGAATGGGATCAGCCATATGCATTTCAAGAATGGTCCGGCCAAAAAAGGCAGCAGTCAATGGCAAACTACTAGGCCGTATCCGATCTGCACAGGAAATCAAGCAACAGCAGACTCGCTCCGGTCTTGCTGGGGGTTGCTTGTCCCTTTGACGCTGATGCTAAGAAAAGATAGCATTAAACATCGCAGAGTGCAATGCCGGTGGTTATGATTTATTCAGATCCTTCCAGCCATCAGTTTTTGGTTTTATACCACAATGAGAAACAATCAACCTTCAGCAAACAGTCTTCACCAAAAAACGAAAGAGTCAAGATATTTGGCCTTTGCTGGGACAGACAGAAGCTTGTATATGGTGTTATAACGTCAGACGTATATGCAAATGAAGCATTACATTGCACAGAACAGAAGGAACCTCGTTTTTAATATGAACAACAACACATTTCATATTGTTTGACCAATATAGGCTCTTGGGACAACAGAGTTTAGTTATTCTAGAAGTTAATATCTTGTATTACAATTCAGTGTGATGTTTATTTTATAAAAGTCAAAGTAAATATTACCAGAGAGAAAACAATAAGACAAACATTATTTTTTGTTTTATTGGGAAATGGGTGCACATTTGGATGGATTTATCATGTAAATGGATTGTGATTAATAAGTCTATCAGAGAAAGATGACGCTGTGATTGCATGCGTTCATTGTAGCCATTGCAATTGCCCTGTGCTTTAGCGACTGATTACGTCGACTTTCCTATTTCCAATTTACCAGCACGAGTGTATAGACTGACTCCACTAGTGCCTTCACCCAATTAAGTTGTGTGACGAATCTGGGAAAGGTGTCCTTTGTCCCTTAGGGAGAGCCACCCCCTATGAGGCTATGGAGGTGAGCACGCTAAGCAAGACCCTCAGGCGTGTGGGAAAGCGGGACCTCACTGGGAGCGACTCCCCTCTAGGGGACAAGGACTCCCATTCCTATAAGGAACTCCCTAGGAAAAATACACTCTCTGCATATATGGGAGTTGAAAAGACTTATGTTGCTTCTGTTTTGCATTCAAACCCTATTGATATTACTTCCTTATCTTTGGCTCAAGATATTGCTGGCATCCCCTTTAACTCAGCAGCTGATGGAAAACAGCACGTCCCTTTGATGTAAGGCGGCGCGAATAAAAGGGACCAGGAACTTTGAATGGAGGAGAAAGAACCATACGCAGAGGCGAGCCTCTGACATGATAACGCCCTGGAATGGTGCAGCCACTCTACACCACAGGAGCAGTCGTGGCATGGGCAACCAAAGAGAAAGGGAGACACCGGTAGGCCGGCACAGAGAAGGGCAACATTGCCGAGATGGAAATGGAGACAAGAGAAGAACCGTCTTACCTAGTGCCATGACCACACTGAAGCCATTTTCGACACTTTCCGACTGCTGTATACCCGTCAGATGCTATTAGGTTGCCAGCTGACAGTTGCCAAACCTCTACCTGGGCCCATCCATCCTAAACTACAGAAAAGACCTAGAGTCTCTAGCTCTTCAAAGAAGATCTCGCCAATCGCTCAAGTCAACCCTACTTCTACCTCTCCCAAGCTCCCCCTACCTACCGTAGCTTCTCTGCACCCACGCCCACACCCTACTTATAATGCTCTGGATGAATCCAGTACATCCAGCACTGCGTTGCCCCTGACCTAGGTTTGTACTTTTCAAATCCCAAGCATACATTTACTGGGGTCAGATGCTATACACTTGCCAGTTGCTATATGTGTGTCAGTTGTCATTTCCGATATACTTGCCAGCAGCTACATACTTGCCAGTTGAATAAGGGAAGAGTGCCCAGCCTACCCACCAACAGAGAGGGCATTACAACGGCATCTTCTTCCACCAGAACTGACGTCAGTTCCAAACGAGTCTGCTCTGCCATCTCCAGTCTATGCTCCACAGCAGAGGCGGCCCTGGCAGGAGCTAGTGTGGGCGCAGTTCCGGTGCACAGTTTTAACAAAGCTCCCAGCTAACCTCCTGAGCCACAGCGCCATTAAATTATGGCAATGAATAAGGCTACCTCGCCATCATAGTCACCCTCTCTGAAAGCATCCCTTTCTTACAAGCATCCCTTTTCTAAAAGCACTGCAACTTACCCCATAAAAGAGGATGAAGCAATCATCTGCACATTAAGAGCCTGATTCATGGAATTATTTGCGTGAAAAACGCAGATTGGTGCGCCTCTCTGCCCGAAAATCCCTGTTTGAAGTATGGGGATTTTCGGGCAGAAAGGCGCGCAAATCTGCGTTTTTCACGCAAATGATTCCATGAATCTGGGAGCATCCATTTCTCTGCGAGTAAGTGAAGAACTTCAAGTTATTCTGCGACTTTGCAATGGGGCTCGGAATGTATGCTCCTGGTGTGCTTTTAAGGGTAAGTACAATGTCCCGAATGCTTGGGAGATTTGGAGTCTGAGGATACTGACTTCCCATTTGCAGCATTTGCTAGGTACCCGCAAGAGCCAGCAGGGCCACCCAGTGTGTTTGCACCATTAGGTGCCAAATGTCTATTGTGCTCCAGTAGGGGGCGGGGGTGCCAAGTTTGGTGCTATTTCCCTCTGCAATGCCGATGATTGAAGGTCAGTGAGAGACAGGGGCGGGTCTTCGCAATACAGGTGGTCTCTCGTTTGGGCTCCGGGGGCCATCCCTACTTCTATGTCATCCCTAGGTGCCTTCCCCTCTTATTTCCCATTGCAGTCGTCCACCTAGGAGAGGGCCCTTGGATGCACCTGTGCCTCTTTGCTCAGCACTGCATTTCTCATGCCTCCTGGCTCTGGCCCACTGCATGCTCAGGCATGCACACTGACACAGTGCACGGACAGAGGATTCCGCTACCCTGCGACTGGGTCAAAGACTGTCCTGGATAGGCTCATAGAGGTTTGTGGCATTAAGCCTTGATGGTGGCCGTAGCTGCTTCAGTTTTCAGGCTGCTTGGCAGGCATCCCTATACGCTAGCTGCTTGTGCAGCACCCTATTCCGTGACCCAATGTATTACACCCTGCTCTTTTTGTGATCTTACAATGCTATACTATTCAGCTCTTGCTGCAATCATAGCTTAGTGCTGCACGCTCTCAGGTTTATGTCGCTTAAATCAGACCCTTCAGCTTTCAAGCAATGTTACGCTCCCAAAACTTTGCCGAATGTGCAATTTCAAACTATGTTCCAAACTTCCACAATTGATACAAAAAAAGATGCAAAATGTAGCATTGTGTTAATCTGGCAGGTTTTACATAGCCTGAAGGCCAAAGTAGCATCCATGTTTTGAAATCAGACACCCACGTCACCCACCTCTCTGTGACACATTCTTAGAAACCTCAGGGTATTCACACGCCTAGATCCCTTGGATCCTCTGCGCAGGTGGGAGGGAAAGGCCATCGCAATTGGATCCTGACCCTGGGGCTGAGAAGCGAGGGAGGATCACCTGGGTGGAGGGTCCGTAGGGACTGGGAGTGGGGTGCCCTTGGGCGAGACATGGTATCCCCCTATCTCTAGTGACAACCAACCCAACCCATCTCCAACATTTATGGGCTTTTGTAAGCCAGCTCCCATCATTTCTCCACAATTGACATTTCACAGTACTGGGATGAAGAAGAGGCAAATAAGAGCAATGACGACTATGCTCTTTTACCATCACTTTTAGTACTGGGACGAGGATGATGCCTTCTAAGCACAGTGAAGTTCAGGCATGTCCCTTTGATTGTGGACAGGCAAGGTTGAGTAATCATTCTCACCTGCAGCCTGTCAAGGGGCGGCAAATGTATAAATGGAGCACTGCCCAGTGGCAGAGAGAGATCAAGGAGATCGACAGGAGAAGGATCAGGAGGCCGTAATCCGACAGTGCAGCGTGGGAGATGGGACTCTCTGGCGCAGACTGGAAAACACAAGGGGAGCCATGCAGGAAGGCTGCCCCTTTCCTTTATACTCAACGTGCTCGTTCACCTGTGGTGGAGGACCACCCCAGGAGTGTCTGAGGGGCAGGTACTGGAGCCCCGACACGAATGGAAGAAGGCTGTGTGTTCCACGATGCAATGCCAACTCCTAAAGCAACCAATGAGATTCTGATGCTTGAGAAACCCAGTGCGTGCGTGCGTGAACTTGACCATTTCCTGAATACTTTGTTTCAGAGAGGTCGCGTGCTTCCAAATCAGCAGGTTTCTCGAAAGTATCCGATCTGTTCATTTGTCCATTACCAAACAAAGAGCAAATATATTGTATCTGAGTGGTTGCGTGTTGCAAAAGACATGTTTTCGGAGGTCTCTGAACATGGAAGTATTCAATTAAAGTGAAACGAACAACTATTGAGCTACAAAAAAGTGGAGAGGAACCCCAAGCATGAGAAAGAATTATTGAATACCGAACTGAACTAAAACATTGTGACTAAACAGAATTGAAACAGATGGAATCCAAAAAGAGGAAAGGAAGTGTAACTCCAGGCTAAACATGATATTGCAGTGCTAAAGTGAATTTAATTCTCAACAGACCACAATATGCTGAAATCTAATATGACTTTTAAAGAGCATGCACACAAAGGATACTGAAGCCGGATTTACAGTGCCATTTTCAACTTGAGTGAAAGCTACACATTATCCCAAAAAATATTTGAAAATAACATTGACTGAACTGTGGACAAAATGTTATTTGGTGTTTCTTTTTCTGGTGAAATGTGTCATTTGAAACTTAGGAAAGGGAACCCCGAGTACTGACCAGGAACATTTCACTTCAATGTTGTTTTAACTGTATATTTTGGGACTTAGGGAATGGAACCCAGAGTCCTGAACAGATACCTTTCATTTCAGGGTTATTTGAATTGTGTAAATTGGAACTTGGGGAAGGGAACCTGGGACCTGACTAGGGGAAGTAAACCCTGAGACATGAAAAAGACTATTGTACCCTGAATCCAAGAAAGGGGATTTTGAGACTTTTTCTGTGCAGAACTATGTTATACTTGGGGACGGGAGCTGAATGAAAGCTGTGAGCTGGAAGAAGCTGGTAACTTTATGCTGGACACTATTTTCTTATTGATTGCTGACATCCCTACACATTATACAGTTATAGTTGGTAGGGCACGTATAGGGTTTGGACACAGAAAGATTCCCAAGTTGAACTCTTTGACTCAGACTTTCCTTGGTTTTATATAGGTAGGGAAATCCCACTGTAGCATAGGGCAAGTTAGGCCTTTTTCCATCCTGACCTTTAAGTTAATAGAACTGATTGTGTTTTTAATTTGGAATCTGTTGTCTGTGTCCTTCATGATGCCTTCACAACACACATTGTAAAGTTCAAACAAATCTCTCAATGAGAATATATCTTCAGTCACCGAACTAGTTGTTGATCCAGTGTTCAGCATAATTCACTCCTAACATAGTGTTGTGCTTTGCTGTTTTTCCATCCTTCAGCAAATTGTTTAAGGTAATGCCACCATATGCTGGAGGCACTGCTTAACATTTCTTCTCTCAAGAGTCCCCGGCTTCCTCTTAATCATTGTAAAGGCATCCTGTCTTTTGCAGGTTACCTGCCTGGAAGTTTGTTTACAGTTCTTTCACTTTCTCAAACTTTATCTGTTTAAATTGTTATTTTCTTTCTCCATCTCTGTGATTGCTGGTCCCTGCAAAACCTATTTCTGCCACCGACCTATTGCTGGTATACTGTCTCACATGGCCAGGGTGAGGCTGACGCTTTGCGACCCAAACACTGGGGATGACTAATTGAGGGAGGATCACAGAAGGGGAGACGACCCTTGTGGGACTAAGGGTAACTTGCCAGACGAGGCATGGTATCCCCTTTCCCTTTTAGGGATACCCCTTCCATTCCTCATGTCTTTGTGGCATATTGCGATCACCCCCTTCAACAACTCTTAAAGCCTACTGGTAGTATCCCTCACTATTCTTCAACCAACAGAATCATAAAGACTGTGATGAGGAAGAGGGTGTGAGTAATGCAGAATCAGAAGCAATCTAGTGTTTGGAGGAAGCCGATTGGCTCCAAGCAACTCCCTACCTGGGAGCAGGAGTTTAAAGATGGAACAGCTGAAGGTAACAAAGAGTTGCAATCGGCTAGTTACTGCCGGGGATGCTGACCTGAAAAGCCCACAGACGAGCGGGGAGATGGCAAGAGAAGAAGGACTGCAGGAGCTAGTTCACTGTGCTGGGATCACAGCAGAAAGAGAAGAGGATCCTCCCTGGCAACCGCAGGAATGGAGAATCAGTGTCTATGACACCCAAACACAGAGAAGGGCTCAGGAGTGAGGTGGGCGCTGAGAAGGACGTGGAAGCCGCCAGATGAAGCCGGTAGGCCCGTGAAGTGGAAGCGGCACACCAAGGCACTTCCATGTGTTTGCCACGAGAGGCCCGAAGAACACCAGAGAAAGCTGAGTCACTGGGGTGCTTCAGCAGCTCCACCAAGTACTGATAAGTGCCAGGTAGATGAGTCGGGTGACCACGAACAAGGAGGTTGGGTCACTGGGACATAAAACAAATCAAGTGAATGAAAAGGTGTTTGAGATCTGATACTTTGACACAAATAATACTGAATATTGAAACTGTGCAAGCACAAGAAATACCAAAATAAAGAGAACCTGGCAGGGGCGTTTATCAGGTTGTTGAACATTTAACAAAGGAAGGAAATGAAAGTGGTTTTGAGACACAGTGTTTCGGTGACAACGTACAGAATATTGTAACTGTGTAAATGCAAGAAATACAGGAATAAAGAGAGCCTGGCAGAAGAGTATACCAGATATTTGGTGAGTCTGGGTCCTGCACCCATAAAGGAGTTACATGAAAGAGTCTGGCAGGAGAGTATACTAGGTGTCTGGAGAGTCTGGGCCTGCACCAAAAATTGTGTTACTTTGAAAAAGGAAATCCCAAGATAGAGTCATAACTTTGGGGTTTTGAATTACAGTGTTTGTGGAAGAGACTTGGGGAAGGGAATTATTTCCCCTGGAGTCAACTGTAACACCAAGAGTAGAGAGGCATTCTCTTGAGCCTTAAAGAACTTGCTTATTCTTTGGAAGTTTTGTTTTGGTGATATGATATATGTTATTTATAGCGTGCTTAATACCCAGAGGTTTCTAAGCGCGGACACAGAGATCGAACCTGTGGTGCTCTGTGTCGTCTTGCTTCCAAGGCGAGCATGTTGCCCCTGAGCTATCCTCTCTGGGAAAGGGAGCCATTTCCAGGATCTGTGAACATTATCGGTTTGGAATTTGTGTTGCATTATATCTTTTTGGTGAACTTGAACATTTTGTGCCCTTTTTCAAGCCAGAGGCAATACTCTTAAAAACATTGAGTTAGATTTAGAATGTGAGTGATGGGATAGGATTTCGGACATAGGACATTTTTGCTTTGGACATCTTGACACAGGACAGACCCTTAGTTTTTGTTGAGGTAGCGAATTACCTCCTAGATTAGGGACAGTGAGGAATTTTCCAACCCCTTTAATGTTGAATAAAAATCTTTAACCAATACCATGAGTCCTCTGTGTCTGCGTCTCATTCCTGCTTCCTCACACTACTTTGAATGTACCTTTTTTATTGTGCCAATAGGAAGACACATTCCACAGGGTTAAACTCTATTATCTCAAGCCATACTCCGGTGTACATCCCAAAGATGGTTCTCTTGCTGTGCCTGTTCCCTCTTGTCATCTCACCAGTGAACCCCATGCAGCCCTAGCCACAATCCAGTGAACCCTGCTATTTTTAAATGATAATGAATGCACTAATAGAGTATGCCCTACACACCAAATGGTTTCTGTGTACCAGTAAAAGGATTTATTCTCAAACTCAATGGTACTCATTACCCGACCTCAGGAGGACAAGGGGCTGTGGAGAATCACTGTGATTGCAACTTGTGGTCTTCGGTCTAAACGTGCACGTTTTAAGTGTGATACATTAGTCTATTGACCTACCTTAATGGCTACTTACCTTGCATACTTTCTACATTTCATTGTAATTGGTCTCCAGTGCCCCCATGCCCAGCCTGTATAATCCTTAGAAGATAGTAAAACCAAGTTACAACCATGGCTAACCTCTGGCACACCTACCTGGATACAAACAAAGATGGATACACTTTGCTAGCTCTTTGCTTGGAAAGAGTGGTTCTTGCTTAACAGAGATGTAGTCTACGAGCAAAGTGTACGTCTGTGGCACAAAGGGACCCGAGTTTGAATCCCATCTTTCCCACTACACCATTTCGAGTGCCCTGTCCAAACCACTGTCTCCATTTAACAAATGCTCATATTTGGCAACATTGGGATCCTTTAAAAAAAAAGATTAAAGGACTGTACACAAGCATTGGCAAAACCAACAATGTCGGCTTTGCTAAGGGAACTCCAAGCTAAGAGACAGGGTTGGTGGCCCACATCGCCAACAGAGCGCTACCGCAAGAGAGTGTAGGGGCCCTCCCACTCCCTCAGCCATAACTGGCCCAGTGCCGTCAGTTGCATGCCACAATCCACGGCTCTATAACAACATTGCTGGCTTCCCCATGTGGCACTAAAGCCCCTGGGAAGGAAAAATATGTAGCCTCATTAAGTGCCACTAAAGCACCGCCTATGTGCCACAAATGATGGTGACACTAAAGCGCACAAAGTGGTCTCATTAAATGTTTCTGAAGTGCCACTTCTGAGACAAATCTAATGGTCCCACTAAATCCACAACTATGAGTTAAATCAACCGGCAGCGCTAAAGACTCACGCTCCCTTGATGCCTCACTGTGTGTGTTGCAATGACTCACATGGCACCTTCTGACAGATACAGGAAAGCATTCTTTGGAAAAAGGAAATTGAATACACACTTTGTATAACTGTTTTCGAAATTCTAGGAAACAACAAAAAAAACAGGTGTTTTCAAAGAACTTTTCTATATCCTTGTTCCGGATTCTTTCATTCACTGTGAAATATTTTGCAGCATTCTTTTTTTCCAATTGCACCCTTGGTGCCTTTGACCTAACAGTACTGAAGTTAACAGGTTTTACAGGTATAGCCAAAGCAGTAGCCGGCAGTTGCAGACAATGATGGGGGTGTTGTGGGGCGTGCGGGAACAGCAGATCCAGGCCAGGCACGTAAAACCCAGTGGGTCCAGCCAATACAGTGGAAGATCCAGCCCAAGGACAGTGGAACCCAGCAGCTGCAGCCCCGGGATGGTGGAACCTCCGACAGGGCAGCTCAGCACAGCATTATCTAGCGAATCCACTGCACCATGGTGGAACCCAAAGAATCCATACCATGAAAATGAGGCCCGTAGATCCAGGACAGTAGAACTCAGTGGAGCCATCCATCATACATCTATCTACCCAACGCCGTGATACCTAAGGGTTCGGGCGTGTAACAAATGCTATAAATCAATAAGTAAAAATCCTACTGAAAACCAGAAAATCCTGCCGCGGATAGCGGAACCAAGTGGATCTAATCCAGAAATGAAACCTACAGCAGGGCCAGTCCAGGGTAGCAAAACCCAGCCGGTCCATGCCATCACAGTGCAACCCAGCTAATTCAGTCCAGGATACATGGACCACGCTGATCCTAAACAATGGAAAAGAGTGGCTGAAATCCTGGGTGGTGCACCCCAAAAGATCCAGCCCAATATCCTGGCACTGCAGCCCAGGCCATTGGATGTGGTCTGTTGCACTGAGATCATTTGCTACTACACAGAGCACAGTGAGTCACAACTCATGCAAATGGGTGAAACATGGAAGAACAGGGCAGTGTGTTGGTGCCTGTGAGAGGTGCTGGATTGAAATCACTGCAGTCTGGATTTCTTCCTGAGTTAGTTAGGGGTACTGAAAGAATAAGGGTAGTTTGCGCATTCTCATTCACACGCTGCACAAAGAACTCGGTCACCAAAGCGAGCACAGCAGCCCCTGTGCACACCTCAAAGGTCAACCTTGGGCATCTGCTCCCATGCAGGAACCACAAAGCTCTCCAATTGGGTCATGTAAGGGAACAGAAGTTCAGCGAGTTCTTCTTAGCATCCTTATACTTGAGATTCTTCATCTTTAACAGGAAGTGGAATACTAAAAATAGCAGAAGCTAAAGCAAATGCTAAGAAACGTGGCACACAGAGATGTGTGGACCCACCGGTCGGGTACTGACTTAGGATTTCAGTACACAGAGGATGGCAATGCAAGCAACCCACGTGATCTTCGGTTTAAAAAGAAAGACCACATCGCCAGGACCTATATTGGTTTCCCTTCAATTTTGTATGGACGTCAAGAATAGGTGCATCATGATAGATGGTCAGATAGCGCTGCGAGTAGAACGCTCGCCCCGATATCCGTGCAGAGCCTGCGGATGCAGGTTCGAATCCCGGCAGGGCCAAACTCAGCCTTTCATCCTTCTGAGGTCGATAAATGAGCACCACACACCTTGGGTAATAATAAGCAGCGCTCGGATGCCTGAGGGTTCGTAGCGTTATATAAATGCAAATTATTATTATTATGAGGAAAACCTTTTTGACCTACCTGTGCAATCCTACAATAAAAGCAGCACAATAAATCCACTGCGGCCAGAAACCTCGGGTCCAGCCCAGTTCTCTAAATGGGGAAAAGACAAGAACTCTGGAACTCTCTTCCCTTGGCGCTAAGCCAGGAACCCAACCACCTGAAGCTCAGAAAATCTCAGGGTGCCTGCTTTCTCAGGAGAGCACCCGTGCAAGTTTGTCACCCGGCAAACTCCTGGGCACTTAAGTGATCTTCCTGTCCATGGATCTCATAGGTCGGTTCCAGCCATCACTCTTTAGAGTTGCCAGAGCCGTGCCCTCCTTTTGCAGTTACTTCGCCCCTGGCCATTGCTCCCACCCCGCCAACAACCTCCCCCAGCATTAGCCCCGCTGCATTACAGCACAGACATTGCCACTCTGGAACAAATTTCTCCTCTGTATTTCCCACCTCCATCAAGCCTACCCTTCTACTTAGACAATTGATGGGCCCGGTGCTCAACGCACTCCTCAGCATCATTAATACCTCCCTCAGTGAAGAGTAATTTCCACACACCCTCAAGACTGTTGTCATTTGAAAATAAAATCTTTACCCAAACAACAAGGCCAACTTCTGGCACATTCGAAACTCACGTTTGTCGGCAAAATCTTGGAAAAAGGACAACTACTCACCAGAATCGAACTACGCCTCCTAAAATAAAGTTCTGCAGCAAACCTAGCATCATTGCAGCCACCATACAAGTGATGGATGGTGCCCTCCAAATCATGGATAAGGGCAAAACATGCCTCCTCGCCCTTCTTGACCTATTGGCTGCATTCAACACTGTCAACCACAGCATCCTCCTATCCCTTCTCACCAATAAGATGGGATTCTCTGACACTATCCTGAATTGGTTTACCTCCTACCTCTTGGGCAGACACGGGGCCGTCCTAATAAACATGTTGTGTTCTAACTCATTCCTAGTTCCCTGTAGAGTCCCACAAGGCTCCATCCGCTCACCAATCCTTTTGAACATTTGCCTGGAGCCTCACGGTACACTCCTCAAAGATATAGCCATACACCGATGTGTGGCTGATAATTGAATAGATATTAAAAGCCCACATGACATCAGCCGTCTTCCTTCTTACATAGGAATCATCCAGTCCTGGATGGCCGGCTACCTCAAACATAACCTCTTCAAGACCGAATTTGTCCTTATCGATTCCCCTGCTAAACAACAACTCATCCAACAATGATATGAGACTAGAGAGATCTGATCCACAACTTGCAGATTCAGCAAAATCCTTAGGCTTCACCATTGATAGTAGAAACATATAGACAAGTAGGCCGAAATAGCCTGGCTCCAAATGTCCATCCTTTGCAAAATCAAACCCTTCGTCCCCAACACAGGAATTCCGGACCGTAATGCCAGCCCCTGTGTTATTGCACATCAAAGAAGGAAAATGCTTCCTGGCCGGGATCACAGCCACTTATCTCCCCTAAAAGCAGTACACCAGGATGAAGCACACCTTACTACATACAGGTGGGCAGACATTTGAACTGATCACTCTGTCCCGCGAAACCTACATTTGCTTCCTTTCCAAGCCAGGATACTATTCAAGATAGCATGTATCATCTACAAAGCAGTCATGGGCAGTTCACCAGTGTACCTGGTGGCTAAGTTTTAGATATCTGGTGGCGCACACTCATCGCACAGCAAATCAATCAACAGGAACAAATCACAACTCATCCTTCTCTTGTCACGCACCCACCTTCTGAAACTTGATCCTGGTATTGGCTCGAAATGTGCCCACAATACTCCAATTTTGCAAATCTGTCAAAACGTGGCTTTTTCAACAAGACCTGACCCAAGACTAATCCCAATGGGTGCACAGACTAACCCATAGACTGCAACTCACTGTACTGCAATAGAGTTAAAAGTTGCTATCCCAAAAATTAAATGAAAAAATGTCTCCAATGGGTTCTCAGGTGTGTCATATACCTATGGCCGGCTCAAAAGATGATCACCCTACAGACACCTTAAAATAGGCAAAACCTATCAAAGGAAAAATGGGGAAACTGACGCATAGGAGCATGACCACTGATTCCACCCACAAAGGTCAATTAATACAATAAATTCAGGGGTACCAGCAGCACAGTTCCACAGGCTGAAACTAACATTAATACTGTGTGTTCTGCAAAGGAGCTTTAAGGTATAAAGGCATCTTTAAATGTGCATGGTTTACATGTTGCAAAGTATGGATTACAAAAATATATGGTTTAGAACAGTGACCCTCAACGTGTAGATCGGGTGCAACATGTTGCTCGCGGCACAATAAACTGTTGCTCGCCAGTTGCTCTGGGCCATGGTGGGGAGGCCTAGAAGGAGTTGCAGAAGCAATGAGACCCCAGTCGCAATACAGCCAGGACAGAGTCCGGGACAGTGCAAGAATGTTGGCCAATAGGCCCTGTTGTGGTTCCGGCTGGCTTATTTTTATACATGCAAGATTTGTGTTTGTTGCCACCATGCAAACTATTTTCGGTAAACGGCCTTCCTTATTATAGCAGTGTCATTCGTGTCATTGTTAAAACCGTGTCTTCTTCAGATACTTTCCCAGCTGACAAATGAATGAGTAAAATAATAGAACCATATTTGTGTCATGGAGAAAATTGTCATATTCTGTTCCTTTGTACAGCTAGTAGGCGTATAATGGCAAATAAGTGAGGGTTATGTTTGATGCCACCATGCATTATATTTATCGGAAAAATTAATGTTAGTGTCATCTAAATGTATTATTACATAGTGTCCTAGTGAAAAGATTGTCATTGTTTGATACTGTGCCAATATGGCATGTGGATAATGGCAGATAAGGTAAATGCATGCCACATTATTTATAATTAATTTGCCATATATTCTAATCCAAATAAGTTACTTTTAATTAATGTAAATTAGTAAGACAATTCCTTAATCCAAATACTTAGTTAACACCACACCCCACTACGGTGTGGTCTTCAAATGCTCAAAGTTTTGACCAATGTTTGACACTAAGTATTGTGTAAAATCCCTTTGGGCAGAGAAAAAAAAGACTTTAAATCCCTCAGAAAAGTATTATTTTTATTCCTAACCACTTTTTTCACAAATGTAACAGGCCCCAGAAGCTTTACAGTGCACTATTTACCATTGCATGCCAAAATAATTCTTAGGAGGTAACATCCAAAAACCCAGTGATGTGATCTTTAAGGTCTACCATGTAATGACCAGTATTACTCAACCAATATTTATTTAATCATATTTCTCCATTAAGTTAGCAACATTTAAAAACACGTATCATATTTCATAAACGTCTCATAGAACAAGCACAAAATAAAAAAAAACTGCTTTAACATATTCAAACAAGCTATGTAAAAACCCCTGATCATTACAATTAATTATATAAAACATAGCTGCCATATATGTCCACACTTATGCAAAACAAGGAAACAACAAATGAACAGGAAATTAACCAAATCTTCATTGACTCCTACTTTGCAGGCACACTTTGTGCTTCCTCCTGCACACCAAAATTTATTGAGGGGTGGGCACATTTAAACGTACCATTAGCATCAGCCTCCTGCCTTCTGGGGATTTTATGTCACAGATTTCTCCTTGCCATCTTATATGTGTATCCAAGTCTGTGTATAAAGCTAAAGAGGGCAGCCTATATGTATTTTGGGCGTCTGCCTCTTTCACCATTGGACAAGTGCTTGCTTTAAGAGCTATTTTTAGTTGACTTAATGTGCCAAATTAAGTTCTCTCCCACCCCCTATCCAAATGGACAGTGCCTTACAACACCCATACCACAAATATGTATCTCTACCAGCGGAGGTTGTAATCGCACGTGCACTGAAATTAATGTTATGATTAGCAGAAAATCCCAGATGTGCTTTTAAAAAAGAAGCTAAAAATCTTAACTGGGCCAACACCGTCAAACTGAACATCCCCAATTCACCTCATTAGGCGCTACCAGGTGTATCTGCAGGGAGACCTGCTATTAGGCACAGAAATTTATTTTACAACCCTGTCCAGGATATGACAGTTTGAACCACCCTAGATTTTGCTGCCATAAAAATCATGGAACACACCTTTGCTTATATACCTCAAGGCACTTGTCCAATCAGAATGCCCCAAACATGAAATACAAATGTAAAAAGCCCCTTAATCCTTAATGATGCCCTTTCAACTCAACTGTCTTCTGAAAATGGTTGACCCAAGCACCGCTCTTTGAGAAGAGTAGGCTCAAATACAAATGAGACTACCCCCTCATCTCTACATTAATTTAAAAACAAGCTTTTTCTGAACACCATCATCTTTGTTTTATCATATTTAATTTCAAACTATAGATCCCATACTAGTCATTTGTGTTTAGCAGGCCCTGTTGGAGACTGGCCGGGGTTAAGTCCAAAATTGATGTGTCTTTGGCACACAGAAGCATCCTATAAAATGTACCCTTAAGAGAGGGTGGATAAACCTTCCTAAGGGAAGTACTACAATCAATATCTGAAAGGAACACATTGGGGCTGACTGACATCCTTGCTTTTCACCTTTATTGGTCGGGAAAAACAATAAATAATTCCCCGATCTTGTATATCGGACAGACACAGATGTCTGTGTATCACAGCTGGATAAGATTTAATAAACCATTAGGGACCCCAATGAAATGTTAATTACACCACACTATGTTTCTATCAATCAAATTAAATGTTTTCTCTAAATCTGAAAAAATCCCAAAGTAATCTCCCTCCCTTAACCTTAATGGATTTCTGCATGATGGTGCTCAGAGTGAAGAGTGGTCCACTGTACTAAGCCCTCCCCTGAGACCAGTTTAGGAGGCCTTCAAGATATTGTTCCTTTGAGTCCACTCCTCAGTCTGAGCAACAAACATTTGAAGAATATCTCACTAGCAATGTCCAGTGTGGACATTCGTAAATAACCGTGGGGGCTGGTGGCCAAAGGGCTACTTGTCCAAGGAGATGGTATAATGCCTGTCTCAACAACTGAATCATATATGAAACAATTTGGTGTCCATTGAAAAAGCTCCCATTGTTTCTCAACCAAACATGTTTGAAAACTATAAATCTGGCCAGCCTTGTACACACCACTCATTAAATCGTGGTTGAATTTTCTTTTCAGGATTCTACATTCTGCATCGTACCATGGGGCATCTCTTTCTATAACCTGGACCTGCTGAAGTTGGGGATGCTGTTTGCCAATAGCTCTGTCCCAGACTGTTTCAACCAAAGACTCAAACTGATACTTTCCTTTGTGGCCTCTGAACTGTTTAAATGTTTTAAGAGAACATCTTAATTTCTTGTGATTTAGTAATTCTTTCCAATGCCTCCTTGTCGAGCCTAGGCATCGCCAACCGGCCCCTCTGGCTGTTCGACGTCATCTTTGTGGTGTCTACCCTGGCCATTGGAAAATTAACTCAAGCGTATAGTGTTCACTCTTTGTTCAAAAGGAAACGCAAAATGTCATAACTTTCCTGAAGAAAAAACAATCCACTGTACAGAAATCAATGGCTATTGGACGGTGTTGCTGATCTTATATGCTTAGGAGTGCACCATTTGCCACTAAATATCCTAGAAAATCCCCTGGCAGAACCCCAAAGTATACCTGAAAATCAATGTTCCATTTGTGACCCACTTTACTGTCTGAAAATTTGCACTAAATTTCTTTAAAATATTTTGCTCGAGAACCTGAAACCTCTGGCAATATTTATGTAGTCCTATTATTTTTTTTAACAACTTGATTGGTCCTATGTGTCTAAAAATGTACTACTGGCCACTCAATTTCCTCAACATTTCCTGTAAACAACCACTTAACGTCAAATGAAGTCTTTGCAAATTTCCTTTACTAGAATTGCAGGTGGTCCAGAAACTATTAAGTACTGCAAATTAAACTTTTCTATAAGAAGTCATACGTTTATTACAGTTCTGATTTGTGCTGCAATCATTTGTCTGCCAACCGAGCGCCAATATGTTCAGATGTTGCTCACCATTTCACTTGATATGCACATTTTGCTCATTGTGCACAAAAGGTTGGGGATCCCCGTTTTAGAGTTATTATATATTTTTACTGCCCTACTACGTATACCATTTTGAATGAATGAAAATGCACCTCTGACTACTAAAAGGTTAATGGATTCATCATATTAAGCAAGAGGATTGTGAAGTTACTATTCACACCATAGGATTGCAAAACAACGATCAACATTGTATCTGTCCTTTGAGCAGATGGCAAGTTGAAAACTTTTTTAAAAAAATAAAGAACCACTCCAGCATCCTTTCTGCTGCCATTAACCACTTGCCCAGGAACCGAGGGTTTTTATGTTCCCTATAAATTATCTTAATGCATCTCTTCCCCTCCTGCCTATATTTAGAAGGCGGCCTCGAGGCGGCCCCAAGGGATTCTGCCATTTCCCGCCGCTCCGCTTCGCCATCCCAGCTCCCCGTGGGAGCCTGTGGCGATAACATTATTAAAGAAAATCTGCTCTTTGCTAATATTTCACCCCATGGCAACACTGGTTTCTTCACTTGGTTTCACTCCCCTTAAAGCAACATTAATATCTCACATTGGCGGGGGTGTGAAAAACCTTGGGGGTAGCGGCATGTTTTACACGCCATCCTTCGAGACTGGGGAACGCGCGGCCTACGATTTTGAATCGGATATGTTACATTTCCAGATCAGTTTGCAAAATATCCAGATACCATCAAAAAAGACTGATGTGTCCAGAAAAGTATAACATGTAGCAACGCCGAGATGGGTATGGAGGAGAATTACAAACTGGTTAGGTGCAATTTAAAACATGTATATTACATATATATTTCTCTAATTGCTTGTAAATCTGTAATGCAGAATGTGATGTAATTTGCATCAATTATAACATAAGACTTCATTCACACGAAAGAGGAAAATCTAATATTTTACATTATGTCAATATCTACATTTTACAATATTTCACGCCTATGAAAGTGACACATTACCCTGCATGTCCTCAGGATATCTCACGCTTGATGATGCACTGAGCGACATATCGGAGATCCCCATACACACGTCAGGTGGGAGATACTCTGATCGTGCTTTGCACTAGAGTGGCTAGAGAAGGTACTACACATCACATTGTGCAGAGTCTGTGCCGCAGTGACACCACGCCTGAAGTACAATGAATTTGCAAAGCCAACCGGTCTGAGCTTCCGTTCACCAGGCCATGCTCACTGGGGATCCAAAGCAAGCCAGTTAATAAAGCAAGGAACCTGGGTGTTGTATTCGGCATGTCACGTTCCTTTATCCCACAAGTGAGTAGCGTGTCGAAGAGGGTGCAACTCTAGCTGAACAAGTCCTTTTCTTATCTTTGCCCACCTGGTATAGCTAGTACTGGCCCTGTATCAGTGGTGGGCAACCTGTCTACAGCTCGAATGTTGCCTCACCGTTGACTATGCTGGCTAGGGCTGTGAGAATTGTAGGCCAAAACATCTGGAGAGCCACAGTCCCTACACTGGCTCCTAGCAGAGAAGAGGATCACCTTCGAGACTCTTTCCTTGACGCACAACAGATATTGGTCACGTAGCCCTAGGTTCGGTACCCAAGTAAGCAGATGTGAAACGTACAGTGACGCAACCTGAGATCTGTGTCCAAAGACAAAGTCTGCCCTTTTCCTGTACGCAGAAACACTATTGCGCCAAGGCTTGGGGTTTGGAGGGTTTGAGGTACCCTAACAATCTGAGCTGAGTGCTGCCATGAGGCTGAAGGGGGAACGGTGTGGGGGAGACATGGACCTCTTTTTAGTAGGCAAAGGAGAGGATTGGAGCAGTATTTGTCTCTGGAGACTGACGAGATGAGGCAAAGTAGGCATACCATTGTTAAGTTTACTATGATCTAACACCTCTGTACCATGGGAGGCCCAATACACCATTCCATTGCGGGATAATTCTGAAGGACATATACACTTGGCTCTAATACAGTCCAAGCCGAAAACACTCAACACACCACACAGTCTTCCAATCTTGCAGCTTCTGTTCTCTTCTGCCACATCAATGCAGAAGGAAACTGGGGCAGTCCACCCCCAAAATCATGCGCTTGACCAAAGTCCACGACTACCATATGATGGCTTCAGGTCAACACCTGATGTATCCCAAGTATTCTCTGGGGTGAACTATGCTAGCACTGGTAGCACTTTCCCTCTAGGAGAACACCGTGCATTGGGTCCATTGAACCTGCTTTTAGTGGAGAAAGACCGCAGTACATTTCAAGCCCTATGAGGTAAGGCTTCTAGGTGACTATGTGTCACCGGGAAATACCATGTTTCTAGTTCCGGGATATCCGTTCACCACCATTGCAATCTGACAGACTTTTCAATTTGCTTCATTTGAAATTAACGCATCAAGACTCCATGTCCCAGAATGCATTAGACCATCCAGGTTATAGTGATTTTGTGCTCGCAACAGAAAAGCGCAAACATTGGCATTTTTATTTGTGTCACAGAATTTCAGAAAGGCTGCTAAAAAGGAGCAAGGTGTAGTATTTTACTCACCAGCCACTTATTATTCGCCAGATAGACAAATTCATCTCACCTTCCAGTATCCAGTGTCCTAAATACCCCCACATCACTTATGAATTTGGAACTATCGTAATTGAGCATAAAAGCTTCAAAATGTACATATCTGTGCTGCAATATTGCAATAGTGCCTCTTTCTTACCGCATCATTTGGAACTCAGTGCCACTATATCGTGGGGGGTGGGGGAGTGATTAGTATGTTAATCGAAGCTCAATGATAGACACGTGGCAGCCTGCTTACAAGAGGTTTCCTAATAGACCTGCTTTAAGAGAATACAGGTACAGAAGGGGGTTTGGGGTATTCACATGTTTCCTCCCTACCCCCAGTGGGAAGACCCACCCTCCCCTTCAGGAGCTTCTCCCAATACTGGAAAGAATAAGAGGTTCAGTGATGCAGGCAATGTTGGTATTAACTGGAAGACCCAGCCTTTCCTCACTATTCCCCTAGAAACCTCCCACTGCTTCAATAAGTGCTTCTTACATATCACAGCAAGTTCTTGACACGCTATATCCTCTACTCAGATGGAGGGCTGCCGTATAGCACGCCTTGCAGATGAGAGTAAAACACATGTTTACATACATTAGCATTTTACTTCACTGGCCTTCATAACAAGACGTATGTGCTACTATACAGACATGGAGAGATGATCGAAGGCTGTGGGTCTCAGAATACACTTCCTAAAAAAGCGATGCATCTTGGAATAGGGCGGGATGTTTGAAAGCAGAACTACTTACACTGGGGCCACCTCTGGCAGCTCTGCAAGTTGCCAATTTCATGGTGCCATTTAATTAGCCAATCCCCATTGAGCCTTTTCCAAGCATGTAAATGTAACAGGCTGGGTCCTGGATTCAATGAGCAGCTTTGACCCCTGCTCTCTTTACAAACATAAAAGAACAGAGGTGGAGGGAACAATGCAGACGGCACTGAAAGGGCATACCAGAGCAGACAGATAGATACCGGATCCACATTCAGCCTCTGCCGGAGGGCATTGGCTTGTACATTGTAGCCACAAGGAACTAAAATGTAGACGTTTCTGAGACTCTTGGCAGCCCTTCTCAACTTTCCTGGAAAACAGTAAAAGAACAGGTCCCTCTGCCTTCCCCCTGCTTTCCGATAAAAAAGCACAGATAAACCAGGTCACCTATGTCACAAACATTATGTTCTGTTTCTGTGCTCTTGGAAATGTGCTGACTCACAACTGTAGTAGTTTCAAAGTGCCTTTCCTTGTCCGTAGTGGTGCATTGCGTTTGCCGTCGTCCCCCTGTGATGGCTTGGCATCGGGCAAGGATTTGAAAGCCCTGTCTTTTGTTTATTTCTATTAAATAATAAAATGATGCAGGTTATTCCATCTCTGAAGGGGAAGTCTGCTAATCAGATTCCCCTTTAATATGTTACAAGCCAACAGCATAGTGTGCATCTGTCGCTTGCTGCATCAGTGTCCTGATTGGCAGCAGCTGTTCTATCAGTGGCACAGAGCAGGTTCAGAGGTCACAGGGAGCCTCTTGACAGTTGCAGTGACACCAAAGTCTCTGAAGCGCAGGGGCTTCATTTAAAGTATGCACCCTTGTTCCAAAAACTACAAAACTCTTAAGATGATGTCCTGGCGGCAGTCTCCAGATACGATTTGGAAGTGGCCGTATTTTATTCTGCATTTTTTTAAGTTGGTAGTAAAATGATTTTGGGGAGTGGGGGGGGCGGTAAAAATGTAAGTCTAATTCCCAATAGGAGTATTTTATAAGAGAATAAAAATATGAACTGGAAAACGGAAATGTTTTTGTAACATTTATTTCTTTGCACCCAGTTATTCATGCACACTAAAAGATACATGTTTACTTCGTCTGATAAGACAGTCATAATAGTTGTTTCTTACTGTGGCATGCACTACCAGTCCAAACATATCCATGGAGCTGTGTGGGAATAATCAGGGGTACAAGGTCCTCCAACGTGTCAGTTTCCTATTTTTAGTGCGAGTGTTTGTACTCCCTATTTACATTTTTGGGCAATAATTACCTATTTATAGGGAATAAAAGTGGCCCATAAACCCTTTATGTGGAGGGCTGCCTGGTGGCATATACAACTGTAAATATAAGCCGTACCTGGATCAGGAATGATGGCCAGCGTCTCTCAGAGTTATCCCAGACACATTCAATTGAGATCACACATGCTTCAGCCCTTTAGGCCCAGTTCAGCTGTAGAAGGGTCATGTGTATTCCCCCAGAAAGGCTGGACCCTGCCCTACTGGCAGGAAGTTAGCCTGGTAGGGTGACAGTGAATGCATGTGGTAAAACTCCAAATAAATATATAATAAATGCAATGTAAGAAATAATATTAACGTCAAATTTGCATAGTAGCTTTGTGCCAAAACATCTGCCTTCTAAGCACTCTAATAATAGGTTATGTTAACTGAACTTATAGAGCGCACGGTCGCCCAAGGGCATCATGGCGCTGGAGAGGAGAGCTGCTTGCTAAAGAACAAACCAATGGAAAAAGAGTGCTAACATAGAATGGTCTTAAGAGCTCTTCTAAAACCAAGATGATTCGGGGTGCCTCTAAGTGACAGTGGGAGATTGTTCCAGAGTTTGGCAGCTGCAATAGAAAAGACCCTGCCGCCGATCCTTTCACAGTTAAACCTTGGAACAGTAAGTAGATTAGTGGTGGAGGAGCGTAAGTCGCTTTCAGGGATATATCGAGAAAATTTGGACTGCAGAAACTCGGCTCCTTTGCCGCGGACCGCCCGGTGAACAATACACAGCGACTTAAAATGAACACACTGGGCCACCGGAAGCCAATGGAGTCGACGGAGCACTGGCGAATTATGAGCACCACAGGGAGAGCCAGTGGCTAACCTGGCCGCCAGGTTCTGCATGCGCTGAAGCCGCGGCGTGAGACCGATCGGTTGCGACAGATATAGGGAGTTGCAGTAATCCAACCGCGGAAGGACTAATGCAGCCACCACGGGGGGCAGATGGCTTCCGGTATCATGGGAAGAACTCTCTTGAGGACCCTGATCTGGTGGTGGGCAGACTGGCAAACAGCAGTAACCTGGTTGGACATAGAAAGGGAGGCAGAAGGAATGACACCCAGATTTTTCACCTTACTAACTGGACTGGGAAAAGGACCTAGCGAGGTGGGCCAGAAAGCAGAGGTCCATAGTGAGGGGTCGGAAGGACAGCCCACCACCATTACCTCCGTCTTATCGCCATTAAGTTTGAGCCAATTCTGGTCCATCCAAACACCGACTGCCCTCAGACAATCATGAAGGCGTGACGAGACCTCAGCCTGATCGTGATCTAGGCGGATCAGGATTTGGGTGCCGTCAGCATAAGAGTAACAATTGAGCCCGTACGAGCGGATGAGGCAGACCAGTGCCCAGATATAAATATTGAACAGAATCGGGGAGAGTGAGATCCCTGCGGAACACCGCAAGTGAGGGCGCAGGTAGAAGAAAGAAAAGGGGGTATGGCAAGAGTCTGTACGGTCTGAGAGAAAGGAGGTACCCAATTTCTTGCCACTCAATTTTTGAACCACAAAAGTATGAAGGGCCGAGCTGTACTTGCAGGGATTTACGTGTATGAACTCAGGCTGGCCCCACATCTGAAATAAGTGCTTACCTCGCTGAGCTGACCTGTGTTAAAGTGGGGGCCCATACGTTGGTACGTGGCCACGCCTTATGTTATATCACAGTTGTTTCAAGAGTGTCCAGACCACAGAGGGTTGGACCAGAGAAGGACTCTGATGGAGGAGCAGGAGAGATATCACTGCTGGCTCTGTTACACTACAGAGCACCCAATAGGAAACATTGTGGGCTTGGTGGTAATTCAGCACCAAATTCGATTACCGCTACCGTCACTTGGTTCCATGGATTTACCACAGGATTCCAAGTGGTGGTAATTCCCAATTTTTTGAGTCCTTGGGTAAATCCGCTGATTTGTGGCGGTAAAGTGACAGTTTCACCTCTAGATTGTTGCTGGAGGTAAATTCTCCACTTCACTTACAATGTTATCGTTCGGGAGTGAGGGGAAAATGGTGGTAATTCGGTTACCATCAGAAAAGTGGCAATAACAGAATTACCACCACTTTTCCCCCATACCGCCAAACTTGTAATGAGGTCCTATTTATTTATTTGAGGCCCACTATTGCCTGGTTTGAAGACAAGTATATTGTAATAACGGGCATCCCTTGCATCATTCCAAGCCACTTTCCTGGTGTTTATTTCAATTTCTATTTTCCGTACTGGGCTAACAGCAGACTAGAACAATTTAAACAGATAAAAAGTATTATACTGCACAACATTTCTTTCCCGTTTCATGGCTTTAAACCATCCAAAACAAATACTGATAAATCCAGCAACCATCCAATGTGTTTTCTTTTGTGGGGTTGGGCTGCTGTCAGAGCCACACCGTTTTCGAAAGGAGACTGTCATCCCAGACAGGAAACCAGAAATTAAAATGCAGTGCATTTCCAAAATAAAACAAGCATTTCATGATTGCTGGTCAGCCACCAAAAAGTGTTCCAAGAGGCACTTCAAAGGAAGCTATGAAAAGCAGAAAAAGCTGGCACTGTAGTGTGCAGCTGGTCCCTCCCTATCCCCCCCCCCCCCAAAACCCCAGCTCCCAGCTGAGAGCAAAGCAGTGCGAACTCTCAGTACATTTACCAGGAAATGGCAAAACAGAGCTTGACGTAACAGAACACATAGCACAGCCCAAAAAAATAAATATATAACCCCAAGTAACTCACACATGTTCTGAACACAGTATAAATTAACTTGGCACATAACGTTATCGTGTTTATGATATATAACACAAGGCAAAACTGCACAAAACAAACACCAACGCCACAATATATAATACACTAACATAACGTAACAAGGCAACCCCCGCCCACCCAAAGCATAATTCAACAAAGCACATAAAAGCATAGAAAAGAAACATGCGTGCAAACAAAAACACAACAAAACAGAAGACATAACCCAAGTTAACACGACTCCACATCGCCCACCATACCCACAACCTAAGAGGCCACATAAAGCAACTTAACACTTATCACACACACACAATGAGGCACCCACTAAATGGCAGCATCTTTATTTATATATTTTGGGGTTTTGTACAGCCCCAGCCTTCAGAGCGAACAATTTTGTCGTGCCACCTAATACACTAGAACACTGCACTGAATACTAAGCTTTTATAGCGACTGTCTAAGAGCAGTGCATGGTGTTATCGGTCCCAAAGACTGAGTTTAAGAGTCTTAGCGTTGTGAGGGCCTTATACAATGTTTACGGGCACATAACGCCCTGTACTGCCCACGGGTAGGGTTAGGAGTGTGTCTTTACGGGTGATTAACAAACATAAATGTGAACACTATGTGCCCATGGCTCATGCCCAACATTCCCCCATCCTGGCACCTAGACTTTCCTAAACATGGAGACCCCGGAAAGCTTGGTGGGTCAAGCACTGGCAGGTGCCTAACCAAACAAGCTCGGATAGACATCAAATGCAGCAGCAGCATCACCGTCACCTACCAGTGGCACCTTTATGTTGGCGGCAGCATAGCAGGGTGCCATTGATCACCACCATGCCCGGGTGCTCCAGCACCATCCTTGGTCCACCTGAGGTTGGGGAGTGCCAGCATCGCAATGCCGGGCTGCACAAAGGGCCTCACTGCCTGCACCACTCCACTAAATGGTGGTGCAACCATGCTATCCCTGGGCCCAGAAGCTAGGGCGGAGCCGTCGCGTGGCAGCGTTTTGGGTGCTTGCAGTACACACCCTGCATCGCGTTTAGGCCTGCTTCCAATGAGGCTTCCCTCCACACCTCTAGCTATGCGACGTGAAAAACCTCCAAATATGGTTCACACCTCTAGCTATGCAACGCAAAAAAACCTCCAGATATGGCTCCACACCTCTAGCTATGCAACGCGAAAAAACCTCCAGATATGGCACCACACCTCTAGCTATGCGACATGAAAAACCTCCAAATATGGTTCACACCCCTAGCTATGCGACGCGAAAAACCTCCAAATATGGCTCCACATCTCCAGTTATGTGACGCGAAAAACCTCCAAATATGGTTCACACCCCTAGCTACGCGACGTGAAAAAAACTCCAAATATGGCTCCACATCTTCAGTTATGCGACGCGAAAAACCTCCAAATATGGTTCCACACCCCTAGCTATGGTACGAAAAAAAGGTGTTTGTGTGTCCAAATTACTCAGGTGGCACGACTCCAGAGTATTTCAGTCCTTTGAAGTTTGCTGTGCATTAATGCGTCTGTGCAGTACATTTCTGTATCGCAGCGATCAGCCTCAAACTTGAGTGTTTGTCCCAGACAAGGCCTGTCCCATTAAGCCCCATTTCTTTCAATGTGGCATTTGCCCTCCGAAAGTAGGGGTGTGCCATCTAAAAGAGGGTGCTCCGTGCCTTCCAAAAGAGGAACATGCATTATATTTTGCTAGCCAGGATTATTATGAGGTTAGTGTCCTAGATTTATTTTAACAAGCTGATATCTAACTTTTGGTAAAAAAACGCAAGGACAATCAAGCCAAAAAACCAACGCCCAGGCCACTAAAAATGCTGTGAATGACATCCTTATGCAAGGGTGGAGCTAGCCTCAAAAGGGGGAGCTGGGTGCTGTTTTAAAAGGTGGTAGCATGTGTGGCTGTTAAAACCATTGCACTGTTGACTTCCCCCACCCTTCCTGTGAGCCCAGGAGGCTGAATGCAGCCTTAAAGCCAGAGGCTTAGGCCTATAAATTGGGGAAGGGTCATTATCCCAAGCGATAATAACCTCTTCCGCGGTCAATAAGGCTCTTAGCAGAGAGTTGTAAGAGCGTTACATGTTTTCGAGTTTCGTAGTGATTTACAAAATGATGAAAAGCAACTGAAGCAAAGACGAACAGTTATCAAATGAAATGTGGTTTTATTTAGTGGTGTTTAAATAACAAGCTTGTCTTCATTAAGTTAAGCATGTTATTTGCAAACGTGATTAAACTGGAAATGGCTTAACATGAGCATGCATTAGGTGCAACATAAAAGTAAATGTCTTCTCTTAAAGAAAGCGAAAGCATTTTCCCACGTTTTAGTTTTCTCTTTGGTGTGTTCACTTGAATGCTGCAGTGAAACAAACAATCATTCGAGAGAGAGTGTGGATTTACATTGGTGTTTCACTGTGGGCATTTGACATAAGAACAGTCCAAATGCAGTCAATATCAGTAGTTATTGAATGCACTCTGAACATTCCGATTGGCTCAGAGGAGGACAATAACGATCTCCACCTGCTCATAGATATTACGCCTTCCTTTGGCCCATTATATGCATCTTTCACCCCAAATCACAGGCTATTTAGTTAAACAAAGCAATGCCAATTATTGGAGGCATCGGCCATCAAAAAGCTGAGCCCAGCCGTTAAGGCTTTATCTTCCTTGTAGGGGGTCTTATCGGTATCGCCTGAGCAGGCTTTCGCCATATGCCACTGAATGCCTGCTGCAGCCGCAGTCGCGTTAATGAGTGTTTCAAAGTCAGTTAATGCAGTCCAAAAGTCCAAAGATAATTCAAGGGGTCAATAAGCAGTGCATGTTTTGCTAGAAAAACAAATGTTTATTACATGCAAATGCGGCCGGGAGCACCAGTCAGCTCTGTAGAACTGAAAATTGAAAGCTTGCTTGACACACCCATTTCAGTTACAAGTTTTATAGCGAAAAACGCAAACTCTACATATACAACATTTATCAAATACAAGTCAAACCCACATTTCCTATTGGCTAGCACCTCTGCAAAAATCTAAACATCACCTATAATTTACTACCTGACTGGTCAAAAAACCATCGGTGATGACATGAATACAATACATGAATACAACTGTCTGTCAATTACCTAACTATGCAGTAATCAGCAAAACGATATTCTATTGGCCAATATTATATTATATTCAGATAACGTGTTGCAACAATGGATTTTTTTTATTGTCCAAAACAACTTGAGATACTTTGCAATGTGCAAGCCCCCGCCCAAAGAAACCAATCGCGGAACTAATGTGAACAGTGAAGTCAATACCCTGTGATAACAAAATGCTGCTTTCTGGGGAGACCAGGCAACTTGGCAATCCCAGGCTGCTCCATGACCTTGCCGCTGTACTCTTTGGCAACACCTCTTTCGACTCCCATCTTGAAACACGTTGCTTTCCTAGTTCATATCCTTCCCTCTCTCTTGGGAACCAGGTGGCTTTATAAAAAACACAGCCGAGTCACTGCTCTTGGGGATTTATTTCTCGTATTTATTTGCTCCATTTAGCTTGACACCTGTAGTTCCAATGAACTTGCCATTCCTCAATGGGGGCAGTATAACCACAACCTAACTCAATTCTGGCAATATCTCAACAAGATATCTTGTTCTCACCACACTGCCCTTTGCGCCTTCTGCACTAGTCTAATCATCAGAAGATAATGCATTCCGTTCTCAGCTCCTGTGGACTGCTAGGCCTTGCACCATTAACTACTATCTGCGGAGCGCTTTCCCCTCCCTCCAGGGACCTTGGCTGTCTGAACACTTGCTGGGGGAAAGCAAGAATAAAATCGAATTAAATGGACGAAACAGAATCTCCAAAATGTGGCCTAATGTATAACTAACATAAGCTACAACCTCTAACAGGGACTAGTCCAAAATGGCAGAACTCTTGCTAACATAGCTATGTTACTAAACATCTATCCTACTAAATATTACTTAATGTGGCACCTCAGCCACCCTTTCACCAACTACCAAAACCATATATGTTAAGTTTTCCTATATGCAAAAAAATACATAATTCACTAATAACAGCTACAAAGCCCTTATACTATCGCAGCCCTAAACTCTAAACATGTTGAACAACATGGTTGCTGCTCCTGCTTCCACCATATGATGCTCACTAAAATGTGTTGAAGCTAACTACACATAGAAGAAATGCTGAACAAAATGGCAAAAATGTGGACCCTAAACAACCAGTTATCTATGCTAATAAAATGTACGCAGTCTGAACCTCCTCCCACAGTTGGGATGTTGCACTTGCATCTCAACAAATTTGACAGACTCTTGCTGTCGTAGACCCGGGTTGGGCATCACAGCGGAGTGATGCTGTCTGCTGTAAAGTGAAAGGCTTCAACTCACCCAAGCCCTAGGCCAGCACCGCCTTTGTCCTTATGCCATTACGGAGAAATAAATTACACACCATGGACAGCCCAGCCAACATCGCCCTGAAAACCCCTGGGGACATGTCCTTCTGTTGGCAAGCAGACTGCCCACGCAAATACAGGAAAGCAAAAGTAGAGAACTCCTGTTGCCAGGTACAGCCTGACCTCCTGGTGACCACCAACAGGAAGAAGAGAGAACAAAAGCAGGAAGAACTTTTTTGGGGGTGGGGGGCAGATGGGTGAGCAGACTGTGATCCAGCCCAGAGGACGCGCTGTTCCAAAATACCCTATTATTGCCATTATTAATAGTGGTTTTATTCAAGGTTCCTTTGGAGTGACCTCATGTTAACAGGACAGCCCCCTTGGGATGAAGACACTGGACCCAAAAATAAATTAAGCAAACAAGTCCGTCAACCCATGTGTTTATTTACAATGTGAGCTTAGTCGTTCTAGACAAGGTCTAGTCTATGATGAAAGTGCCCAATAGAATGAGACTCCATTGGGCGCCAGGAGCCGATGGTGCGCTGGGCACAGTGAGCGGGATCAGCTAAGCAGTAAGAATGTCCACAAGGGGCTCCAATCGTGACGTCATAGGTCCCCTAAGAGTAAAGGACACCTGACCGAGTGCCACCCGCCGAGGAAGCACAATATCCCCCGCTCTCCAACGGTGATGCGAAGCATCAAGGCAACGGGAATTTCCCAAAGACAAGCGAGGATCCAAGGTGGCAAGAGGTTTACAGCTATAACAATGCCCATTCCTTGGCCAACAATTGAGATTTCCTGTTTAAAAAATTGGTTGGGACTGAAAATGTCAAAACAAGAAACTGATGGCTCGATGATGTAAACAAATAACGCGCAACCCCGCCACACATGCCAATCCGCAGCATCACTAGCAGTTTTCACATAGTTCCAAGGGAAGTCGGGCAGCCCTATAGCCCGCGGAGGGGCCTTATGTGAGAGTATGGTTCACCAGCGGCCTCTGTATTTCAGAAATACAGCTGACTGGCGGCTGTGTAAGCGGGCAGCATCCTCAACTGCCCAGGAGGCAGGTGTAAGAAGGGAGGTAGCCATCTCAGGAAAGATGCTAATATGCAGAAAATCCTGGCTTGCGCCCCTCCCATTACTGGCATGCGATTGGGTCATGGTCGCAGGGGCGGACACTATATTAGGAAAGTGCAAGCAGTATTGTCAGTTCTATTGCTGCCTTTCATAATTTGTAGAATATTGCATTGGTTATTGCATGCAGGCATACTTGGCGTCCTTTCATGGCAGTGGTGGGTAAGCTATGGCCTTGCAGACATTTGGGCCTACAACTTCCATCATCCCTCACCACTGAAAATGCTGCCAAGGGCTGGCGGGAGTTGTAGGCCCAAACATCTGGAGCGCGGCTGCTTGTTCGCCTTTATTCACTGTTATGACAAAGGGGAAGGACCAGAGAGAAAATAACCTAGTGGAGGTATGGAGAAGGAGCTGGAGCATTCAGAAGCAACATTCCTGAAGCACAGAGGTGTGGGGAACAAGGGCGGATTTGCAAGCTGTGGAGAGTGAGTAGATCAGGATAGAAGGATGATGTAATTCAGGGCAAAACCCAAGACACATCTGTCCCAAGAAGACACTCGGGAGGACTGAAATCTGCAAAAAAGCAACAAGAAGCCTTCAAGTTACTCAGCAAGCGCTCTACAAATGAGACTAACATAAAAAGGAAGCATAGCAGTTGCAGTCTTCTTTGGCAGGATTGATGCCAAGAGCCACGGTCATGTTGGGCTTCGAGTTAGTAGACACTCGAATAGTACAGACGTACGAGAAGTCACGCTGTAACCAAGTTAAAACGTGGTCTTTCACTGCTGCCTAGTTCTTATCACCATATATTGCTGGCAGAGTCGTTAAACAGCCTGTCCACATTGTGTCCACATCTTGAGGGCTCTCTCTGTATTTTCGCAGGCCTGCACTTCGAGGATGGTCTTCCCAACCCCTTGTGATTAGTGAACCTCCGTGAACAGTCTAATTCAGGGGCAGTAAAACAGACCAGTGCGTTAAAGCGCACGGCGGAACAAGGCGTGGCTTGCATTTGCTGGCGGTATCGCAGTGAGTGCATGGCGGAACAAGGCGTGGCTTGCATTTGCTGGCGGTATCTCAGTGAAGGTGTTGATGACATCAAACAGCACCAAAGGCGTCTTTCCATTGGCTGCTGCCAGCACATTCCATCCCTAATGGCTTCTACTGTTAGGAGCTCGGCTTTGCTGAGAGGAGATGCCACTGAGGAGCACGTGCTGGGAACTGACAAGTCTATTCTCTCGGTCATGGTCGGGGTCACTCTAAGGTCATGAGCAGCCTAACCAGGAGCATCACGGAAAGAAATCCTTTCCAAGAGGCAACAGACCCCTACCAGACTAGCACCCCTTTACCAGCTATGGGGCCACTGAAAATCTCTTTGCATATACGTTGACCGAAAGGTAATGTCTGGTGTACAGTACGGGTAACCAGTATTTGCATAAGGTGATTTTTAGGCGGCTTGCAGATAGGACTATAGTATGCATAATCCTGGATTCATTGGCTACCCAATGACTCACAAGAACCGACTATTCTGTTAATGAGCAAACATTTCAATCACATTCATTTCATTTTGACAGGTGTGCAGCTCCAATGTGCTTTAAGCATCCAACTTCCAAGTGAGCTGCTTCTCATGCAGCTGCCGGCAAAAGACCCCTCACCACTCTTGTGTAGTTTTAGGATCCCGATTTTAAGGGTCAGCTAGCACGCTTAATCATCATGTTCCCATGCACACACTACATGGCAATCCGCCGCTAAACTGTTCAGGAAAAGGTGCAGAACATCCATGTGCTTTCCGTGCAGGCTCCCCAAATAGGCCCGCTTCATCTAAGCCGCCAATAAACCTCTTATCATAAAGGTTCCAGAGATTCCCCTCTGTTTTGGACTACAACTCCCATGAGCCCCAGCCAGCAAAGTCAATGGTGACATAGCTCAATTGAAAAAATAGTCTTAAGGCATGAACCCCTAAAAGGGAAAGTGGCACGTTATATGGCATTTATTTTCATAGGGGGTAGCTGATCTCACCTCAGCCTGCAGTGTAAATCGAGGAAATTTGCCCCTACTCCCCAAAGGGGAGTTGCCCCCCTGTGAGGCTAGGGAGGTGAGCCTGCTCTGCAATACCCTCCCTAGGGATAGAGGCAAGTGGGACCTCACCGGGAGAGACTCTTGCTTCCGGTACATGGACTCTCATTCCTGTGAGGAACTCCATAAAGCGGTGCACACTATGGCCTACATGGGAAACTTTGACTTACTAACACTGGTACGAAGAAACACCTAATAGATGTCCTTATCACATGGAAAGAGAACATGTCCCTTTAAAATAAAATATCCAATCCACTAGGGCGAGTAAGTTGTTTAACATGCACTTAAGGAGCACAAGAGAAAGAAGGCTAGAGAGAAGAATGAGAGGAGCGCATAAGCAGGCCTGGAAGGTCCCAAGCTGCGTAACATCTGAAGAAAGAGGAAGCTAGGAAGCCCGGCAGTTTCAAACTCACTCAATATCGAAATGCAGAGCTGTAGCGAACTCAAAGTGTGAGAAGCCGAGTAGGCAGGAGCCCGGGAGAAGGTGGTGGTGAGACCATGAAAGAGGATCCGTGGTGGACAGCTGGTCCACAAACCATTGCCGATACCACCGACAATATTGATTCACCTGGTGTCCAGTCCTGCAGTGGCAAACTGGGACACTGCAAGGAAACGAGAAGACGCAAGGAAGTGAACGCCAACAGAGAGAAGGTGACAGTGGTCCATGACTGTAGAGAGGATCCCCAAAGAGCAAAGCTCCCGAATACGTTCTCCTTTAAGAACAAAGGTAACAGGGATAACGGGAAGCACAGGAGGCACAGAGGGAATCATATCGGCCAAGAAATTCGTCTCAGTAGTACTTATGAAACAAAGTTAAACGGGAAACAAATGAACACCAATTGCTATGATACAAGAAAAAGTATTATAGAAAATATGAATATTGAGAGAAAAGAATGGTACAGAACATCCTGGGAAAAGGGGAAAGTAACTCGATATTCTGAACAAGAAGAAAATAGTACAAAACAGAGAGAAAGATATGAGCCATAGTTTAGAGGAACTAGATAATTCTGTCACATACAAACTCAAGTATTCCAAAACAAGTTGAACTATAATTGCCCAGGAGGGAAAGCCTATCAGACCAATAATGCATACCAAGAATATGCAGAGACCAACAAGCAGGAATATAGATCTTGTAAGAGATCCCCAAAAGGGATTCCAAAAGAGGTGGGAAAGCTCAATAGCCTCGCTGAAGAACCAAAGAGACTATTTGCAGATTGTGTTTTAAAGATAAGCCTACAAACTGGTACTAGAAGTACCCTCAGGAGAAGGAAGTTATTCTCCTGACCGAAGTTAGTTTAGTGGTAGGGTCAGTTGGGGTAGTTCTGGACAGCTGACTTATTTCTTTGAATGATCACGGCGGATGAACAAGCACCTTAGTTAGAAACATAGGCAGGGTCCACCATGAAAGTTACGCCTTATAATGCTACGTTAATAACATATGTACACCATGTCCTCAGAGAGTCTGTGTCCATCTTCTGACTTGGCACACCCACTCTAAGCCTCTATCTAGGCTTGTTTCCTTAAACCAGGAAAGGTGTCCGGGTGATAAAACAGCATAAAGACAATTTTTTGCCCCACCCACAACCCTCACAGCGTCTGTCCATCAAGAGAAAGGTGAAGGCATAACCACCCTCTACGAGAGTCTCTCAAGATGCACTGGACCTCCAGTGGAAGGGAGTTCTAGGCACTTATATGGTACATTGAAAGCATCCCAGATATGATGAGCAGGCACTGGGGCAAGGATCAGTGAGAAATGGGACCATCAAGAGGAGGGTCGCTGGATCAGCTTACAGTGAGGCCCACTCACTTTCACTACTTGGTTTCCATAGTAGCCAACCGTAAGTAGAGTCACCCTTCAAAGGAAGGCGACAGAGATCACAGAAGGGGAGAGTATTATACTGAAAGCGGGACACATGTCTCAGCAACGCGGCATGCGCATGCCACACTACCTGCCGATTCCACTCCCATAACAGAAATCACCAGAATCATATATAATCAAAGGAACTTAAGGTGACGTGACTGCTAACTGCTTAGGCACAAGATCACAGTCGTACTGCTCTTCCAGGGCCAATGGCAAATCTCTTTCCCCCGCACACTCTGCCCCCAAAAAAGAGCCAGAAGGGAAACAAATGAAGCACAATGAAGTAACTAATTAAAATGTCTAATTAGCATATTAAGTTAATCAACTTGTGGCTTCCTTAATCTGGTCATCAGTTAATTAGATTTTAATTTGCAAGTCATATTTTAATTTCCACGAGGTGGTAATTACTGGTCTTCGGCTAAGGCACAGCTATCTTCGGCTTGTCCCTGGAAAGCAATAAAACTATACAAAACACAAGGTCTGATTAAAAAAAGCACTGAAAGCCATCCTTCTCTATACTTAAACGTGACTCTACACAGAGTCAGCCTTGGATTTTCAGACTGCGCTGCCACTTAAACACCACCCCATCTGCTCTTCCAGAAACCATCAGCAAGCGGGCTGTGGTGGGAAGTCTACTCTGTGCCTTATGACTTTGCATTTATCAACATGTTTCATCCAGAGTTCCCCTATCCCTGAAGCAGATAGTAAGGAAGTGTTATTGTCATCAAAGCAACAGTGTTTGTATGGTCTACAGATCAGTGATTGTGGTGGCATGCAGATCCAGGAATGTGACCTGATTGACAGACCAAAGAACTGCTGTGACCTGTAGACCAGAGAAGGCGGTGAACACATGTCAGAATGTGATGAGATCTTCAAGACAAAGACTGTGATAGAATCTGAATATCAAGCAATGTGGTCTACAGAACAAGGAAATGTGGTGTGGGCTGCAGATCAAGGAATGTGGTGTGGTCTCCAGATCAAGGAAATGTGGTGTGGCCTGTAGATCAAGGAAGCTGGTGCAGTCGTCAGATCAGATAATGTTGTGGTGTTGAGGGGCAGATGAATGCGTCATTAATAGCGCTAGCCCCTCCCTCGCTTCTATATCATAGGAACGAAAGGAGTGCATCATTTGTGGTGTCTGGCCCTTCTCCATTGCCATACCGCAAGTACGAGAGATGCCATTCACTAAGGCAACCCTACCAACCTTATTCTGGAGCGATCGAAGAAGAGTTGAATTTGCAGGCACTAGCGTGTAACCAAAGATGATGAGAGCAAGTGACATCACTACCGAAACTGACACACGTAGATGAACAAGACGCAAAGCAGATATGCACTCACCATGAAGATACATGGACAGTAGGTTAAACTTGCATTTACACATGTAGAATGTTACCTGCACCAATCGACACTATAAATCCGATCATAATCGTATACGCTGAAGCGTAAGGCAAATGACATACACACTAAGCTTGCTCAACGTAGAAATGTAACAATAACGAGTAGCCATGTTGGATAAAATGGACAGTGCAGCCACGTTCGAGTGAATGAGGAGCATCAAGGAAACTTCAAAGCTGCAGGAAGGTTAGACTCACTGAATTAGCTGAAAATACAGACCCAAGCAGACCAGACAATAGCTGCACAGCTCCTGCCAAGATTACTGTGGAAAAATTAAGGTTTAGAATGGCTCAGAGGAAAACACAAAATAATAATTCCCAAGTGCAAGACACATTTCTCTTACGTTAAGCAAAAAAACAAACCGCCCTTCAAAGCCAGGTGCTCATTAATTAAGGCTTAGTATTGGAAGAAAAGCAGCTCGACATAGTATACAGTGGCCAGGAAGGGCAAGGACATCCGTATTAATAAGGGCTAAAATCCTAGTAAAAGTCAAGCAGAATAATTCAAAACGTGGTCTCCTTACACGTGACTTATAGTTGAAGAACAGTGGCTATTCAGTAACTCCAGATCGAGATAGGCCCATGCCTTCACTTCCCTCAAGTTCTCACAACAAAGATACCAGACAAAGACAAGTTCACAGCTAAAGTCATGGCTTGTGGCCTAGGAAATCAGAGATGGTGTCTGATTAATTGGGAAAACCAGCAGCTTGATTTGATGCCACCCCTTACCCCGGCTACTATTGTTACTCATGTGCTGATGACCTGCCAAGCAGTCAAGGTTGGCAAGGCTACTGCCAGCCCATCCCGTTCTGAAATTATGCTGTCTTGTAACTGCTGCAGTTGCCAATAGTTTGTTGTACTGGTGATGTCTTCTTACATGTAATATTTTTAGAGGTGGTTCGAGGTGTGCCAGTAGGTAAGTAGTGACCAATGGAAAAGCTAACCCCTACACATTGTACACATAGACTATTCTCCTAACCAATCCCAGCTTCCCATAGGCTTTTGTAACCAAGATTGTAATGAGACGTTGGACTGGGCATTTCCAGCCCTTCCGTACAGTGGGGTCTGCAGATCAGAGCATTTGGTGTGGTCTGCAAATCGGAGAATTTGGTGTACACATTTTGGAATGTATCACGATCTTCAGATCAGAGAATGTAGTATGGTTTACAGATCATTGAACATGGTGTGTTTTATGCATCATAGAATGTGGTGTGAATTGAAGATCAACGAATGTAGTGTGCTCTACAGATCAGTGCATGTGGTAAGTTCTACAGAGCGCATGATGTGGTGTGGTGTACAGATCTGAAAGTGTGTATTCTACAGATCAGAGAATGTAGAGTAGTGTATTGAACATGCTCTGCTCTACGCATCAGTGTGGGTCCTGAGGTCTGCAGATCAGGGTGTGTTGCGCGGTCCATAGATCAATGAATGAGATCTGGTTTACAGATCAGTGAATGTGGTGTGAACATCAACAGATTAAATAGTGTTGTGTGGTCCCCAGATCAGTGTACGTGGTGTGATACTGTAAGGAGTAAAGGTGTGTTGCATGGATGCATTAGTCACAAGCTGTAATCCTGGTCCACACACTTGATCAGCTCTGATCCTTTTTCTATGTCAAAACCACACATTTTTCTCATCTAACACTTCCCAATGTAGGTAGCATCAAGCAATCCAGAGGCATGAATGTGGAAGTGTGCATTTATTGAGTGCATCATCATACCGTGCTTTAATGCACAGCACTATGGTCTAACGGTTCTTAAAACAATATGTGCCTTCCAATTAACTGGACTGTTAGACTTGTCATTAATGGTTAAGCTGCCTTTCTTGTGTTGCGTCAGGGCAGTAGTTTCACGCAGAAGTTACAGGCATGGACTAATGGCCATTAAGCTGGTTACAAATGCTTGGGTGCTGGAATGTTCCCCTAGTCGAGATGGCAACCCCTCAAGAGTTCGAGACAGACACAGCACCAGCTTCAGTGGCCTGTGCCTAACTCCACAGAGGGGGCAGATGCGGACAGGTTACGTTCATGGGTCTCCCCAAGTATAGAGCCCCTGCAGTCTGCCCAGGTCAAACTAAGTGCGGCTGAACCCTTAAGGGAGGCACCCATTCCATTAAGCCTCGCTCCCACACTCCTCTCTCCACATAACCAAGCAAAGGCATTGCTAGGGTGGGGTTGGGGGGGGGGGGCTATAGCTCCAGGTCTTGGTTGTAGCACGGGTGGAAGCTCAGCGGCACCAACCAAATGTCCAGCTAGCCCCAGGTGCAGACTGTCATGACATCAGCGTAGACCCAGATCTTTTACAAACCCAGCAACACCCCTGTACCCAAGAATCCCATCCATATCACTTAAGCTTAGGAAGACAAGGGGAGGGCACCAAGAAAGATCTTCCTGTCTGTGCTCCAGCACAAAGCTGTCAATTGCATCATGACCAAGTGCAGTTTGGGTAGCAGCTGTTCTGCAAAGCCCAATTATGTTCGCAGGAGTGAGCATGTCTGAGAGAGCAGCATCCATCGCTCGTTCCCTCTAGCCCGAAGATCCAATCTAAATGATGTATAGGAGGGAGATAACAAGAGTGCAAGTGCGAAGATGTTCAACAGTCACGATGTGGCCTTACCGTGGCCTTACCGTTCAGGTGGGCAATAGCGACACCTGGATTATAAACCTCTACACACTGCGCTAGTCACACCTTCTATGCAAGCACACGTATCAACACAGATGCTTCAGCTAGGAAAGGAACTCCTGTAATCCAATAAACCTCTAAGGAGCACAAACAGCATGCACTCCCCAACCCTACACATGCCGAACCATCAATCATCTTTGTGCTTGCTGAGCCGTAACAGAATACACTGTCCGCAAGCCATCTGGGGACAAATACTAGTGACCACACGTGCCATTTCCAATTCACAGGATTCAGGCCATACACAGGAAAACGCTGGCAGTGTAAATAAATATAGTGTTTTTTATGCTACTAATGTAAATGGCCATTCTGCACCTCACTGCGCGTGGATCTGTAAGAAAAAGAGTGGGTTATCAGTCAGACAGCGGGGAGGCAGATGCCTAACCATTGGTGTGGATGAGTGCAGGTAGGAAGTACCTGGATCCTGTGGGCCAATCTGCGTTCTAGGATTTGGCAGAGAAACATAGGAGAATGTTATGCAAAGGGAAAGACGACAGCGCGTTGGCCCCGATTTCCCGCTGATGTGGGAGTGTGTGTTAGTGCTAAAGAGAGGGGATTAGTCATGGCTCGATAAGTGTTGCTGTGTTATGGCTAGGCCTGTGGAAGGCGTCTGTGGGAGGTTTGTGTGTGTACTGTAAGGTGGGTGAAGATCTTAGAGGAGAGTTGGCTAGTTGGAGGAATAGTGGATAAGCTTTACAAGGCAAAACAACCTACAACCCTGCACTCCTACCAATGGCCCTTTGCAGACAGGTCCGACCTCAATATAAATATTTGAGATCCATTCTGCCCCATGTGCCACAAAATAAACATCTGCAAGTTGGCAAATGAAATGAGTTAAAGGGGAAGAAAGTCTGGAAACTCTGCACGTCATGCTATGGGTTATGAGATGTGCCAACGTTTGCTTCAGAGAAAGGGTTTCTGGGAATTTGAGGACCTCAGTCACCCATTTCAGCTTCTTCGGTAGGTTGGTTTGCAGTCTGAGAGATGCCTCAAACCTCACTCTAACATGCTCAGGTGCAATACTCAGTGGACCGCTGGCAACTTTGCCCATCAGGGCAGAGCAATGCGTTCGTCAGGCAGTCAAGGAGCCAAGAATGCCAGCTACGTTCCCCCAGAGGCCTACCCTGCTGTCTCCCACAAGCCTCAAACATTTCTCACACAGGGCACATTCCGCCCACCTCCTACTCACAGTTCTTGAGGCCGCACATGGGCTTCGGTTTCAGAGGGATGCCGTACCCCTTCAGAGGGTTCTTCATGTGTATATGATGAGCAGAACAGATGGAAGGTGGAGCGTGGATTCCTGGCAGTGCCCCTGGAAAGGTACACCCTTCTTTGGAGGGTGAAGAGAAGCATTCTGGCAGCGAAAGAGTGTCTGGGTTTTTATTTTGGGCAGTGGGTCAAATGATGCGACAGTCCAATCACAGTGTAATCTTGAGTTTGCAGTCTCTCTGGTCCCTTGCTAGTTCTGCATCTATGCCAAAGTACCTTACAAAACATGGTGCAACAGTTAAATGATGAAACCAGGGCAAAGGCAGGCCTGCTTTATTCATCCAGATTTTAAGGGCTGTCCTTGAACATGTAGGGAGAGGCCATCAGGGATTAGCAAATGCATAAGATAAGAGCTGTCCCCACAGGGGGTCTCCAGGAGCCAGAAAAGTACAGCCCACCCATAAACAGCTATTTACACTACCTACAAAATAGAGGAAAGTGGGAGGCTATTTTCTGTAGTAAGGGGGTTGACTGATTTGTGCTCTAGTATTTACATGTATTACACACATTGGAATGATGTTTGAGGATGAATGTCAGATGTGTGTTTGCATAATTATAAAGATGGTTCCAAAAGCTATGAAAAAAACATACATTGCCCATGTGGGCTTCCTTTGGTTGCCTGGTTATTTTCCACCTACTTGTGGCACGTGGACTCCTCTTTCAGGGGGATAGCTTTGCTGTCTAAAGCTTGAGCTTTTAAGGTACAGTATATTCAATTTGGGGGATATCTTTGCTGTCTAAAGCCTGACACCTTAGGGTGCAGTATGGGCAATTTAGGGACATGTTGCTGCTGTCTCAAGCCTGACCACTATTAGATACCGTTCATTCAACAAGCATGTGAGGAAAGTAAAAAGAAAAGTTTAAAAACTCTTCCAGGCATGCAACTGAACTTTCCCTTTAATCAAAAGAGACATGTTCACAGATAAAACCATCACCCCAGTAACAGGCAATTTGTGAGTAATGAGGCAGGTTCCGCTCTTCCTCCTGCCCAGATGCTGCCCTCCCTCTCTTGGGGAGTGGTTCTGGTCTTCCCCTCCTGCCCAGGGTCTGCCCTCCCTCTCTTGGGGAAAGGTTCCGGTCTTCCTCCTGCCCAGGGTCTGCCCTCCCTCTCTTGGGGAAAGGTTCCGGTCTTCCTCCTGCCCAGGGTCTGCCCTCCCTCTCTTGGGGAAAGGACTATGTCAGGAAAGCCTAGGGCATCTGCATGGCTCTAGCCCTTAAGACACAAACATACATGTGCCAAGGGGCCATGTTGATCTAATGTGGCGGATCAAGCATGGAGATTGCCTTCCGAGGGGGAGAAGAGGTGGTCCTCTGGAAAGCAAACCTCACGGCGGGCAGCAGCAGGGGGTTAAGCTGGATTACACAATTAATATGCATGAGATGACTTTCCATACAAAACAATTGTCTTTCTACTGGTACCATCATCGTCCGTGTTCTATATTATTTGGGATTTGTTTTTGAATTTTTGTAAACGGGGGAAACCCCGCCAACTCCACCCCCCCTTTTCGTTTTCATTCTCCCTTTTCCCACCTGTTTGATTTTCTTTTTGTGTGTGTGTGTTTTTTATGGGCTGATTTATTCAGTAGAATTGTTTGTGCACAGACATACAGGCGTACCGAGAGGACTGTACTGTTAAAACGACATCTCCTAGAATGGCTCGCCGACTCCAAATCATCACAGTGGGTACCCACATTTAGGCATTAGAATAATCTGCCGCTCAACTCCACAATTCACTCTGCTATTAGGCCCCAGTGCTCTGTACACAATTGCCCTACATTGCATTTCCATGAATCAATATTGCCTATTCTAGCGTTGATGATAATATGCCAGCCTAAGCCAGCCTCACCATGTATAACGGATCCGCAGGAGACTTGCACAGATCTGCAGATGGTGTATTTACCAGCTTAGGCTCAGCCCACATGGAAAACCTAAATGTACTTTAAAAAATGTAGAATTAAAGTACTGCCTGAATGATGTGATTGTAGCTACTTTACCCCATATCTGTATCATACAAGTAACAATGTCTTGTCGTTCAAATGCCATGTTTATTGTTTTGTTGGGATGGTGGCAAGAGTGACGCTCATAACAGGATAAATAATGGACCATTTATTGGGCTGTTGTCCCAATCACATTCTAGGTTTGGGCACGGCAGTCTCAATCAGACCCTGCATACTGTGACGCTTAATCCCCCGACCCTCATCCCTCTGCACACCCCACCATACTTCAACTAACTCCTCACTACAACCTTGCACCCTTACACCCCCCACTCTCCTTCAGACGACCTCCAGAGGTCTAGTGGGTTTAGCAGATTCAGATCCTATCCATCTTCTATCAACATCCACGTTGTCAATTACTGCCCTCCACTCCACATTCCCAGGGTTGCTCATATGGCTAACCTGCTCGGTCGGTACGAACCACACACATGGAGATGTTCATACTGACTTGTGGATAATGGGTAATTCTGACCTGCATCCATCAACACCAAAGCTTTCTGCATCTCCGACTAGCACACCCTCACCTCCTTCCTTACCGAGCTATGTGCAGTTAGGCCGACATTAGTGTCAGAAAGGCGCTATATAAGACCACTTTATGCTATGTACAGTTTCTCATGTTGCGATACTGCTGCTAGAATGGAGGCTCCCTGTAAAGAGATCCACTTCGCCTTGGGGTCAGGTACATGCTAAATAAATTGACAAGAAAAATGTTCGTCGGCTAACAGGACAGGCCACCACCTGTCAGTAAGCATATACTGTTCAATCATCAGTATAGGTAGTATGGGGCTTTTCAATCACACCAGTGTCCATTTGAGGCCATATCGAGCTCTTCCTGCCAGGAGGTGTAAAAGGTTGAGAGAAAAGTCCACAATCACTAGTGTAACCTCTCCTACGACACAAGGGGAGGTGGGATGGATGACACCATAGCTACCCATCACCGGTCCTTCAGGCTTAAGCTGCAGGCTCTCCCTAAAACAAACATGGAGGGGTGGATGGATCAGGTGGGGGAGGGGATAAATCCATTGATGCCACCTGAGAACCCTTTTCCGTGGATGGGTTAGAGTGGGTGTTTCAAGGGATACTTGGCATTGAAGGAGATAATATCAATTTAATAACAAGTTGACACAGAGAGTGAAGGCTTAGGAGTGTTTTTGGATGGCTCATTTTCTGATCAAGAATCCTTGGAAGCCGTCACTTTACAAAAAGAACAAACACATGAATTGGGTTTTGGAGATTGTGATTACGTTCTGAATCCTAGATCCTGCAAGCCCTATATTTTGAACACAGATTTGATATCCCTTCAGTAGCCGAGTTCCAGTGCTGGGTTAAATCGCCAAGCACATTCACCGTATGGTGACCTATCTGGTTTTGACTCTCACATACAAATGACAGGACTTAAAATCCTTCTGGATATGTGGTGCCAAGGACAGACACGTCTAGCAAGATTTTGTTTCTGGATTTTATTGGCTTGAATCAACTTTTTTTTACTTGACCATGCAGGATCTTTGTGTAGAAAGAGAAGAGGTCTGTCTTCATCAACCCATGAAAGTAAAATATTGAATGTTTATCTGTTGAGTACGTATCCTACAGACTCTGTTGGAAATGTATAAAATATAATGTCCCTCTTAAAATTACGACATCATAATTGTATAATGCAGCTGGCAATCGTTACAGGGTTTCCCAATGAATAATTATTCTAATCCCCGAGCGACTTGCATCCCATCATTTAAATCTGTATTAAAATGATAGAATAGCAGTAGGGTACGGATATTATACTGCAAAACCACCCTCTCTATGGTCATTAGCTAGGAAGCAGTCTGTGCTTTGATTAGGGACATAAACGGGGCCTAACAAGCAACACATTGTTGGAGCAGTTTATCATGGTACAGATAACCTCTGCTTTACCATCAAGTAAGTTATGCTAGGTAGCCCAGTCTTACTATGGCGCAGATTCTGCCGCTTGCATGGTCTCTTTGCGCCGTGTGTTGCCCTGCAAGGGAAAAGAGGAGTAAGTGGTGTATGAGCTTTTGATGGCAGAGGGAGCAGTGGAAAGTGGAAATGCAGAAGTCCTTGCCCACAGGGGTTCATCGCTCGGGAACAGAGGGCTCTTTGTTTTGGGGATCAAGGGAGAGGTCGGATCAGGAATGGGTTCTAGGCCTGCTAGGCCTAGGAACCAGAGATCACCCTCTCTGAAGAGTCCCACCAAGGCGGAGACATGTCTCGTCCCTAGTGTTCTCGTTCAGTGGGCGCGCATTCTCTTCTGGCAATGGCCGCTTTTCTAACGGCGGGGAAGAGTTAAAGAATGTGATGGAACGGGATCCCGAGTAATTCAGTGTTTAAGAAAAGTTACTTCCATCATTTCAACAAACGCTATTTGGGTTTCTTCCAGCGTTATGGCTTAAAACATACGCTAAAGACCGGGAGGTAGACTGAATAATCAAGTCGTTGCAAGTTTACACAACGTTTTAAAATTTTATTTGGTACTTCTTAAGCAATGGTTGTAGCCCTAATTAATACAAGGAATATATTTGTTTCACTACTATTTGATAGTACATAGGGTGGTTTCACAGCATCATTTACTTACCAAAACCCTACTTTTTTAAAATATAGATTCATGTGCGAGTTCCCAAACTAGGAATTAATTAGACAAATTCTTCAATCCGTGGTCTTTGTAAAGATTCTCACCTTACGTAGAACATTAAGATGCTCTAAATAAATTATATGACCATGTATTTCGGGGGTCCTGATGGAGATGAGAGGTGCGTCATACGGACCTATTTATTTATTTAATCGTTTTTTTTATAACGTACCTCTTACCATACTTGAGTTCGGTTTCTAAGTGCAGATCCGGGATTCGAACTTCTGTTCCTCTGCGTGGTCTTGCTTCCAAGACCAGCACGTTGCCCCTGTGCTATCCTCCGTTCACCTAGGGAATTAACACCCAAATATTCCCAAACCTCAGTGTGCAGCCTTCTACGGCCCAATGAAGGCGGAGTGCCCTCAGTAGGTGACTCTTAAACCCCTAACACTCTTTATTGGTTATGGAAAACAAACAACATTTAGGTTCCCTGTGCACAGTTGCTTGCAGGAAGGAATAGTGTGTGCATGTGCTTTTTGCATGCCCCTATGTGTGAGGCTGCAGGTGCAGCGAGTACCTAAAAAGGATGTTCGAGAAGTTGTGCCTGGGAGTTTGGGAAGAGGCAACCACGCGGGGCCAGAGCACTTTGGGGGGTGTTACAGTGGTGAAGAAATCTAGTGTTGAGAGGAGGTAGTCTGCCACAGGATGTCCCTTTCGAGGGTTGGGAACTTCATGGATTTTGACCAGGACTGCTGTCACTTTAGGGGGTGGGTGCCTTGGCTGCAGGAGATCCCAGGGCAGGGCCTGCCACAGTAGACGTGGTGTGCCTCTGGCTTCTGCCGGGTGCTTTGGTGCAAGGATGCTGTTCCAGGTGCCATAATGCACAGTCATGGTTTGCACATGCTCACTGTTAGAAGAAAACGCAGTAACACAACGCACACACATGTCTACAGTGACCCTGGCGTTACCAGACGTAAAACATAGTGTGAACTTAAAGTCAGTTTGATACAAAGTTCAGTCTATGTTAAAAAAAGAAAAGAATACCTAACCTACATCAGAAATGTGTTTCGATTAATGTCTGATTTAGAATTTTCTAGTCTGACCTTGGGTGGTGGTATTTATCAGGCTAAGAGAGCAGAACAGATCAATATTTGATTTTTGTGCTATGAAGGTAACCCAAAATACCACAACTATAACTGGGTGGGAGAGGCCAAGCCACACAACCCATAAGAAAGAGACTGCACAAACAATTATAATGTAAGTGGCCTAGTACCACACCACAGAATGAAACGCCACCCGTGAAAGTGGGTGCAGACTCACCATGCTTGGAAGAAGCCTGCACCACCAGTAGCTGTTTTCGGGGTGTACGGTAGCAGAGTCTAAATCTGGGACCACTGACAAGACAACACACCTGACAGTGAGGAACGTTAGGCAGGCCTGCAGGCAAAGCAGCTGCTGCACCTTTTCTTTAAGAGGTGCAAAAGGACAGGCCCAGCGATGCTTGCTGTGATTATCCAGCACCTACATCAGACTTCTTCTACAGGCCCCTTTGAATTACAACTCTTCCCGAGCCAACAGAGAATTACGCTTTCATGTGAAATCCTTTTATCAGTGATGGAGGACAAATAAAGGACTCCCATCGCTTCCTCACTCAAGGGTTTGGACGGTCGATTTCCTGGAATCTTCAGTCCTCCCGGGTTATACTGAAACTGGATGCAGAAAGCCATCCTGGACAGCCCTGTCACTTTATCACCAGGAGCAACTTGTGTAGGACCAGGGGATGTGGCCAGGCCTCACTGGGCCATGAAGCCAGTCCTCAATGTTCAATAGATCCAGTCCTCATTGTCCCCTGGAGCCAGCACGCATGATTCCTTCCATTGAGCCATCCACCATTCTATCACTTAGCCAGTCCTCATTGTCCCATGGAGCCAGCACGCACGATTCCTTCCACTGAGCCATCCACCATTCTATCACTTAGCCAGTCCTCATTGACCCATGGAGCCAGCACGCACGATTCCTTCCACTGAGCCATCCACCATTCTATCACTTAGCCAGTCCTCATTGTCCCATGGAGCCAGCACGCACGATTCCTTCCACTGAGCCATCCACCATTCTATCACTTAGCCAGTCCTCATTGTCCCATGGAGCCAGCACGCACGATTCCTTCCACTGAGCCATCCACCATTCTATCACTTAGCCAGTCCTCATTGCCCCATGGAGCCCGCACGCACGATTCCTTCCACTGAGCCATCCACCATTCTATCACTTAGCCAGTCCTCATTGTCCCCTGGAGCCAGCAGGCACGATTCCTTCCACTGAGCATTCCACCATTCTATCACTTAGCCAGTCCTCATTGTCCCCTGGAGCCAGCACGCACGATTCCTTCCACCGAGCATTCCACCATTCTATCTCTTAGCCAGTCCTCATTGTCCCATGGAGCCAGCACGCACGATTCCTTCCACCGAGCCATCCACCATTCTATCACTTAGCCAGTCATCATTGTCCCATGGAGCCAGCATGCACGATTCCTTCCACTGAGCCATCCACCATTCTATCACTTAGCCAGTCCTCATTGCCCCATGGAGCCAGCACGCACGATTCCTTCCACTGAGCCATCCACCATTCTATCACTTAGCCAGTCCTCATTGTCCCCTGGAGCCCGCACGCACGATTCCTTCCACTGAGCATTCCACCATTCTATCACTTAGCCAGTCCTCATTGTCCCCTGGAGCCAGCACGCACGATTCCTTCCACTGAGCATTCCACCATTCTATCACTTAGCCAGTCCTCATTGTCCCCTGGAGCCAGCACGCACGATTCCTTCCACTGAGCATTCCACCATTCTATCTCTTAGCCAGTCCTCATTGTCCCCTGGAGCCAGCACGCACGATTCCTTCCACCGAGCATTCCACCATTCTATCTCTTAGCCAGTCCTCATTGTCCCATGGAGCCAGCACGCACGATTCCTTCCACTGAGCCATCTACCATTCTATCACTTAGCCAGTCATCATTGTCCCATGGAGCCAGCACGCACGATTCCTTCCACTGAGCCATCCACCATTCTATCACTTAGCCAGTCCTCATTGTCCCATGGAGCCAGCACGCACGATTCCTTCCACTGAGCCATCCACCATTCTATCACTTAGCCAGTCCTCATTGAGTCACTGAGCAATTCTTCGTGGTTCACTGAGCTAGCCTTTATGGTTCCACTGAGCTGGTGGCAGCACTGAGCCAGCACTCACTTTTCCACCAACCTTATACTTATTGTACCTCTGATCCAGCCCACACTGAGCCAACTCCCTAATTTCTATTAGATGACCTGTCCCTTTTCATCAAACGCAAAGCTCACTGCACCATCAACCTCTAGACCACCGGATCTGCTATCAATGTTGTATCCCGGCACCAGCGATTCCACTCTAGCGGCAACCACGGGCCTTCCATCAATGCGCGATAGTCATTGTGCAGCTATTTTTATGCCATGGATCTATAGTTGTGCGCCGACTGTACCACCTATCCACCCACTGCATCACTGATCCGCCAAAGTAATGCTTGACGTAGCATGACCGCAGTGTGCGGTCACAGATTCCAAGCACCCTCACGGTTTTAATCCTGGATAACTATGTCAAAGGCTGCTGTACGTAGAGGCTGAGTCAATGACCCACCCCTACCACCAGACCAGTAATCAAAGTACCGCTCACCGTGCCCTCCAGGGCCGGCCTTAGTGGTGGCCGTGCCCCGGGCAGCACACCCCTGGTCTGGCGCAGGGGGGGCAAATTCAATAGGCGCAGAGGGCGTGGCGCATTTAGTTTCAATAGGGCGCCTACTGCACCTTCTCCCAACCCGCCAGCTCAGGGGAGACCCTGAAAGATTCCGCTGAGCTGCCATGGCGCCCCTGGCGGTGGCCCCCCCTAGCTGCTGTGGCGCCCCAGGCGGTGGCCCATGCGGCCCTGCTTTAAGGTCGGCCCTGCTGCCCCCATGATCCCTGGATGCATTCAGACTGGTTTATTGAGCTCTGTCCTGCCATTCACGTACGAAGCACGTATCCCCTCTATCTTACTTTACAACTCGACTTTACAACTCGACGCTCTTGGGCAGCTCTAGAACAGCTCTGAGGGCAGAATTCCCAACAAACGTGTAGCGGGCGACAACGGGATAAGAGGGAGGCCTAACGCTGGCAAACACATCTCTAAGCAGCAGCAACAGCTCGCTGGATGTGCAGGCAGCTTAAAGCAGCGCTCGCCCGGCAATGATTGCATTTTAATAGGTAATTAGTTAAAATGTAAAGCTCTTGCAGGTGAAAGGCTATCACTTACGCACACACCATTACGGCAGAGGAGCGCTGACGGAGGAAACGGGGAAAGAAGCTGGAGCTCGTTAGACCCGGCCGCCATCGGTGGGGGGCGCGGATGGGCACCCACAGAGGACTGTCTGCCAGCGGTGGCTGGGCAGGTGGGAGGTAGGGGGCTCACGGGCTCCCCTCGCTTCATTCCCGTCGCCCACTGTCATGCTTTTAGTAGCAATCCGCGCGAAGCAGGAGCGCACACCTGGGCAAGTTAACACTGATTAATCGCGCGGCAAAGAAACAAATTAAAGGGGGCACTACTAGGAGACTCGCCCATAAACCAAAGTGACAGATTAATTTAAAGCTCAGACTTTTCCACGAAGCAGAGGCTTGGAGAAATCGCTTTCAGATCCCATCAGGAAAATAAATGTAACACTAAAAACATAAGCGGGCTAACGCGTCATTTATGCGTGCCAAGTGGGCAAACTCGTCATTGATGCGTGCCAAGCGGGCAAACGTGTCATTGATGCGTGTCAAGGGGGCAAACGCATTTTATATGCGTGCCAATAGTAGCAGAGGCAGCTTTTGGTTCGGGCGGTGGACAATAGGCCACCAGTGGGAGGTTGGGGGGCACAATGGGCAGGCACTGGGAATGGGGGGTGTTGAGGGGGTTGCCGCCCCCTGTCTCCACCCTAGCTCTGCCACTGCATGCCAAGAGGGCAAACATGTAATTTATGCGTGCCAAGCGGGCAAACGCGTCTTTTATGCACGCCAAGTAGGCAAACTCGTCTTTTATGTATGCCAACAGTAGCGGAGGCAGCTTTTGGTGAGGGGGGCAATAGGGCACCAGCGGGAGGCTGGGCGGCACACTGTGCACGTACTGGGCATGGGGGGTGCTGAGAGGGGTGCCGCCCCCCAGCCCCCACCCTAGCTCTGCCACTGCATGCCAAGAAGGCAAACGCATCTTTAATGCGTGCCATGTGTAGACTAAGGGAAACCAGCAGGCATTTATTTGTCAGCACCTTGCATTCCAGGAATGAGGAGGGGTAAATGTATTCAACAATGGTGGCACCCAGTGTTGCAAACTACTCAGTAAGAAAAGTAGCTATTGGCCGTCATAAAAGTAGCTAGAAGTAGCTAAATGACGTCATCGCCTAATTTGCATAATTAGCCAGGTGCATGATGGGTGATTGCCGAGGGCATGGCTTTATAGCCTCCCATTGAGCCCACCCCTTTTTTGTAATAAAAGTCGCAAATGCATAGATGCAAACTAATTATATCCATATGCATACATGGACATGCAAATGAAGTAGTATTTAATTAAACCCCACAATGATTAGGTTGGCTGTTATTAATATAATGTATTGCACTTTCTGTTGTAGCTTCTTAAATGTGTATTGCCATTTTTAATATGCTAGTATTTTATAATCCAGCTATTCTATATATGTAAACACATTGTCACAATATTGCATTAGTTTCACAAGCCTAGAGAAAATATATTTATTATTAGACAAAGAAAAACTTAGCAGACAAATCTATCAATGCAGAGTAAGGTGCAGGCCAAGGACGTTCTGCTTTTGGTCAAAGCGGGAAAGCCTTCAAGATAAGCCGAAGCAATAACAAGCAGCCATTGCACACATGCACGGCCATATAACCAGTGTTGCCAGCAAGACGACTTTCTATGTATTTAGCGAGAAAGCACGGCCCCACTTTTTTCTATTGGTTTGGAAACTTGTGTTAATGAATCAAGTCTCCAAACCAATAGAAAAAAAGTAGCTAGATTTCTCGCTTGCCGCTTTTTCCAAAAAAAGTCGCCAGGGGGCCATACTTTCTCGCTAAATATAGCGAGAAAGTCGCCAAGTTGGCAACACAGGTGGCACCTGCTTGAAGATGAGCCCTCAATCTCCAGGAATAATCGCAGCTCAATAAAACTATACCTACCATCTAAAAGATGCCACACCTGGGGCAGCCTATGCAATGTAGCCTTGATTACAGCAACATGTAGTTATTTTATTTTGGGTTGGGTATTTTATTTGTTTATATACAGGGAAGAAAAATGCTCTTGTGATCACAAAAGAACGTACAATAGATAAGAAATTTGATGTGACGGACAGCAGTGAGCTTTTTACAATGAGGTGAGCTCTAGTGACATTCTGACCAGGTTGTGGAGGGGAGTAAATGGAACAGTCACCAGGGACAATACATGGGTGGACATACATAGATTAAGGACAATCAACATTAGACATTTCTAAGAGCAGAAAGGTGGGACGGCCAGCTGTGGTGGGGATGTGACCATGATGGGTGAAATGCTAGAGTGGAGGCAGAGAAAGTGAGGGACAGAGGCAGGTTAAAGGCGAGGGGAAAAATGTTTGCTTGAAGGCAGGTGAGAGGTAGGTTAAGAGGGTAACTCATAGGCAAGGAGGTAGGCTTTCAGCATGGTTTTGAACAAATTGTTGTGGACTGTTTCTCTGATGTCGAAAGGAAGCGAATTCCATACAAGTAGAGCAAGAAGAGAGAAAGAGCGGAAGTGAGAGGAAGCAGAGCATAGGTGAGGAGCCACAAGGGTAACCGAGCAGGCAGAGCAGAGATTACGAGAAGGCTTGTAGAGTTTTTTTGCCACTGTGGTATCTTGCCATGAATATATTTGTTAACCAGGATAAGACATTTAAATCTGGCCCGATTTTTGCATCACCAACCATCCACCCTAGTGACAGTAAGAGATGGGGCTGAACTATCCTCACCAGCAGTCAAACTCGGGTGTACCCATGCCATCGATCCTCGATATCAGTCAAAAATCCAGATTTACCCATGCAATATCTCCTCAGTAACAGTCAAACTCGGGTGTAGCCATGCCATCTAGCCTCGATAACAGTCAAACGTGGGTACCCATGCAGTATGTCCGTGCTAACAAACTGAGTTTACCAATGCAATATATTCTTCATAACAGTCAAACTCGAATGTAGCCATGCAAAATATCCTCAATAACAGACACAACAAGGGTTCCCCATGAAATCTACCCTCAATAAGTCACACCATTGCAACCGACCCTCCATAACATTTGCACCTGGGTGAATCCACATGCATGCATTCATGCATCTATGGTAACAGCCACCGCTGATGATAGATGGTACTAATTTCCTGGAAAGTGAGTCGTTTTTTTCAGAATATGATCACTTTTAGAAAGAGGGTGAAACAATGAGTGGGTAACTGGAAAATTGTCCCTTCTAGAAAGAGAATTTAAGAGCAAGCGAGAACCTGTAGTGTGATTACTTTTAGAAAGAGAATTAAACAATGGTTGAGAACCTGGAACGTGATTACATAGAGAACGCATATGTAACAATTAAGGAGGACATATTCAAAACCCAAGGGTCCAAGGTAGTACTCTCATCGCACGTCCAGTCGCAATACAAATCAGAATACAAAACAATATTTGAGAAATGAAGTTGACCAAACAAAAATGCGCAATATTGAGGGAGTTAGAAGGGAGGTTTAGAAGAGTTGTGGGCACGCGGTGGCTTGATTTCTTTTGTTTTTCTTTATTTGAGCTGTTTCTCCAAGGTCGACTTTTTCGATTTAGTGTCTCTTATGTAAATCGCATGTTGAAAGGTTTGATTTTTATTTAATGTATTTCACCGAGGGTGGGTATTTTTTGCTCTTTACTTGAAAGCAGATATATTGGTGTTCATTAGTATTTAAGATATGTCGACATAGTAAGAAGCTGGGCAAATCTATTCCAGCGGGCCAATTCAGCAGATCCCTGTCTCTCGCAAGACGTAATCAATTGCCCAATACCTGGAAACCAATTTGATAATCCTTTGGGCTCTTTTTTGGTTCACTTGAGCAAGGCCAGTTCCAGAGCATGGCAATAGGCCATTGCCAACTGTGGCATAAGCCGCCAGCAGGAGTGCCAGAATGTGTGTTACCAAAAGGGCTCTAAAAGCTCACAGTTATGTGATATTGTTATCCATATCCTATTGACCAAGAAAATGAAGGGAGATATCACCAGTCCAGAGACACCAGATAGAGGATGAAAAGGAAAAGGAGTAAGGGTAAAATGGCCGAGACACAGTGTCCCCCTTTCTACATTGACTGCCAACCTAACACTTTCCCAACCTTTATGGGCTGTTCTAAACCAGCTCACCTCATTACTCGACACGTGCCACTTGACTGAACTGGGACGAAGAAGAGGCAACTAAAATTAATACAGACTACACCCTTTCACCACTTTAGTACTGGGATGAGGAATATGCCTACAAAGCGCTGTGAGGGTCAGGCATGTCCCTTTAATTATGGTCAGGCAGGGCTAATCAAGCATCCACACCTGTAGCCTTTCAAAGGGCTGCAGGTGTATAAAGGGAGGCCAGCCAATCAAGGAAGAGAGCAACAAGGAGACCAGCAGAAGACCCTTGTTAGGAGGCAGCCGTAGTGGGACCAAAGAAGGAGCCAGGCCGCTGGCAGTTATCCTAGACAACTTGTGGAACCCGAAACTAGTGTGCTGAGTATTCGCCACAGGACTGGCAGCCTCCACAACGTAGAGCGAGCAGCAGGAGCTGCTAATGAGCCCAGCGCAGAGAGGACGCTGCCCGCATCCGGGAAGAAGCTTTGGAAGTGCTGGCGTGTCGAGAGAAACGCACAGTAGGCGAGCGGGGATCGCACCAGTGAATTTCCCGGCTTCCGAAGCAGGAAGGAAGTAGCGGGAACCACCAGGAAGACGCACAGAAAGCCGGTGAGTGTCAGGAGGGTGCTCAAGGACCCGGGCCGGTTCTATGGGACCGCAAATGAATAACAGTCCATGATAGTAAGCAAACAAATGCATATTGAATACCAAACTAAATGGAAACTTAAAATTAAGTAACATAAGTGCACGTTGAACACTGAACTGAAAGTACACAATATTGAATGCATGTTGCACAATGTTTTAACTCAAACCTGGATGCTGAGGGTGTTAAAGGCGCAAGTAAGCAAAACAGTGAACTCTTATGAGTGAATGCAGTACGGCAAGGCCACAAATTTGCAAGGCAAGTTACATGTGGTGGTAGGGCCATGAGGCCAATAAGGAGAAGCCAGAGGAGTGCAAGAATCCACATAAAGCCAAGAGGCCAATTAAATGAACTGAAGGTGACTTGGTGCAAAGGAGCAAGTGCCAAGGAACCTATGTGGGTGAGGAACCCAGAGATCCTGGTTCCGTGACCTGTTATTGATGGTGTGAGGAATTTGACCATCCGCACGGTGGGTGTGCGCTTTTTTAAAATTTTAAATGAAATTGAATGATGGTAGATCAACCTCCCAAAAATATGTGTGGCTAATCCTCACACATTGTCCGATGCTCACCGCATGACATACACATAGGGCTGTGAACTCTGGGTGGACACCCCCTACAGGCGCCATTTAGTTGGAATATGACAGCCAAAAGTACATCAAGGCATCTCAGAAGGGGAAGACAAAACCTTCCTCCTGCCATGGCCATTCTAATTAACTAACAGAGGCTCCCTAGATCTGCCCTGGCCTTTGTTTGCTGCTCGTGGCAGCTTTGTATACTAATCGGAGTTAATTAAAACAGGCCCACTGGGGGCCTGGTTGTAGGACTAACAAAGGACAGGAAAACCCCCAATAACCTTTGATATTCACTTTGTCAACCTGAAGCCAGCTCCCGCCTCTTAGAATCAAGGGCAGTGACCTGTCATACTGGAACAGCTGTTTACAGTAGCCATCCCCACAGGGGGACCCCATTCAGAAGGTACGGGTATGTGGTTTAGCAGCGACTGAAAGTCTAGTCTCGCCGCAGCTTCAAGGGAGACCTGTTGCTTTAATCTGGAACCACAGAGAGCTCCATTAACTAGAGAGACCCTTTGATCCACAACAGACAGGACGATGGGTAGCACTAGGTACTGTATGTTTTCACCCCTTTACCTTTTCTGTTGCAAAGCACTCTGGTTATGACCTCATGCATAGAGGAGATTGTTGGTCGGGACACAGGATTGGTTCATTAAGGTAGACTTAGTCTACACCAATCACTGTGGCCCATTTGGCTTTAAAAGAGGATTGAGCCCCTCTTTTGGGCAGATCATCTGAAGACTTTGTAAGGAGTGACAAGAAGAAGCATTGGACCCTGGCTGAAGGTACAGTCTGTCTTACAGCTTCTGCCAGTGAAGGAAGGCCAGGATTTCCAAGAGGGAAGCAAGATCCCTCCACTAACATCTCCTAGCGAAGAGAGGGAAATACTGAATCCAGAGGACCTTCCAGCAGCTCCAGAACCGGTACCCAGCCATCACACAGCGTGCCCAGCTAGGCTGTGCAGCACGCTTACTAGGTGGGAAGTGCCAGAGAGTCTCTAAACAAACCAAGGACAAGGCCATTGCCTGCAACACTCTCTTCAGCTTTGGGCCATCTGCCTTAAAGAATGACACAAGCCCAGTGAAGAAGCTAGGAGTAGTGCATCGACAAGCATCAACCAGCGTCCTCCTTAAAGGACATTTTCACGCCTCTCAAGCTCCTTCAGCTGCAACAGACTACACTGCAAACTGTTGTCACGCCGCAGTCGCTCACGCCGTCCGAGAAGCCTCAACCAGTGCTTCAGACCCACCAACCAACACTGAGAGACTGATTCATGACCTGCCATGTAGGCCAGCCTGTAGCAGTCCGTTCAGGTTCACTCTCTCGCCAAACTGCCTGCCGCCTGATAGCCGCAGCTGTCTCCCATCTTGAACTCTGTTGCAGAAGCTGCAAAGCGCCCTGAAACCGACTATACACTGTCGAGCAACAAGAACTTCTACAATAACAAAACGTACATTATGGTTCTGTCCCGCTGGTCCTTCTCCAAAAGCCCATGGTAACATTTTTGGACCCATTGCTCCCTTTGTGTTCAAACCAATTATCATTGAACTATTGTGATTAATTACTTTACCCACTACCCTCCTGTCAGTATCCAGAGTGCATCTCTTTTCCTTCTATGAAACTGTCTGTCCTCTGCATTCCTTTACAGGGTGGCTTGTATTTTGTAGTGTGCAGTTGGATAATAATAATGTAGATATTGTTATACAACCTTGACTGGGCAGTCCCTTTTATCATTGGGTAATAATTGTATTTTTGCTGTGTTGCAACTAATGAACGATGCATGACCTTGCAGAAATAAGCCTGCGGTTCTGCTGACGTTACCAAAATTGGACAAGGAGGTTTAAAATTTGCTTGCATTTCCAATCTGTTTGGATTCCTTCTGGTGTACTAGAGGTGAGGTGCTGATTGATGGTTTAGAAACCAATATTCATCCATGGACCACGTGTCCCCCGGAATTTGATTCGTCACAGATGGACTGTGCGGTCTAACAACTGCGCCTAGACCACGGAGCCCTGAATGGTGAAAGATAAGGACACAGTGAAACAGCCCAATGAAACCACTGCAAATGGAGTTTGGTTAAGACTTTTTGAAAAGACTGAAGCAAGAATAAGTGGCAAAGTTGAAGTCTTGAGGAAGGGAACCCTGAGGCTTAAGGGGTCACACTTGTTGTCTGGAGAATGGAGTCTCAAGGCCTTTGTTCTTGAATGGTGTTACTTGAAACTTGGGGAAGGGAAACCAAGGAATGGTCTTGAACTGTTTCCTTGAAATGGAAAACGGTAAGCTTGAGAGTTTTTCATGGAACTTTCTTACACTTGGAGAAGGGGAGCTGAAAGAAAGCTGCAAGCTGGAAGAAGCTCAGAACTTTAAGTTGAACACTATTTCTTTTGACTTTGATATCCCTACACATTGGTTAGCTTTAGTTGTGAGGGCAAGGATAGGTTTTGGACGCAGACAAACATTAACTTTTTGACTCAGACGTTCCTTAGTTTTGTTCAGGTAGGGAAATCCCACCTTGGCATAGGGCAAGTTGGCCTTTAACTATCCTGACATTTAAGTTAATAAATATATTTTGTTTGAACTTGAAGTCTGTTGTCTGTGTCTTACTTTATGATGCCTTTGTACCACCCCAAACACATCTTAACGATCTGAAGGAGCTTTTAACAAACAGAGAGTGCAATTAGCACATTTGCACAACATTAAAACAACGCATAGAATTTTCCAGCCTTTTAACCCAGAAAGCATTTTAAAAATATGCGACTGGATCCAAACGACAATATACCCCTTGACTAAGGAGGAGACAATCATCCATCAGTGCTTTTCAACCTACCCACAACATTTCTATCGCAAGTTCTGGTAGAAATACCAACAGCCTAGATTTGGATACTGTGACAGGTCCCTCCACTCTCCTGTTCAAATGCACTATACAAATATAGAGAAGCGAGAAAGTGAGAGGAAATAGCATTGTGGGCAATGGGTTAACACCATGCCACCCAACTGAAAATAAATGGAGTTTTTGAGTCTAAACCAATGTAAATACATTATTGAACAAGGCATAAAATATTAACAGAATCCTATGAAAGTGCAATGACAGCCGCTGTGATCTAAAAGGTGAGTGGAAAAGAGCAGAGAATCAAACTTTAGAATACATTTTGACGTAAGAGATGGAAATGGAGCAAAGGTTCAGAAAGTCCAAGGATATAAATTATTACTGAATTCAGAGCTTTTTTTCTTTATTGTGCTCTCTTGAGAAGACACAATATTTTGCGATTTTTAACTGCTGAAACAGGGGTCAGGTGATGCGTTCTACTTTGCTCTTGTTTGGGATATAATGTGACATTGGCACAGTCTATAACTGGAGGCTGCAAGAGACCAGATAAGAGGTGACTTCGGATCTACAGGATGCTAGCTTGAGTGTGTGTGCCCTCGTATCCACCAGCAGTTGGGCACCTGTGCTGTCTCCTCACCATCCTTACCCCCTTTCTAAATAATACACTAGCCAATCATCGGGTTGCCGGTCATTTCACGATTATGCAGCAGTGCCAATTCTTTCACTGCACACTCAGCCACTACTCACACTCAGTCCGTTTCTCTAAGCATCTCTGGCCATCGTCCATCTCTCACCAGAATACAGTTCCAGAGGTGAACAGGCGCTGGTCTACCTCAGACGTCATGCTGCCCTTCGATAGTCATATCAACTGCTGATCGTTAGCATATGTGTTTACCTCTGACCCCCACTCCATGCCTCCACTGGATAAACATCCATAACATACTGAATGGTTATGTAATTGCGTGCCCATCACTGGGCACGTGCCAAACCCCAACCGGACATCCATCAGGCACTGAATGGTGCTTACCTTCTCTGCGTGCATTCCAATCACACCCTGAAAAAGCGTCCATTTTGATCCTGGCCAAGAGTTCTTAAAATCACCAGCCAAGCATCATCTCTGCCCACGAAAGCCCCCTTTTAGCCAGTTGCCTCTTAGACAACCCCTCCTCTGTTTGCTCCGTCCATCCATGACTTTCTTTAAACTCAGAGTTATTCTCACTGACCTCCTCCCATCCCACCCTTACACAGCCATTAGTTAACCTCATTGGTTATCTGGTCAGTAGGCCATCCTTAAATGTATGGATTGCAGCCTTTTTTCCTGTCCTGCGATTCAAATCCCACCAATTGTGTCTCGTGGCTTTTCATGCAGGACTATGAAAAGCTCATGGCACTAGGTTGCATGGGCTGACTCAGAAGTTTTTCGGGTCCTTCAGGCAAGAAGATATGGCCTGGAGCGTCTAGGAGCGGAGCGCAATGATAAGGCTGTACTCCTCGCGGCAATGGTTGAAGGACCTGAAAAACGTCTGCGTCAGCCCATGCAACCTAGTGCCATGGGCTTTTCACAGTCCTGCATTTCTAAGGACTCTAAAGCACAGCGCCCCCGCTGCAACTACAGCAGACGATCATCCACACGGACAGTACCACGCTCGGCGTTCATCCTGATGAAGGCCAACACTACTTCAGGCTCTTCCCCAGCCCCCCATGGCCAAAACACTCCAGTGTCGATGTTCCGTGACACAACCCCATTGTATATGGGTTTGTAGATTGTGTTGTGTACACCGTGTTGTTCAGCATCCCCGGACCTACTACAGTCCTGGGCAGCACTTTGTCAAATCTTCTCCTCACTTATCTGTATTTTATACTTGTGCGTCATTTTGGAAATAGTACCTCGATACTAAAGCGGTTGATACTCACCAGTATTTCCTGTGTTCAAACAACTTCTGTCCGTACCACTTTCGTGCTTATCGAAAGTCATGTAAACATTTAATGTTATCATCTGTGCAAAAAATTGTTTGGAGGCAAAATAAAATAGTGTCCAAACCAGATAGCTGTTTACAGTTCTCCCACCCTGATTTCTAGCATTGTGTATACAGGGACACACTAGCAGTTGCGATTAATTCTTCTTCTTCTGCATCAAGAACTGTATCAGACTAAACAATCAGGGTTATTTAAGCAGCACAACAATGCAAACAAAATCACTGCTACCCAATTTTGTGGCCGAATTTGGTGTACACTTCGAGACATTGAAATGGTACAGATTAGGTGGGACGCGCAAGATGGCCTACCCCGCCACCGCCATCACCCATGGTCACATTAAGAAGAAGGGCAGGGACGCCATTGCTGCGGGGTCAGGGGAAAACACCTGGGCCAGAATTAAAGAGAGGTTTGCAAATGTAAAGATCTACGCATGTGGTCAATCAGGCCTTTAAGCAGATGCAGAGAGAGCAAAGACCAGCTCTAGGGATACCCAGAGGTGAGAGACCCAGAGGTAGGTGCATGGAGACAGAGGAGCAGTGACACCCACAGGCACGTGCAGGGAGATAGATCGGCATGGCCAGGGATACCCAGAGAAGCACGGAGATCCAAGGGCAGAACATGAGGATCAATTGGCAGAAACAGGGTGGGGGAGGTTAAATAGGGCAAAGCAGGGGCCCCAAAGGTATAAGCAGGGGGCTAAGTGGGGAAGCACAAGATGAGCTAGCGGCATTCAGCTCACTGTACAGAAGCAGGAAGACCAATATGTGGAAGCAGAGGCAAACGACTCAGTGGACCGAAACAGGGAGACCCCTGGCAGAAGGGGGAGAATCAGTGGGTAGATTTGGAGGCACCCATTTGCAGATGCAGGAGGGACAACCAGCAGAAGCATAGTGACCAAAGGGCAAGCACAAGAGGATCAGTGGGCGGAGCAAAGAGGTTCACTCATCAGCAGCAGGGATAGGTAGGACCACGGCAAGATGCAGATGGCTCTCAGTGGACAGAAGAAAGGATAACCATTGGAAGATGCAGGAGGCCCAGTGTGTAAAAGAAGCAAAAGCCAGGCCTTGAAGGATGGCGTGCAATATATTTCCAATGAAATGCACACATGCCGGTAGCCCTCTGTGGGCTTCTAGTAGCACTTGCACTATGGACGTTCTTGGACTGCATGATTTCTGGTTGGTGCCAATGTCAAAACGAGGCACACCATGCTACAATGTGACCCTCACATGTATAACACAAACTGAATCTGATGGCATGCACCTTTGATGCATTAACCACAAAAAAGCTGATCACATCCAGACCTGAAGTGTATTTATGTTGCATTGTTATGATATATATGATATGATATGGCATTTATAACGCGCCTATACACAAGTGTGTCAAGGCGTGACGAGGCAAGTGAGGGGAAACTGAGGAAAGACAACGATCCTACTAGGCCAAGTGACACTGAGATCGCGCAAGTGCAGGGGAGTCTTACTGGCATTAAAGCAGAGATCATCAGTGGCACACCACTCCTGGATGGCGGATATGGTAGCACCCGCACACCTTTTTTGCTCCTATAAAACAGCTCCATGTCAATTTTATTCCATCCCCCCCCCATCCTTTCCAGGCCCTCTTTCTGCCACTGAATAAACCAAAACCTGTTTCCTAGACTTTTTTCTCACCCCACTGTCCGAGGTCTGCGGCGATGTCTGCAGACTCATCCGCACCTGCACAGCTTTTCTTCACCTATACAAACAGCTCCATGTCAACTTTATTCCACTCCACCACCCTCTCCAGAGTTTCTTTCGGCCACCAAATAACCCCAAATGGCTTTTTCACACTTTTTCCTCACTGCGCTATCCGCCGACAACGGCAGCTGTCTGTGTACACAACATGGCAACCGTTTCAGAAATATAACGCAGCTCATGTTTTTGAACATCCAATCAGCGGGCGCACGTAACGCTGCCTGCTGATTGGTCCAGAGACATCTGCGGACCCCGAATCAGGAAATGAGTCTGCGGACCGGACCCAGATATCACAACAAAAGTTAGCTACTTTTTGCCCATTTTTAAAAAAAACGACAATGTATTTACACCAAATTTAAAAAAGCACGCTTTCGAGACCAAACCGCCTCTCCTGGCATGAATTTGGTGAAAATCTGTCGAGCAGTTTGGGCTGTATGCCTAAGCAATGTCTTTTTGCCATTGCATCCGAGTATTTATACACAATTTGGGGCACTCCTGTAACATTGCCCCCCCCCTGGCCGAAACTGCACCAACCAAACTTCAGGAAAATATTCCTGAGGGGGGGCATATAGTATTTTTGCAAAGTATGGTGAGGATTCGTCCAGGGGGAGCCAACGTATAAGCCGCCCGAAAAATGTTCTTTCTATGGGTTGGGCAACTTAACCATAACTACAGGCCCTCTTCATTAATTTAATTTTATTAATTGGCTATTAGGGATAGCTTACGACACCTATAAGCCAAAAGTATTGCATTCGAGTACAGATAGGGATGAATGGCATGTGAGGAGGGACACACATCTGGTAGGTGTTTGCTTAGTTGCACACCCATTGACTGCCCATGCTAATCGCTATGGCCATTCCCACCCATTCCTGCCCCTCCCACCCCAAACACCTCCTCATGGGACTCTTTGAGCTCGCTTTTATCAAGCCTTACCATCAACCTACTTTGCACTCAGAGTACCTGCCAGTGTTTTTTTCAAATCAGTCTTCTGAGGGTTAATGTCTTAATTGGAGCTGTAAACCTACTACTTGTGTAATAATGATGTCTTACCAGGCCTGCCTTCAGCCAATCGATTTATAAGCATCATTTGTGTCCTTTACTCAAGTCCTGTTAAAAAAATAGCATTGACAAAGCCAACAGTTTTGGCTTGTGTATAAGAATTAAGCTTTTCTCAGGCCCTGCTAGTAGATGCCCAGGAGCTCTGACCATTTTGCAGCAGCTACCATCCATGGCCAGTTAATACCACCATGGCTGTGACTGGCAAGTGCCTTTCACATGCCTACACAAAAGCCCAAACTGTTTGAATTGTCAGTGCTGGTTTTTGAAAGGGGGCTGTTTGGTGATGTATTAGTGTTTTTATTTCTGCTTTGTGGTGAAGTGAGCAATGTGGGTGGGGTCCCTGAAGGTGTGGGAGACCAACAAGATAACTGAAGTACAACCGCAAGGTTGTGGGAAGAGAGAGTGCCCAAAGCCCCATTTGCTTCGTAGTCCAAAAGATGAAATGTGCCCTACTTAGGATCCAACTTCCATAAGTCACCATAGCAAGACCAAGAGTCGAGCGAGACGCAAAGGAAAACCTGATGGCAGAAGTAGGAAATGTGAAAGGGGACTCAGCATCTAAAAAACCCTTTTCTGTGTTTAAGCACTACATCTCACAAAAAAGCAAAGGTTTCTGGGAAGGAAACCCCAGATTGGATTCCAGACAGGTTAAATATATACTGGCAACAGAGGGTGAAAACTGAAAAATATATAACTGAATGCCTCCACACCATAACATTACCCTACATTGGCGTAATGCGACTCCAGATCCCTAATTCCATAAACTGCTCAAAGCACATACTAGAGGGCAGGGGGACTCGGAAGGATAGGCTGGAATACTGCAGAGGTCAGGTAGGCCCAAGAAGCAGGACGCGAGAAGCAGGGGTACCTGATCCACGAGGCAGACGCACAGCACACCATTCCACAAGCACCACTTGTAGAACTGCCATTGTGGTTCCAACCCCATCCAAGATGGCTGTCAAGCTTGTTAATCCATTCAATACCCTAGAAATAGAAGAAGGACTAGATTACAAGTCTTACAATGAGAGCAAAGGAGAGAAATGCGATAGAGAGCAGGCCCCAGCAGCCCAGGAGCCAGAGGACAATAATTATTCAGGTTTGGGACAGAGCCATTCAGGAAAGGGGAAGCATTGGGGAGGGAATTTTAAAACAGGACCAAATCAGAATAGCGGGTGTATCCTGGGAGAAAGGTTGTTGCTTCTTGATTCGGTGTGCTAGAAGGAAGCTAGCAGAGAAGGTTCAAACCCCTTGATGCTGAGAAGGGGGAACCTTTGCCTGGTTGTTACAGCCCAAACAAAGGCTGGTCTAGCAGATGCCAGGAGACTCCGGCTGCATGAAGGAGGCCTGAGAAGGGGAGAACTGCCTGTTCTACAGCCAATGCTCGAGGGGCTCTAAAAGGACCAGAGACTGAGCCAAGCCATGAAGCCAGACTACAGTGACACACAAAGATGAAAAAACGGGTAGTACTCCCAATGTCCCCAGTAGAGTGGGGAGGTGAATCCTGGCACCCAGGGCCAAGCAGAAAAATGCTGAAAGTCCTGGCCTAGGAGAGAGGCCTGTTGTGAATCCCAAAGCCTAATAGAGAGGCCTGCTATAAATCCTGAAACCAAAGGCCTTCAGAAGCTTGCTGTGAATCCTATAACTATGCGCCTATCAGAGAGGCCTACTGTGACTCCTGAAACCAAAGGCCTTCAGAGGCCTGCTGTAAATCCTAAAACCAAAGGCCTTCAGAAGCCTGCTGTGAATCCTGGAACTCAGTGCCTATCAGAGTGGCCTACTGTGACTCCTGAAACCAAAGGCCTTCAGAGGCCTGCCATGAATCCTAGAACTCCGTGCCTATCAGAGAGGCCTACTATGACTCCTGAAACCAAAGGCCTTCAGAGGCCTGCCGTGAATCCTAGAACTCCGTGCCTATCAGAGAGGCCTACTATGACTCCTGAAACCAAAGGCCTTCAGAGGCCTGCTGCGAATCCTAGAACCCCGTGCCTATGAGAGAGGCCTACTGTGACTCTAGAAACCAAAGGCCTTCAGCGGCCTGCCGTGAATCCTAAAACCCCGTGCCTATGAGAGAAGCCTACTGTGACTCCAGAAACCAAAGGCCTTCAGAGGCCTGCCATGAATCTTGAAACCCAAGGTCTAGGGTGAGGCTTACTGTGAATGCTAATATCTAAAACCAAGGTCTGGGACAGATCTGGTGTGAAGTCGGAAGTTCAAAGTCCAGGAGGGTGATGTGGTAAATAGGGAGGGAGCGAAGGAACAAGTCTCTTGGAACTTGTATGTTATTAGCTTAGGGTAGAAAGGAGGCAACGGACTCAACACTAGTTTTGAAGACTTTCTGTTCGTCACATCGTTTGAACATTTCCTTTGTAGCGTAGTTTGTCCCAGGATGGGCAGAGAATTATAAAGATTAGGCATTATTTTGAGTTAAGATAGTTAAAGAATCGGAATCGGAAAACCTATTATTTTGTGAACCCACCCTTACACACACTGCTGTACAGACAAATGCCTTTTTGGCTGTAGGGTTTTTCCTAGTACCGTTAGGCGCTTATCAAACCCAGATTTTACTTTTTTTGAAAATGAAAAAGAGGTGTTGAACCAAATTACAAAGTGGGAAGTGTACCATTGTCATGAGTTCTTTACAGATTTGAGCTGACCCACAAAAGACACCAATGAAAAGCCACAGACCTAGGAACACGAATGTCAAACAATCCAAAGAAACTAGCAGGATATTACCGAAATGAGGGCTGTACGAAAACCTCTTAAATATGGTACTTTCTTTGTGTACACAAAAAATATAATCAGTCCAGCTTTTTGTTCTTGTCGGCCTTCTCTCTTTGATGCAAATAGGGAGCAATAACCACACTCTACAGGAAAAACCAGACAGTTTGAAAGAAATCCTGGACATTAAAGGAAAGGTTGAACAGTCTACAAGACGTGTAACAAAAACCAGGAAGTCAAGCTGTTCTGTTATAGAATTAAAGAGGAAAGAAACAACACCAGAGGATGAAACCAGCACTCGGAGGAAGTTCTGGAAAAAAGAGTTTAGAATTTAAGCTTAGAAGAGGCTGACAGCCAACACACACCATGTGTGCGGACTTAATCTTGGGACTCCCTCCTCCCACCAGAAAAGAATGCTCCTGGAAATTAACACGGGGAAAGAAATGTGAAATTTGAAACTGAGAAAATACACTGTGCTCAGAAATTGAAAAGAATGAAATGTGCTGCCTGCGGCAAAGGCGCTTAATCGGTGCGCGGATCCGGACGCGGCGTGATTAGAGTCGCTGCACCGAAAGTCAAAACCTGCTATAAAGGGAACATGAGGAAATGAGAAGGGACCTATACAACAGATACAAAAACAAAACATGCATGTAGAACTAGTGGAAAATAAAAGGATACAAAATATAGTATGCTATACCTGGACCGCTTTAGGGGGGGTTGAGTTCATAATATAATTATTGATACTGTAGGTTTAACCCAAAAAATATCTCGAGGGACAATTACTCTCATATTCTTTTATAGGATCAACACCAAAGATGAAGGAGAGACTCTCTCACATTAAGTCTAAGATTAAAGGAGATGGTGTTTTATAATAATAAAGTGTTTTTATAAAGCTCCTCATGCCAGGGTCCTCCAGCTTCTTAGCACTGCAATAACCAGTACTATTACTATTACCCAGCTTTCAACGGTACTATTTCAACCTCATAAGGAGGAAATGCTAGGTTGGTCTGATACAGTATGCAAACTTGTGAAGTGCAGGCTGCCCTCATATCAGAGACCAGTGCTTGACTCATGTAGCTATCGACCATCGACTTTAAGGACATTGAAATAAATAATAGATCTGCATGACATGTATAATGACAAAGCACAACTAACTACAAGCTGGAGCTGCTTGGCTCCTGTTTGTAGCCTATAAAGGTTAGCTCACCACAAACTGCTACCAGGAGTTACATTTGACACCAAGTCATCTCGTACGTACAAATACAACTACATGGAAATGAGAATACAGCTTTGTTGTCCATTGGGGATTCCCGTAAACATGCACCTCATTCATATTTCTAATTAGGATTTTTAAACTAAGTGAAATTATTTTAGATGACATGATAAAAGACATTGCAAAATGTAAAACAACCTCTACATTGTCTGTAACACCCACGTTAATAGGTTACGAGATTAATTGGTAAATGTGAGGGTATAGAGAAGGAAACTGACAAGTAGGGGTCATCTTGTGGGCTGCAAGCTTTTATTAAATAAAGAACCTCTTCTCTCCCTACTTCTAAGGGGATAAGTCAGGAAAACATTATTGAGCTGTAAGAATGTCTATCAAAATTTAATGACCTCCGTCCCCTGTCAGAAACCAACTACTCTAACCCTAAGACTCTAAACATAAGTCGTTAACTAAAGTGAAGTTCGTGTTTCACCAGGAGAAGGATGCTGTTCTCTTGGTTTCTTGCTTCCATCTTACAGTAGAAGTAACTCCTTTAATGTTCCATCCCAAAGGACGGGGGAATGACTCCCTTCTCCTGGTCCTTCTATCAAGGTTCTCCACAGTGGTCTTTAAGCATTCTTGCAGAAAACTTGGACTCATTTTTCCTTCCAGGAAGCAGAAAAACCCAAAGCCTTATTTGGCTTCCATTTACCACTCTGATGAGGGAGATGGCTCCCATTCCACTCTACTTGGGCAGCAGAATTGGGTAGACCACTGCAATTAGTTAGATGATGTCAGGGGTATTGACCCACGTTTGAGTCATTAAGCTGCAACAGTTGGTGCTGTGGGCTCAGAAAATCCAAGATGGCCGAAAAAGCCCACATTGCGCCAGAATCCAGGAAAACCGCGCAGTTTTGGCTCACACCAAAATGTTCCCCTGACCTTCCACCCACCGTTGCGAGAGTGATGGGCCGGGAGTGCCATGGGTGAAATGTGTGCCAAAGGAAAAAAAGCAGTGCCGGTTAGCTCAGAAAGCGCTTTGAAATCACCTTTGTTTCTCTGAAATGCAAGCTAAAAATGCCTATTTTAAACATTGCAAGATATTCAAAAATCTCAATGAACACCAGCAGACATTTGGCAGAAGGTAGACTTGTGTGCATACAAAATCTGGAAAGAGAAAGAGCGCAAAATAATGTTCATAATGAAACTGGCTGAGCTGTGGATGTCAGCAGCTGAAGTGAAATTGGACTTAAAGCCACTAAAATCGAAATGTTTAAAATAATTGAGTGACCTACTGTTGAGTGTCACATAGTTTGCAACTGTTAAATGTCATAGTTTTGAACTTAGAATCAGCATTCTAGCTGCATGTGTAAAAATTGTAAGTTTGATTTGGATGACGAAAAACTGGGAACAAAAGTGACATTTAGCTGAAGCCTGAAGAGATTGAATTCTGCCTGGCAACTACCCCCGACAGGAGTTGAAACAGGAGTTGAAACTTGCTCAGCCACTCTTCCCAGGCCTGGCCTGCATTCACCTGCCCTCACCAAAGGGAGATGACACCTCTCTGATTGGATTAGGGGAGGAGCAGCTGGGGACTGCAGGAAACAGAACAATGAGCCTTCCTGGGCTCAGGCAAATGTTAAATTAGGGGGGGTCGTAAATGGCTTCCTCTTGAGAGAAACAAGGAGGGGCAGTGCCTCTGTGAGCAACTTGAGTTGGAGGAAGTGGACAAACCAGAAATTCCACCATGTGCTTTGGGAAACCACACCCCTCTGGGCCAGAGCATAATTTTAAAAAAGATGGATAATTCATAGTACGGACTTGTCAAAATTATTCTTGTGATTTTTCTGTGTACATTTTAAGAGGTGCTAGAACTCTGTACCATGTTCTGAGGCAAAACCCCATGAATTATGGAGATTGCAGACACGGGGTTCACGTTAAAAAAATGAAAAATTACTGGAATATGTGTAGAAAGACGGTGTACATCTGTGTCATTTTTGGTAAAAATCCAATTTTGGTAAACCAACCAAAAAGCGCAAAATGTTGTCATTTCTTAATCCAAGCTCTTAGAAACATCAGAGTTGGAACAGAAACTACCTTATGTGATATATGATGTGTATATGTAATGTCAACCACGTGTGTATCTGGGAAATGTGTTTAGTTATGAAAATGATTTTCTAAGGTAAAAGCAAAGGGGAGTGTTCTTTCTGTATGCCATGAAGATGACACCTGATGACTCACTGCTCCCTTCTCAAATCAGGTTAAAGAGAAATCCTTGACCTATCAAATCATGAGTGGGGTGGGCACAGAAAGTTAGCCTTCACACCCACTTTCCAAAAGACATAAAAAGAGCCACTGGAAGCCAGACAGGGACATTCATTTTCCAACCTTCAACTGAATTCCTGCGCAGCACTCCGATGGAGAACTTCACTCCAGACTTAAAGCAGAGAGGCCTGGACCACCAGCTAAATCCTTTTTCAGCAGGCCTTCAGAATCCAGCAATCCAACCAAATTATTGTACAGCCGGGCGAGCTGTTGGAATCTTGCCAAGAACTTTTGCCAGAACCGGTAGCAGACCCAGAAAGCAGTGCTGTATCCAGAGAGACCAGACCCAGATCGCTGTGAGCAGAACCAGAGATCCAGACCAGACCTGCAGAGCAGAGCTGACCCAGATAGCTGTGACTTCAGAACCAACCGCCTGGAGTCCAGTCCCAACCTGACCAGACCCTGACGGCCTATTTCAAATTCATAGTGTGAGTACTCAGCCAGACTGTGCAAAACTAATCTCTTAGCTTAAAATAATCTGATTCAAAACATTTGAACCTGTCCAGAACTGCATCATAGGAATAGTGTGTCCCTTCTCCGATTTTAAACCTGTAAAAGTGTAATTTGCCATTTGAATCATTATTTCATTTCTGAAAAACTACCTTCATAAAATCGTCCGTATCTCTTGAACCGTTTGTGCCAGAAGCGAGATTTAACTTTCATTTTAAAGCTAAGATTCTAGGCTTTCCCAGAACTGACTTTATATTCATTATGCTTTTTCCGTAATCGCGCTTGACGCACTTGGAAAAAGTGCCGCGATTTGCGATTTGGCTCAAATTTCTTCGCTTGTCAAAATAGCAGCTTCTTGCTTTCCTTTGCTGAAATTCATTTGCAACCTGACAATCATTCATAGAGCATTGCTAAAGTGATCCTGAACTAATTTAAAGTAGCTATCAACCACCCTGAATCTCTTATAGAGAATTAAAATCATTTTTAGCATATTTTTCCCTTCTTTGCATACCACATTTAAAGTACTTTGCCTGTGTTTAAAATCATCCCTGTTTCTCTAAGTTGCTGGGGGGAACGGGAACTGAATTGCATGTTGATTGTATCCCTGAAAACTGTGTGCTTTACTTCCATCTCCTTATATTGCATAAAGGAGGGGGGAGTGAATTGCCACAAGGGGAAAAGTGAACATATTAGCTCTTGTTGAACCCATATCAGTTTATTCCTGTGCTGCATTTTTCCATCACTGCATTCCTTGAAATCATAAAAGTATTCTCAGCTACCTTGTTCTTTCCATACCAACTCCTAAGTAATAAAATAAGTGTGCTAGTATAACATTATCCATTGTTGATCGACATTATCCTCATAAGTGTGATATTAAATATTAATTTATTATAAAAATGTGATATATATATATTGTTTAATTATTCAATAAATCTTTTAAATTGCAAAACAAACCTACTTCTTGGCTCAGTGAGGTCAGGGGGATTCAAAGAGAGGGGCGTTATATAAGGGTTTATCATCCAGAGTATAACTTGTCATAAAAAATAAATAAATAAGGGCTTCCCTTGGGCGTCCCAGACGAGGCACTGACTTAGTGGGATTGCTGACTTAAAGTCATTTAACAATGACTTCTGACACATTCTGCTTGCTCAGTGGTATTGGGTTGACCACTGCAACAAGGGAAATGACTCCTGATGCTATCTGCTTGGGCATTGGTGTTTGGCTGACCACTGTAACAAGGAAGAGGACTCCCAATACACTCTTCTCGGGCAGTGGTGTTTGGCTGACCACTGCAACACAGGAGATAACTCCTGATGCACTATGCTTGAGCAGGGGTATTTGGCTGACAACTGCAATGAGGGAGATGACTCCTGATACACTCTGGTTTATTGGTTTGGATTCCCGGACCCTTCCCATTCTTCCTGCTGTTCACATCACCTTGTTCTCTGTTGGGAACGTTCCACCTTCCTGTGGTCGCACCACCACCTCGATTGCTTCTTCCTTCTGCTGAGTCGGCTCCCAGAGAGCTCCTGGGATGTTATCCTGTTCTTTACGGCCTACTCCTGGAGGAACAGCATTCTTCGTGTCTCTGGTACTCCCAGTTTGACTCTCCCAGGCAGGACTTGTGTGCTGCTGGCTCCCGTGATGAGAGCTCTCCAGTCCATTCTTGATTTCTACTTTATATTGTTGACTTCGCCCTCGCATGACGTCAACACCACCCTGGAAAGTCTCTTTGGCGCTCTTCATACCTCCAGTGAGCCACCTAGTTGCAGTACTAGGCTGGCTTCGTATTTGGCTTCTCATGTTGTTCTTCGTCCAAGTATGTTCTATATTTGTCACAGTCATGGCTTTAAAATAACACATGGTTCCACTACCTGTGGTGGGAGAAAAGGGTGACCATGAGGCTAGGGGGTTATGTGACAGTGTGGAAGGGAGGCTTTTCTCCAGGCGGACGCCTTCCTGCATATTACCACCCCTAGGAGGACTGTTGGGTAGCGGCCTCACCTCCCTAGCCTCATAGGACAGGGATTCCCTCTGGGGAGAAGTGATGAGACCTGGTGAATCGTCACAGAAAGCACACTCACACGAGTGAGCTCGGTCCTCATTACCTGCCTGCATTGCATGCTATGTTGAGAGCGCGTGCATAGTTGGGTGGATAGCTCACGGGTTAATAGCTTGACGCAGATATAAGGCCAGACTGAACTTCGCAAGCTCAAATCCTGCCATGCCGAGTCAGCACTTCCACATTCCAATCTCAATAAATTGAGTACCTTTAAGTGGGTAATAGGCGGCATTACTACACCATCGTCAGGTGTGAGGAATGCAGTATGAAGCAGTATATACCCAGCTATTCAGCTCATGGTGTAGCTTAGAAGAGCCTGGCTAGTTCCACACCAACTCTTTGCCTCACTGAAGCAAAGAATGTTTTTAAATTCTGGGAGATAGAAATTGACAGAATAGTTTGTCTACATAAGCCAATCATCACCTTTATTGATGTCTACTTATTTCAATCATCGCAGCCAGTGGAGTCTTAGATCTGCTACTTGAATTTCCTAGATAATCTTCATTCCTGGAAAGTGGACATAAAGAAGTTGATTTCACTCATATATTGAAACCACTGACTGGCATAAGGACAGGAAAGGTTGTCATGCCAAAAGATCATTTTCAATGGTGTGTTGAAATGGATCTTGACAATGCGATTAAAAAGGGTTGTTCAGGTGCGGCAACCCCCAACAGCCCTATGCTTGCGGATCTGCTGGCATGATGTGATGCCACCCACAGTTATAGCACTGCCTGGGCACACGTTCTTTAAAATAAAATGGCTTAAGCATTGACCTAACAGAGGAGCAGTAAAAGTGGAGTCTCCAAGGTTGCACAGCATCAGTCGAGGCGCTATAAATCTGGACCATATAATTCTGCCTCAGAATTTACAAGTGGCTCCAATTTGCTCTTGCGTGCAGGCACAGCATTAATGAAAGGGTTCCATCATGGGAAAGAAAGAGGTTTTTATGATATTTAAAAATAATATTGCTTTAATACTACAGTGCTGTAACAAAGTGTTGTTTCGAGCCAACAGGACACGTTAGATCCAGATGTGCCCGCAGGCGGGTAATAAAAGTAGGATCTACGCCCTAGGCAGACATGGTGAGGATGGAGACTAGTAGAAGGTCAGGCGGGCTCAACCGGTAAAGCCAGAAGTGGGGGAAACTGCGCCAATGAAGAGTCACTCGACAGAAATGTGCCAATTACCAAACAAATTGTGCGAGCGTTACACATCAGCCCCCGTGCCACAAAGGACAAGCAGAAGCAAAGAGAACACGCAACCAATTCATGGGTTTACACAACTCCCAAGATGAAATGCATTCTGCATCAAGCTCAGCGAGGGAACCAAGCAGACAGCGCCGTCTGTTCTTCTCAAAATATGTCACATATCCCTTCATGTAAAATCTTAATTCCAAATAAACATTAACATCTAAACACGCCCTCCTCTGCTTATTCCATGCAGACCTGCCCACATTTGTAAAACAAAAACCCGGAGAATTACGTCATCTAACGCCCCGCCCCTTTTTCTCCAAGACTAAGCTCTCATTTAAAAAAAAAAAAAAACAACGTCAAATGACGTCAATCAGACCAGAATGTGCGCACAATACTTTGTCTCTGCCCACACCTCCCTTTGATTGATTGGCCACTAGTGGTCTGTTTGTAGCCAATCGCATGGAGGAGTGGGCAGAGTTCCTCCATGCACTTCCCCAGAGTTCCAGAAAAGAGCTTAAAAACCTAGAGACAAGGCAAGTCTGATTGCCTATCCCCAACCTAAATGAAGAGCTTACAGATTACTAGCAATGCACGTGTTTTTTCCAAGAAAACTAGTGCACGCCCCTGTATTCACGTACTATTCTGTGATGAAAAAAATACTTTCTAAAAATCGAGATCTTTTTGCTCATGGACCATTGGGTTCCTCGCGCATCAACATCAAGTAACCCACAAAGTATAGCACACACCCCATATTGGGCTTTATTCGGTCCCAAGATATCAAGCTAAAGGACCAACGAAAGTGAGAGTCTTTCACGAGGTAGCTCATCCTTTAAAGGCCGATAAAACTAACAGCAACCGGGTTGTTCGTCTAGGTCATTTTTTGAATGAGGGGAAGCTGATCGGGTTTTGAACACTACTCTCTCAGAGCACAAACCTGTTGCCCACAACAATAAAAATGGCCACCATGGAAAACGAAAGGAGACCCTTACCTATGTCCATTACGAGCAAAGAGCAAAGCCACCAATGCACCCTAGCAAAGTGACGCTGTAGGAAGGGCTGCTGCTTTGACACAGGAGCGGCTAATGCCCACAATGAAATATCTGGGAGTTTCCCTACTTCTTCTTACTTTAAGCACTACAATTGACTGCTTATTTAGTTAACAATTTCATGAAATGTCTCTATAGCGATGAACTAGGAAATAAATAAAAATGCGAATATGCTTAAAAATAAACTTTACAAATATTAATTCAATTTTCGGCGCCTCATGTCAGAGGTGTGGGAGTTCAACTGAGATCGTGAAATTTGATGAGAAAGATTGAACAGAGAGATTATCTCGAGAGAACGTTCCAGTCCATTTTAACCATAACGTGTATAATATATATATATATATATATATATGCCCATCTGCTCTCTCATTGTTCAAAATGACACATCCAATCTTACAATACGACTATGTATTTATTACCAGAGGGTCCGCAATCGATGATATAAGCCATAACCAGAGTTTTAGGATTGAGAGGTACATATTGAGGGTAAGCGAGGGTAAATGCTGATAACACAGATTGCAGACCGCTCCCTGGCTTTAACAGTAGTTTGACATTGGATAATGAACCTAACATCCCACCTTGCCTAGATACACCACTGCCGTTTCCAAAGTCAGCGGCTGTGGTGCACAGAGTGGAGACCTAGTGAGATGCAAGTCCACTCTCTGTGTCTACACCCAGTGCTTTGCTAACTCAGGGAGATGAGCCAGTGCGGACTAGCACATCCAGCACCTCTGCTTTCCACAATGTGGCCATCAAACTGCAAACCGTCAGTCTTAAAAGAGTGGAGCAGAGAGGCACATATATGATGCATTGTCAAATTGATCTCCTCCAAAGATGCTCAGTAATGCCTGTTCCAAACCAAGGTGACTTTGTCACTCCGAGTCTGATAGCCTGGCTGATATCTCTTGTCCCACACCCTCAATACTGCCCAGCGCCTTGTCTTTGTTTGTTTGTTTGTTTTATTATTTGTAATGCGCCAGAATACCCTGGGGTAACAGGGCACAGCAGTTACATAAATTTGCAAAGCTTAGTTACAACGACAATGAAATCTACAAGTACATACACACAATAATAATAATGGCAGGATTATATACATATATACAAGTAAACACATGAGAGTACAGTGTGTACAGTTGGCAGGAATACGAAAGACTTAACGACTAAATATGTTTGAGGCTCACGTCTTCAACCATGAAACAATCTTAGATCAGAGGTTTTGGTAATGTGAGTCCATTCTGAGAATAGGAGGTAGGGAGTTCCACAGTTTAGCCGCTTTCACTGGGAAACTATTGCCCCCTATAGTGGCACGTTTAAAGTTAGGGACAGAGAGGCAGTCTTTGTGGGCTGTTCTTGTGGGTCTCAGGGAGGTCTGCTTATGAAATCTGTCGATCAAGTAAATGGGAGCAGCGTTATTGAGGGCCTTGTGAGTAAGTGACGCAGTTTTTAAGAGAATTTTGTCGGTAATAGAGAGCCAATTGTTCTGTTGGCTGTGGACTGTGATATGATCTCTTCTAGAGATGCCCAGAGCCGAGCGTTATTCTGAAGGGTTTGTAATTTGCTAGTGGTGGCTTTGGAAGACCCAAGATAGATCGTGTTGCAGTAGTCCAGGCGGGACAATATGAGGGCTCTAGCAAGGGTCAAACAGCTAGTGTCGGACAGGAAGGGTTTGGCTGCCCGGATCAATTTGCACGTGTAGGCCGTGGAAGAGGCTAGGGAGTTCACCTGTCTGGTAAAGGAGAAATTAGAGTCTAAGTAGAAGCCTAGCGTTTTTACCTCTAGTCCTACCTTGATACTATTGCCATCAATCATGAAAGATGAATAGGCGGGGCCTAATTTCTTTAAGATGGCGGTAGTACCCAGGATGATAAGTTCAGTTTTATCATCAATCAGGCATAGTCCATGGATAGCCATCCATGCCTGGATGATGATGTACACTCTATTCACCAAGGCCAAATCCTTCCCATAATCTCCAGAAAGCGGGAGGAGAATCTGGGTATCATAAGTGTAGTTAGTGTAGGTGATACCGAGATGATCCAGATCATCGAAAAGGGGCTTGGTAAATATATTGTACAGTGTAGGGGAGACACAAGAACCTTGTGGCACACCACAAGTGATAAGTATAGGGTCTGCTGCAGCTATAGGTGAAAAGACCCTCATGGTTCTGCTGTTGAGGAATGATCTAATCCATGTAATGGCCTCACCAGAGAAGTGAGCTGCAGTATGGAGGTGTGTGCATAGGACAGAGTGGTCGACCAGGTCGAATGCTGCCGAGAGGTCAAGGAGGAAGAGTAAGGCAGCTTGGCCATTGTCTCCGAGCATATCAATCTGTGTTTTAAGGTTAATAAGTGCCGTCTCAGTCCCATGTTGAGGGCGGAAGCCTGACTGTCTGGCTCCTAGTAGATGATGTTCTTCCAAGTACTTCTGAATTTGGACATAGGCGACCTTATCCAGGATTTTTAGAAGGAATGGTACGGTCGTTATAGGTCTATAGTTTGTGGGCGTGGCTGGTTCAAGCGTGGTTTTTTTTTTTTTTTAATAGTGGTAATACCCAAGATTGTTTTAAATTAGTGGGGATAGAACCAGTGGAGAAGGATGCATTAATTAGCTTCATGATGAAAGGGGAGAGGTCACGGGCAGCGTCTTTAATGAGCTGTGCAGGGCATAGGTCTCCCTGACAGTTGGAGGGTTTAAGTGACAGGATGATTTTTTCTACTTCCAGTGTGGTGACTTAAGAGAAATTGAAGCGGGTGGTTTCCCTTGGGGTCGGCTTCTCGGAAGGTTTGGACAGGTGGGGGTCATTCAAGGAGGCTTTTTTACAGGATATTTTGTTTTGTAGGGTAGCGATCTTGTTTGCTAAGGCATTCTGAATTGCTGAGCACTAGTTTTTATCTTTAATACAAGTATCTGGTGGTGCTATAGGGGTTTCTACTTCTTTAAGGATGGAGAATAATTCCTTCATATTTGATTTGGCTTGCGATATATGGGAGGTTCGTTTTGCTAAGTAGATTTCTTTTTTGTATAGGGCCGCTAGTTTAGTAAGTTTGAGTTTATTGGCTGCTGACGGGACTTTTTTCCAGATGGCCTCGCAGTTTCTCTTTTGCTGCCTTAGTGTATACCATTTGTTCAGGTGCATTTTGGGCGTACTTGGCCAGAGTTTGAGGGGGGCGATTAGGTCCAGCGAAGTGGACATAATTTTATTGTATTCTTCTACCAGAGTCTCAGGATCCAGGTTGTCATGGAGTGTGTTAAGTGTGGGAGTAAGTTTGGGATAAGTCTCTCCGCAGTTATGCTCTTCTTATTTCTTGTGAGTGTAGGTGGAGCCCTACTGGCCGGCAGGGGTGGGGGTCGGGTGGTAGAAAGCGTGAACGATACCAGGTGGTGGTCAGTCCAGGCTAGTGGTGAAATGTCAGTAATATTGGCTAGGCAGTTGTAGTCAGCCACCCAATCGAGTATTCTGCCTTTGGCATGTGTGGGTTCCATACTTCTTTGGGTAAATCCTAATTCAGAAAGACTATTAAGGGTGGTACTGGCGAGTTGGTCTTCCGGGTCATTGAAACCCATATTAAAGTATGAGGTTGCTGGATAGGATGTTATTAATATCCTCATCGAATGTGCCTATTGGGCCTGGAGAGCAATAGATCACATGGATTTTGAGAGTTGTGTCTTTGTGTCCCATAGTCGGTTCCATGGGTTAATATCCCCGCAAAAATATCGGCATACAAAAATATTGCCATATTCCTGCAGCGATATTAAGGCATGGAACCTGCGGAGGACACCCCGGCAACCCCTGTATTATTTTAAAAGGAGTGGGGGACACCCGAAAAACCCTAATATTATCCCCACTAAAAATATTGTCTATGGTCGATCCCGACAACCATATATATACGGCGATATTTTTGGTGGGGATAATATTACCTGATACCCCATAGTCACAATCATGTTTCATTGGTGTACTTTATTCTGCCCTTTCCAGAGGTCGAAGTGAACGGGAACTAAAGGATACGTCGTTCCTTGGCTTTTTTAGGAAACCTTCCATTGTTGCCTTTCTTTTTGCCACCCAGAACTGGGATAAGGGTGGAGGAACCTTAAATACTGTATTCAAATATCACGTGTGGCAAGGACGGAAGTAATGGAAAGACTTTTTTAAGAATGCTGGAAGCAATGTAAGGGGCACTGTGGGGGACAGGGGTGGGCTGGGTTCACTTGGTTCAATGTAATCAAATGCTGTGGGAGAAGAAGTTAGAAGAAATAAAAGCCATGCTTGAGATAGGGGTTCACAGGAGCAGAGAACCCTGCAAGGGCATGTTGAGGACCTAGCTTTGGTGGCTGAGTAATGATTGCCATCATTCCTTGCAGTGCTGCACATAGTATCCCTGCATACAGAGGGGGGTGAATGTCGTGTTAAGCATTCAGGAACCTCAAGCTGCCTACAGACACTTGCCAGGAGTAACGCATGATGTGGTGTGCATTAACGACCTTGTGGCCTCCCTGTGTAGCTCCCCCAGACTCATAACCTTCACCCTGTGTCACGTCTCCCACCCTCTGCAGGCCATCTCACTTCCCACCCTATATGCACTTCCCCCCCCCCCCTTCCGACCATCACAGGCAAATACGGTCTTACCCTGTCCCACCTGGAATGCAGATACGCACGTGAAAGGCAAATACGGTCTTACCCTGTCCCACCTGGAATATAGATACGCACGTCAAAGGCAAATACGGTCTTACCCTGTCCCACCTGGAATACAGATACGCACGTCAAAGGCAAATACGGTCTTACCCTGTCCCACCTGGAATGCAGATACGCACGTCTGTAGGCCTGTAAACGGCCGACCATATGTCGGGCCGAGCCGGGACAGCCCGGACGTATGACAGACAGGGTGTGGGGGTGCCGAGCAGGGCTACAGCGTGTGCCAGGAATAGAGTGTGCAGAGCTGGGCTGAAAACATTCAACAAGCAGTTAAGCGTGTGATATTCCCCACACAAGAGTATACGGAGGGGAAAAGCAGAGCCCAAATAAATGATGGGCTGCAAGGAATACTGTAGAGTGGAGGCGTGGATAGATATCAAATACAAATACTCAGTGGCGTATTTAGGATTGCAGCTGCCCTAGGCCCAACAAAGTGCTTGTGCCCCCACTTTACTGCGCCCCCTGTACTAGACCCCGCCCCTCCACCAGACTCCACCCCTTCAGCCTTGATTACCGTAAAAGATATAGATTGATTAATCAAATTGAAATGGAAAGAGCATGTTATCCCCTTCACTTTTTTGGCCGTTTCTGAATAATGTGCAGTCACTAAAATTGGTAAACCCAGCATATGGGAAACCCATTAATGCCAAGGCTTCAACTCAATTCACACATCTTTCATATCTACTTTAAAAAAATCAAACCATTTGCTGCATACTTACCTCTGTCATGCAATGCAACACGTACTTTCACAGATGTGGGCTGCCTTTTATGCTCTGCTACCTGCCGTAGGTTGGCCATCAGTACTGGGGCACTTAGTAACAAAAGGGAGCAGGTGGACCAGGCCAGCGCACGCTACTGTAACCTCTTTGAGGGACAGACAGCCACACATGAACCTCCTGCAGGACGGACCCAGTACGCTTGTGAGTTGCATTTTAAGGTACACTAAAGACTGTGAGAGATGTGTGTTGAATGAATTGCGTGCTAGAGTCCTCAGATTTCATTTTTGGACTCGCCTAACTCAACAGTCAATCAAAATCTGGAAAGATCTGGAAGAGTAAGTTCTGGTTCCCAGTGAAAGGGTAAGCAGAGCCCTCAAGAGAGGGGTAAAGTCTGTTTAGTCTAACATGGGTAAGGCTGCAGGTGAGAAGTCGCCGTCAGCTCATATAGCACATGGAAGAACTTCATAGTGATGTGTGCGCCTCTTTGGAAAGAGGGAGCTTAAAGGCACAATATGCTTTTCAGCGATTCCACTTAGGCTAATGAAAAGCGGCCTGCCATAGGTTTTGGAGGGTCGGGAATGGTCATAACAGCCAGGGCCAGGCGGCTAGGAAACTGCTCCCTCGCTGAGGAAAGTGTCAAGAATGTTGTTCTTTTATTCTGTCTTTTTATTAGTTTTCCTTTTGTGTCTTTAAAAAGGCACATTTTGCACTTTCCCCTTTCATAGTGGTGATCGGATTCACATTTGATATGATAAGTCATTTATAACGCACCTGTACATAAGTGTTTCTAGGCGCAACAAGACAAGGAGGGGGTTGGGGGGGCAGAGGGAGTTCAAAACAACCATCTGACTAGGCCTTGTGTCATTCAGATAGCGCAAGTGCGGGGAGGAGGAGAAGTGCCAGGGGGGAAAGGAATGGTGCAGGTAACTCATTAAGTGCTTCCGCAGGGTGGCCCATATGTGCAGAGAGACAGGCGACTGTAGGGTTGCAGTTACAGACCCTTAAATGCTGGGGAGGCCCGGAAGCAGTGCGCGGGCAGTGATGGCTGGCCAATGAGCATGGCAGAAATCATAATGGTCCTGAAAATTAAAGGGGCTTGAAATGCAAAAGTCACACCGATGCCTAGTTCCCAATTAGCGAACATTTCAATGCAGCCACTCTCATGAAGTAAACAGGAGCATCAGCACTGTTTTCTACAGAGAAAATCCTGGGAGATGTGGACTAATCTAATCACGAGACTTCTTTTGTCGCAAACCGGCAAGCTAACATAGGCCGTGGCACATTTAATGTGAGATCATGTAATGACAACACAAGAATCTTTTTGGGTGGTTTCAAGCACGCACGTCAGACCCACAATTTTAGTGTGGCCTAAAAGTACCAACAACGAGACTCACAATTTTAGTGTGATGTCAAGTACCAACAATGAGACCTGATTCCTTCAAAATGATGCCAGGCATCAACAATCAGACTAGTGTCTTTGACTTGCTGTCTTGTACCACCGAGGTCATGACCTGAGGCGCTGGGACTGGCGAGCCGCGGGGCCCCGGGCCTGGCGATCCGCGGGGCCCCGGGCCTACCCAGGACCATAGAATCCGGTGCCTGGAAACACCACATCCCCGCGATCGCATGCACGCTGGTGTCCTGGACAGTGAGACACAGCAGCAAGCAGTGGTCACATGCGATCTGGGCACCGCTTCCTTGTACAGAACAAAATCTGAGCACACCCGCATCTCTACGAGGCCGCCTCCCGGAGGCAGTTGCACAAATCCGGCGCAGGGACTAGGGCACGCACACACAACAATAACGTCTAATCAGGCAGAGAAAAGGAGGAGTGTTTCAGCCAAATGAAACAGACCCATAGGCCTCTCTCTCACACGCAAGACAAGTACAGCCGACGTGCAAAAGTGCAAGCTTGCCTACCATGTACAAGACTGTAGCCCAGCTAGCAGCAGTGTAACATGAGCAGCTGCTTCGAGAACGTCCATCACATGCAGAAAAGCAAGTGTAAGCTTGCCCCCACATATAGAAATGGCAGCCGCTGCATGCATTCAGAATGCAAGCTCCCCTCATACAAAATATAGGAACAGCACAAGTAGCAGCAGTGCACCCTTCCCCTTTGCACAAAACAGCGGAGCACGCTGCAGTCACACACGAACCAGTGTTATGTTATGTTATGTTATTTTTAAGGCGCCAAAGCCCGAGGGCGTCCAGGCACCATTGCAGGGAGAGAGCCACACTGAGGGCTTTTCACAGACACACACACACAATATCATGCAACACAGCTAGGGGTGTCTGCATTTCAACACTTATTAAGACAGGGTAGCACCCGAACTCCCCAGAAGCAGCAGCACGTAAACACACTCCTTTTAACAAGCTGTGTAGCAGTAAACAGAGAAGCGCGTACTTGCAGCAGCTTAGAAGGATATATTATGAACAGCTATAATTAAGCTTAAGAAGAGGGTGTTTACATTTTTTAAAGCAGAAATCACAAATACTATCATACAAGAGGTAACATGCATACTTCAGGTGAACATAGAGAACACATTTCACACAATCAACACTCCCATGTCCCATCCAGGCCAATCACAGAGTGACATCCGAAATCTGTATTGTTTGTTTGGCCATCCATGTGTGCCTGGGCCCTTCTCCCAGCAGCGAGTCACTGTGGCCACTAAAATCCCTTAGAGACAGAGAATAGAACACTCTGAGCAATGTCACCCTCCATTGATTTTTACTTCCCTACTGTGCTGTGTCTCGGCTCTTCGTGCAAGTGTGTAGTGTAGATGGGCTGCGTGCGACCTGCTGGTGTTAGGCCTGGCCGGCCCACGCTTGCACACTGTGAGGCCAGCCGGCCCGCTGCTCATTGCACAGGGCCACCAAGGGCTGTGCGATCCAGATGCTGCTCGAGAGAAGAGAGAGAGAGAGAGAGAGAGAGAGAAGAGAGAGAGAGAGAGAGAGAGAGAGAGAGAGAGAGAGAGAGAGAGAGAGAGAGAGAGAGAGAGAGAGAGAGAGAGAGAGAGAGAGAGAGAGAGAGAGAGAGAGAGAGAGAGAGAGAGAGAGAGAGAGAGAGAGAGAGAGAGAGAGAGAGAGAGAGAGAGAGAGAGAGAGAGAGAGAGAGAGAGAGAGAGAGAGAGAGAGAGAGAGAGAGAGAGAGAGAGAGAGAGAGAGAGAGGAGAGAGAGAGAGAGAGAGAGAGAGAGAGAGAGAGAGAGAGAGAGAGAGAGAATTATTGACTTCTCGTCGTTGTCGCATTCGGCGGAATCTTATATTTTTATTTTAAAAAGAACCATTCCGCAGCGGGCTCTCTTTAAAATAAAGTATAGGAATGGCAGTCAGTGACCAGATGACAAAATAAAAGTATAGAAGCAGCACGGCTCCCAGCCACTCCTCCTCACTTAAAATGTATTAAATGCACATAAAAATGAGCACCCTTTCAGAATTTGCCGCCCTAGGCCGAGGACTAGTCGGCCTTAGTGTAAATACATCCCTGGAAATACTGTGGTGAAACCCAAATCCACGTAAAGAATATTATTGAGGGGTTGGGGTGACTTGGGAGACCGTGAAAAATACTGCTAGAAAATCAATGTTGGGGGAAGCATGAAAGACCTCCTCCTACTCCATCTCGCCCCTGTGGTAATAACAAAAAGGCCACAAAAGGACATCCTGAGCCCTGAGCACATTATAAGATGGCTGCCAGAGCAGGCCCCAGGGACACGGGGGAAACGAGTGTTCTGGTTTTGATGGGTGAACCATCTAATTTCCCGATTACCACCGGACCCTGACTTTAGCACAGTGTCCCAGTGTAAAGGCCAGACGAGCTGCTCTGAGAAACGCCAGTGACTAATGGGGTCAAACAGTCAAAACGTCTGGTATTGGAAGCCGGGGCCAGAGGAGATCAGAGCCCGGCT